>NC_057862.1:121845397-122521897 GCF_019393635.1 Dromiciops gliroides
AGTTCAGGGAAGAGTAGGCTTAGAACACATCTGGCAAAGGGGTAACATTCTGGTTGGATAGAAGTCTTTTCATCCCTCAGAGTTCTCATGAAGTTTGCATGAGGTGTGGGTAGCTCTCTGATAAGCTCTGAATGTCAGGACCAAAAGATATACTTCTTTCTACCCTTAAGAGGTCACATTCCATGAAGCTACCTTTCCTCAGGGTATCTGCTTTGTCCTCTCAGCTCCGGTTGGATACATTATCTGTTGGTAGTCTGGTCTCTTTGATGATGGGATCAATTGGGGTTTAGAAGCTCACCAACTCAATGTCCTCTGATTACAGATACAAGGATCTGACTCAGCCAAAAGTGCCCAAAGCTGAATTCCCAGAGTAGTTGCTTAAATGCTACAGTTGGGTCAGGCAGTGAGAAAATAGGTCCTTTAATGCACTGTTGGTGGAGCTGTGATCTGGTCCAGCAGTTCTGGAAAGCAATTTGTCCAAAAAGCCCAATAAGTTTTGCTTGACTATAACATATTTGTAATGGTTTGTTTTTCTTGCCTTAATGGGAATGAGGAGGGAGGAAAGGGAGATGAGGAGAGAATTTTGAAAAATGAATGCTCCAACTGGAATCTGCTTCTTTGCTATAGTCACAGGAGGTATCTAATTCTATCAACAAATACCAATACATTTAGTCATCTAATATCTCCAAGCACTTCACTCCTTCTCAAATTGAATAACTAGGTTGTCTATACCTAGTTTGTCCCTTTGATTTACTGATTCACAGCAGAGGTGCTCATTGATTTTACATCTTTGATCGATTTATTATATACTGTGTAACTTAAAGAGACATTCTTACCTACTAAAGGTATCAAGGCACAGAGAATCTGTTAGTGACATCATTTGGGGTTGGAGTATGGTATACTTCTCTTCAATTTCCATATGTACACATTGTCTTCCCCAATAGAATATAAACTCCTTGAAAGCAAGAGATGTTTTATGTCCTTTTATCACCAGCACCTGGCACATAGTAGGTATTTAGTAAATGTTTACTGATTATTGACTACACATCTTTTAAAGACTAATTAATTCAAATACCATCTCCTTCATGAAACTTTTTTTGTTCTGATATAGTAGAAGGAGAAATGACCCTGAATTTCATAAGACTTAGGTTCAGATTCATCCTTTGATTGCTTCCCCCTAGCTTCTCCCCAAATCTGTGATATTTTGCATGCTACTGCATATGAAGCAAAAGACATGACATCTGATTAGTGAAGAGAATGCTAAGTGCAACTCTGCATAAGGGAGTTACTCAGTTGGTTCTAGAGATTTATGAAGTTTGGGTGGAGAAAACACATGGATAGAGGTTACTACAGGGAGGAAAAGAGAATTTGGAGAAGGCATAGATTTTTTTTTTTTTTTTGGTGGGACAATGAGGGTTAAGTGACTTGCCCGAGGTCACACAGCTAGTAAGTGTCAAGTGTCTGAGGTTGGATTTGAACTCAGGTCCTCCTGAATCCAGGGCTCGTGCTCTATCCACTGCGCCACCTAGCTGCCCTGAAAAGAGAGTTTGGAACGATTGAAAGGTATGGGAAGTTGGCACCATCTTGTCTATGGACTTGCTTGAGACTCTAGAGACTGCTAGAATGGACATCCTTAGGGGTGGTTATTTTTCTTCTGGCTTGAGCTAAGATCTTATTTCACTCCCAGATGAAGAACTCATGTATGCCTCTGTATTTTTTAATCTATTCAAATCCATATAACTTTCCTGATTTCTATTTGCTGTTTTCTGGTATAAGTGGGTTTACTCTACTTATTCACTATTTGTGATGGTCTTTTGTGTAACCAGCATTTAAGGAGGAGTTAAGCTGGTAAGTATAAGTTAAGGGTCACTTTACCCTTTAAGAGTGGTCTGGGGGGGCAGCTAGGTGGCAAAGTGGATAGAGCACCGGCCCTGGAGTCAGGAGTACCTGAGTTCAAATCCGGCCTCAGACATTTAACACTTACTAGCTGTGTGACCCTGGGCAAGTCACTTAACCCCAATTGCCTCACTAAAAAAAAAAAAAAAAAAAGAGTGGTCTGGGAAACAGCTTTACTCCTGAATCCAAGCTTATACCTTAAGACTAGAGATATTTGAAGAGTGTCAGATAGGTATTATTCTAGGCCATTTTGTTTCTCAGATACTGAAGGAATGAGTGCCCAACCTCAGAAGCCCTTCTCTTTTCTCACCTTCCCTAATTATTTCCTCCTCATTCCCAGTTAGCATTCTGGTGATATAGACAAGACACCTGATTTCCTTCCTCTCCACAGAAGTAGACCAAATTTCAAATCATATCTGTCCAAACCACATACGAGCAGTCTGTATATTTAGACATCCCACATAATATCTTGCATGTGGTCACACACACACACACACACACACACACACACACACATTATATATATATATATATTTTTTTTTAGGCAATGGGGGTTAAGTGACTTGCCCAGGGTCACACAGCTAGTAAGTGTTAAGTGTCTGAGGCCGGATTTGAACTCAGGTACTCCTGAATCCAGGGCCAGTGCTTTAACCACTGCGCCATCTAGCTGCCCCACACACATTATATTTTGCACTTAGTGAGTAATAAACTCCTTTGAATGCCTGTGTTAGTTTCCTTATCCTTCCCGATCTAGAACTATGATCCTTAACCTTCCTCTTTGGATCTCATGTAGCACTGTTAGAAACGAAGCTAACAGCTAGAATAGTGTTGCCCAGCTCAAGTGTTAACAACTCAAGGGTTCCTAGAAGCTTGAAACTCAAAGAATCTAAGCAGGCAGCAGAAGGTGGGTGAAGACTTCTTTATTCATCTTTGCAAAGATGGGCACTCTTCTGAATGTCCTGGAGAGTTCACTGAAGTGAGGTCCCACACCTTGATTTATACCCACCAAGGGGTCCCTCCAGACCAATCACATTACAGTATTTTACTATCCCCCTATTTCCATTACAGTACCTATTTACATACAGAATAACAGTAACAACCAATCAGATTGTACCAATCAAAGTGCTACAAACCCATCAAATGGTACCAATCAGCCAATCAGGCTGTACAAAACACATAGACCAGGCCTTAACCTTATTCTGGGCAAGAATGTCCGTTCCTCACTCAAACAGTGCTGTGTTGGGGGCAGCTGAGTGGCACGGTGGATAAGAGTGCCCTGGATTCAGGAGGACCTGAGTTCAGATCCGACCTCAGACACTTGACACTTGACACTTACTGGCTGTGTGACCCTCGGCAAGTCACTTAACCCTCATTGCCCTGCAAAAATTTTTTAAAAATTAAAAAGTAAAAAAACAAACAAAACAGTGCTGTGCTGACATACATAACCTTTTAAGAAACAAAACTTAAATCAGGGTTTGAATGTTGGGGTCATGTGGGAATCACCTCAGGCTCCTCAAGGTGGACTCCCAGCTTAGTTTGGCTCCCACAAAGTGCAGGCCCCGTTCCAGGCCCTGCTCAGGCCTAAGTCCCAGGGCCTTGGCTCCTCAGAGCTTTGTATGGTAGGTGGCCCCCCTGCTGGGAAGCTCAGACAACAAAGTGGTGGGAATTGAAACTAGACTCACTCTCTGTCCCTAGGGCTCTGAGAAGAATCCAAATAGGGTCTTTTTTTCTCGGCACTTTAAAAAATTCTATGGCTACCAATATTGAGAAACTGAGTCCTAAAGTTCATTGACATGAGTCTCTCTTCCTCATTGGTAGAGAGGGGTGGGGTGGAGTTGGAGAGAAAAGAAAGTCCTTTATTGAGTCTCTTGAGGCTCTGCAGTACCTTGGGGGTACTTCTGGCTTCCAGCTTCAAGATAGATGATGTTAACCCCACTTAAAATTACTGAAGGGAGAATAAGAGTGGGAAGAAGAGGAACTAGCCATCTCCATCAACAAGAAGGGAGTTACCAGTGGGCTTTAGGACTCCGGTTACAACTGTGTATTATACCTATTGTGTTTCTTGTCCTATCCTCTTAGTTGATGAGTGGGTACCTTTATCTCAATTTTGTATCTTTTTCCAGTGTAGGTGCTTAATAAAAATTTGCTAATGAATGGAAAATAGGCCATAAACTGAACCTAAATATCAGTCACATGGAAGGATTTAAGTGATTCTGCTTGGCTATAGCAGGCATAGCTAGGAGTAGTGAGTGGAAGTTTCAGAGAGAGACAGATTTTGACTTGATATAAGGAGAAATTTCCTAATAATTAGAGCTATTCACTAGTGGAATGGGCTGTCAGGTATGTAGTTCCTTGCTGAACACTGACGGAGGCCTTTAAGCAGATGCTTACTTTCCATGGATATAGCAGAAGGGATTTCTATTTGATTACAGACTGGGTTGGATAACTTCTAAGGACCCTTCCAAGTCTGAGGTTCCATGATTCTGTAAATCAACAATCAACTCAGACAGACAGTTTAATTAGCAAATTCAAATGAACAAAACTGGAAGAGGATCTGAGAGATAAGGGTGATCCTAGAGCTGTGACCTTTGGTCTTCACTCATTAGCATCTGGGAACTTAAAGGCCTTTGAACTTGGATCTTTGGGAAAAACAACTCTGAAACCCTCCCCAATAGGGTTTCTTGCCTGGCTGACCCTGAAAACATTAACAGAGTACTGAATCAGGAAGGAGGCAAGGAAATGTCTTCTACCTGAGCCTCAGAGGTCCTAGGGAGCACAGGGGTTTGTTTTTATTTGTATGTTTGTTTGTTTGTTTTGGCATCCGAAGAAATGGAGGACACCGGAGTAAGTGAATACAAGATGAATTTTATCTCTGTATTCCTATAGAAAGGGGAATGAAGGGGTTCAGAAGAGCTACAGCTGGTAGGAATATAAGTGGAAATGACCACAGCCTTCCAACTTAACCAGAAATCTAGAGATCAGGAAACTGCCTTATCCAAATGCCTGGAATTGCGGGGTCCAAATTGGTGGATGGGACATGGAGAGTCAGATCAGGTTAGAATTAGAAAACCAAGGGGTTAGATTCCTCCCTGTGAGTCAAGTGATCAAATCCAGCCTGAACAAATCCAAGTACACTGTCAAGCAATTGCTATTGTTGTTCAGTCATTTTCAGTCATGTTCAATTCTTTGTGACACCATTTGGGGTTTTCTTGGCAGATAATGGAGTGGTTTGCCATTTCCTTCTCCACAAGCATTTGCTAAGACCCTACCATCCTTATATTTCTCTATATATCATATTCATCTACTACATACCTACATATCTGGCCCAGCTAGATAAAAGTCTTTTTATTATAGTGACCATTAATTAAGAAATAATGGTGACATAATAAAATAACAATAAAAACAATAAACAATAAGTAATAAAAATAGTCAATAAATGGTGATAAAAAAGTAACAGCCACCATTTTCTTTACATACTAAATAGTCCTTCAGTATAAAGCTCTTATAATCATTTTTCAAACATAAGAGACTACACATTGGCAATTTAGAAAGACAGCAGGGGAAATGGACCAAATGATTATTTACAATCTCTTTTGCTCCTAAGATTTTGTAATTGTCCAACAAAATTGAGGCAACAACAAAGAAGCAATCTCATTAGTATGGGTACTGAAACAAACAGATCTTTAATGCTGTGGCATCTAGCCTAGACCTGGGAGGGAAAGAAGTCCCCAACTCATGGGATCTGGCCTGTCTTTCTCTATTCTTTTCTGAACAAGCTCCTGACGCTTCCACTTTTGTAAAAAAAATTACCTCAGGGGCAGCTAGGTGGCGCAGTGGATAGAGCACCGGCCCTGGAGTCAGGAGTACCTGGGTTCAAATCCAGCCTCAGACACTTAACACTTACTAGCTGTGTGACCCTGGGCAAGTCACTTAACCCCAATTGCCTCACTAAAAAAAAAAAAAGAAAATGACACAATAACAGCAACAACAATGCAGGCTTTGTGGTCTCACTAAATCTCATAGTACAAAATCAACATATTTCCAGTACCTGTGGGGGTTGGACTTGATGACCTCTAAGATCCCTTTCAGTTCTAAATCTATGTTTCTATGAGTACTGGAAGTGGGGAGCTGGAAGGCCTGGATTTGAACCCCAGTCAGACACTATGTGACCATGGACAAGTCACTTAAACTCATTGTGTCTTAGTTTTCTCATCTGTAAAGTGGGAATAGTAACTTTTGCAAAACCTTCCTCATAGGTTTGTTATGAGCAAAGTGCTTTGCAAATCTTAAAATTCCATCTAAATGGTGATTACTCTCTCTTCTCTCCTAATAATGCCACTGCAATGCCTTGCTTATCCAGCACCGTTGGGGAGTAAGGATGTTCCTTCTGGACGAGCAAATTTTCCTTGTCATTAAAATTTATTCTTGTGAAGACTTTACACTTTTCCACTTCACTAGAGCTGACATCTTATACTATGGCTGTTGGTGCTTTCTTGGGCAGTGTGGATTTCAGTCCATCAGCACCTGCCTCTCCTTTGCAATTTGTTTCAATACCTTTCCATCGTTTCTTTGTGGAGAACCAACCCCAATGTCCCTGGATGTCTTCCTCTTGGCCTTTTAATATTTCTCCCATCATTAAGGCTCTTTAACTCTTATCCCTTGATATCACTGCATGACTGACCCACCTCCTTTTCTGGTCCATACATTTCCTTGATAATTTCTTTTACAGTAATACTTGATATTTATAGAGTATATTTATTACTTCATTTGCTCCTCACAGAAGTCCTGTGAGGTAGATACTGTAGATATTAGTGGTCTAATTTTAGAAACAAGTAAACTGAGACTCAGAGACATTACATGAATTGCTCATCATCACTGTTTGTACTTATGTAGTGTTTTAAGGTTGGCAAAACACTTTATGTCTGTTATCTTATTTGATCCTGATAATAGCCCTCATAACAGTGAGTTAGGCATTATTATTATCTCCATTTTATAGATGAGAAAATTGAGACTGAGAGGTTAAGCAACTTATCCAGGAGCATATAGCCTGTAAGGATTTGAGGCAGGATTTGAATTCAGGCCTTTCTGACTTCAAGTCCACTCTCCATTCCATTTAGCTTTTATATTGTGTCTTTTGACAAGTCATCACTGGCAATATGATACTATTTACTTGCACCTATCATGTGCCTTTCCATTTTTCTTTGGTTTACCTGTAATTCTGATTCTGTTGAGATCATTACATTCCTTTATTCTTGACATAGGAGAGCATAGACTTAGAGTTATAAGACCTAGCTCAAAAAAAAAATATTGCGAATTGTGAAAAAGAAGCCGTTTAAATACCAAGGAACCACAGTCAGGATCACATATGACCTTTAACCATAGATGAAAAGAGTTTTGGGAATACAACATTCCAAAAACAAATGATATAAGCTGACAAGCAAGAAAGTTGCCTTGCAAAACTGAATAAAAGCCTAAAGGAGAAAAAATTAACCCCCTCAACCAGTGTATCTTTGTTTTTGGTTTTATTTGGGCGAGGCAATTAGGGTTAAGTGACTTGCCATGGGTCACACAGCTAGTAAGTGTCAAGTGTCTGAGGCCGGATTTGAACTCAGGTACTCCTGAATCCAGGGCTGGTGCTTTATCCACTGTGCCACCTAGCTGCCCCTTTTTTTTGTTTTGTTTTGTTTTTTCAACCAGTGTGTCTTTGAGGTTCAGAAATCTGGGTCCTCAGAATCCTCCATAGCATCTCTGAACAAAGTGCTCCTGCACTTGAAATGTCCCAATCTTAGTGCTTCTACATGTTCACTGCTTACTGCTACTCCCTTTTGCTTTCAAGTTCAATGCTTTGAGTTTCCTATGACTCTAGTGTTTTCTTTGTAGGAACTATTGCTTTTGTTGCCCCTACATACAGAACTTTGCAGGCTACAAGTTTCTCTGAACAATCTCTGCTCACACTGGGAGGTTACTGCCTTGTTTGTTTTGTACTGGTGCTGGGTTTTCTGGAGGGCCCACTTTCC
This sequence comes from Dromiciops gliroides, assembly GCF_019393635.1. Lineage (NCBI taxonomy): Eukaryota > Metazoa > Chordata > Mammalia > Microbiotheria > Microbiotheriidae > Dromiciops > Dromiciops gliroides. The sequence continues at coordinate 121,853,311 of NC_057862.1, forward strand.
TATTGCCTGTGGGCTTCTGGCTGACTTTTTTTTGTGCATTTCCAAAGTGGATGAATTCACTTACGATAATTTCTTATTGACATTTGCTCTGATGCTTCTTTTAGTTTTATGCTAGGATAGGTGTGTGGGAGCTGGACTGCCTGCCTCTGTATGGGCTGGAAGTCCTTAAATTCTATTGTGGAGGGGCAGCTAAGTGGTGCAGTGGATAGAGAACCAGCCCCCAGGTTCAGGAGGACCTGGGTTCAAATCCAGCCTCAGACATTTCCTAGCTGTGTGACCTTAGGCAAGTCACTTAACCTTGATTGCCTCCGAATGCACGCATGTGCATATACACATACACACAAATATATATATGTGTGTATATACACACACACACACACACACACACACACACACATATATGGTATAGAAGCAGCAAACAAATCTTGTATTCCCTATACCACCCTGTTAATTGTCACAGAATTATAAGATGTCAATATTGGAAGGGACTTCTGAGGTTATCTAGTCTAACACATACCTGAAAAAGAACCTTTTCTACAACATTTCCCCAAAGTAGCCATTTATCCTTCACTTAAAGACTCCTAGCGAGGGACAGTCCATCATCTCCATTTTTTAAAATAGCTTTGTTAAGAATTTTTACCTTACATAGAGCCCATTTTCCTCTTTGTGGTTTCTACAAATTGCTCTTACTTCTCTGGGACCAAGTAGGACAAATCTAATCTATCTTGTCTATCTTCCATATGATAGGCCTTCAAATACTTGAAGAAATCTATCATGTTCCCTAAAGTCTTTTCTTTCTGGGCTAAACATCCCTACTTCCTTCACTGATGCTCATATGATATGGTTTTGTATATTGGTTTTTTAGGCAATCAGGGTTACATGACTTGGCCAGGGTCACACAGCTAGTAAGTGTCTGAGGCTGCATTTGAATTTTGTTTGTTTGTTTGTTTGTTTTTGCAGGGCAGTGAGGGTTAAGTGACTTACCCAGGGTCACACAGCTAGTAAGTGTCAAGTGTCTGAGGCTGGATTTGAACTCAGGTCCTCCTGAATCCAAGGCCGGTGCTTTATCTACTGCGCCACCTAGCTGCCCCCTGCATTTGAATTTAAAATCTTCCTGACTTGGGGCAGCTAGGTGGCACAGTGGATAAAGCACCGGCCTTGGATTCAGGAGGACCTGAGTTCAAATCCAGCCTCAGACACTTGACACTTACTAGCTGTGTGACCCTGGGCAAGTCACTTAACCCCCATTGCCCTGCAAAAAAAAAATCTTCCTGACTTCAGAACTGCCGCTCTATCTACTGCGCCACCTAGTTGCCCCTCTGGCACAGTCTTGATGCCCTGTCACCAGCCTGGTTACATACCTCAGGATACTCTTCATCTAGCCAATATCCTTCTTAAACCATGACACCCAGAATTAAAAACAATACTCCAGGTGGTATCTGACTGGCACCAACTATAGCGGGACTATCACTCCTGTGAGCTATGAGCTCTGTCCCTCTTGTAATTCACATTACAGTAGTTTTTTTTTTGGGGGGGGGGTGCGGTTACCATGTTGCATTGTTGATTCACTGTATGTTCATGAAGATATAATCTTTTTAGAAAATTTTCTGAGAAAACCTGCCTTGCTCCCTTGTTATAGTTTTATAGAGCATATCCTGGATGTGCACAGATGATTCTCATAAAGAATTAATAGAATTGAAATTGTAAACCCTGTTGCAAACAACTAAGCATATGGTTTGATAGTTGCTGATGTCTTCACTTTTGCCTTTTTTTAATATATATATAATAAAACTGTCCCATATCTTTTAATTCTTCTGGAATTTCCCCGCCCCCCCCCCTTTTGAGATTATCTTGAAAATTAATTCCTGAGGGTCTTTAACATTTTGCACCGCTCCACACAGATTTCCTCCATATGTATTTGGTCAGATCCAGGAACTTTTCCTGACTTTGTTTGCTCATCTGTTATTTTTACTTGCACATGTAGTACACTGTCGAGTCATGGGAACAGATTGCTATAGAAACATTAAAAGATCTGTTCCATTTCACAACGATACTTTGTCCTTCTAGTTTCATTTAGAACTGTTCCCAAGGAGGCTTTGCTTTTCTTAGATCTCCTGCCAAGCTTCAGATTTGTTTTCCCTTATTTTCCCTTTTCTTCCTTTTTTTTTTTTTTTTTGCTATTTTGTGAGAGGATCCTCACTATAATCTTCTGTCATTCTCTGTTATTTTTACAAATAAGCTTGTATGTGTTATTTTGTGATGTTTTGCTACTGTGTTTAGTACTGCTAGGTGGTACACTGGATAGAACTCTGGGCCTCTACTCAGGAAGATTCATCTTTGTGAGTTCAAATCTATCCTCAGACACTTACTGACTGTGTGGCTCTGGGCAAGTCATTTAACTGTTTACCTCAGTTTCCTAATCTGTCAAATGAGCTGGAGAAAGAAATGACAAACCACTTCAGTATCTTTGCCAAGAAAAGCCCAAATGTGGCAATGAAGAGCCAGATATAATGTAATCAGAACCAACATCTTTGCTTTCATCCATTTCCTATTTTTCAGAGCAAAAAAGCCTATTTAAATTAGTCAGTTTAGAACTGCTATAATTTCACACCATGTCTTGCTCTCACCCTATACTTTTTAAGATAATTTGATATAAATTTTGACTTTTCTATATAAACAATCCAATGACCTGGCTGAGCACAGACAACTGATTATGAAATGACTTCTCTGTGTAACAAGTCCTTGCTTTCTGTGAAGACAAGCGTTATGAAACATGAAATTAAATATTTGATAAGGTTGTTCAGTGTTTGTCACTTCAAGGATGTTCTTAGTCCTGATATAATTCTTGGGAAAAATAATAATGATAAATAGGGTATGACTTCTGAGTACTCTACCAGCCTTTGTCTTCTATTTCTTAATCCTGAATCATATTTTTACATATACGTAGATGTAAATGACATAGAGCTTAGAATAAATTAGAAGAAGTTTCTCCTGTGAGAAGCAAAACCAAAGATGACCAGATAACAGGACAGACATATCAAGGAATCAAGGGACTATTAAAGATTAGATTGACTAGATATCAGGACAGACATACCTAAGAAGTAAGGGGCGATAAAATTCTATAGCAGGAAAATCAACTACTTGTGGCTACTACCTGACCAGAACCAGAAGATAGAGATAACCCCAAAGGTCAGGACCATCATTTCCAAAAATTCCCCCTCAATTCTCAGGAATATGACAAGCATCTAAGCTTTCCCCACCCCACCCCAAAAGGGAACTTTCCAGTTTTCAAGTAGACACCGCATCTATCCTCTATAAAATCTTTTTCCTTCCCTCTGTTCTGGGAGGAGGAGAATGTTTCTAAGCCCTCCTCTCTGACAGGTGAAGTCTTTGCCCACTTGGTCACTTTCTGTAGCGCCAAATAAAAGACAACTTTAATTCTGATTGGACTGTGTACAAGAGTGTAATTCTTTATTGAGGAATACCTAAGGATTACCACCTCTCCCCCATGACATATATGTTTACCTATATAATTATAGAAGACATATGACATAGTAAACAGGGAGAGTCAATCTCCCATGTCTACATTTGTATTAGAGTCATTGAATATCAAGGCAGAGGTTGAGCTGGTTTTGGGGTGGAAGAGGATCTCAAATTCTTAATAGGATTTTTCTAATCCACCCTGCAACAAATGTTGTTGTATAAACTATAACTATCTTTGTGGTGTGTATTCTCATCTGAACACTACAAGGCAAGAACTAAGTGTTTCTTGTCCATGGGCACACAATGGACTTAATTTCATCAACTCTTTGTCTCCCCTAAGGAAACCAGTAAATGACTTTTCCCTTTAGGGTTGTTTTTGCCTTCCAGGGTTTCATTTATACAGAAAAAGTCAACGTGGTTCTGTTCCTGGTTGTGGATTAACTTGTTGGTCAATGAATGAAGTTCTTGTGTTCAGAGTGCCAACAGCTAAATGAATGTTTGTAGATGGTTCAAAAGGTGTGTTCTTCTTAGCCATTGACATAGTAGATAGAGTGGTGAGTAGATTTGGAATCAGGAAGACCTAAGTTTGAATCCCTCATCAGATGTTTACTAGATGAGTGGTGTTGGGCAAATCACTTAACCTCTCAGCCTTAGTTTCTTCATCTGCAAAATTGGAAATAATAATGGCACCTAGCTCACAGAATAGTTATGAGGATCAAATGAAACATAAAATGAGATACTAGATATAAAGCATTTTGCAAACTTTATGATATTATAAAAAAAGTTACTATCATTAGTGTGTTCTATACCATTTTTGGTCACTCTGACACCTTCACCACTGAAATAGAAAGGGCCTACACAGGTCTAAGGGGCAGTTTGTATTATCTTATTTATGGGGTATCAGGGACAAAGAATCTGTCCCTTAAATATGTAAACTTTTTTTTTCCCCATTTAAATTATATTTGATTAAAACCTCTTGGGGCAGCTAGGTGGCGCAGTGGATAGAGCACTGGCCCTGGATTCAGGAGTACCTGAGTTCAAATGTGACCTCAGACCCTTGACACTTACTACCTGTGTGACCCTGGGCAAATCACTTAACCCCAATTGCCTCACCAAAAATTAAAAAACCTCTCGGGGGCAGCTAGGTGGCACAGTGGATAAAGCACCAGCCCTGGACCTGAGTTCAAATCCAACCTCAGACACTTGATGCTTAGTAGCTGTGTGACCCTGTGCAAGTCACTTAACCCTCATTACCCTTAAAAAAAAAAGAAGAAAGCAACAACAACAACAACAACAAAGCAAAACCTCTTCCATTCTTCCCTGCCTTTCAAACTGAGTATGGTAAATGGAAATGACTTATTTTTATAACTTCAGGTGAGAAGGAAGGTGTGCAATGGATAGAAAATAGATTTGGAGCCAGGAAGAACCAGATTCAAGTCTCATCTTTAACACATCCTGATTGTATGACCCTGGTGAAGTCCCTTAACTCCTTAGTTATCTGAACAGCCCCCTCAGGCTCTAAGTTACAGAGAGGGTGCCAGGCTATACTGGCAGAGGGAGATTCTCATTAGGAGTGACTTATAGCATCTATTTGAAGGGCCTTTACGTTACATGTGGGAGTTCTGTTCATAGGAGTGTCATGGGGTGCAGAGCACCCCAGAAGTTTTCTGGGGCACACCAAGGATGCTTCTCCTTGAGAAACTAAACCACAGGACAGATAACCTAGAGAGATAAGCTGAACCAAATCAGACTGAGCTAGCTTGGGATTCTTACCCTTCATTCTGGTCTCCCTTACCCTGGGGAGATCAATTTGGGTGTGGCTGCGGCCTTTGCATTCTGAAGAGGGATCTGTAGCCACCCCTCACCCAATTCCCCCAGCTACCACCAGTGGGGGATGGTCCTCTCTCACTAAAGGAACTTTTCACGGGCAGATGGTCCACCCCCATCAGTCCTCTATAAAAGTACCTTCCAGTCTCCTGTTCGAGGAGATTTGGTACCTCTGAGCCATGTGCTTTATGCCAATCTCCCCATGAAAAGTCCAAGGATTTCTTTCATGGTTTCCCTCCCCCCACCCTTCCCTTCCCTTGCTCCTAAATAAACTACCACCATATTCTAACTATGTTTTGTGTGCAAGAGGGTGTAATTCTTTAAATAGGAATTCCTAAGAACCCCATCCCCTACCCCAACCTGATCTAACCCGTACCCCATTTTCCCACCATATCAGGAGTATAATGTCTATTCACTTCTTTTTGCAAGATATTATGTTTTTAGAGGGGCTGATCCCGTCCCCAAGCTGGGACAACTGTTTTTCTGTTTCTACATATAGTGAGACCCACCTCTGTGGCAAGGGATGTCATTGTATGGCTTGAAAGGAGGCATAATAAACATCTCTAGGCTCTTCCCCAGTCCCCCACCTCCCAACCCTTCTCCAGAGGAAACTTTCATTCTTGCCAGGAAAAGAAGGACCAGGAAGTTGGGGCTCAGAGAGAGGGGGGTATCAGGCTAGAATTATATCTATCTGCTCCCTCAAATATTATTGGTCTAGGCATGATGATTGGGTTCAATCTAACTTCTGATCTCTATGTCAGTATTAGGGGGGAAGGGCCCCCAAGCCCTATATTCAATGCTTGATTTGTTTCCTACCAAGTTATCAGTTCCACAATGAACCCACATAGTGAATAGCAAAGAAACATATTTATCCAAACTGTATCCAAAAGAGAAATCAGAGAAGTGTGAGAAAATAATTATTAATAATGGATTTCTTGGGGAGATCCAGAGATTAGTTTCTCAGTGCTTCCTCTCCTTTCCCTCCTCCACCCCCCTTCCAGAAAGCCCAGTTTGGGGGCAGCTAGATGGTGCAGTGGATAAAGCACCGACCCTGGATTCAGGAGGACCTGAGTTCAAATCTGACCTCAGACACTTGACACCTACTAGCTGTGTGACCTTGGGCAAGTCACTTAACCCTCGTTGCCCCGCAAAAACCAAAAAAACAACCAAACAGAAAGCCCAGTTCTCTTTATAAAACTTTATTAAAACTCCTCTGGGACAGACCCAAGGGAACAAAAGAAATGGAGCTAGATTCTTTTGTCTAGATCAGAGAAGGACTCTAGGGATTAAACCATACATAATTAATGGACTTTGTCTTAAGCAACTTGAGTGAAGGTCTTTTGCATTCTTTTCCCCACTTCCTGAGTAGAGTTCATTTTAATGTAGATCACCTTCAAGTCATGTCAATCAATGGAATTGAATGATGTTAACCAATTAGCTTTGATCAATGTATAATGAACTGAAAGAGGGTAAAAACCCCCATTTGAGATCCTTTGGGTTTAAGAGACTCTCTCCCTCTTTTAGGCCAGAATGGGTCTTTGTGGTGTCTTCTAGGTATTATGGGCCTTTTAGGTATTGGAGGCTGCTCTTGGGTCTCCTTGAGACCACATGCTTGTTCTGTTTTGGGACAGCATGGGTCTTTGGGGGCTTTTCTCCTGTTCACACTAACTGGCATGCTGAAGCTGTCTTCCTGTTTTCTCTACCATGCTGCCTGAGACCATGAGAAGTTAGGGAGACATGTGGTCAATCCTTTACTGGTATAATATTGAATAATAATAATAAATGCTTACCCCAAACTGATACCTATAGCAATAGTAATTACTTTAAAAGCCACAAAAGTGTTGAGGGGACTTGTGACTTGGTTTGGGGGGCTAGCATACCCAAAGAGTTGGAGGTTCATCATGAATCCTGTGAAATAAAGAAATTTATTGGGAGAGAGGAATATATGGCCCTGGGTAGGGGGGGACAGATTACTAAGGTCCTACTGGAGTAAGAGAAGACCTACTCTTTTGTATCTTTACAAAACAAAGGGGAGGGAAGGACAAGATAGCTATGGGGGGATGTTTGAATAATGGAGTGGGATATGGTGCATCCATCCATATCCTGCAGATCTTGATATGCTCTGCCACCTCTTATTCCGGAGGTGCTTTTCCCTTGGGAAAGTCTTAAGGATTTCTTGGGGTCCCACTGCATTCCCACAACAAGAAGATATAGGCAGCTAGGTGGCACAGTGGATAAAGCACCAGCCCTGGATTTAGGAATACCTGAGTTCAAATCCGGCCTCAGACACTTGACACATACTAGCTGTGTGACCCTGGGCAAGTCACTTAACCCCCATACCCCTGCCAAAAAAAAAAAAAAAAAAGAAGGTATAGATAAGAGAATATATACCAGACAATACAGAGTAAAGGAGCTTTCCCATTGGGATAATTTATCTCAAACAAGAGAAAGTCCTAGACTCACCCAAGAGAAAACTCCCTGAAGTCTCTACTATAACTAACTGGGATAGAAACATGATGAAGATTGACAGGTTCCTCTTATGTCAGTTTCTTCCCAGAGTCTTTTCCTACATTAGCTTGATGTGGGATTGGCCTCTTCTATATGTTGGAGGAGGCTAAAAGGGTTAACAGATAACCTATCAATAGTAGCTATCAATAGTGCCTAAAAGGGTTAACAGAGAAACTAAGGTTTATGTTCTTACAATAACCAAGAGGGTTTGAGTCCCTATCAACCCTCACCATCCACAGAGACAGTAACTAGGGACTATTGACCATTAATATTCCTAGATGACAGGACACCTAGAAACCAGATCTTGAGTAAAGAGATATAAACACAGAGACCTTCTAGGCCTGACAAGTTTAAGCATATCTTTAGGAATATGCGCAGAGAAGACCAAATGTGTCCTTAGGGTCACCTTATGATGGTGTAAACCCCAAAAACACACCTCCAAGGAAAAACATACCTGCCTCAGAGGTTGTTTTAGGAACCCAGGAAATCCATATTAGGATTAGGATAAAACCTCCCATGAACCTCCCACAAGGAGAGGATTAAGATAATGAGGAGGTAACCTACTTTTTTTTTTTTTTTAGTGAGGCAATTGGAGTTAAGTGACTTGCCCAGGGTCACACAGCTAGTAAGTGTTAAGTGTCTGAGGCTGGATTTGAACTCAGGTCCTCCTGAATCCAGGGCTGGTGCTTTATCCACTGCGCCACCTAGCTGTCCCCAACTTTTAAATTTTATGTAATTGAAATGGCCAATTTTGTCTTTCATGATCTCTTCTATCCTTTGTTTTGTTAAGAATTTGATATGGGGGAGAAACCGAGAGGAGAAAGCACGTGGGTCCTTAGGATTCCTCTGTAAAGAATTACACTCTCGGGGCAGCTAGATGGCGCAGTGGTTAAGCACCGGCCCTGGATTCAGGAGTACCTGAGTTCAAATCCGGCCTCAGACACTTGACACTTACTAGCTGTGTGACCCTGGGCAAGTCACTTAACCCCCATTGCCTGCAAAAAGAAAAAAAAAGAAAAAAAAAAAAAAGAAAGAATTACACTCTCGAACAAGACCTAATTAGTGTATGGAGCAAACTGCCTCAGTTTACCCAAATAACTCGAGGAGACCACCAAGTCAAGCAGAGACAGATTTATTACATCCTCATGAGGACGGGCAAAACCCAATTACACATTGAAGTCTTGCAAAGATATGCCCAATCCTCTAGGTTTTTATAGTAATCTTGAAAAGGACTGTCCCCACGTACACCTAGGGTGGATGAGCTCACAATCTAACATCCAATCCTGTCTCATCCAAGGTGCGTGTTCAGCTCGTGATCAATGTATGGAGACATGCATACGTGTTCCAGGAGCAAGGGGGAAAAGGGGAGGGGGAACAAGGTCAAACCAAAGGAAAAGGAAACAGGGGAGTGAGAGTCAGATGTTTCAAATCTCACAGTTCCCACTGACTCCCCTCTCCAGGCCCCTGTCTCTAAAGATAAGGATGACAGGGTTAAAATTTATCTTCGGCTATGTTGGGAAGTCAAAGAAATAATTGGCAATTAAACTTAAAGGAGACAGTGAGAATTTGACAAGCAATAAACTTCTAAACTATATTGGGTCAGGGCTGGGTACCTTCCAGACCCCATCCTCAGAGTTTAATCTGACTCAAATCCATAATCATATCATACACTACAAAACTCACAAGATTCCAAAACTCAACTTCTTCTGCACTGGGCCATTGCCAGTCATCTCGACTTGTCTTGCCATTGGACTCTGATGACTCTAGAGAGAAAGACTGTTGACTTTGAGCAGGTCTATTTCATTCAAATGGCTTCTTCTTCCCTTTCTCCCCATCTCTTCTTTCCTTCTCCCTTCTCCACTTCTTTATTCTCCTCTTTACCCCTCTTCTTCTCCTTTCAAAAATCCGAGACAATTTACTTTTGTCTAGTGCGGTTTTCATTTTTGGTTTCTTGAAATGCAGTTCAGAAAAGCAGTCTTTAAAAGCCTAGATCGATATCTTTGATATAGTGGGAAAATGGGGTATGGGTTGGGGTTCTTAGGAATTCCTCTTAAAGAATTACACCCTCTTGCACACAAAACAAGGTGATAGTTTATTTAGGAGCAAGGGAAGGGAAGGGTGGGGGGAGGGAAACCATGAAAGAAATCCTTAGACTTTTCATGGGGAGATTTGGCATAAAGCACATGGCTCAGAGGTACCAAATCTCCTCGGAATTGGGTGAGGGGTGGCTATGGATCCCTCCTCAGAACACAAAGGCCGAAGCCACACCCAAACTTATCTCCCCAGGATAAGGGAGACCGGAATGAAGGGTAGGAATCCCAAGCTAGCTCAGTCCGATTTGGTTCCTCTAGGCCTTATCTGTCCTCTGGTTTAGTTTCTCAAGGAGAAGATTCCTCGGTGTGCCCCAGAGAAATTCTGGGGTGCTCTGCGCCCCATGACATCTTTGTGATGGTAAATTGGGGCATCTTTTGTCTCAATTCTTACTTAGCCTTTAGTCATTGGACATGGCCTAGGACAAACTAAGACCTGGTAATGGCCTAAATTTTAAAAGGCTAAAGTCAACCACTACATCCTGGGCCATCTCCAGTCATTTTGACCTTTTTCTTGCTACTGGATCCCAGTGACTCTACTGGAAAAGAGAGAGGCTGATGACCTTGTGAAGCTGTGCCTCACTCAAATCTAACTCACAAGCAAATCAAAGACATCATGCTTACCCACAATGTTGAACAACAGTAACAACTTCTCTGCACTTTATCATGACTCTCCGGGAAACTACCTCCTCATCCTCTTTCATGGTTGTGTTAACCTGGAAATTAAGGAAACAATCAACATAGGAGAAATAAGGTCTTTAATCGGGGCAGAGGAACTATAGCTCGTGGTATAGCAAAGCTCAAAGCTAGGAATACCCAAAGATGGGAACAGAGGACAGGGTTTTAATGGGGTAACAGAACAAAATGATTGCTCCAGAGTGACATATAGCTAATTAATGTAAATGAACCTTTGACAAAAGAAATAATAGAACAGCTCCTAATTTAAGTATAGGTGTTACTGACTCTGAATAGAAGCTACTTAATGTAGGTGGACCCTTTTTACATAATAACATAAAGTCCAGGGAGTAAGGTGGGGAACATTGGGAGGGGATAAGTTGCTTGGGGGAAGGTCCATAAGTCCATCAAGAGTCTGGAAATGACGAAGACAGTCAGCCCCAGGCAATTCACCTGCCTGGGAAAGAGGGGACTGGGTGGGAAATCAGTTCAGTAAATTTTGTAGTTCTCAGTTGGGAATTTGTATCTGTTGACATGATGTCACACTATGCCCATGTACCAGTCCTATATGACAGAAATGTTTGGGGCAGACTTAAGACCTGGTTTGAGAGGGCTAGCTCACCCAAAGAATTGGAGGCTCATCATGAATGTTGTAAAATAAAAAGACTGGTCTTTTGTATCTTTATAAGACAAAGAGGAGGGAAGGGCATTACAAAGAAGTGGGAGGGAAATGCAGGGAGGGAATTATGGTGGGGCATCAGTAAAATATGCAGCAACCATCCATATCTTGTATATCATCTTTTAAAAAAATAAACATTTTTATTTATAGTTTTGGGTTCCATTTTTTATCCCTCTTTCCCTCTCTCCCCTCCCCCCTCCCTGAGGCAGCAAACAATCAGATATGGTTTATACATGTATGATTATGTAAAACATTACCATTGAGAACTACAAATTCACAGAGAACTGACTGATTCCCCACTGAGTCCCCCTGCCCAAGCAGATGAATTGCCTGGAGCTGACTGTCTTTATCATTTCCAGACTCTTGATGGACTTATGGACCTTCCCCCAAGCAACTTACCCCCTCCCAATGTTCCCCACCTTACTCCCAGGACTTTATGATTATTATGTAAAAGAGTCCATCTACATTAAGTAGCTTCTATTCAGAGTCAGTAGCTCCTATACTTAATTTAGGAGCAGTTCTATTATTTCTTTTGTTAAAGGTTCATTTCCATTAAGTAGCTATACTCACTCTGGGGCAATCTTTTGGTTCCCTTTTTGTTCTGTTACTCCATAAAAACCCTGTCCTCTATTCCCATCTTTGGGTATTCCTAGCTTTGAGCTTTGCAATACCAGGAGCTATAGTTCCTCTGCCCCAGTTAAAGACCTTATTTCTCCTACATTGATTGTTTCCTTAATTTCCAGATTAACACCATATTTGTCATTTTGTCCAAGAAAACTTGATTAAAAGGAAAAAAAAATGAAAGAAAGAGAAAAATAACATGCTTCGGTCTGTTCCATCAATATCAGTTCTTTCTTTGGAGGTGGATAGTATGTTTCATCAACAGTCCTTTGGGATTGTCTTGAATCATTGTATTGTTGAGAATAGTCAAGTCATTCATACTTCATCATTGTATATTATCTTGAAGACCTTGATATTGCTTATCAGAAAATCAGGGTCATGTTCTGCCATACCTTATTCCTGAGGTGCTTTTCCCTGGGAAAAGTTTTAAGGATTTCTTGGATTGGGATCTTTCTTTAGGTTTCTTGGAGTCTCACTGCATTACCATAACAGTATGATGGGATCTTAGACTTAGACCTATAAGGGACCTTGGAGGTCAGAGCTTCTTAAACTTTTTCCACTTACAACCCCTTTTCACCTATGACCCAGGGTATACAAGTATATAAAATAGGTAGGCATAACCTTTTACCATTGCCAAATTTTTTGTGACCTAGATATAGGGTCTCAACACAGTTTAAGAAGCTTTGATCTACTTTACCCCTCCCCTTTTACATATAAGGAAACAGGCCCTCAGGAGCTAAGAGATCTATCTAAGGTCACACAACTATTAAGTGGCAGAATCAGAATTCAAATATAGGTCCTGTCTCCAAATGAATCTCTCTTTCCATTATACTATATTTTTGTACTGTTAACCTATAAATTAAGGAAACAATCAATATAGGAGAAAATAAGGTCTTTAATCAGGGCAGAGGAACTATAGCTCCTGACATGACAAAGCAAGAAACTAGGAATATCCAAATATTGGAACCAAGGATAGGGTTTTATTTGTTTGTTTTCTTTTGTTTTTTTGTAGGGCAATGAGGGTTAAGTGACTTGCCCAGGGTCACACAGCTAGTAAGTGTCAAGTGTCTGAGGCCAGATTTGAACTCGGGTACTCCTGAATTCAGGGCCAGTGCTTTATCCACTGTGCCACCTAGCTGCCCTAGAATAGGGTTTTTATGGGGTAACAGAACAAAGGGAACCAAAATACTGTTCCAGAGTCTTGTACAGAAACTACTAACTACTTAATGTAAATAAACCTTTAACAAAAGAAACTACAGAACTGCTCCTGAGTCAAGTATAGATGCTACTTTCATCTAAATAGAAACTACTTAATGTACAATGGATCGTTTTACATAATAACATAAAGTCCAGGGAGTAAGGTGGGAAATCATTGGGAGGGGATAGTTTTCTTAGGGGAGATCCATAAGTCAATCAAGAGTCTGGAACTGACAAAGACTGGTCAGTCCCAGGCAATTCACCAGCCTGAGTAGGGGGACTGGGTGGGGAATCAGTCAGTTCTCAGTAAATTTGTAGTTATCAGTATCACATTAGGCACCTAGGACAGGGCCTTGAATGTGATAAGGACTTAAATGAAAAAGATTGAATTTTCCTATAGACATACTGGTTTAGTAGTGGTTATGATACTCGTAGTGTGCTCAGGTATATTATGAGTTAATCAGGCTCTGTTAACAGACCAGGAGAAGCTAACATCTATAATTTTGCTTCTGCCAGGAAATACATGCTAAGTTTGAAACAATTGACTTGCAAATGAATCCTTGGACAAACACATGTATCCAGCTGATGAACTGTCTGAATGGTACAGGTTGGAAGAGAATTTGGAGTCACAGAAGTAGTTTAGAGATTATTGTTTGGTAGGTTCTTTATTATTATTTTTTTGTAAGGTTAAGTTCCTAATTTAGTGGTGGGAGAGACGAGAAAGAATTAAAAAAAACCAACCTAAACTAAAAAGAATGAGTCAAATGGGGTGAGGGGTACAGTCTCCATAAAAGCATGACTTCTGTAATGATCTTTATGACAGTCTCAAGTGTTTTCTAGTAAGTCTTAAATCCCTCAACACTTGATGTTTTAAAATGAAAGTGTTTATAAAGAGAGGTTCTTATTTTATATATTGGTAGTATTAAATTAATATAATCTTGCAGATTTATCTTCTAATTTACAACCTTATTTAATTTATCTCAACATTTTTTGAATTCCTTGGATTTAGTAGCTACAGAGGCACTCAAATCTTGCAAATAGAATGATATTAATCTTTTCCTAACCAAAATGTATCCTTTTTATTTCTTCTTCTTGTCTTTTCATGATTGCAAGCATTTCTAAAACAATGTTAAATGCCTCTATCAAGAATGGATAACTGTTCTCTCCTTGGTTTTAGTGAAAAAACTTTTGATTTTTTTGTATCACACACAATATCAATTCTTGATTTCAAGTAAATCTTGTACATAATGTTAAAGAAAAAAATCCTTCTATTCCTATTCTTTTTTAATATATTTAAAGTCATTAAAAGTCATTTAAAAGTCATTAAAAGAGACTATATTTTGTCAAAAGTATTTACTGTATGTGTTGAAATTGTTATGGGGAAAATTGGTGGGGGTACCTCAGACCATAACAAAATGAGCATGATTTTTGTTCCCCCTCAATGTGATGTTTCACCTTATTTTCCTAATACAAATGCATTTTGCATTTAATCTTACTTGGCCAAGATGAATCTTTTTTTTTTTTTTGTGAGGCAATTGGGGTTAAGTGACTTGCCCAGGGTCACACAGCTAGTAAGTGTTAAGTGTCTGAGTCCGGATTTGAACTCAGATCCTCCTGAATTCAGGGCTGGTGCTCTATCCACTGCGCCACCTAGCTGTCCCGAATCATTTTTCTAAAAATGTAGAAATGAATGAATAAAAAAAATTTATTAAGTTCTTACTGTGTACCAATGACTGTGCTAAGTGCTGGGCATGCAGATATACAAATATTAAGACCTTCCCTGGCTACAAGGACCTTATACTTGAATAAGGGTAGGCAACACAAATAATGGAAGAGTGGCCAAGGGTAGGTGTTATGATCAGGGATATTACAGTACTAGTGACTGGGGTTGTAGGATAATTGATTGACCTGTACTTTCCAGGCATGGTTGAATGGATTTGACTGCTTTCTTTTTTTTTTTTGATGAGGCAATTGGGGTTAAGTGACTTGCCCAGGGTCACACAGCTAGTAAGTGTTAAGTGTCTGAGGCCGGATTTGAACTCAGGTACTCCTGACTCCAGGGCCGGTGCTCTATCCACTGCACTACCTAGCTGCCCCTGACTACTTTCATCAGGCCTAGAGATGGAAGCAGAAGAAGAGGTATGCCAGTGGGCAGCATGACCTGAGTTTGGGCAGAGGCAGAGTGGTGGTCTGGACTGGGGTAGTTACCCAGTCAAGTGAATACCCTCCAGGAAGAAGGAGCAGGACCTGCCACACTGGAGAGTAGGAGGGTGACATGAAAATGATCAGAGAACAGCTGTGTTGGTATATTATCAGAAGATGATCATAGAGTTAGCACTGGAGGGGACCTTGAGGTTGTTTACTCGAAATTCCTCATTTGATGGATGAGAAAAACAAGTCCAGGAGAAGCCAAACAACTTGCCCAAAGTCATATAGTGGCAAAATGAGTATTTGACCTCACATCCTTTGACTACCAGTCCACTGCTTTCCCTCCTGTATTACTGTTTCCTCTAATCTTTGTTAATAACTTGGTTAAATTCTTTTGCTCATCTTTATAGCTCCTAGCTCTTCCTCACTCTGTTGACCTTTATCTCTGTTCCATATCAGCCACACACCAACCAAGCCATACTCTAGGTTTCCTATCACTAGGCTTTTCTTCTTTCTTGGAGAATTTTATTTATTATCCCTTCTCTGACCACAGATTCCTTGGAAAGAACCAGTTCTCTACTTTCCTATGACCTATTTGTGCCCTTTCATTTTATCCAGACCCTTAGCCCTTTCCTGGTCTCACTGGATTCTTTCCCTCCCCTTATTTCCTCAGGTCAGTTATGGCAATGCTGCATTTTTCCTCACCTTAGGCTCTCTCACCCCTTGACCTTCAGGTGAATGCTTGTATATACTCCAACCCTGGATCATATCAGATTTGCTTTCTCCACTCCTATTCCCAGGTGGCCAAGCACTGACAGAGGGTGATACAGAACTGGATAAAATCGAGCAATTCCAAATTCATGTTGTCAAAACTCAATTTATATCT
The DNA here is from genome assembly GCF_019393635.1 of Dromiciops gliroides. Classification (NCBI taxonomy): domain Eukaryota; kingdom Metazoa; phylum Chordata; class Mammalia; order Microbiotheria; family Microbiotheriidae; genus Dromiciops; species Dromiciops gliroides. The sequence continues at coordinate 121,869,425 of NC_057862.1, forward strand.
CACTGTTGCTACATTCATTTCTCCTGCAATCCCAAAGTCAATTTCTACCCTGCCCCAGCCCTTCCCTCCCCTCAGCTATTTCAAATTTTGCCCTCTCTTTTCACATCTCCAATCCCACTTCATCCTCCAGTTTTTATACTCAGTGTCTGGGTTGAGGGCTTACAATATTGTGAACAGATTTTACTCTCACCCTAATTAATTAATTATTATTATTTTTTTTAGGGTGGGAGGCAAAGAGGGTTAAGTGACCTGTCACATAGCTATTTAGTATCTGAGGTTGATTTGAATTTAGGTCCTCCGGACTCTAGGGCGGTGCTCTATCCACCTCACTACCAAGCCGCCCCTCACCTTAATCTATAGTGAATAATCAGCACTGAAGCACTGAAGATCTTTATCTTCTGGCCTACCAGGTATGGATGACTCATCCTCCTGAAGGTAGTCATATTCTTTCCTAAGAAGGGAATCTAACCCCTCTACTTTACAAATGAGAAAACTGAGGCAGAAAGCAGTTAAGTGATTTGTCCAAGGTCACAGGATAGTGTCAAAAGTGGGATTTGAACCCCAGCTCCTGTGACTCCAAGTTCAGTGTATTGTTGCACTTCACTTTCTGAGGCAGTTCTGGGAAAAAGGATTAGGGACTTCACTACCTCCCTCTGCTCCTTCCTCTGACTTCATCTTTCTAAATTGCTAGGGAAAAGAAAAGGCATTGAATTGACTGCCCTTTCCCTAGGAATCCCCTGAAATATGGGGACTTCCATCTCGTCCTTGAGAAAATGTTTCCTAAGCCTGCCAAAGCCACCCTAACCTCACAAATCTTTAGGGCAAGCCAAACAACTCCAGAATTTCAGGAATTGGCCAGGACTTTGAAGCAATTTGGGGCAATAAGATGCTGTTGATTAGCAGTTTGTGTTAGTGATTGTGCTTCCCAGAGGGTAGAACTAGGAATCTTAATTTTCATCTTAGAATTTTGCTCGATTATCTTCCACCCCAACAAATCCCTCTGGAACTCAGTTGACTGAAATTTATCTCATTCTCCCCCTTCCATCTCTACCTCCATCTGTCCCTCCTTTATCTGTTAGAATGGAAAGTACCATATGTAGGCCTTTTCCAAGGGGTAGATCCTCTCAATCTCCTAAGAATCTAAGATATGAACCTCTCATAAACCTTGAGTTAGATAAGATGAACACAAATATGCTGAGGGAGGGTAAAGAAGAACTGCCTGGTATCTAGGAGACTTGGGAGAACTGGCTATAAGGCAGGGATGAGGATAGGGTTAGGATTCCACTTAACCAAAGGTCATATTGGGCCTCCAGAATACAGATAAGAACAATGAGGAAGTAAGCTAAAAGCTAATGCACCTGGGAGTCCTGGCCCTCCTTCAGGGTCTATTTACTCAATTTAGACATAAGTCTGGCAGGGCTGGTTTTCTGGTTTCACACCTCAGAACATCTTAGTAGCAAGGACTAGCCAAACATACATACACACACACATACACAAACACACATACATATACATGCACAAAACGAGAGAGATGGAAATCTACAAAAATCAGACACATTCCGGCCTCCCTGTATATTCTAATACCCACCTCCAGAATAACTGCACAGAGCAGTAATTCATGTTTACAATAAAAAGAAAAACCTTGAGAGACAATATCATATATTGGTTAGAAAACTGGTCTTAGAGCTAGGAAGGCCGGAGTTTAAGTCTGCTTCTTATCTATAATATCAACCTGGTGACCCTGGGCTAGTCCCTAAACTTCTCAGTGATCCAGGCATCTTTATATATGTTTCAGAGAAGGTGCTTACCTGCATTGCTAATTTCCTCACTAAGGAGTTTCTTTTTTTTTTTTTTTTAAGTGAGAAAATTGGGGTTAAGTGACTTGCCCAGGGTCACACAGCTAGTAAGTATTAAGTATCTGGGGCCGGATTTGAACTCAAGTACTCCTGACTCCAGGACCGGTGCTCTATCCACTGCGCCACCTAGCTGCCCCACTAAGGAATTTCTAATGCCAATGAAATCACAGGTCCAATTCTAAATTATTCTTTCTTTCATTCAACAAATATTTACTGAGTAACATGAGAGAAACAAAAACAAATGAGATGTAGTCCCTACCCTCTTGGAACTTGGGTTCTGATGAGGACAATAAAACATGTGCAAATAACTATCATAGGATATAAAAGGGATAATTGTCATGAGAGAGTTACAAAGTGCTCAGGGGAGGGTGAGATTGCCTGATCAAGTTTCTGGACTGGTACTTGTTTGGTGAATGTCTGATGTGATTTTTGGATATATGTTGTTCAGTTGTACCCCCATCCTCATTTCAATTTCCTGCTTAATTCTCTACCCTGATAAGTAGTGTTACTATATTCCTCAGTTATCACCAAATTCTTTTCTTCCCTAGCATATCTGTGTTTTCTGGAAAAGCTTTATGAAGAAGATAGTTGAATGAAGCTTGAAGCATGGGTAGGAATCGTATAGGTAGATCTGGAGTCAAGGATGGAGGAAGGCAACTGGCTTTCTAGGCAGAGGAGGTGCGTCATTGGTTCCACAAGAGCAGGGAGGTGGGAAATTGTAAGGACAATATGAAGAGGATGCAGGTAGTCTACCTTGGTTAGAGCCTAGAATGGTTAATAGGGGAGGATTGAAAAATCAGTCTGGAAATGGAAACTGGAGTCAAGTTCAATGTGAGGGTCAAGAAGGTAAACTTTATTTGGTATGCTATATGACTTATGAGCAGCAGGGAGACAAGAGCAGACCTGTGCTTGAAGAAGATTTGTTAGGCATCAATGGGTAGGATGAATTGGAAAGAGTTGAGATTAGAGGTTTTTATAGTTGTTGAGTTGTTTCAGTCATGTCTGACTCTTTGTGACCCCACTTGGAGTTTTTTTGGCAAAGATACTGGAGTGGTTTGTCATTTCTTTTGGAAATCATTTAGAAAGGGCAATATTCCAAGGCCAAAGTGAAGAACTGAGGTATCAGAGGGGCTTCCAGAGTTCTGAGCCAGAATGGTGTTAATGTAAATATGAGGGCAGCTAGGTGGTGTAGTGGATAGAGCATCAGCCCTGTATTCAGGAGGATCTGAGTTCAAATCCGGCCTCAGACACTTAACACTTACTAGCTGTGTGACTCTGGGCAAGTCACTTAACCCCAATTGCCTCACAAAAAACCCCCCAAACCTCAAAAAACAATATAAATATGAAAATTAGGATGTGAAGCATATTTGAGGTGGGGGAGGTGATGAGTTGAATCTTTGTGGTGTTAACCTTAATTTTCCAACAGGAAATGCAAGTGGAGATGTCTAAGAGGCATTTAGAGCTGCCTCTTAGGAGGAGTGGGGCCAGAGCTATAAATTTGGAAGTTGTCTGGGTAGAGTTGATAGTTGTAGCCCAGAGAACAAACATGATAGGGAAGGGAAAGAAATAAGGAGAGGAGGATGAAAACAGAATTCTGGAGGATACCAACATTTAGTAGTGGATTGAGGGAGAAAGATGAGAGAAAAGAGACAGAGGAGCAGTTACAGAGACAGGAGGAGACCTGGGATGAAGCCCTGAGAGGAACCTTCCAAGAAGGAAATGAGAGTGTGCAGAATCAATGCCATAAAAGTGATTTGTAAGAGAATGAAGATAGAGAAAAGCTGAAAGACCTGTCATTGAAGAGGTTCCTGGTGGCCTTTGAGGCAGCAGTTGGAAATGCTCTCCTCTCTCAACACCTATTGGATTTTTAAAAAGTCCCTCCTAAAATCCCATTTTCTACAGGAATCCTTCCATAACCCCTCTTAATCCTAATGCTTTCTCTCTCTTAATTATTTCCTATTTATCTAGTATGTAACTTGTTTGCTTTGTTTCTCCTAATAGATTGTGAGCTTCCTGAGGGCAGGGACTGTTTTTTCTTTCTTTCTGTATCCCTAATGGCTTAGTACAGTGCCTGGCACATTGTAGACACTTAATAAAGGTATATGGGCTGAGCTGTGGTGTAGTAGAAAAAGCACTGGATTATTTCTTGTGTGATCTAGGATAAATCAGCTAATTTCTTTGGTTCTTAGTTATAAAATGAAGATATGGTGGAAATGGGGTACGGGGTTGGGGTTCTTAGGAATTCCTCTTTAAAGAATTACACCCTCTTGCACACAAAACTTAGTTAGAATAAGGTGGTAGCAAGGGAAGGGAAGGGTGGGGGGAGGGAAACCATGAAAGAAATCCTTGGACTTTCATGGGGAGATTGGCATAAAGCACATGGCTCAGAGGTACCAAATCTCCTCGAACAGGAGACTGGAAGGTACTTTTATAGAGGACTGATGGGGGTGGACCATCTGTTCCTTTCCTGAGAGAGGACCATCCCCCACTGGTGGTAGCTGGGGGAATTGGGTGAGGGGTGGCTACAGATTCCTCTTCAGAATGCAAAGGCCGCAGCCACACCCAAATTGATCTCCCCAGGGTAAGGGAGACCAGAATGAAGGGTAAGAATCCCAAGCTAGCTCAGTCTGATTTGGTTCAGCTTATCTCTCTAGGCGTTATCTGTCCTCTGGTTTAATTTCTCAAGGAGAAGCATACTTGATGTGACCCAGAAAACTTCTGGGGTGCTCTGCACCCCATGACAACTAGGTAATTCCTAAGGTTCTTTTTTTTTTTTTTTAGTGAGGCAATTGGGGTTAAGTGACTTGTCCAGGGTCACACAGCTAGTAAGTGTTAAGTGTCTGAGGCCGGATTTGAACTCAGGTACTCCTGACTCCAGGGCCGGTGCTCTATCCACTGCGCCACCTAGCTCCTAAGGTTCTTTTGAGCCCCAAATTGATGAACCTCTTGCTGACTGTCAGGAAAGATTAATGTTCAGGAAGTATGGGAGTGAAGGAGAGGAAAGAAATACTAGATAGAATATATAGCAAGGTCAATAGAATGTTGTTTTTTCTTTAAAATTTTTTTCTCTTTTTTCCCCTCAGTTAATAAAAATCCATTTTCTCTCCCTTCTATTCCCTGCTCTGCCCCCATGGGAAGAACAGAGTGGGGAAGAGCAGCTCTCCTGTCTGATGACTGCTTCTTTTGTCCCACTATTTCAAGAAAACCCAAGACACACTTTCCTTTATTCCATCTGGCCACCTGGTGGCCACTTCCTCCATGTCCTTACCGGTCTGCCTCTCCAGCCTTCCCCTACCCCCATTCCCACCCCGAGATTCCCCATTCTCTCTCTATTTTTTTTAGACCAAATTGCCCAGGCTCCCACTTCCTTTGTGTTTAGTCTCCCCTATTAGAATGTAAGGAGTAGCACAGTGGATAAGAGCAACAGTAATGGGGTCAGGAAGACTCCTCTTCCTAAGTTACATCTGGCCTCAGATACCTACCTACTAACTGTGTGACTCTGGCCAATTCACTTAACCCTGTTTGTCTCAGTTTCCTCATCTGTAAAATGAGCTGGAGAAGGAAATTGCAAACCACTCTAGTATTTTTGCCAAGAAAATCTCAAATGGGATTGTAAAGAGTCAGATATAACTGAAAAACAACTGAACGATAACATTAGAATTTTTTTTAATGTTTGTTTGGGGATGATTTTTCTATCTGTATCTTTTGTCTAACACAACTCGACACATAGCAAACACTTAATAAATTTTTATATTCATTAGAAAAAAACACCCTTTTAACAAATATTCCTTATTGACTATATCCAAAAAAATTGTTTCATTCTACATTCTAAGTCTAAATTTTATTTATTTTATTTAAGACTGAGGATTTCTGGTGATAGAGAGATAGTAGATAGAGAGCCCATTTCAGAGTCAGGCAGGCCTGGGTTCAAGGTCAACTTCTCAATTAAACAATTATTAAGCTTCTACTATGTGCCAGGCAATGACTGTGCTAAGTGCTGGAGATACAAAAAGAGGCAAAAGATGAATCCACCCTCCAGGAGCTCACAATCTAGTGGTGATTGCAATGTGCAAACAAAAATATACAGAGCAAGCTATAGACAGGATAAATAAGAAGTACTTGACTTAAGAGGGATGGGAAAAGACTTTCAGTAAAAGAAAGGATTTTAGATAGGATTTACATAGTGGATATGAGACTTTGGGCAAATTACAGTTGTAGATCTGGTTTTGGTCAAGTGACTTCATTTTACTGATAAAATCATAAGTCTGGACAAAAAGAAAAGGTGGACTGTTTTTTGGGGGAGTTGGATGGGGGAAGATCTGAGCACGTTTGTAGGCTAAATGGAAAGAACAACTGGAAGAAAGAAGGTTGAAAAGGCAAGAGAAAGGTGGGGTAATTGATAGAACCAGGTTTTGGTGGAGGCAGAAGGAGATGTGATTGAGATGACAAGTGGAGGGATTTGTGACCTGGATGGGGGAGAGGGGGCTAATTCACCCAAAGAATTGGAAGCGCATCATGAATCTTGTAAAAGAAAAAGAGATTTATTAGGAGAGAGAAAAATATGGCCAAGCACTGGGAGGGAAACTACAGGAAGAGGATTTTGGAATAATGGGGCATCCATATACTGCATATCATCTTATAAACCTTGGTATAGCTTATCTGCTATATCATATTCAGTCACACCTTATTCCTGAAGTGCTTTTCCCTTGGGACAATTTTAAGGATTCCTTGGGGGCTGGGATCTTGAGATTTCTTGGGGTCCCACAGCATTCTCCCAACTGCGGGAGGATAGGCATTTTCCCCTTTGAGACAAAAGTTAGGGGAAAATGGAATTAATGACTAAGTGGGTGGCTTCTATCAACTTCTACATTCTCCGTAAAGAATTAAACAAAGTTTTATCTATAGGTGGGGAAGGCTGGGCTACAGCTGGGAATTTGAAGAGTAGATGAGATTCCCATCAGCACTTAAGGGGAGTGAGATAAAAAGTCCCAGAGCACGGTGGGCCCAGCTGAGGTAGGACAGCATGAATCTGTAGTGGCTTCAAGTTTCCAGGCATTCCACATCAATGCTTAGCTGCCTGCCAACAGGAGCAGAGAAGGTAAATACTGCTTTGCCAGGGACTGTGGGCATTAATGAATGAAGTGGGGGAGGTAGAGGGCAAGGGGTTAAGACATTTTGGGATGCTAGTAAAAACAGTTGAAATTGACTGATGATTCCAACCGAGTTGCCTTGGGTGGCAAATGAAGAAGGTTTGAGGGAGTAGGGAGATCACCAAGAGGATGAAACTCTGATGGGGTGGGAGAGGGAGGACTGGAAGATAGTGAGAACTACAAAATTAACTGAGAACTGATTCCCCACCCAGTCCCCTCTTTCCCAGACAAATGAATTTCCTGGGGTAGACTGTCTTTGTCATTTCCAGACTCTTGATAGACTTATGGACTTTCCCCCTACCCATGTTCCCCAACCTTACTCTCTGGACTTTGTTATTATGTAAAAGAGTCCATCTACATTAAGGAGTTTCTATTCAGAGTCAGTAGCTCCTATACTTAATTAGGAGCAGTTCTATTGTTTCATTTGTTAAAGGTTCATTTCCATTAAGAAGTTGTATGCCACTCTGGAGCAATCTTTTGGTTCCCTTTTTGTTCTGTTATCCTATAAAAACCCTGTCCTCCGGGCAGCTAGGTGGACCCTGGGCAAGTCACTTAACCCCACCTCGCCCTGCCAAAAAAACAAACAAAAACAAAAACAAAAACAAAACAAAACAAACCCTGTTCTCTGTTCCCATCTTTCGGTATTCCTAGCTATCGTTCCTCTGCCCCATTAAAGATCTTATTTTTTCCTGTATTGATTGTTTCCTTAATTTCCAGGTTAACATAAGCAAGCAAAAGGAGGGGGAGAATTTTGTCATTGTAAAGGACGGAAAAAGTCCAGGAAATGTTTATGCATACTTATGGATGGCTACTATAGAGAACTAAATTATGTTCATTATACTGTTTAAGGAAGGCAATAAAAGATATCTTCCTTAAAAGTTTACTGTTGTACCAAGCCTCTTTAAACATATATTGAAAACTGTTTACATTAAAAAGCAATTTTGATAGATTAGTAACTATAACTGCTTATTTTAAAGAGCCGGACCTTGGTGCCTGCCTTGAAATCGGGAAAATCTGAGTTCAAATCCTGCCTCAGACACTTGTTGACTCTTGGTAAAACACTTAACTCCTTTCAGTTTAAATTTCCTAATCTGTAAAATGGGAATAATCATAGCATGTTCCTCAAAGGGTTGTTGTGAGGATCAAGTGAGATATGTAGAATGCCTATTAGATAGGAAAGGGGTGTAATGGGGGAAATGGGGTATGGGTTTGGGGTAGGGGTTGGGGTTCTTAGGAATTCCTCTTTAAAGAATTACACCCTCTTGCACAAAATCCCCATTACAGGGGAACAAACATGTAAATAACTCCTATGTGCTAGGCATTGTACTAAGTGTCTTACAAATATTATCTCTTTTTTTTTTTTTTTTTTTTTTGCGGGACAATGGGGGTTAAGTGACTTGCCCAGGTCACACAGCTAAGTGTCTAAGGTCGGATTTGAACTCAGGTACTCCTGAATCCAGGGCTGGTGCTTTATCCACTGCACCACCTAGCCGCCCAATATTATCTCATTTGAAATACCTGTGAGATAGATGCTGTTATCCCCATTTACAGTTGAGGGAAGGTTGGCAAATAGAGATTAAGGGAGTTGTCCTGGGTCACATAGGAGTAAGTGTCTCTTGAGGCTGGATTTGAACTCAGGTCTTCCTGACTTTTCACATAGCACTATATCCACTGCAGGCCATCTAGCTGTCCAGACGGTGTTTGGACCTACAATTTCATTGTTAGAGGGAACTCCGAGGTGAGGAAACACCCTCTAGCAATGCCCGGTAGCACCTTCTTCTCAATTTATAATCTTTTTTTTTTTGGTGGGGCAATGAGGCTTAAGTGACTTGCCCAAAGTAACACACCTAGTAAGTGTCAAATGTCTGAGGCTGGATTTGAACTCAGGTCCTCCTGAATCCAGGGCTGGTGTTCTATCCACTGTGCCACCTAGTTGTCCCCCTATGTCTTTCTTCCAAATTATCTGTCCATTTATCTCTGTTCATATGTAGCCCCCCCCCTCTTGTAATACATTTAATATTACTCATATATACTCAAAAGATTTTAGAGTTGGAAGGAACCTTGGAGATTAGTGAAACCCTCTTTTACAGATGAAGAAACTAAGTCTCAGATTTATCTCAAAATGATTTTTTCATGTTCACAATTGTAAGCAGAAGAGTCCAGATTCAAACCTTAAACTCAGTGCTTCTACTACATGCCAGGGATATTTCCATTAGAAATGGACAAAACAAAAAAAAGTCTTCTGCTTAGAGGGAGAAACTTTAGTTATCTGGAAAACTCTTAAGCGTAGAAGGTTAAAAAAAATGATTAGGCTTCAAGAGATCAGAAGCTGTTATCCAGGGCAGTCTGTTCTTGATAATTCTAACAAGTTTAGCCCAGGTTCATGTGATGGAAGAGATTTTACAAGCTGGAAAGGAAACCTTTCTGCCAGTCAGGGACTGAGCTGGGGGGTAAGGGGTGGGGTGTTGGATGTACCCCCAGAAATAAGCCCAGCCCTACTCCTTAGGAGTCAAGAAACTCCAGTCCCAAGCCTTTTCCTGCTTATTCCTGGCATCTAAAGGACAGGACAAGAATTGGCCTCCCTTACCCAGAAACAAATGCTTTCCAGATGTGTAAGCAGCTGTTGCTGGGGAGCAGAGAGGAACGTAGTCCTAAGCCAGGTCCTTGGGACCTAGGGGATGTGGAAGTACAGCCAGATGGTGGGTTTTGCAGAATAGCATATACATAGAGCCAGAAAGGAAGGATCCCAAGGAACAAAGAATTCTTCTTGTTTCCACTACTTGTTTCCCTACTTCTCTACCACTCTCCTCTCCACTCACTTGTAGCTGGCTTGGCCAGGAATGCCTTTCTATGGTGGGTCACCCAGGGCCATCTAAGGGTCCCGCTACTGCTGGTAGGGGCAGGAATTTCTTCTCCGCAACCTCAGATTATGGGTAGATTTGCTTGTGGTTGCTCTTCTGGTTTTGCCCTGGTAGGCACGGAAAGGGTTAACCCAGAGGGACCTTCCTAAGGTCAGGTTACTTCCCCTTAAAAATATGGAGAAGTTTCCTATTGACTGGGAGATAGGAGGAGTTTAGTAAGTGTGGGTGTCAGCTACTCCTTTGCAGGGGAGGGCTGGATCTTGGCCTGGCTCAGAAGACCTAAGAGTGAGTTCAGAGGGGAGGACAAGGTGTTGGGACGGCAGCAGCAGCAGCTGGAAGAGGGAACATGGATGTGAACAGCAGCTGGAGACGGGAAGGTGAGCAGGAGGCTCTGGTTTAGGATTGCTGTATTTGGAGATGTTCCCAAGGCATGGTCCCCATTGTGGGGTCCTGGCTCCTCCTACCCCTGCCTGATGCCCCTGCACTTTTAGAATGAGAAGCATCTCCGTGTTTGGGGTGGGGGCTGGTGAGCAGGCTGGAGGGGTGTTGGATAGGGACATTTTGTAGGCGGTGAACAAGGAAAATAGAATCAAAGGTGCCATTTACCAGATGGGGAAACTGAGTCCCTTGCCTGAAATCTATCTAGTCAATTTGAGCAAGGACTGGCACAAGGTACAGTGGCTGAGATTCAAATCTGTGTCATTGACTACCTGTGGGGCCTCGGTTTTCTCAACTGGAAAATGAAGATAGAGGAAATGGCTTTTAGAATCCCTTCCAGCTCCAAGTTTCTAAGTTTATTTCCATTATGCAGCATACCTCTTTTCTAGGGAGATGAAGAGATGGAGATGAGGGTGGTCCCCATAGGGTAGGGGGATAAAGGTTAATTTGAATGGATGTTGTGGGTTAGGACATAAATTTCAGTAGCAAAAACAGGAGTAGGGTCAGCCTAAGAGTGTGATTTGAAGAATGGTATAAAGGGAAGGTGGAAAGAAGGAAGGTCTTAAAGACAATCTTGGAAACTTGGACTCTAGCCAGTCCTGGTTAGAAACTGACATCCTTGGAAGTAGTTTGTCATTACATTTACCCAGAAGTTCCTATTCTGGGTGGTCTCTCTCTCTCTCTCTGTTTCCCCCCCTCCATCCCCCCTTTTGTCTCTCCCCACCTCCCAGTTGGTCAAAGTGTGTGTGTGTGTGTGTGTGTGTGTGTGTGTGTGTGTGTGCGTGCGCGCGCACTACTGTGTAAGAATCCTTCTCCCAGCCTTGTACCTTAGAAGTCACACCAGACTTTGGTCCCTTCACTTCTCTTCACTCAAAATTTGAGTTCGATCTTGTCTAAACGCAATGTAGGGAGACTACCTGCTTCTATGGAAATAGTTAGGGTGGAGTCAGGAGAATGAAATTTATGTCCTAGCTCTGCCATTGGCCAAGACCATGCACCTCTTTCTGCTCATTTCTTCTATAAAATAAAGAGGTTGAATAAGATGATAACCCTCCCCTTCCAGTCCTAACAATTTATCATTCTAGAACATAGAGCAAGATGGCTCTGAGTTGGAGGGGGTACAGAGTAGGTGTGGCGATGGGAGGTTGAGTAGTAGCTCCCTATTTCAGTGTACTAGACATGCCCTTTGGGAAATACTGGCCCTTGGTGGCGGGGGAAGAAATGTAAGTTGACTGAGAAATGGAACTATTTTGTCTTTGTATTCCAAGTGTTAAGCACAGACCCTTTCTTGGGGGGAGGGGGAGTTGGGGTGGCTTACCAGAACTGCGTTTTTGCTGGGTAGGGGACTTTGGTGTGGAATTCCTGCCACTGGCATCAGGCACCCACTATACCTTCGTAATTTCTTTTTCTTTCTCTTTTTTTTTTGTGGGGCAATGAGGGTTAAGTGACTTGCCCAGGGTCACACAGCTAGTAAGTGTTAAGTGTCTGAGGCCAGATTTGAACTCAGGTCCTCCTGACGCCAAGCACTGTGCTGCCGAGCTGCCCCCTGCAATTTCAAGTCTTAGAGAATTGCCTCTGGACACCAGTGATTAGGCAATTTATTCCTACATAGTCCTCTAAGTATGAGAGATCTGTCCTCCATCCTTTATGACATGCTTCCTCTTTCATTGCACAGTGCTGGTACTTAATAAATGTCTATTTATGCATTGGAGGAGGAGAAAGAAAGCTACTTAGGAGTTGCTGAATATGAGGAACAAAGTCAAGACCGATCAATACCCCTTTGAGATGATGATGATGTGGACAGACCTTGAGGCAGCTTGACAGTATGACCTTGAGACAAATGAGACACCCTGGAGGCCAAATCTTTTAGTATCTAATCTCCTGGTTCTTTTCCTGGGGCAGGGAAACACCCAGATACTCCGAGCCAGGGACCTTTCACTAGACTCCAGCCACCATATTGTTTTGCTCTTGGCAAAGACCTTACTTTTCTCCTCCCCACTCCAATTAAATTCAATTCACCCAACATCATATGTTAAACTTGCCATACACAAGGAACTGGATTACTCTATTCCTAAAGAACTATAAAGAGCTAGTGCTTCCTTCAGTCTATTATTACTCCATTGTTTTAATAAACTAGTCCATTGCTATAGTTATCTCACCAGAAGCAACAAGGTCCTTCCCTTCTGCCCCCCCTCCCCCGATCTACCTGCTTTATTCCTGTACAACTTTCTTTACTGTTCTAATGCTTTTTGGGGTTCAAGGGAAGCTGGGTTATAGGACCCTAGCAATATAGCTGGAATTAAGGATAGGCTGCTGATTAAGCATTTACATACTCCTTATTTGCTAGATGTTTTACAAATGTAAAATGTTGGGACCTCAGAACAGCTTTGGGAAGCTGGTGCAATTACCCCTGATTTACTAAATTTTTTTTTTGTTTTTTGTTTTGGTGAGGCAATTGGGGTTAAGTGACTTGCCCAGCGTCATACAGCTAGTAAATGTTAAGTGTCTGAGGCCGGATTTGAACTCAGATACTCCTAACTCCAGGGCCGGTGCTTTATCCACTGTGCCACCTAGCTGCCCCCTACCCCTGATTTACAATTGAGGAAACTGAGGGGAAAAGAGCTCAAGTGACTTGCTTAAGGACACAGAGCTGGTGTCAGAGACCACATTTGAATTTAGTTCTTCCTCAATCCAGGCCCAGTGCTCTATCCTTTTCACCACCTACCTACTCTTTTTTTTTTTTTTTTTGGTAAGGCAATTGGGGTTAAGTAACTTGCCCAGGGTTACACAGCTAGTGTCAAGTGTCTGAGGTTGGATTTGAACTCAGGTACTCCTGAATCCAGGGCCAGTGCTTTAACCACTGCGCCATCTAGCTGCCCCATACCTACTCTTTTTTTTCTTTGATTTAATTTAATTTAATTTTACATATAAGGTATTTTATTTTTTCCATTACATGTAGAGATAGTTCTCAACTTTTGTTTATACAAGCTTTACAATTTCAGATTTTTCTCCCTCTCCCCCCTCCCCTAGACAGCAGGTAATCTGATATAGGTTTATATATATATATATACATATATATATATATATATACACATAGTAACATTAATCCTATTTCTGCATTAGTCCTGTTATAAGAGAAAAAATCAGAGCAATGATGAAAAACCTCAAAATAGAAAAAAAAACAGCACCAAAAACAAAAGAAATAGTATGGTTCATTCAGTATCTATACTCCACAGTTCTTTTTTTTTTTTTCTATCATGAGTTGCCTGGAACTCTTCTGTACCATTGCATTGGTGAGAAGAATATAGTCCATCACAGTAGATCAACACTCAATGTTGATGATACTGTGTACAATGTTCTTCTGGTTCTGCTCATCTCACTCATCATCAGCTCACGTAAGACCCTCCAGGTTTCTCTGAACTCCTCCTGCTCATCATTTCTTACAGCACAGTAGTATTCCATTGTATTCATATACCACAACTTGTCCAGCCATTCCCCAATTGATGGGCACCCCCTCAACCTCCAATTCCTTGCTACCACGTAAATATTTTTGTACATGTGGGTCCCTTTCCCCCTTCCATGATTTCTTTGGGAAAAAGACCTAAAAGTGGTATTGCTGGGTCAAAGGGCCCCATACCTACTCTTTTTTTTTTTTTTAAATAATTTTATTTATAGGTGTATTTTGTAGGTCTTACTGTGTAGCAAAGTTGTCTGCGTATTCACTCTTTTTTTTTGTTTTTGTTTTTTGTTTTTAGTGAGGCAATTGGGGTTAAGTGACTTGCCCAGGGTCACACAGCTAGTAAGTGTTAAGTGTCTGAGGCCGGATTTGAACTCAGGTCCTCCTGACTCCAGGGCCGGTGCTCCATCCATTGCGCCCTCTAGCTGCCCCCCATACCTACTCTTAATACCTGAATTAAGGTATTAAGGACCAGGAGTTGTAATGAGGACTGCTCATTTTTTTTTTGTTGTTCGTTTTTTTTTTTTGTTTTTGGTGGGGTAATGAGGGTTAAGTGACTTGCCCAGAGCCACAGAGCTAGTAAGTGTTTAAGTGTCATGTTAGCTATGTCTTCATCCAAACCTCTGATGAAATCTTTTTTATTTTTTATCTTTTTATTTATATTTTAGTGAGGCAGTTAGAGTTAAGTGACTTGCCCAGGGTCACACAGCTAGTAATTGTTAAGTGTCTGAGGCTGGATTTGAACTCAGGTACTCCTGACTCCAGGGCCAATGCTCTATCCACTGTGCCACCTAGTTGCCCCAGGACTGCTCATTTATTAAGCACCTATCTGGTCAGGCACTGTCCTAGGTGCTGGGGATACAAAACCAAAACAGCTCCTTTCCTCCTGGACTTTGCATTCCATTGAGTGGCAATAACATGTGCCTAGATGCACATATCCATTTAAAAAGGCGGTTGGAAGGCATAGAATCTAATTCTTGTAAGAATTAGGAAAGGCCTCTTCTAGGAAGTAGCACAGTTAAGTTGAGCTTTGAAGAGAGCCAAGGGTTCCAAGAAGCTGAGATGAAGGAGAATATTCCAGTTATGTGAGATTTATTTATTTATTTTTAAATTTAGTGAGGCAATTGGGGTTAAGTGACTTGCCCAGGGTCACACAGCTAGTAAGTGTCTGAGGCCGGATTTGAACTCAGGTACTCCTTACTCCAGGGCCGGTGCTTTATCCACTGCGCCACCTAGCTGCCCCTATGTGGGATTTATTTTTTATACCAAGAAGTTCTGTCCTATGTGATACATAGAGATCTATGAATTAAGTCAGTTCTTGACCCAGACTTGGAATCTGTATCAGTGGAGGGAATTTCTACTTTAGGAGGTTCATTATGTAGTTGAAATGACAGGTCCAGGCTTTAATTATTTTTTTGCAGGGCAATGAGGGTTAAGTGACTTGCCCAGGGTCACACAGTAAGTGTCAAGTATCTTGAGGCTGGATTTGAACCCAGGTCCTGCTGAATCCAGGGTCAGTACTTTATCCACTGTGCCACCTAGCTGCCCCCAGGCCTTAATAATAATAATAATAAATCAGTATTATAGTGAAGGTTCAAAGTCTAGAGTGGATAATTTATGGATATGGGCAGCATGCAAGGAACAATTTTCATCTAATTTTCTTCTCAATTACATGTAAATAAAAAAGTTTTTGATATAACATTTTGAGTTTCAAATCCTCTCCCTCCCCTACCCCTTCCTTGAGAAGGCAAGCAATTTGATATAGATTCTACATGTGCAGTCATGCAAAACATTTCCATAAGAAAACAATTTTCAAACCTCGTCTGGGGTACTTAGTCACTGCCTAGCACTATTCTGTCTAGTGAAGAGGACGCTTCGACAGTTCCTGGGACTTCTTGGGATCAGCAGTAGAACTGGGTGCATAAAAGCTTCCCCCTCCCCAGCCCCCATCATCTAGCCCCTCCTGACCTTCATCCTATTTGATTGTGGTGGAGTGGGCTGGATACTGGCTCTCTGATGAGGGACACTCGGTTCTCACAGTACAAACATGTTTTTCTGAAGCTCCCATAGGAAGTGCCCTGCTGGGCTGGCCCAGGGCCCCATCCTGACTCAGACTTTGGGGCAGAATACAGGGAAACCATAACTGAGCTGCTTCCCATTCCCAGGTCAGCACGCTCCACCCCCAGATGGCCACACCCATCTGGGAGAACTAGAGGTCGGGTGGTAGATCTGGTGGTCTATGTCTGGATTTATCGAACCTTACCCTCACCCACTTTTACCTAGTCAGCATCACTTCAGCTGGCCATGCTTCTAGAAGACCTATGCCCAGAGCCCAAAGGATCTAGCTCATTTTGACCTGATTCTCAGGGGAAAAACTGTAGCCACTCTTTTCCAGTCTCAAGGCTGGGTAACAGATAGAATATTGGACTTGGTACCTGAAAGACCTGGCTTTAAGTCTTGCCTCAGACACTTAGTAGCTGTGTGATCCTGGGCAAGTCACTTATCCTTCCTTGCCCTCAGTTTCCTCATCTGTAAAGTGAAAAGGTTGGACACAATGGAATCCAATGTCTCTTCCAGTTTTAAATCTATAAGCTTATGATTTTTCACTTTATCAGGCACCCTATGAATCTAAGTCCTGGACATGAGTAGGAAGCTTTGATTAGTAGATGTGTGGTATGGTGGACAGAGCACTAACTGAGACTGGGGTAGGCTGGGAGGGCTCTCTAGATACTAGAATTCTAGGCTGAGCTCTGACATTTCTTGTCTATGTGGTTTGGCACAATTCTCCTAAGCCTGGTGTCTCGGTTTAGGGGCATGGGTTCATATCCTGACATTTAGTAGTTGTTTGACCTTGGGCAAGTCATTTGCCCAGGCTCTTTAAGCCTGTTTCTTCACCTATAGAAGAGAAATAACACCTGTAGTATCTACCTCACAGAATTGTTTTGAGCACCAAAATGAGATGTTTAAAGCATGTTATCAATGCGAGTTGTTAATTATTCCCATATTTTATTCCAAATCTCTTTACCATTTACTGGTATTTTGGTGGCAACAGGAGATTTGACCAGAAAAACTTGAAACCATTTGGAGGGTAAGGATTGCCATGGTTGGTTGGCAAGGGTACAATGCTGATCTAGGCTAGAAGTATTGTTACTGGTAGTCACCGGATGTCATCCTGCTCTTACCCATCAGCCCACCTTCGGATGTCTCTTGGCCCTTCCCCCAGCTCCCCCACCCCATGCTCCCCAAACTTGACAGTTCAGTTGTTGGTGACCTGTCCTTGGTTCTCTGTCCCGTCCTGGTGCTTCCTCTAGCTTGGCAGTTTAGACAGCTATGCTGGTGCCAGGTTCATTAGGGCCCAAACTTGTTCTTAGATTGCACTGGTGCAGAGGTTTCCCCTTTTCCCTTTTCCTTCCATTTTAAGAAGACCTAACTGCCCTGGGAAGTAAAAGTTCCTAACCTCTGTAGGCTATGAGTCATCCCCTTCCTCCCTGACCCTGCATAAAACACTGGACACTGCCCCCAAGGAGCAGAGGGAAAGCTCCCTGTAGAGGCAAAAGAGTAGGGTGACTTGAACCATGGCAAGGATAGCTTGTCTCAGTGGAACTCTGTTGGGAGATTTTTGCCATACTGGACAGGTGAGGGCATCCAGGGTACTCCAATGGATGCCAGAATTTGAAGCATACTACCTCCACCCCAAAAATGGTGAAAGAACTCCCCTCTGAAATCTCCCATCCCTTTGAGGCAACATTCTTTGCTTGTTTTTTTGGTGAGGCAATTGGGGTTAAATGACTTGCCCAGGGTCACACAGCTAGTAAGCGTTAAGTGTCTGAGGCCTGATTTGAACTCAGGTCCACCTGACTCCCCAGCTGGTGCTTTATCTACTGCTGCCCCTGAGGCAACATTCTTGCCAATTGTCTGTGACCTTTTCTACTAGATCATGGAGATCTTTCCTTTTCCTGCCTTTTCTGTCCTGGTCCTAGACTCCTGACACTGAATTTTAGGGAGTACCCCAGCCAGCAAGGCTTGGAGGATGTGGGTAGAGCTGAATTTCAGAAGCAAAGGCCTGAGATTTGGGCTTCTCAGGGGGAGTGTTGACTAGCAGCTACCGGGATGTCTGGATTTGAAAGTTAAATTTCCCCTAATTCCCTCCATAATTCAACTCCAGGAAGCCTATAGGAGGGCAAGTGCAGACTAATCCTGATGTCAAACAAGGAAGCTGGGTTCTGCCTTTTGTGTTTATTTTCCTTATTAACTTTTGCACACATTGGCTCCTAATTTGAGGAGGGCTATGCATTTAAAGATAAAGGCCTCATAGATAAAATCTTGTTCAAACACTTGTTTTATGAGGGTGGGGGGGCGGGGAGAGGAAGAATTCATGTGACCCAACAGGTTAGAGGAAGAGCTTGGTCTCCGGAATCCTAGTCCAGTAAATCTCTTTTCCTTTTTACCCAACACTGTTTCTCATACCCGACTATTTTAGGAATAATAAATAAAATAATTCCAGCCCTCCACTCCCCTCACTTTTTTGGGGGGGATTAATGGGAAGACTGGATCTGTGACTTCATTGACAACATTGGGAGAGATACTGATTGGCACCTTCACCACAGCTCAGTCTTAGAGAGTTGACTGCACCTTGCCCAGGGTCACACAGCCAGTGTGTCATTGGTGGGACTCGAAGCTCAGTCTTCCTGACTCTGAGACTAGCTCTCTGTCTATCCACTCTTATATTGCCACTCATACTCTTAAATCTTTTAAAACTAAGTATTTTCCTGTCTCTAACCCTTAGCACTGAGCAGCAGTCAACATAGGCCGGCAACCATTTTGTGCCTCCTAGCTGCCAAGGGCTGGCAGAACAGAATTAGGTGAACCCATGAAAACTGTTCCCACAAAACCTAAAGGTAGTTGGATAGTCCAGTGGATATAGTATTGTACTTAAAGTCAATAAGACTTTAAGTTCAAATCTGGCCTCAGACATTTAAATAGTTATGTGAAGCTGGGTAAATAACTTAACTACTGTCTGCCTCCATTTTCCCTTCTGTAAAATATGATAATAATACCTCTTTCCCAGGATTCTCATGAGCAGAAAGTTAGATAATATTTGTAAAGCACTTTGCCAGTTTTTTTGGTTTTTTTTGTTTGTTTTTATGGGGCAATGAGGGTTAAGTGACTTGCCCAGGGTCATATGGCTAGTAAGTGTCAAGTGTCTGAGACTGGGTTTGAATCCAGGTCCTCCTGAATCCAGTTCCAGTGCTTTATCTACTGCACCACCTAGCTGCCCCCCTCAGTTTCCTCATTTGTAAAGGGAGTGGTGGTGGTAGAACTAAATGACCCCATGGGTCCTATGCACCATCAACTCCCTCATCCTTTTTTTAGACTCACTTGTATCTCTTGGTACCAGACATTTCTTCCTTGTCCCTAAACTAGACATAGTTTACTATAATTAAAAGCCATCTCCTCCGGGAGATCATTTAAAGTCAGGTTCCTCTCAATGATTCAAAATTCAGACTGCCCTGTTGGGGTTCTTTTTGCAGACTGTAACCTGACCCTCTTTGCTCCCAGCAGGGCTTGTGTGCTGCTGACCAATCACTTTGCCTTTATCTCTTCTCTTGTGCCCTAGGGAAAGTGTAGACCTGAACCACCGAACGTGACCTTCACCTGTCTCAGCCCTGGTTAATTTTTACCTCTTAATGATCTTTGTGGTCCCCTTGCCCTGCTACATAAAAGCCCAGGACTGGTATTGTCGACCTCTCCTCTGAGGATTTCCCCTGGATCCCTGCTTTCCCATTTCCAATCCCCCTTCACCTCCACCCCCTACCCCCTCACACTGCCACCATGGCCAAAGGCTTCTTCATCTCCAAGACGCTGGGCGTCGTGGGTATCCTTTTTGCTGTAACAGCTATATGCACCATCATCGCCTTGTCAGTGGTATACTCACAGGAAAAGAGTAAGAATTCAGCAATAGCAAACCCCACCAGCCAAAATCCTACTGCTTCAACAACCAGTACCACGACTACAACCGTGACCCCGACCCCGGATCAAAACCTGCCCTGGAACAGATACCGGCTGCCAAAGTCTCTGATCCCTGAGCATTACACTGTGAAGCTAAGGCCCTATCTGACTAGGAATGCTGAGAACCTCTATATCTTTTTGGGTGAGAGCACTGTCCGCTTCATTTGTAAAGAGGAAACTGACGTTATTATCATCCACAGTAACAAACTCAACTATACAATGAAGGAAGGACATCATGTGAGTCTGAGGGGGGTAGATGGCTCCACGCCCCCCGAGATTGATAGCACTGAACTAGTGATACCAACCCAGTATCTGGTTGTGCATCTGAAAAGTAAACTGGAACTTAACAAACGCTATGAGATGGAAAGTACCTTCACTGGAGAGTTGGCCGATGACCTGGCTGGCTTTTACCGCAGCGAGTATGTGGAAGATGGAGTAAACAAGTAAGAACCGGGGCCCAGCTTGGGTTGGGGTATCCATTCCCCCTCTATAGAAAGAGGAACTATAAATTTGGGGTTCTGAAGGGCAAAGTGCCAACAATGGCTATAGCTCACAATAATGGAGTGGAGGTTGACCAGGGATGGGGACAAGTAGGAACCTCCCAACCTCTAAGGCTTGGTCATGGTAGGAAAAGATCCTCTAGAGAAGAGGAGGAAATGACCCACTGGTGTTTCCCATTGTGGGAACCAGTGAGCTTTTGTGGTTTGGGTCTGACAAGCTAGTACATCATGGAAAGGCATTGTGGTGCTGTGGAATGAACGAGCACAGGACTGAGAGATAGAAGACCAAAGTCTGAGTCTTGGTTCTACTATTTCCTTAGCTATTTGACTATGGTCAAGACCCTTCATTTCTCTGAGATTCAGTTTTCTCATCTGTAAAATGAAGATAAATCAGATTTGCCTTTCCTACCTCTCAGGTTTATTGTGAGAAAGGACTTTGGAAACTGGAAAAAGCAATGGAAATTTCAGAGGGAGTATGTAGGGGTGGGGTGGGTCAAGACCTATGATTTCATTTATATGGAGAGTTCCTTCCACTATTGCAGATTAAAGTACTGTTCTGGGGCAGCTAGGTGACACAGTAGATAGAGCACTGGTCCTGGAGTCAGGAGTACCTGAGTTCAAATCCAGCCTCAGACCTTAACACTTACTAGCTGTGTGACCCTGGGCAAGTCACTTAACCCCAGTTGCCTCACTAAAAAAAAAAGTACTGTTCTGCAAGTATAGTCTTAGAGTTTCCTGGGCCACTAAGAGATGAAGTGGTTTTCCCAAGGTCACACAGCTAGAATTTGTCAGAATGGGGCTTGACCTTAGGTTGTTCTGATCCCAGGGTCAGTTCTTATTACTTTTAGGGGGTGCTAGCTTTGCTCTGGGAGTTTCTCATGATCTCTAATAAAACATGATCCCAAGGGATTGACTGGAAATATTGCCCTAACCAAGTGGGACAGCAGGTATGGAGTAATAATGATTGGCATGAGTTGTGTTTGCCATCCTACTCCCCTACCTGCCTCATATCCCCCCTACATCCTTGGAAGCAGTCTTGGATCTGGCCTAGGTAGCTTACCCCCTACAAAGAAAGTTCCAACTAGGATGTGCTCAGGATGTTTGTCCCAAGCCATGGCAGCCTTGTGGACAAAGAGGATTTGGATCAGCCTTGGATCTTCCTTGAAAGACTACAGAGAATCTGGGCTAGTTCAGAGGTTTATCCAAAGAGAAGACCAAGGACTTAATTTGGTTTGATACCATGAGCACTATCCATGTCTACCTAGTATATGGAGAATTTAAAACTGTTTTACCATATGGAGAATCTATTTGCCCATGCATTTGCCCTCGAATTAATCCAGTTTTCCTGAGGTCCTTGTAGGGGAGGCTGAAACACAATAACCATACATATACTCCCTGTCTTCACCCAATTTCAATCCACACCCCTGAGTTGGGTTGTACTCAGTTCCTTTTTGCAAAGACTCCAGGATCTATGTCTTTGTTTCTCTACCTCCAGCTAGTTGAGATAGCAATAGGCCTCTCTGTGGTTGCTGTGATTGCAAAGTGCTTCACATATGTCATCTCATTTGCTCCTCACGGCAACCCTGTGGCATATCCCCATTTTACAGATAAGAAAACTGAGTCTGGGAAAGATTCAATGACTTGCCCAGGGTCACACAGTTATATACATGTCCAAGATAGGCTTTAAACTCGGATTTTTCCTGACTCCCAAGTCCAGGACTCTGTCTACTGGGCTACTAAGCTGCCTCTAAGTTTCTTAGGCACAGTTCCATGGTTGTTCAGTTGTTTCAGTTTTGTTTGACTCTTCATGACCCCATTTGGTGTTTTCTTGCAAAAGATCCTGGAGTGGTTTGCTGTTTGAGGAAACTGAGGCAAACCAGGGTTAAGTGACTTGCCCAGGGTTGCACAGCTAGTAAGTGTCTTGAGGCCACATTTGAGCCTTCCATCCCCCCACCCCAGGTTCAGGCAGCCTTTAGGAACCTGAGCTTCAGCTTTGGGCTTTACTTTTTCTTCACAAACAACATGGTAACAAGATGCAGTGTGTGGTACAAGGGGAAGAGTAGAGGCAGAGAAGCTAGGTTCAAATCCTGACTCTGGTCCTTGTTACCTGTGTAATCTTGGGCAAGTCACTCCCCAGATTGGGGGTTTCTCAAGACTAAAATGAGGGGTTTGGACTCCTATGACCTATAAAAGGTCTTATAGCTCAGCTCAGAGTTGTTGTGAGGAATGTGCTCTGAAAACCTTAAACATGAGTTCTTGTTATATTGTGTCCTTTCCCTCACTGTGGTTCAGAGGTACCCTCCATTCTCCGACCCTATGCCAGAGGGGAGTACAAGCTCTGGCCAGTTTTCTAGTCTCGGAAAGTCTAAGCAATAGAGTGGAGTAACTGGCACATAGTAGTTGCTTAATAGATAGCTAAGTGTATGGAAGTTCATTCTCAGTAGACTTTCCCTCTCGGTGATGAATTCTGGCCAAGATATATAGATATTGGGTGTGTCTGTCACCATGGAGGACCAATAACTCCAATGTGTGCTCAGGGTGGTGGCTACGACACAGATGCAAGCAGCTGATGCCCGAAAGTCCTTCCCGTGCTTCGATGAGCCAGCCATGAAGGCCACCTTTGACATCACACTGATCCACCCCTCGGACCATAAAGCCATCTCCAACATGCCTGCCATATGTAAGTATACCAAGATAAAATGATAAAACTTCCACCTGGGAGCATGGGGGAGGGGTGGCGGTGGGGGTTGGGGATGGCATAGATCCATAAGACAGTCTGTGTGCAGGTGCAGTTGTGCCAAAAGAGGTGGACAATCTGGCTCTTGTCCCCAATAAGTTTGGGAAAGGAGAAGGGAGAGTTACAACAGTGGTAGCCTGGGAAAGGGGGTGGCTCTGCTACTGCTCCAGCAAGAGGCACATGGTCAGTGTTCATCTGGGGCATACAGGTCCTGAGACAGTGATAATCCTCAAGAATGATTGATGTTCTAGAGCAGCAGGGAGCTAGTAGGGGCGGAGATGGACAGAGGATGCTATTTTACCCTCTTATTTGTGTTCAGCTTCTGTTAAAGAAGATGACAACTGGAACATCACTACTTTTCAAACCACTCCGAGGATGTCCACTTATCTCTTGGCTTACATTGTCTCCCAGTTTAACCCAGTGGAGAAAACTGAAGGGAATATACAGGTATAAAATTCAAGGCCAGGGCCAAGCAGTTTTCTGAAACTTCTTGAACATTCAGAATGTTGCCTCCAGTCTCACCCTGTCACTCAGTAAGAGATCTGGTCTAAGCCCAAGTCTGCTCATTTTTCATCCAATACTCCATCTCACTCTCCCCAGCAAGCTCAGAACATGAGACAGGAGGCTGTTGGGAGAGA
Organism: Dromiciops gliroides; assembly: GCF_019393635.1. NCBI lineage: Eukaryota > Metazoa > Chordata > Mammalia > Microbiotheria > Microbiotheriidae > Dromiciops > Dromiciops gliroides. The sequence continues at coordinate 121,893,071 of NC_057862.1, forward strand.
GCAGAGATAGAAGGAAGGGGGCTAAGCCAACATAAGAACCTGGGATCCAACCTCCAGGCTTCACGCCTTTCCCAGCACCCCAGATCTCTTTCACAGATCTGCTCCCCGCCTCCCCATCATCCACCTGTTTCTCTTTCTGCCCCTCTGTTGCTTCATTCTCTCAGGCCTTCACAGCCCTCTCTTCTCAGGGGTAAAATTCCCTTCCATGGCCCTCCTGGCCTCTACTCACCCTAGGCAGTCTGTCACTCCCCAGTACAGGGTTCTGAGCCTATCTCACTCTCCTGGTTGTTTCTGGCTATGGTGTAGGTTGTTTTGTTTTTCAGTCTTTAACTGGATCTATTCCTTTGCAGATCCGAATCTGGGCCCGTCCCAAAGCAATCGCAGCAGGACATGGAGCATATGCCTTGAATGTCACAGGTCCTATCTTGGCATTTTTCGCAAAACACTACAACACCTCCTACCCGTTGCCCAAGTCTGGTGAGTAGGGCCACGTATGCAGCAGTGTGAGTGCCTTTCTGTGGCCTGAATCACCCTTTAGACTAGGCTATGGGGAGAGGGGGCAGCTTCATTCAGGGGGGCTTTTTTCTTCTCCAGATCAGATAGGCCTGCCAGACTTCAATGCAGGAGCCATGGAGAACTGGGGCCTGGTGACCTACCGGGAGAACTCGCTGCTGTTTGATGACTCATCCTCTTCCATTAGCAACAAGGAGCGGGTGCTTACAGTGATTGCCCATGAGCTTGCCCACCAGGTACCACACTCTGCCACAACCCCTATGTATTGAGTCTTTGACACCCCCTCGATTGACTATTCCTGTGTTGGGTGTATGTACATGAATGCATGTTTTGTTGGGACACTGGGAGACACAGCCATGATTGTAGGTGCAGAGGACTTAGAACTAAGAAAGAACCTTTAAAATAATTCACTCCAGTACCCTCATTCTATGGATAAGGAAGTTGAGGACCATAGAAGAATTGTAATTTGCCCAAAGTCATGCAAAGCCAGCATTTGAATCCAGGTCCTTTGACTCCAAATCCAGCTGATGAAAGGATTCAGAGGGTAGAGATCACAGGTCCCTAAATACTTTTTACTCCTTAAGTGGTTTGGCAACCTGGTCACTGTGGAATGGTGGAATGACCTGTGGCTGAATGAAGGCTTTGCTTCCTACGTGGAGTACCTGGGGGCCGACTTTGCTGAGCCTTCCTGGAACTTGGTGAGTGGATTTTGTATGTTGGGATTCTCCTGTATCATGGGCCAAAGCCAAAATGTCAACTGACTGAGTCTCCTACCCCAAGGATTCAATTCAATTCACAAGCATTTTATTAAGTAAAAGATCACCTGATTTGTGTTAGGCTCTGGATTGTGTGTGGTGGGCACTGGATGGGAGAATGGGGGTGGGGGTGGAGTAGAAAGAAAACAGTTTGCCTTCCAAGAGCTTACGTTCTGCTGGGGTGGGGCAGGGGAAGTAGAGAATGGACAAATGTGTAGGCAGATACAAATAGAATATAGTTATCCCTTTCACAATGCCACTTTCCCCATCCTGGTTTGAATATATTGTGGTTCATGTAACAAATTAAATGGAGGGGCAGCTAGGTGGCGCAGTGGATAAACCACTGGCCCTGGATTCAGGAGTACCTGAGTTCAAATCCGGCCTCAGACACTTGACACATACTAGCTGTGTGACCCTGGGCAAGTCACTTAACCCTCATTGCCCTGCAAAAATTAAAAAAAAAAAAAAGAAATGGGAATTTTTGGGGAGCAGCAAACAACATGCAAAGACCAGCCTATGACCAAATACTTAACCCAAATTTTACAATAAGGTACTGTTAACACCTCTTAAAGAAAAAGGAAAAAGACCTCCTGGTATGAAGGGAGGGCCAAAACATTTTATACATATTTTACAGATCTTGGGGGGAGGGGGAGGGAGCCCCTAACCTGTGATGTGGAAGAGAACTATATACAAAGTAAATACACTGATATGGTGGGGCAGGATGGGACACAGGGGGGTGGGCCTTAACAACTCCCTTGATGAGTGAAAATCAACCCTGATTGGTGGACATCTAATGAGGAAGTGGGCTAAAAGTCTTCAGTGCCTCCTGCGGAGAATTTGGCTTGATCATGAGACTTAGCAGCCAGGCTCTAGCACTCTGTACAGGGGAATACATCTCCATCCAAACCACTCTGGTTAGTTTTCTCCTTCATAAGCTGGGTCATCCTAAACTCTAATGGAAGGGATCAAGGACAGGGGTTTCTTTGCCCAGGCAAAGACTCCCTCAGAATGGATTCCATTTGTACTCTAAACAGAAATTAGGTCCCCTAACATGTGCCTTAAGGGCGCCCTTCAGAGGCTAATTGACTTTTTCAAGAGTTGGGCCTTAATAGAAGAGAAAGGGGTGGATCACAAACAGAAAAGGATAGATCTCATGTTAATAACTGATTATTAATAGAATAGTATATATAGCATATTATAATAGTATAATAATATGGTATAAATACAATGGGATTATATTAATTTCTCTCAGACCCAGATTGTGAAGGGCTTTGGATGCTAAAACAAAGGAGTTTGTGTTTTATCCTAGAAGCCACTCAGACTTCTAAAGCAGAGGAGTCCCTTGGTCAGAACTTTGATTTAGGAAACATCTGACAGAAAGATCCAGAACCAGTCAATGAGTTGATGAAAGGTGTGGGACTGAGAGGGGGGCCAGGCAGGGACTCTTGCTGTCCTCTGGCTCAGCTTTAATGGACTGGGGCCTTTGGCTTTGCAGAAAGACCTCATAGTGCCGAGTGAATTGTACCGAGTGATGGCTATTGATGCCCTGGCCTCTTCCCATCCACTGTCCTCTCCTGCGAATGAAATCAACACTCCAGCCCAGATCAGTGAGCTCTTTGATTCTATCACCTACAGCAAGGTAAGGCCTCCTGGTTGGAAGCATATAACACCAGCCTACTCTGCTTGGAAGTCAGGGATGGAGTTGTAGAGCCTTCGCTGAGTTGCCCAAAGGGATTTTTTTGGAATCTATGTCTCATAGGATTATAAGATGGAGTGCTTTAGTAGACCTTAAATATTGTCTAGGCCAATCCCTTCATTTTACAGATAAGGAAAACTGAGAGCTAGAGTCATTCAGTGACTTGCCCAAGGTCACACAACTAATATGTACCAGAGCTAGATTTTGAACTCAGGCCCTTTGCACTCCTATCATAGGTTGTAGATCTAGAACTGAAAGGAGCTGAGAAGTCATCTGGTCCAACATTTTTACTTTACAAATGAGCAGACTGAGGAACTCCTTAGCACTGGAGAGCACTTACATGGACCCTTAGACCCAGGCTGCCAGATTTACCTGCCCATTTACTTCCCTGTCGTAAAGTCTCCTTGAAACTTTCTTTCCCCTAACCACATCTTTCATCTTCCCCAGGGAGCCTCAGTTCTTCGGATGTTGTCTAGTTTCCTCACAGAAGACCTCTTCAAGACAGGCTTGTCAGTGAGTACTTAACCACAACTCTTCTAGGTAGGCAGGAAGGATGAAAATGACTGTCTAAATTCCTGATTTGGCTTCCTTCCCTCTGGGAATCCCTGGTTCTGACTCCTAGTACCCTCTCAGGTCTCGCTATCCTGAGGCCTTCAACCACAGAAGATTTGGCCAATAGTACAATTTAGGATAGATGGGAAACTTTGGGACTTAGAGGTAACTCGGTGGTAGGGCAATTTTCTCTCAAGCCTTAGGCTCTTGCCTTCATGGCATCAAAAATCTAAAGCTAGAAGGGATGGAGAAGGTCATTTAAACCAACCCTCTCATTTTACAGTTAAGCAAACTGAGCTCTAGAGAGATTTAATTGACCAACCGAAGGTAATACAGGTAGTAAGTAGCTGAACTGGGACACCAACCTAAATCCCCTGACTAAATCTAAGACTTTTGCCACTCGACCTGACTGATTGTCTCTTCACAGTCCTATCTGCACGCCTTTTCTTACAACAATACGGTCTACCTAGATCTATGGAATCACCTCCAACAAGTGAGTAAACAGCATATATCCTTCTTGTGGGAAAGTTTCTGACTCCAAGTAGAGGCACCATACAGTTTGCATTGCTCAGAATTTTAGAGATCATTTAGTCCAATCCCTCATTTCAAATAAGTGAGGATATTGAGGTCCAGAAAGATGACGTGTCTTATTCCAGGTTAGTCATTAGCACCTAAGACTCTGGTGTCCCTGACTTCCAGTCCAGTGGTAAATCCATTGTACCAAGTTTCCTTTCAAAAGCCTGCCCCAAAGGTTAGGTTAGGTTATCAGACCTCCGTGCTGGCTCCCTAACTCCCCTGTAGGCAGTATAGCCTTCTTGTTTTTTTTTATTTTTGTTTTTTGTTTTGCTTGTTTTTATTTTTTGTGGGGCAATGAGGGTTAAGTGGCTTGCCCAGGGTCACAGCTAATAAGTGTCAAGTGGATTTGAACTCAGGGCCTCCTGAATCCAGGGCCGGTGCTTTTATCTACTGCACCACCTACCTGCCCAGTATAGCTTTCTAAATGCTATTCTAGTACATTAGCCACTAATGATGATATGAGTTGGGGTTTTTTTGTTTTCTTTTTTTTTTGGTGAGGCAATTGGGGTTAAGTGACTTGCCCAGGGTCACACAGCTAGTAAGTGTCAAGTATATGAGGCCGGATTTGAACTCAGGTCCTCCCAAATCCAGGGCCGGTGCTTTATCCACTGTGCCACCTAGCTGCCCAGTATAGCTTTCTAAATGCTAATCTACAGATTCTCAGCATGCCCAGGAAAGAGTCTGCTTATTCTACATGCATATGTTTATGAGTATGTGGATAGATGGCAGCTAGTTGTAGAAGAAGAGGAATTTGGTTCTCAAGCTATGGATGAGGAGCAGGGCATACTCATAGTCTGCCATTTCCTAGTTTATATTACAATATGTAATATCCTTCCTTGAAGGAAATAAAAGACCCATGGAAGACAAGGCTTAGATATTTCAATTTGTTTGCCCCTGGAAGAGGGTGTTTTGTGGGAGAGAGGAGTAGGGCCTATGAGGGAGATAATGAGTGAAGTGGGAATAGTTCTGTCCTGCGCACTTCCATGGGCCCCACACTTTCATTATCACTCATGATCACAGGATCATATAATTTAGTCAAATCAATAAACACTTCTTAAGGAGCAGTGTTAAACACTGGGGACCTAAAGAAAGGCAAAAGACAGACATGGCTCTCAAGGAGGACAGATGACACAGAAACTAGATGTGGGATAAATTGGAGAAAATGGAGGTTCCAGAAAGGCTTTTTTAGGAACTGGGAGACACTCTAGAGCCCACCTTATTCAACCTCTTCATTTTTCAGATGAGAAAACTGAGGCTTGGCATCAGTGACAAAGCAATAAATCAGGCCAGAATGTTTTGAGTGTTCTGACTCTCATGCTCTTTTTTTGTCAAGGCAATGGGGGTTAAGTGACTTGCCCAAGGTCACACAGCTAGTAAGTGTCTGAGGCCGAATTTGAACTCAGGTCCTCCTGAATCCAGGGCTGGTGCTCTATCCACTGTGCCACCTACTGCCCCATATGCTCTTTTCACAATGCTACACTGCTCTGTTCCTCTAGGGGATCTGGAGGAAATCCAGTCTATAATCAATTTAATCCATTCACATTCTGGTGCATTTTGCTCCCACAGAAAGACCTTGGAATAGGTATAGTGTAGCCTCGAAATTGTATTTTCTGTTGCCCCAGCAGAGATGTTACAGATTCAGAGGCTAGGAACTTCAGGGGTTAAGATACCCTTACCTGCGGCAATCCTCTCTTTCCTGCCAGGCTGTGGCTTCCTTTCTCCATCCAAGCTAGAAATGGCTTGGAATTTAAAGAGGAGCAGGGTAGAACTGAGGAAGGAAAGGGAAGTCAGCTTTACTCTGTTGTCCAGAGATGATCTCAACCAATACTGGGTCACAGTGGAATTCTCTCTGGGAAGTGGGATCATTTGTTGTGTCATATCTGAAAGGACTTTTCCATCACTTTTCATTCCCATATAGGCTGTGGACAAGCAGACTTCAGTGACTTTGCCTGCCTCTGTACAAACCATCATGGATCGGTGGATCCTCCAGATGGGCTTCCCTGTGCTGACCCTGAACACAGCCACTGGTGTTCTCTCCCAGAAGCACTTCCTGCTGGACCCCACCTCCAATGTCACTCGACCCTCTCAATTCAAGTGAGGAGTGAATCCGGCCTGAATTGGAAGGACAGTAGAAGTGGGAAAGATCCCACCAGTCACAGTTCTTAGTAACCAAGGCCCTCTCTGGAAGATATTCCATGGAATTTTCTCTGGTTTGGGTTTAAATGATCCCAAGTAAAGGAGTCCATGACCCTCTCTTATCTCCCAGGAGGTGATTCTGTTAGAATCCATCTGCCCCTAATATTTATTGATGCTAAATGAAAGTGTCACTGACACTGTCTTTCTTATTCCAGCTACCTGTGGATAGCCCCTGTCTCTGCAGTTAATAGTAGAGGAGAAAATTATTCTTATTGGCTTAACGGCACCCAGTCAGGTATTCCTGTTTTGCTCCTGAGTTGGGCAGGGAGGGCATCCTTATTTCCACTGGGTCTCTGTGTTCTAGCTCAGCTTCTACCACAACTCCTCCAGTTTCTTGAGTGAAAACCCCATGATTCTGTGGATCATGGAAGTCCATTTTCCTCCAGCCCTTTACAGGCAGAGTTTAGATTAAGTTGATAATCCCTAACATTTGTAGAGAATTGCATGGTCCCAAAGTGCTCTCATAGCCATTATTTAATATCCTCTTCATCAGGAATACAAGTATTAGCCAGACTTTAGGGGAAGAAATCAAAATCCAGGGAAAATAAGGTCATATAGCTAGTTAATGATAGAGACAGGATTAGAAGACAATGGTTTATGTTAAGCTGCCTCTCAGAAGTCAGGACTTTGGTTCTCTTTACTGCCTCCATCTATGGGCAGCATGGTCTTGGAGATGCTACGTCTTGAACCCTCAGCATGCTTAAGAACCTACCTATTCTGGGTGAACATGTAGGGCAGGTTTTGTGTATATATGGATGTGTGTATGTATGTATATGTGTGTGTGTATGTCTGAGTTGGGGTTGCAGGTTACATTGAATATCAGAACTAAAACTTTATTAAATGAAATTCTTGTGCCAGCTTCCCTCCTTACATCCTCAACATATCTCTTTCTCTACAGCCACTTTTGACAACTTTAGAGTGACAGGTAATAATTGGATCCTCTTGAACATCAACGTGACTGGCTATTTCTTGGTGAATTATGATGAAAGAAATTGGAAGGAACTTCAGAATCAGTTACAAACTAATTCTTCTGTAAGTGTCTGAAAACCTTGGTTCCAACCTCTACTCTGAGAAACCAATGGATTTATGTTTCTGGGAGAGCTTAGAACCCATACTCTGGAATGATGCCTATAAATTTGGGTCACTTACGGGGAAATGTTGAGGGTCTTTTATGCTCTATACTTTCTTGCTACTCACACTCACACATAAACCCTGATATTTTACTTTTTTTCCCTTTAGGTCATTCCAGTCATCAACAGGGCTCAGATCATCCATGATGGCTTTGACCTAGCCAGGTAAGCATGCCCTTATCTACCCTTAGAATAGGAAGCTGGGATAGAGAGAAAAAGCCTTGGATTAAGAGACAAAGCCTAAATTCTAGTCTTGACTCTCCCACTAACTAGCCAGGTGATTTTGGGGAAGAGTCACAATCCCTCTGTTCCTTAGCTTTCTCCTGTAAAATGAGAGGGTGTGAGCAGATGATCTTTAAGGTCCTTTTCTTTCCTTTTTTTTTTTTTTTTTTTGGTGAAGCAATTGAGGTTATGTGACTTGCCCAGGGTCACACAGCTAGTAAGTGTCAAGTGTCTGGGGCCGGATTTGAAATCAGGTCCTCCTGACTCCAGGGCCAGTGCTCTATCCACTGTGTCACCTAGCTGCCCCTGGTCCTTTTGAAGTTCCAACATGTCTAATTCTGGGGCGAACTCCATTGCCTGGCCATCTCTGGAGCAGAAAGATGCCTAGAGGGGGCAGCTAGGTGGCGCAGTGGATAGAGCACCGGCCCTGAAGTCAGGACTACCTGGGTTCAAATCCGGCCTCAGACACTTAACACTTACTAGCTGTGTGACCCTGGGCAAGTCACATAACCCCAATTGCCTCACTAAAAAAAAGAAAGATGCCTAGATCCAGAGTAAGAAGCCCTAAGTTTGGATCCAGCTCTGATATTTTTCAGTATGACCACAGGCAAGACATTTAACCTGTTTAATATTCAATTTCTTCATTTGTAAAATGGAGATAACATTTGCCTTGCCTTCCTGACAGGCCCATTATGGGGAAAAAAATGCTTAAATCTATATACAGAGGTGAGTTAGGAAAGGAAGAGTAAAGAAGACTCTGCTGGAAACCTTGAAGGCATAGAGATAACTAGGGTGGAGCAGGGGAACTTTTCACCTGGGGTTGGAAGCACTGATAAGGTCCTGTGTTTATGCTCAGGGCTCAATACATCCAAACAACACTGGCTCTGGAAAACACACTCTTTTTGATAAAGGAAGTGGAATACATGCCTTGGCAGGCTGCCCTCAGCAGTCTTAACTACTTCAAGCTCATGTTTGATCGAACAGAAGTGAACGGCCCCATGAAGGTAAGAGGTGAAGGGCTAGGTTGAGAACACACCATGGTGGACCTGAGCTGGGGTAGGCTAGACTGCTGGAGAGAGTAAATGTAGGAAGAGCAAATGTCTGCTTATATGGTAGGTTTTTTTGTTTTTTGCGGGGGTGAGGCAATTGGGGTTAAGTGACTTGCCCAGGGTCACACAGCTAGTAAGTGTCAAGTGTCTGAGGCTGGATTTGAACTCAGATACTCCTGATTCCAGGGCTGGTGCTCTATCCACTGTGCCACCTGGCTGCCCCCTATGGTATGGGTTTTTTTTGTTGTTGTTTTTTTTTTTAGTGAGGCAATTGGGGTTAAGTGACTTGCCCAGGGTCACACAGCTGGTAAGTGTTAAGTGTCTGAGGTCAGATTTGAACTCAGGTCCTCCTGACTCTAGGGCTGGTGCTCCACCAAGCTGCCCCTATGGTATGGGTTTTTGGTTTTTTTTATTACATATAAGGTATTTTATTTTTTCCCTTATATGTAAAGATAGTTCTCAACTTTTGTTTATACAAGCTTTACAATTTCAGATTTTTCTCCCTCCCTCCCCCCTCCCCTAGACAGCAGGTAATCTGATAAAGGTTATATCTATATACATATACATATATATATATACACACATATATATACACATAATAACATTAATCCTATTTCTGCATTAATCCTGTTACATGAGAAAAAATCAGAGCAGTGATGCTGAACCTCAAAATAGAAAAAAAAAAAACAACAGCACCCAAAACAAAAGAAATAGTATGGTTCAATCAGCATCTATACTCCACAGTTCTTTTTTTTTCTTGGATTTGGAGATCCTCTTCTGTACCTATGGTATGGTTTTTAAAGGTAGAAGGATAGCTTCTGGATCCATTAGGCCCATTAGGGCTTCATTTCTTTGGCTTAAGTCTTTGTCCTCTTTTAAAACAGAAACATTCTTGGAAGGACACCACATATGAAGCCTTATCATATATACTTCAGAATGAATCAATCAATAAACATTTAAAGACAAATTCAGCTGACGGGGGAGGATAAGAGGAGAGATCCTTCTTCTTTCGTTTGTTTTGTTTTTTTGGGGGGGGGGGTATGGCAATGAGGGAGGGTAAGTGACTTGCCCCCAGGGTCACAGAGCTAGTATGTATCAAGTGTCTGAGGCTGGAATTGAACTCTGGTCCTCCTGAATCCAGGGCCGGTGCTCTATCCACTGTGCCACCTAGCTGCCCCTGGTAACTTTCTTTTACTAGTAATTCTTACTTAATGAGAGAAAGAATGGTGTTAAACCCCATCCTTAGGGTTAGGAACATCTAGTACATACTAGCTGTGTAATCTTAGACAGGGTTATTGTATTGTGCCCTATGAGCATCTCGCTAAAACTAAAATGGTATGGGGGCAGCTAAGTGGCACAGTGGATAAAGCACTGGCCCTGGATTCAGGAGGTCCTGAGTTCAAATCTGGCCTCAGACACTTGACACTTACTAGCTGTGTGACCCTGGGCAAGTCACTTAACCCTCATTGCCCCACCAAAACAAAACAAAGCAAAACAAAAAAATGGTATGAAGATCTTTAATCGGCATGGTTGGGAGGAAATTTGTCTACTGGTAACTCCCCAACATCCAGCCAAAATAAACCAATCAGGTACTAAAGCCACAGTAATGAAGGAATGTAAAAGCTCCTAGCATTCCTCTACATTTTGGTGTCCAAGATCAAAACCCTACTGTCAAAAAACCCAAAAAACAAACAAACAAAAAATACCTACTGTCCCTCCCTAGTTACAGCTCTGGTCTAAGGCTCTTGGAACAAGGGAGGTTCTAGAGCAAAGCTTCTTACACTGTGGGTCACAACTCCACATGGGGGGGTCATGAAAAATTTGACAACAGTAAAAGGTTATGTATACCTATTTTATACTTCTATATATATCTGGGGTCACGTAAAAATTAGGAGAAAAGGGATTTCAAGGGGAAATTTTAAGTAGCCCTGGTCTAGGGTATCCAATAAAGAAATAGACATGAAATCTAGACCTCCTGGGTGCTTCTTTGGTGCATTATGTTGTTTAGAATCAGAAAGATTAATGCTGGAAAGTTGCAACATGAACAACTTTTGAAGTCTTGTTCTTTCCAAATAGGCTTATCTGAAGAAACAGTCTACTCCATTATTTTACTATTTCAAGAACATCACCAGGAATTGGACTGTACGTCCTCCCACACTGATGGAACAGTGAGTATAGACATGGGCAATATGGGCTAAAAGGGTACAGGGAAGGATCTTAGGTCACAAATGAGGGGACTCATCTCAAGGCCCTTATCTTTGCTCTCAGACACTTTCTGGGAAAGTCTTTTGTTGCCAGCAATTGTATTGGAGTTGGACCAGGGAGATAGATACCCCAAAAGCAATGATTAACTTCTTAATGCCCACAGGTGTCAAACTTGCATAAAGCCAAGTGGGGCCTGAACCAGATTAAAATGGGATTGGGAAATGTTTAATATAATAAATATTAATAAAAATACAAGGAAACTTAAGATAATGTTAATTTGTGATTTTCTAAGACAACATGCAGCCAGCAGGTATTGTTCTATTTGAGTTTTGACACCACTGCTAGGCAACTCAGACTGAATTGCAGAGAAGGCCCTTGTCCTGCAATGGTTAAGGGAGTTTTCTCATCTGAGAATACCCTGAACCAATAAAATCACAGTCAAGTTAACTAGCAGTACCTAAATATGTGCTAAGCATTAAAGATACAAAGAGAGGCAAAAAAAAATCTCTCATTTATTCCAGCTAGGGTCAATAATCTAGTAAATTATTTCACAGCTGCCATTGTGGGGAGATGAGTCTTATGAACTAGGGAAAAGTCTTTTAGTCAGCCCTGAAAAGGGCTGCCGGATGGAGTGGGCTGCTGAGTTAGCCTGCGCTGGAGGGCAAAGGAGATAATGGTTTAGTAGAGTTCCGATTTTGTTCAAAGAAGGGAATTCAAGGGTTTTCTATTTTAAAAAAATACAATTGGTGGTAGCACATCCTCCTGGTCATTTCACTGCATGCTCCCCCAGAGTCCTTTGCAAAGGTGGGAAGGGTTGCTCTGAGACAAGGTCCTTCTTGTTTACAACCCCCTCTCAACTCCCTATTTGCCTACCTATACCCTCATTGCATCTTCTTCCTCTTTGGTTAGATACAATGAGATCAATGCTATTAGCACAGCCTGCTCAAATGGTCTTACTGAATGTGGGGAACTGGCCTCAGACCTCTACAGTCAGTGGATGAGAAACCCCTCAAACAACTCGTAAGTATTATTAGCATATGGAAGGGATGTTATGGCTTAATGCTAAATAGTAGCCAGGAGGCCGGCAAGGTGGTGGTGGGAGTGGGTGTGTGTGGGAAGATATCTGTTCTGTGACCACATCCAGAGTCATAAAAATCATGGAATGTTAGGGCTAAAAGGGACCTTAAAGCATTTTGCCCAACCCCTTAATTTTATAGATGAGGAAACAGACCAAGAGAGGTCAAATAGCATCGAAGAGCCAAAGCTAGGACTGGACACCATGTCTGACTCCATGTCTAATGATATTTCTAGCCATCTAAGAGGTAGCACTACCCTCAGGAGTCTAGGACCTTGGAAAGATCCCCCCACTTCCCTTCCTTTGCTAACTTCCATTATTTGTCAGCTTCTTCCATTGCTGTTTTTTGTTCTAGGATCCACCCCAATTTGAGATCTACCATTTACTGCAATGCCATCGCCAGAGGTGGAGAAGAAGAATGGGATTTTGCCTGGAACCAGTTCCGAAATGCCACCATTGTAGCAGAGGCCGATAAGCTTCGTTCGGCAATGGCCTGCAGCACAGAAGTGTGGATCTTACAGAGGTATGTGGTGTGTCTGAGCAAGTGTAAAGCCAGCAGAAAGGGGATGAAATATAGAGCGGGGGACAAACAAGTGGGGTCAATTTCTTCTCTTACCTCCCCCACCCCCACGTGTGTGTGTGTGTGTGTGTGTGTACACACACACACACACACGTATCTGTCTAATAGCTGTGCCATAAATGGTCTCCCAGTTCTGGGTGGCACCAAGACACGGAACCCCAGAAAATCACTGGCCAGAGAAGTATGGTCTCAGATAATGCAGAATCCTCTGGAGTACTCTGAAGTCCCCAGACTACTCCAAAATGCAGATGGAAGGCATGGAGGATTTAATTGGTTGAAGTTGTTTCGTTTGGGTCATGATGGCAAAAGTGACAAAAATAAAATACAACTTAAGTAGTACATGAAAACCGCTATCCTAAGTCAGAGTCCTGCAGATCTGATCTTTAACTTTGATTCTACCTTTACTCATCCTGTGAATTTGGCTCAGTTTCCCAATCTGTTAAATGGAAGGGCAATTACAGTTGGACGGACATCATACAAGCATTTAACTTTCCCTAATTCCACTAGATTCACTTGCCTGAAAATAAAAGAGAAATGACAATTTAAATAGTAGTGGCAGGCCATTCTACTCAATTAGTGTCAGCTTAGAGTAAGTGCCCTTCATGAAGGTGCTATTTTCTCTGTCAGCATTGGTTACCACATAGCACCTCTCATAATGTGAGCTTCTTGTCCCCTGCTTGTGATTCTAGACTCTTCTCATCACAACCAGTCTATACATTCTGCTTAGGCTATTAATGCTATTAAGAGCCATTAATCTTGGTTGATCTTCCTAATTAACCTTTTTTTTTTTTTTTTGGTGGGGCAATGGGGGTTAAGTGACTTGCCCAGGGTCACACAGCTAGTAAGTGTCAAATGTCTGAGGCCAGATTTGAACTCAGGTACTCCTGAATCCTGGGCCGGTGCTTTATCCACTGTGCTATCTAGCCACCCCTAACTAACCTTCTTATTCAGCCAGAAGCCCCTTGCTTATTTCCTTTTGATTTCCTATCAGCCCACCTTGAAACTAAAGGGAGGAAGATTTCCTTGGTAGTATGTGCGCCCTCTCATAGGATCACTCCTAATGTATGAAGCTCTTCCAAGAGTATTTCCCCTCTGGTCCCAATTTTTCCTCCTGGCAAAGTTGTTGCCTGCGTTTTTGTTGTTTTCTCTTTGAGTAGAAATTCTGGTTCTGGTTCCCACCTCTCTTCTCATTAATGGCTTAGCTGGGTGTGATGAAGTATTGATCTTTTACACACACACACATTCCTCCTCCCCTACTCAGCTGTAAAGAATTAATTGTTATTTGAGGTTTTTATGCCTTGGTGCACACTGGCCTGGGGCTCCACAAACCGCACAGTGCTCCACCCACTGGTTGTAGTTGTTGCCAGGGCTCTGGCACCTCACCACTCCTGGACGCCTACATGGGCCTGGCAAAATTAAAATGATTGGAAGCCTAGTGAGGGCAGTCATGTGACTGTCAGAGCGGCCATCCCATTGGCTAGGGCTGTGTGGGGAGTTTCTAGGTTTGGGGGAGGAGAATTGGGCATTCGAGGTAGAAGCTGGAAAGCGACAGGTGTTCTGCTGTGTATTTTCAGCTGATTCCTGTGTGGTGGTATTTTTTCAGGTATTATAATTTCCCTTTCCCTTGATCCTACTGATCCTGTTTGTGTTTTTTTAAGTTCGTTTTTGTTAAAATAAATCTTGTTCTGTTCTGAGGGTCTCCTTCCTTGCCCCAATATTGCGGCGAGCCACTTAGCTAGCACTCCCCAGTTAAAAATCGGTCCCCACACAGTGAACTACCACTATCAGTGATCAGCTTGATATCTAGTCCCTCATCAGCTACACTTATTTCAATATACAAAGTTTAGTGCAGTTTTAAGCTTTTAAGAAACAGAGCTGCACTAAGACTTTTGGGACCCCTTGTGTTGTACTATAATCTATGGCAGATGGCAACTCCTCCAAGATTTAATAGATGGTCTTGGAGAATTCCTGTGGCTAAAAGGTCTATGGCCCTGTTTGATGTAGGGAGGAGTCACACTGATTTAGTTGAGCCAGTCCTTTGACAATAGGACAACAGGGAGGTTACATGAAAAAATAAACAGGAAAGTACTTTGGCTTCTGGGGAGAAAATCGCCCTTGCATTCTTTATATTTTTTGGCAGGGCAATGAGGGTTAAGTGACTTGCCCAGGGTCACACAGCTAGTATGTGTCAAGTGTTTGAGGTCAGATTTGAACTCAGGTCCTCCTGAATCCAGGTCTGGTGCTTTAGCCACTGTGCCACCTAGCTGCCCCAACCCTTGTTCTTAAATTTTTAACTCAACAAACCCATACACACTGGCAAGTTACTACCCCAGCTGATCTTGACTTTCTCTCCCCAGATACCTGTCTTACGTTCTGGATCCCACACTGATCCGGAAGCAGGATGCAACATCTACCCTCACCAGCATCTGCAGCAATGTGATTGGGCAAAGTTTGACCTGGGACTTTGTTCGAGGCAACTGGAGGAAGCTATTTGTGGAGTGAGTCTGTTGGGAGAAGGGCTTTTTGGGGAGGGATTACTCAATTGAATCTGCTATCTGTGTGATGTTAGGAAAATAATTTCCAGTCTCAGAGTCTGTTTTCCCATCTGTAAAGTTAGAGTTCGACTAGATCTCTATTTCAAACCCTAAATTATTTGATGCCCTTCACTTCCAGTGGAGGGACATCAGGTCTGGAAGTTGGCCAGAGAATGTGGGTGTGAATGAGAGGCTTCAGAACAGATTTGCTACAAGGTAGCAGTGACTTTGATTAGTTCCACTATGTCTCTTGCCAATGAGTTTCCTATGACCTGACTTTATGCTGAGGAAGTGTTGGTCCCTTGGGCAAGGAGGGAAAGCAGAGAGTAGTTCTTCTGACTGTTCATGTTCATCCTTCTGTGCAGTTATGGTGGTGGCTCCTTCTCCTTCTCCAACTTAATCCAGAGTGTGACCCAGAGGTTTTCCACAGAGTATGAACTACAACAGGTAAGGCTCTTTCTTGATTGTCTCATCTGTGTCTAGAAAGTGCTGCAACCACCCCATGCCTCAAGAAGAAGGAAGTTTAGAAGAACTACTGTTGCAGGAGAAAGTTTGCAGGCTCCTGACTCAGCAGGGTCCTTTTCCAAAGTCTGATTGCCTCAACAATAAGACTGATTCTTATTTTTTCAGTGCATTTGGCGATCGTGGTGTAATGGCAATAATTAGGAACCCGGGGACTACTATGGGCTTGACATTATTCAAATTACTTCTCACAGGCTGTACCACATGGGGCCATGTGGTACAGTGGGAAATGGTGCTGTACTTAGATTTCATTTATTATCTGTGTGACCTTGGGCAAGTCACTTTTTTAAGCCTCAGTTGGACATAATGTTCTAAAGTCCCTCTGGTGCTAAAAATCCTGTGATCTTGTTATCTGATTTCTTAGAAGTATTGGCATTTCTTTCAAAGGACATATATATTAGAGGGGTGTGTGTGTGTGTAGGAAGGGTATATTGCAGCTTACATTTTCATTTCCTGTGGGATGATTTACTGTCCCTGGAAAGAGTAAATCCTGAAAAGGATTTCAGGGCCTCATGGGCAAATCAGCCTTTCCCCTAGGACAGTAGCTTCCAGACAGTGAGATGCGGCTACAACATAAGGAAGATGTGAATCATCTTTTCATCTCTCCTCTTTCCTCTGCAGCTTGAACAATTCAAGGAGGACAACATAGACATCGGCTTTGGTTCAGGAACCCGGGCCCTGGAGCAGGCTCTGGAGAAGACCAGGACTAATATTAAATGGGTGAACGATAACAAGGAGGTTGTGCTACAGTGGTTTAAAAAGAACAGTCAATAGGCATCCGATAGTTTGTGAAGGCAGTGGCAGCTTCCCCTGTGTGACCAATGCTGAGGTGTATGTCTCTCTCTCTGAGGCCTGAGCCCAGCCACCAAGGGGCGAGGGACAGACCACTCTAAAAAAAATCTTCCTGGGCCCCCATCCCTGCCTCCATCCTCAGGCTTCTGATACCATTATTGATACTTGTGTTAGGTGCTCTCCTGCCTTTCCTCATGCCAGGCCCACTTGGCATTGACAGAATCTGAAAGAAGCCCAGGTCCGGTATGGCACCATGGACATCTTAGCAGGGAGGTATCATTCCAGGGCTAATCTCAGGGAAGCCCATGTCCCATGGGCTGAAAAACTCAGAAAGGAAGTAGAGTGTTCTCCAACTGCCATCCCTTCTCCCTCCCCCTCACCTTGAAAGTCCCAGCATCTGAGAAATCAATGGGGAAAGTATCTGTATATTTTTTTTCCAACGGAAAATGTAAATAAATGATTTCTAGATGAACTTTAGAGTCTGTTGTTTTTTTAACTCAAGACAGCTGTATTGACATTCTGGAAATGGGGGAGGAGAAGAGGGAGATGGTCCAAGGAGACCCCTTCAGTTCTTCCTGGGTCCCATTCCTCTAATGTCTGGGATCTGGATCGAGCCTTTGGGAGTCTAGATGCCAGAGAATCTGAGAATAGAAGGTCATTCCTCCCTGCCCCACTCAAAGATTGTGGGAAATCTGTACCCACAGTCCTTGTGGGTGTGGCTGTGTGTGGTCTCTATCCACTGGCAATGTTTATTGGACTACTAAGTCTATCTGCAGTGTTTATTCAACTCCTAGATCTCCATTGCAGGAAAAAGGGTTGGGGTGGGAAGGTGTATGGATGGAGATGATGGGAAATTGGGGGAAGAGTGAAAGGAAGGACACAGCTGCCTGTATCAGCTAATCTCTGTTGGGTCTCCAGAATTTCAGACTCTGGCAAGTTTACTGGGGGCAGAGACCATGTGCCATGCTCTTTGTGTGCTCAGAAAATTGGTGTTTTAAAATTATTAATAGATTTATTATGAGATTAAACATCAACAAACATGAACAGTTCGATATACAGGAAAAATAGAACAGGAAAAGAAGTTGTATATGAAACTCAGAATCTCTAGTATGGGCACTTGGTTTTCTTTTTTGGGGGGATATTAAATTTTTTTTTGTTTTTTTTGTTTTTTAGTGAGGCAATTAGGGTTAAGTGACTTGCCCAGGGTCACACAGCTAGTAAGTGTTAAGTGTCTGAGGCCGGATTTGAACTCAGGTACTCCTGACTCCAGGGCCAGTGCTCTGTTCACCGTGCCACCTAGCTGCCCCGGGATATTAAATTTAACATGGTAGTAATAAAACTGCCCTCCTTATCTGTGTCCTTTTCAGAGCTTCCTTCTATTCTCTTTTATGTAAATGAAAGTCCTTCTTTAGGAACTGGATAACTTGTGTCCATACCAACAAAAAGTTGAGGAATGGGGTCTAAGAAAAGAACTGAGGGGAAATTATGGCTGTCTACTCTGTCCCAAGAGGCAAATGAGTGCCCAGTCCTGCTCCCTCTGCCGTTTGGGATTTGGGGCCAAGGCTTTCCATTGATGAAATGGGATGAAATGAATAATGTGAGAGCCTGGCATTTAACACTGTGGTTGATAATGAATCTTTTTTTTTTCCAATTACATGTAAAGATTTTTTGAGTTCCAAAACTTTTCCCCACCTTCCCACCTCTCCCTTCTCTCTATCTTCCCAAGGACAGCAAGAAAAATTTTTGGTGAGGCAATTGGGGTTAAGTGACTTGCCCAGGGTCACACAGCTAGTAAGTGTAAGTGTCTGAGGCCAGATTTGAACTCAGGTCCTCCTGATTTCAGGGCCAGTGCTCTATCCACCGCACCACCTAACTGCCCAGCAAGAAATTTGATATGTTATACATGACAATCATGTTAAACATATTTCCACATTGGTCGTGGTATAAGAGAAGAATCAAAACAAACAAAAGAACAAACAAGAACAATAACAAAGCAACAAGTGAAAATTGTATGCTTCAGTCTGCATTTAGACTCCATAGTTCTTTTTCTGAGTGTGGAATTTTCCACCAAAAGTCTTTTGGCATTATCTTGGATCTTTGTATTACTGAGAAGAGTTAAGTATATCAAAGCAGGCTTGTGGTGGAGGACTTGAGGAAGAACCCAACCAGGCTGGAACTCTAAGCTAGATAGGCCTTTTCCTAACTTTCTGAACTCCACGTGAATTACCTGTATGCTTTAATAAATGTTTAATGCCCAAAGACTGGTGCTAAAGCTTCTAATTTAAGGCGATCACACAATATAGATTTTAAACATCACAGTTGATCATCACACAATGTTGTTCTCTTGGAACATTTCACTCATTTCTTGCTCATTTCACTCAGCAAGTCTTTTTGTACATGTGGGTCCTTTTTTATGATCTCTTTGGAATATAGACCTAGTAGTGGTTGCTGGGTCAAAGGGTATGTAGTTTTGGACATGGTTCCAAATTGCTCTTCAGAATGGTTGAATCATTTCACAGTCCTACCAGCAGTGCATTAGTGTTCGAATTTTCCTACATATCCAATATTTATCATTTTCCTCTTGATACGAATCCTTTCTTTTTTCTTTCTTTTCTTTCTTTTTTTTGCAGGGCAATGAGGGTTAAGTGACTTGCCCAGGGTCACACAGCTAGTTAAGTATCAAGTGTCTGAGGCTGGATTTGAACTCAGGTGGTCCTGAATCCAAGGCCAGTGCTTTATCCACTGCGCCACCTAGCTGCCCCTTGATATGAATCCTAACGAGTGGCAAAGTTGCGTACCCAGTATGTGGGTGACCCATCATGATGTGCTAACTGCAACAGAGCTGGTTTAGGCAAAGTCTTTTCATGACATGGCTTGTAGGTGTCAAAGAGAAAGTTTGGGATGGGTAACTAGTTTTAGGGCTGAAAAAGCGTCCTCTGCCATGACGGAGAGACTGGGTAGAGTGGGTAGTGTAGGACTTGGAGTCAAAAGACCTAGGGGTGGTACCCAGCCCTCCCACTTATGATCTGTGCAGCCTTGATTAAGTTATTTAGCTTCATCAGTTGAAGGGATATTAGTGAGGTGTTATGAAGAGCAAAAAAGATCATGTTTGTGAAAGCATTTTCTAATCATTTTAGGTGGAAAAAGAATTTGGGAACTGACACGGGGCTTAGGATAAGTCAGAAATTTCTCCTGTGGGAAGCAAAACCAAAGATGACCAGATAACAGGACAGACATGTTGAGGAATCAAAAGAACTATTCAAGTTTAGATTGACCAACTCAATATCAGGACAGACATAGTGAAGGAGTAAGGGAAAATAAAATTCTATAGCTGAACATGGATTAGGCATATCTATTACCAGAGCTAGGAGACAGAAATAACCTCCAAGGTCAGGACTATCCTTTCAAAAAAATCCCTCTTGACTTTCAGGAATATGACAAACATCCAAGTTTTCCCCACCCCAAAAAGGAACTTTCCATTTTCAGGTGGTCACCCCATCTATTCTCTATAAAAGCTTTTGTCTTCTCTCTGTTCTAGGAGAAGGAGAATGTTTCTAAGACCTCTTTTTAGACAGGTGAAGTCTTTGACTTGCACTCGGCCACTTACCCTAGCACCAAATAAAGAATACTTTAATTCTAACTGGATTGTGTGCTAGAGTATAATTCTTTACTGAAGAATACCTAAGAAGCACCACAAACCTTGGGTCAGGAATTATGATTTCATTTGCCATTCCCATTGCAGGAACTCTGCCTACTGATTTGAATAGGCAATTTGTCTGATATCTCCTAGATTTAGAGCCAAAAGGGATCTCAAAGGTCATCTAGTCCAATTCCCTAACTTTACAGATGGGGAAATAGGCCCAGAGTAGGGAGGTGACCTATCTAAGATCACACAGCTAGTGGCTAAGAAAGAATTTGAACCTGTGTCCTCTGACAAAAATTCCAGCACCTTTTTGGGGGGTAAACTTTAAAATTTGTTTTAGACTTAAATACACAATGAGAAAAGGGGAAAAAACCCATTGAGCATGTGCATAGCAAAACAAGAAAGGATTCAATATAAAATAATATTCTATTTCTAGAAAATCTATGTAATGAAAGTTGCACATTGTTTTCAAAGCCACCCAGCTCTTTGCTTTCCCGTTGGTTTTCTTTGTTCTTTTCAGTATACTTTTTACTGTATCTTTCCCTGCCCACTAAAAGAAGACTACAATTAAATGTGTGTGTGTATATATATCTGTGTGTGTGTGTGTAGATATACAGAGATCACTCTAAAAATACACATACACATACATACTCATACAGATATATGTAATACCAAACCATACTTATTTCCACCTGTCATCTGTTTCTTTGAGGGTGGATAACATCTTTATAAGTCCAAGTCTTTCCATGTTTTTCCAAGTCGACCAGCTCATTTCCTTCATTACAGCAATATTCCAACCCAATCACATCCTATCTGAGGGATTATGTATGAAAGTTTACCCCCAACTTTCTGCATTCCTTTTATTCTTGGCTACATAGGTTTTATTTATACCAGGAAGTTTTCTTTTTTCTTTTTTTTTTTGCTGGGCAATGAGGGTTAAATGACTTGCCCAAGGTCACACAGCTAGCAAGTGTCAAGTGTCAGACCGGATTTGAACTCAGGTCCTCCTGAATCCAAGGCCAGTGTTTTATCCACTGTGCCACCTAGCTGTCCCCCTATACCAGAAAGTTTTAATTTAAAATAATCAAAATTATCCATTTTACACTTCAACAGTGCTCTCACCTTACAATTTAGTTTAAGGTCTGATACTGCTGAATCTACTTCCTTTAGATCTTTTTTTTTTTTTCTGGTTTCTTTGCGAAGTTTCTTACCTTTTGTTCTTCCAAATGAACTTTTAAATAATTTTTTTCTAACTCCGTAAAATAGTAAAATTCTAAATATTTATTTGGGACATTGAATTATATTAGTTAAATAAAATTGTCATTTAAAAAAATTATATTGGGTCGTTGGCGGCGGGAGGGCGGTGATGATGACGGCCTGGCGTGATGGTTCCGCCCCGGCAGCATTCCCCTCCCTGCCTCTTCTCCCACCGCAACTGCTGCCACCGCCACTGAGGCCTCGTCAGACTCATCATGAGGAGACATAACCCTCAAACAAATCTGGATCAAAGTAAAAGCAGTCCAAGGCCATGGAAGCCAGCGGTAATCACCTTCACAATCTGCCAGGAATTGGAGAATGACTGCTGAAGGTTCTTGCCATCATCCTGGAGACATTCACATCCAGATACCTGGATGTACATGGAGAATGTGGTGAAAGTCTAAGCCTTAGAAACTTAAGGTCTGGTTCCCAAAGCAATACTCGGGGCTGCATACATAGTCGATTCACACAATGAAGTAAGGCAACCTGATGATGGAGCCAGGAGAAAATGGCAGCGGCTCTATCTCTGAGTTTTCGCTATCTCTTCCATTGGTTGCAGAAAAGTCTTCCATATATTTTGATTTTGTGTGTCAAACTTGTAATGCAGCATATAACAGGCATTTCTTTTGGAATTGGGCTGCTAACAACTTTTATGTATGCAAACAAAAGCTTTGTAAATCAGTTGGGGTTTTTTTGGTGAGGCAATTGGGGTTAAGTGACTTGCCCAGGGTCACACAGCTAGTAAGTTGGCAAGTGTCTGAGGGCGAACTTGAACTCAGGTCCTCCTGACTCCAGGGCCGGTGCTCTATCCACTGCGCCACCTAGCTGCCCCTGTAAATCAGGTTTTTCTAAGAGAAAGGCGCTAAAAGGTACAGTGAGCTTGTTTATTGGTATTCTTAGCAGGGTCTTCAGTTCTCTTGTATTATACCTTTCAGTTTCAATCACCTTATTACAGTTTAATCTTTTTAAATCCTACTTTGGTTTTTTTTTTGAGCTTCTGGGAGGTACTCTGGATTGTGGGGATTATAGACTATCCTTAAATTCCTTTTCATGGGCTTCAAATGCCTTATTTTGTTGGTGCCTTCTTTTGTGATGTCTTTTATTTTATTGGGGTTTTTTGTTTGTTTGTTTTTGTTTTTGCAGGGCAATGAAGGTTAAGTGACTTGTCCAGGGTCACACAGCAAGTGTCTAGTGTCTAAGCTGGATTTGAACTCAGGTCCTCCTGAATCCAGGGCCAGTGCTCTATCCACTGCACCACCTAGCTGCCCCCTTGTGATGTCTTTTATTTATTTAATTTAATTTAAAATTTTTTTGGTGAGGCAATTGGGGTTAAGTGACTTGCCCAAGGTCACACAGCTAGTAAGTGTCAAGTGTCTGAGGCCAGATTTGAACTCAGGTACTCCTGACTCCAGGGCCGGTGCTCTATCCACTGCACCATTGTGATGTCTTTTAAATCCAAGGGCTATTGGTATATACTCATAGAAGAATTATGCCAGTATTATTGAACTTTTGTTCCTATTCCAGTTTGGTTTTGTTACCTTCTTAGTCATGGGGAGTTAGGAGGCAGTGTAACAGGATGGAGTCTTGGGATTCTGCTGGGTATACTCTACCTCATTCTGAAACTTCTAGACTTTTTTTTGGCATCTGAGGACTTTCAGGCGGGCTTTACGAATATTTTTTTCCATAAAAGTATTTTATTATTTTCCAGTTACATGTAGAGATAGTTTTCAACATTTGTTTTTATAAGATTTCTAGTTTCAAATTTTTCTCCTTTCCTCTCCTCCCTCCCCACCTCCCCATGACAGCAAGCAATCTGATATAGGTTACATATGTACAATCACATTAAACATATTTTTGCATTAGTCATGTTGTGAAAGAAGAATCGGAGCAAAAAGGAAAAAACCTTAAAAAAGAAAAACAACAAAAACAAAAGAAATAGTAAGGTTCAATCTGCATCTAGATTCCATAATTCTTTTTTTCTGGATTTGGAGAGCATTTTCCATCATGTATCCTTTGGAACTATCTTGGACCATTGTATTGCTGAGAAGAGTCAAGTCTATCACAATTGATTAACACACAATGTTGTTGATACTGTGTACAATGTTCTGGTTCTGCTCATCTCACTCAGCATCAGTTCATGTAAATCCTTCGAGGTTTCTCTGAAATCGGTCTGTTCATCTTTTCTTACAGTACAATAGTATTCCATTACATTCATATACCACAACTTGTTCAGCCATTCCCCAATTGATGGGCATCCCCTCAATTTCCAATTCCTTGCCACCACAAAAAGAGCAACTATAAATATTTTTGTACATCTGGGTCCTTTTCCCTTTTTTATGATCTCTTTGGGATACAAAATATATGTTGACAGATGATAGGCTTCTGGAATTTAGCCTGACAGAACAAAGATCATCAGCTTCTGAACACTGTCTCTTGGAGGCTGTCACCTCATAACTTGGTAGTGTTAAAAATATTTGTAAAGTGTACTAAATCTGAAGCTTTACTATAAAGTGGCAGTCATCAAAACTATTTGGTACTGGCTAAGAAATAGAGCAGTGGATCAATGGAATCAGTTAGGCACAAGAGACACAGTAGTAAATTACTTTAGTAATGTACTGTTTGATAAACCCAAAGACTCCAGCTTCTGGGATAGGAACTCAGTATTTAACAAAAACTGTTGGGAAAACTGGAAGATAGTATGGCAGAATCTAGGTAATTAAACCATAACGTGATATGGTTTAATTGAGAGAAAACATGTCCACTTTGCAGAGCTGTTATTTCAGACCAAGTAAATAAATGGAAAGATGGAGCCACTTCATCACATCTTCAGATTTATTAAGTCCTGTCAACTACTAAAAAAAAAAATTATATTGGCTTCACCTACTCATGAACAATTAATATTACTTGAATTATTTGAATCTGAGTTTATTCGTTAAAAAATGTTTTATGTTTATGTTCATATAGTTTTTACATAACAAATTCTATTCCTGCCCTTTATTTTATCTTTGTGTATCTCTCATTTTTATATTTTTCCTAAAAGCAATGAATTGTTGAATTCAAACTTTTAATCTGTTCTCCATTTCCATTTCATGGGTAAATCAGCACTCTTTTTACTTCACTTTCACTGTGTATCCTTATAATCTTACAAATTTAGAGAATTGTTTGGGGCTGCTAACTGTATATACCTGATTAAAGAGCTAATATGTGTAGGAATCAGGCCTTAAGCACTCTTTTTTTTTTTTTTTGGGTGAGGCAATTGGGGCTAAGTGACTTGCCCAGGGTCACACAGCTAGTAAGTGTTAAGTGTCTGAGGCTGGATTTGAACTCAGGTCCTCCTGACTCCAGGGCTGGTGCTCTATCCACTGTGCCACCTACCTAGCTGCCCCCACCTTAAGCACTCTTAAGGGACTCCATTACTCTATGCTGTCTCTGTTTTGTAACAGTAGGAAAAATAGTGCCTGTGATTTCATTGGCCTAATGGACTTGGATGGAAGAAAACCTTTTGCCAATGGAGGTTAGCACCTTCTCTGTGTATGATATGATTATGGATTTGAGTCAGATTAAACTCTGAGGATGGGGTCTGGAAGGTACCCAGCCCTGACCCAATATAGTTAGTTTAGAAGTTTATTGCTTGTCAAATTCTCACTGTCTCCTTTAAGTTTAATTGCCAGTTATTTCTTTGACTTCCCAACATAGCCGAAGATAAATTTTAACCCTGTCATCCTTATCTTTAGAGACAGGGGCCTGGAGAGGGGAGTCAGTGGGAACTGTGAGATTTGAAACATCTGACTCTCACTCCCCTGTTTCCTTTTCCTTTGGTTTGACCTTGTTCCCCCTCCCCTTTTCCCCCTTGCTCCTGGAACACGTATGCATGTCTCCATACATTGATCACGAGCTGAACACGCACCTTGGATGAGACAGGATTGGATGTTAGATTGTGAGCTCATCCACCCTAGGTGTACGTGGGGACAGTCCTTTTCAAGATTACTATAAAAACCTAGAGGATTGGGCATATCTTTGCAAGACTTCAATGTGTAATTGGGTTTTGTCCGTCCTCATGAGGATGTAATAAATCTGTCTCTGCTTGACTTGGTGGTCTCCTCGAGTTATTTGGGTAAACTGAGGCAGTTTGCTCCATACATCTGGAAGCTAGAATTGCTGCTGAGAGCTTTAGGAGGTTGAGCAACCTGCCCAGGATTACATGTCTTATGTGTGTCATAGAGAGGACTGGAACCCAGGTCTCCTTAGCTTCAGGGCTGGTTCTCTATCCACTATGCCACATTGCTTCTCGTAACCATAAAGCTCGTAACATAAAGAGTGTAAATTATTAAAACCAAGCTGGTGGTGGTGTGGTGTGGTGTGGGGTGTGTGTATGTGTGTGTGGTGTGTGTAGGGGTGTGTGTGTGTCTGTGTGTGTGTATCATCACTAGACTGATGGTCTAGACTTAAACTGAATTGGACTATTGAGTAGGTACAGGATGCCTGAGCTAAAAGGGACCTTACTTTAGAGATGAAGAAATGAGGATAGAGAGAGGTGGGATCACTTGCCAAGGGTCACACAGGAAAGGGTAGAGCAGAGATTAAGGCCTGAGGCTCCTGATCTCAGGTTGACATTGTTTTCCCTTCACACTCCTGGTTTGTGGCTTTGGCCCTAGGGGTTGAGGAGGAAGAGATGAGCTCAGCCTGAAGCCTGTGAGCCCCAGCTTCCCCAGTATCCATCCCCACATCAAAGTGACCTTGAGCCACTTGGGGGTGGGGTTTTGGGGGGAGTACAGGGCAGGTATCCTGGAGGAGATAGGGGTTTAGCACTGAAGAGTGATTCAAAGCCAAGCCAGCCGTGGCGTCTCACCCCAAATGAGTCTCACCCCCAAATTAAAAAACAAAACAAAACAAAAACCAACCCTTCCTGGATCACTTCCTGATTAAACCTGGCTCCATTTCCTTCCTGGGCAGGCAGCTTTCCTGGCGCCAACCCCCAGTGGCCCACGGCTGTGCTTAGCCCATCCCAGCACTTCCCTAGGCACTATGATCATGGTTCTCCCTCCCTCCCCCAGTCTCGGCTTTGTTTGGGGAAGGGCTATGTTTATCTGGCTTTAAATCTTAGCTCAGGTAGGAAGGTTTGAATTGTCTAGGGCAAGCCTTCTTCAAGTTTTTCCAATCCTTTTCACCCATGAAATTTTTACACGACCCTGGCTATATAGGTATAAAAGGTATACAGATCAAACATTTACTGCCGAATGTTTTGCGACTCCCACATTCTGTTACATCACCCCATATGGGGTTGAGACCCGCAGTTGAAGAAGTTTTGGTCTAGGGGAATCTCAGAAGCCATGTGTATTGAAAGTCCCTGATATATTTTTTAAGGATAAGAATTTCTTTATCCCCACCCCCCCCAATATCTTTATCTTTGTATCCCAGGTCCCTGGTATCATCTTTTTGTAAGGATGGGAATTTCTTTACTCTTTAAGTATTTAAACAGAGAGTAGTTAGCTTCAGAAGTCCTTAGTACTTCAATATAAGCTGCCAGTGAGAGAATTTTGAAAGAGGAATCTTGGAATTTTAGAATTGTAGAGGATCTTAGAGATGATCTAGTTCAACTCCCTTATTTGATAGTAGAGGAAATTAAGACCCAGGAAGAAATGATTTGTTCTAGGTCACATGGCTAGTGAATGGTAGAGCAGAGGTTAAAAACAAAGTATTCCAGTCTTCTCAGAGATGGGGTGTATGAGAGGAACTCTTTGGGGGGAGTGATTTGGCAAAGTGAAGGAAAATGGGGAGAAGACGGGAAGTGTTAGCCAGGTCATTATCATCTATTCTTGATCAAAAGTTTCTAGAAAACAAGGAATCCACTGTGATTCCTTGTTCCAAGTCATAGGAAAATAGGTGTCTGATTAGTGCTGTGGGATAGAGATGGCTCATGGGCCTGGATATCGGTTTCCTTTGCATTGCTTCCATGATTATCTCTCACCTCTTAAAAAGGATATATACCTCTGAGACTTTTAATGAGCAGCCAATTGACCCATCAAGCTATTGGAAATGGGAAGAAACTTGAGAGACTGTTTTGAAGGGCATATCCTGTGATCTGGCTTTTGACAATCACGGGTTCTGAGATTTAGAGATGGACATAGGACCTTTGCAATCATCAAGTCTAGTCTCCTCATTTATTTTAAAGATGAAGAAACTGAGGTACAGAGAATCACATGGGTAATAAATGCCAGAGATGGGATTTGAACCTACTGCTCTTTTCCCCACTATGCTATGCTATCTCCATAAACTCCTCAAAATTTGGGTTATTTTATATTTGCTTAAGGTTGGCTGTTTGCATTGAAGGTTGTGAGAAAGCTGAGCATAAAAATAACAACTCACTTTTATATAGCTCTTTTTGATTCACAAAGTTTACTCATAACTGTCTCATGAAGTAGGTCATGTAAGAGTCTTTGGGCTTTAATTTTCCTCTCTGTAAAATGAGAGTTTTAGATTAGTTGATCTCCAAAGGTTCCTTCGAATTGACAAGTTTTTTTGTTTTGTGAGGCAATTGGGGTTAAGTGACTTGCCCAGGGTCACACAGCTAGTAAGTGTTAAGTGTCTGAGGCCAGATTTGAACTCAGGTCCTCCTGAATCCAGGGCCAGTGCTCTATCCACTGCACCACCTAGCTGCCCCCTAATTGACAAGTTAATAAGCATTTATTAAATGCCTACAACATGCCAGACTCTGCACTAAGCAATAGAGCTGCAAAGAAAGGTAAAAATAAATCCCTGCTCTCAAAGAACTCACATTCTGTTGGGGGAAACAACTTGCAAAGAGCTATGTACAAACAGGTTATAATACAGCATAATTTGAAGTTAATCCCAAAGGGAAGGCACTGGTGTCAAGGAGGATTGGGAAAGACTTCTTGTATAAGGTGGGATTTTAGGTGAGATTTACCTTATTTATTTATTTATTTATTTATTTTTGCTGGGGCAATGAGGGTTAAGTGACTTGCCCAGGGTCACACAGCTAGTAAGCGGCAAGTGTCTGAGGTAGGATTTGAACTCATGTCCTCCTGAATCCAGGGCTGGTGCTTTATCCACTGCACCACCTAGCTGCCCTCTTAGGTGAGACTTAAAGGAAGCCAAAAGGAGAGATAAAGGAGAGAGTCAGCAAGGAGTCCAATGTCCTATATTTTGATTCTAAATTGCACATCCTCTGGGGATGAAACTGTAGCTTTGAGGTCAAGAATACCCCTAATTACCCCCCCAAAAAAAAAAGAAAGAAAAAAAGAAGACCCTTAATTCTTTTTATTTTTTATTTTAAAAAATAATAAAACATTTTAATTTAAAGTTTTGAGTTCCAAATTTTACCCCTCCTTCCCTCCCTCCCCTCCCCTTCCCTGAGACAGTAAACAATTGGATATAGGTTATACATGTGCAATTATGTAAAACATTACCATATTATTCATTTTGTATAAGAAAACTTGAACAAAAGAAAAAGAATGAAAGAAAGTGAAAAAATAGCATGCTTCAGTCTGTGTTCAATAAATATCAGTTCTTTCTTTGGAGGTGCATAGTATGCCTCATCAGTAGTCCTTTGGTATTGTCTTGGATCATTGCCTTGCTGGGAATAGTTAAGTCTTTCACAGTTCTTCATCAAACAATATTGCTATCACTGTGCACAATGTTCTCCTGGTTCTGCTACTTCACTGTATATCAGTTCATATGAGTTCAGGCCTTTCTGAAATCATCCTCCTAGTCATTTCTTATAGCACAATAATATTCCATCACCATCATATACCACAGTTTCTTTAGCCATTCCCAAATTGATTGGCATTCCTCTTATTTCCAATTCTTATCCACCACAAAAAGAGCTGCTAGAAATATATATATAGAGAGGGTTTTTTTGGTAAGGCAGTTGGGGTTAAGTGACTTGCCCAGGGTCACACAGCTAGTAAGTGTTAAGTGTCTGAGGCCGGATTTGAACTCAGGTACACCTGAATCCAGGGCCAGTGCTCTATCCACTGCGCCACCTAGCTGCCCCGGGATATTAAATTTAACATGGTAGTAATAAAACTGCCCTCCTTATCTGTGTCCTTTTCAGAGCTTCCTTCTATTCTCTTTTATGTAAATGAAAGTCCTGAAGGTGCAATGGACTCAGAGTCAGAACATCTGGGTTTGAAGACATTGTAAGGTATCTCATATTTAACATACAAACAGACCCTTAAAATCAGATCAAAGAGAGATAATTTCAGGATCACTGGACTACCTGAAAGCCAGGACCAAAAAAAGTGCCTGGATATCAGATTTCAAAAATCATGAGAGAAAACCAACCTAACCTATTAGAACCAGAGGACAAAGTGACTGTATGAAGAACCTACCAGTTACCTCCTGAAAGAAATCCAATATGAAAACTCCAAGAACACTATAAACAAAATCAAGGGCTTTCATGGCAAAGAGAAAGTGCTTCAAGCAGTCAGAAAGAAAGAAAGAGTTCAAGAACCAAGGAGCCATGGTCAGAATCACACAAGATTTAAAAGCTAGAAAGGAGTAGAGAGGTTGGAATATAATATTCTAAAAGGCAAAAGATTCAGGTTTACAAAGAATAATATATAATAATAATAGTAATAGCTGGTATTTATATAGTACTTTGAGGTTTGCAAAGTATTGTAGATATGTTATCTCATTTAATAATAACGACAAAGCCGAATATAATCCTATAATGGAAAAATAGACCTTCAATGAAATAGAGATCAAGAATTCCTGATGAAAAGAATACAGATGAGTAGAAACACTGAAATTTGAGTGAGAGATTTAGACTATTAGAGCTGGAAAAAACTTTAGGGATTATCTAGTCCAAGTCATTTTAACTCTTGGGGAAACTGAGTTCTAGAAATGCCAAATGACTTGCTCAAAGTCCCGCATCAAGTTAGTGGCAGAATAAGAGACAAGAATTCAGGTGTCCTGACTCCCAGACAAGTAATTAAGCTTTTAAAAAGTACCAGGAACAATCAAGCGATTGGGGGTAGAATCTGGAGAATCCAAGGAAGAGGTCTGAAAATTTTTCATATGAATAAACAGCCACCCAATTGTTTTGGATTGTTTGTAAATACATCAACTGAACCTTTGATTTCCACCTCTAGAGTGGAAGTCACTCTTAGAGTCCTACTTGAGAACATTAGAGTAAGGGAGTTATTTGTTAAGCTTTAACAGGGAGAGGCTAAGGCTAGAGTTTGACATATCTACCAGCTTGGTTGTGATATTATGTGGCAGTGGGTGCTGTGGCGGTTTCTAGCTTTGGCATTGCTATCCCTGCTAGATTTTGTTCCCAATTAGATCTCTTTGCCTTACCTATATACACTCCTTTCTAAATCTATATAGACAAACCTGTCCCATAGATACTTTACCTGCTCTTACCTAACATCCTATGCATATAGCATTAACCCAACTGAAATGTCTTCTCCATATTTTTCCGTCAAACCATGCCCTGATCGATGGCATAAATAAGATGGGCTTTTCTAAAAGGTGTGTAATTATAAAGAATTATTTTGGCTGCAGAAAAGAGATGAGGAAATGTATAGTTCTTTCTTTAGTGAGGCAAGGGACTATGGGTATGGAATGTTTATTATCTTCTTTTTTTTTTTTTTTTTTTGGTGAGGCAGTTCGGGTTGAGTGAATTGCCCAGGATCATACAGCCAGTAAGTGTTAAGTGTCTGAGGCTGGATTTGAACTCCAGGGCTGGTGCTCTATCCACTATGCCACCTGGCTGCCCCTAAAGTGATTTTCTTTTCTTTTGTTTGTTTGTTTGTTTCTTTTTGCGGGGCAATGAGGGTTAAGTGACTTGCCCAGGGCCACACAGCTAGTGTCAAGTGTCTGAGGCTGGATTTGAACTCAGGTCCTCCTGAATCCAGGGCCGGTGTTTTATCCACTGCACCACCTAGCTGCCCCTGGAATGTTTATTATCTATGCAGTAAGATATAGCCACTATCATTTGGTTTTGTTTAACTGTTTTTCTTTGTTATAAGAGAATGCTCACTGGGTGATGTTGTTTATGGTGGGGAAGGAAGTATATCTAGAAATGACTAATATAAAAAGCAAAGGGGGGCAGCTAGGTGGCGCAGTGGATAGAGCACCGGCCCTGAAGTCAGGACTACCTGGGTTCAAATCCGGCCTCAGACACTTAACACTTACTAGCTGTGTGACCCTGGGCAAGTCACTTAACCCCAATTGCCTCACTTAAAAAAAAAAAAAAGCAAAGGGCATCAATAAAACAAACAGACAAAAATCAATTGCCAGGTAGCTTTAAATAATTAACAAACAGAAAACATTTGAAGTAGAGAATAGCCTAATAGACCTATAACTACAATAAAATATTTGATCAGGACTTTGCCCCAAGGTGCTGAGTTTAAAGGATGCTAAATTTTGAAGAAAGCAGCTAGGTGGCACAATGGATAGACTGCTGGCCCTGGAGTCAGGAAGACTCATATTCTTGAGTTTAAATCTGGCCTCAGACACTTACTAGCTGTGTGACTCTGGGCAAGTCACTTAACCCTGTTTGCCTCAGCTTCTTCATCTGTAAAATGTGCTGGAGAAGGAAATAGTAAACCACTTCAGTGTCTTTGCCAAGAAAAGCCCCAAATGGGGTCATGAAGAGTTGGACAAGACTGAAAATGACTGAAAATTTAGAAGGTGTTGAAAGCAGTTTTAGTACTTCCAGGTTATAGTAACATGCCCTCGACCCATCCTTACCGTTTCCCTTATAGAAGCTTTCCTAGCAGTGGCCATGTACTGACATCACTGGCTTCTCCCTCCAGCCTCTTGGAATGGTGTTCTGCTTCATTCTTCAACCGAAGGCATCTTTCACAGTGCTTCTCCTGAAATCATTATTCATATTAAGAGGAATATTTTCTAAACCACTTTAAGGGTGATAGTAGATTTAAAGAGCTTATAAATGCTATGTTCAAGTAGAGAAGAGGATTTGTCCAGCTGAAAAGTGATGAGGACCAACAAACAAGCAGTGAGACTCAATTTTATGCAGTATGGATGTTTTCAAATGGATCAGCTACATCAAATCCTGCAGAATCCCATTATTTCATCACAATACACATACATATATATATAAACACATATATGGGTATATGTGTATATACATACATACATACACACATACATATATACATACATATATAGTGTGTGACATTGTGTCACTTACCAATGTGATGAAATAATGGGATTTAGCAGATACTCAAAGACCCACCTGGAGATTAATCTATACTGATTGAATCAAGTGAGATTGATTAATTGCTGATTAGCCTACTTCAAGTTAACTGGATTGTAATCACACTTGGCTAGCCCTTAAGAAGGTATTGTTCTCAGAAACTAGACTGTGAACTCAACTTGAAAACATCTTCAAAGTCAATGGATTTGG
Source organism: Dromiciops gliroides (assembly GCF_019393635.1). Classification (NCBI taxonomy): domain Eukaryota; kingdom Metazoa; phylum Chordata; class Mammalia; order Microbiotheria; family Microbiotheriidae; genus Dromiciops; species Dromiciops gliroides. Next base: position 121,925,766 of record NC_057862.1, read on the forward strand.
ATGATGCCAACCAATCACCTTGAAGCAGTGTGTAAGGACCGCCTCTGTTCCAGACCTATAAAAAGCTTCCACAACCAGCTTGCTAGGGAGTTCCTGATTAAAGCAGGCTCCTGGAGGAGGACTTGAGGAAGAACCCAACCAGGCTGGAACTCTAGGCTAGGTAGGACTTCTTTCTCTTAACTTTCTGAACTCCTTGTAAATATCTGTATGCTTTTATTATCTTTTTAATTATCTGTATGTAATGTTTAATGCCCGAAGACTGGTACTGAAGCTTTTTCTTTTTAATTTAAGGTGACCACAATTTAGATTTTAAATATCACACCATGATTCCCTTATTACATTGCTGGAAGGTGTGTGTGTGTGTGTGTGTGTGTGTGTGTGTGTTTGTGTTTTAAGTATATACCACTGAGATGGTGTCATCTCTGCATGCCACATTGCACAGATTTGAATTTGCATGGTTTGCGGTACTTGCTTTGGGCACAAAAATTCCTACTTACTGGTCTGCAGCTCAGAATTATTGAAAACAGTTATCAATTTCACAAATGTAATCCTGCTTGCTTTCCCCCCCTTCTATCTTGTGGGGGTTTTGTTTTGCTTTTTAGTGAGGCAATTGGGGTTAAGTGACTTGCCCAGGGTCACACAGCTAGTAAGTGTTAAGTGTCTGAGGCCGGATTTGAACTCAGGTACTACTGACTCCAGGGCCGGTGCCACCTAGCTGCCCCCCCACTCCGCCTTCTATCTGAATCTGGGTGCAAGCTGACTGATTATCTGCAATGCCTACCCAAGATATACACATTAATAGACTAATTCAGCAGGCTACCTACCCAATGGTATATTAGAAGTTGGTTAATATGCATTTTCATGTCCTTGGTTTTTATTGTGTTAATTACTTGACTGATCTCTTTTGAGCAAACTTGGACTTACGCCATATAAGGATCAATTGAAAGAACTGGGGATCTTTAGTTGAAAGAAGAAAAAACTTGGTGAGGAGGGGCATTGAATGATAGTTGCCTTCAAGTATTTAAAGGGCTCTTAGATGGAAAAAAGAATAGATTTTTTTCTCCTTGGCCCTAGAAAAGTCACATGTAGCGTAGCAATAGAAAAATTCCTAATAATTATAGATGGAATGGACTGTCTAAAGAGTGAGTTTGCTCTCACTGAAGGTTTTCAAGGGGAGGATGACTGAGCACCTGCTGGACATTTTGTAGAGGGAATTTTTGTTCAGATGAGGGTTGGATAGATGGGCTCTGAGATTCTGTCACTTCACATTCAGCCTACTCAATGAAACCTTTCCAGAATAACCTCATATGGCTATTGTTATTCTCTTTACTCTCATCTTACTAGAATACATTGCATTAGTAGTTGGGGAATAGTAAGCCTTTACACTTTTTTTTTTCCCCCAAAGGATGGTCTTCATATGAGAGGCACAGCAGAAAATGTGCTGGTCTTGTAGTCAGGGGAGACCAGGCTTCAAGTCCAGCCTCCAACACTCACTAGCAGTGTGATTGTGAACAAGTCACTTGCCATTTCTGGATCTCAATTTTTTTCATCAGTTTAATAGAGATAATAATGCCCTTGGTCACCTACCTCAAAGGGTTGTTGAGACAATAAAATGAAATAAGGTCTGCAGAGTGTTTTGCAAATTTTAAGCATTAAAAAACAACAACAGCTGATAGTATTCACCCCTGCACAGTTTGGTGCAGTGATAGGAGCTTGCCAAGAGGACTTAAGTCAGAACATTTCTAGGGCTAACTTTGCTGATAGAAGTGTGACCTTGGGCTTCCTTCTAGATCAGATGTTCTTCAAGGCTACATTATCTCATGTGAGCTTCATGACAATCCTGTAGAGTTTGTAGAACAAATATAATCATTCCCATCTCACGTATTGGAAAACTGAGGCTCAGAGAGCTTAAGTGATTTGCCTAATGTTACCCAGCTAGTGTGTGGCAGAACTGGAACTAGAAGTCAGGTCTCTTGACTCTAAACCTTGCTCTGTGTAGCTTGCAGTCTAGCTATTGTGACAGTTTGTGTATGATATTTGTATTTTTCTGTTTGTGTTTACAGATGTCTATAAACCATTCTGAATGATATATCCTGAGTGACGCATCTGAATAACCTAAGTTCTTCAGAGCGAAAATTCTATCTCTCTCTCTCTCTCTCTCTCTCTCTCTCTCTCTCTCTCTCTCTCTCAAGAATGGAATGCTTTGCTGTGTATTCAGCAGGAGCTCAATGAATATTGACTGGTACATTTATTTACCTGAGGAGGATGGGAGATGCCTTTTCCTGTAGCTCTTGAAGAATAGGATCGATTTATAGTTGGGCTAGAAAACGAACTGAGGTTCTATCCAGCCTTTATAACAATATTGCTAAGATGATCTGGTCAAGTCAAACCATGAAATGAGGAAGAGGAGTTGCTATCTGTGTTGGTGGAAAGGGTGCCCACATATCCAAGTATGGTTCACAGATGACACAGGTTTTCCAGATCACACCTGAGTCAGAGAATACCAATTACTTTAGAACCTTCAGCCTGGGGAATCCACTGACATAAGTGGTATATCCTCACAACACGGCTGTAAGGGAGGCAGCAAGCAGCTTGCATTTATAAAATAAAAGGAAGTAGAGTTACGTAGGTTGGGAAGGAGCCCTGGGCATTGGACAGCAAGTCAATGACGGGGTTAAGAACAGTGTCCAGACTCTATGTGTTTTGCCAGAAAGTGCCCCCCTTCCCTCCATGCCTTCACTGGTCAAACTGATTCAGCAGGTGGCCAGAAGGAACTGAGATTAGATCCTAGAGCATAGTCACAGGCTTGGGAAATGAGCCCCCACCAATGGAGTCTTTGACATAGTCTCCTTTGAGATTTGTTTTTTAATAACAGAAAATATGTTTGCAGCCTTTTTCAGTCTTCTGGGACCATAGTACCCAGTGACAGCAGGACTGGAGATGCTTAGCAAGATGCTTGGCTTTTTTTGATCTGGTGTATTTCTTCAAAAGGAGAATTATTGGATTGTAGCTTCAGAGACATGGATTCAGATCTAACCTCTGAGGCTTACCCATCTGTGTGCTCTTGGGCAAATCCCTTAAACTCCTTGGGCCTCAGTTTCCTCATCTGTAAAAGGAGGGATTTGGACTAATGGTCTATGAGGTCTCTTTTCATTCCAAATCTATGATTCCCCCAAAAGACCTTTCTGCTGTCTGCTTACTCTGCCCCTAGACCCTTAGCATAGCCAAACAATCCAGCAATCCTTTCCCACTGAGCCATCAGATTCTGTTAGCATATAAACTGTTACCATGAAGCCCTGTTTCTGGGGCAGAGAAGTGAGAAAGGGAGAGACTAATATGGCCGATAATCCTGTAATGACTTAATCTAATAACTTCATTTTTTTCTATTAAAAAATTTTTTTTCTACTTTTTATATGTAAAAACAGATTTATTTTAACATCAATTTAAAAAAAAATTGTTCCAACTTCTCTTCCTCCTCTATTCCCTCCCCCACCCACTAGAACTCAAGCATTTCAAAATAAATTATACATGAGTAGTCATGGAAAACATTCCCACATTAGCTAGGTTGTGAGAAAAAAACAGTCAAAAAACTCCCAAAACTTCAGACTAAGGAATTGTCAAAGAGAAAAAACATTTTTTTAAAAAAATGTGTTTCCAGGGGCAGCTAGGTGGTGCAGCAGACAGAGCACCGGCTCTGGAAACAGGAGCACCGAGCCCAAATCCGGCCCCACACACCCAACACCCACCAGCCACATGATCCCGGGCAAGCCACCCACCCCCAATTGCCTCACCAAAAAAGAAAAAAAAAAAGAAAAGAAAAAAAAATGTGTTTCCATCTATTTCAGATACTATCACTTCTTTCTCTGTAGATGGGTTGCCATTTTCATAGTCCTTCAGGGTTATATTGGACCATTGCCTTGCTGAAAATAACCACATGCTTCCCAGCAGATAATTTTACACTATTGCTGTTATTTTGTATACAGTGCATTTCACTCTGCTTCAGTTCATGTAGGTCTTTCCAGGTTTTTCTAATAGTATCCTGTTCATCATACCCTAAATAATGTACCTTAAACTTGACAAAGAATTTTCTTCGTATTAGCCCAGCAAAGTCATCATAACTATTTCCCTCCATCCTATTCCCTTCCCATGATATTTACTCTATTTTCCATCTTCTTTTAAACTATTCCTCCTCAAAAGTATTTTACTTCTGACTGTCCCCTCCCCTACTCTGCACTCCCTTTTTTTTCACCCTTCCTTCCTTATCCTCTTCCCCTCATACTTTCCTGTAAGGTTAAATAGATTACTCCTCCCAACTGGGTGTGAATGTTATTCCCTCCATGAGTCAACTCTGATGAGTTTAAGGTCTTTGAGCTAATTCTGTGTTCCAAATTTTCTTCCTCCCTCTCTCCTCAACCCTCCCTATGAAATCAAGCAATTCAATATTTCATACTTGTGCCGTTATGCAGAACATCTTCACCTTCCTTGAAAGTATTTTGCTTTTTACTACTCTCTCCCAGAATCTGCCCTTCCCTCCTTCCCCTCCCCCCCCTTATCTCCCTCCCCTCCCTCAGGGCAAAATATATTACTATACCCACTTGAGTATGTATGTTAGTCCTTCTTTGAGTCAATTCTGATGATATTAAGGTTCAAACACTCCTCAATTCCTTCCCCCTCTTCCCCTCCCCTCCATAAGCTTTTTTCTTATTTCCTTCATATGAACAACCTCTCCACAGACAATCGTTCCCCTTCCCCCTCCCCCAGTCTATTTCTCCTACACCTCAACCCTATTTTAAGGATGTCATTATGGGTTAGTTAGATGGCACAGTGGACAATGCACCAGCCCTGGACCCAGGAGGCCCCAAGCCCAAATCCGGCCCCATACATAAGACACCCCACAAAGAACAAAACATAACTTCCCTTCGTATTCAGTTCAGACCTGTGTCCTCTGTATTATCTTCCCATATAGGAATGTTAACAGTTTGATCTTTTAATATCCCTCATGAAGTCTTTTTCCTGTTTATCTTTTTATGCTTCTCCAGGGTGTTGTATTTGAAAGTCAAATTTTCTATTCAGTTCAGGTCTTTTCATAACAAATGCCTGAAAGTCTTCTTTCTCCTTGAAGTTCCATGTTTGCCTCTGAAAGATGATGCTTAGTTTTGCTGGGTATGTGATTTTTGGCTGTAGTCCCAGTTCCTTTGCCCTCTGGAATATCATATTCCATGCCCTCCGGTCCTTTAATGTAGAAGCTGCTAGATCTTGCTTTATCCTTATTGGAGCTCCACAGTATTTAAATTCCTTTTTTCTAGCTGCTTGCAATATTTTCTCCTTGACCTGGGAGTTCTGGAATTTGGCTATAATATTCCTGGAGGTTTTCCTTTTGGGATCTCTTTCAGGAGGTGATCGGTGGATTCTTTCAATTTCTATTTTAGCTTCTGCTTCTAGAATATCAGGGCAATTTTCCCTCACAATCTCTTGGAGGATGGTGTCTAAACTCTTGTTTTGGTCATGGTTTTCAGGTAGTCCAATGATTTTCAAATTATCTCTCCTAGATTTATTTTCTAGGTCAGCTGTTTTTCCAAGGAGATATTTCACATTGCCTTCTATTTTTTCATTCAATTGGATTTGCTTTACTGTGTCTTGGTTTCTCATAAGCTCACTAGCTTCCATTTGTTCAATCCTAATTCTTAGGCAATTATTTTCAGCAGACAGTTTTTTAATCTCCTTTTCCATTTGGCTTTTCAAACTGTTGACTTTTTTCTCATGACTCTCCTGCATTGCTCTCATTTCTCTTTCCATTCCTTCCTCTCTTTCTCTACATCTTCGTTCTATCTCTCCTACTTTCTCTTCAAAGTCCCTTTTGAGAGCTTCCATGGCCTGAGACCAGTTCGTATTTTTCTTGGAAGCTTTGGATGTTGGAGCTTTGACCCTATTATTATCTTCTTCTTCTGAGGATGTATTGTGGTCTACCTTTCCCCCAAAGAAGTTTTCGATGGTCTTCTGCTTTCTCTGCCTACTCATCCTGGCTTACTGTTTCTTGGCTTTTTACTCCTTAAAGTGTAGCACTGCTTCCCGGACACACTGTTCGTGCTACAGCGTGGCCCAGGGGGTGATTGGGCTTCTTCTCAGCCTGCCTGGCTTGTGAGTAATCACAGCTGCTTTCTCTTTGACCCGGAAACAGAAGTCTGATTGAACTCTGATTCTCTATGGTCGGAAGCTTGGCATGCTTTTACCCCTCCCCCACTGGGCCACCACCACTCGATTCAGCCCACTGGTTCAGACCCAGGGCGCTTTGCCCCAACTCCAGCAGATACTGCCTCCACTTCACCCCGGCCTACCTCCGAACCCCCTCACCAGTCCGTGATCGGAGCCTCAGAAGCTGCTGGTGCTGAAGACTCTGACGTGTTGGAGGCACTGTCCCTGGCTGGGTCCGGACCGCGCTGAGCTGTTCAGCCTGATCAGTAGGTGATCAGAATTGCCCTCTTTTGCGGAGAAACAGTCTCACTCTGTTCTTATGTGCATTAGGCTGTTCTGGGTTTTGATTTTTACCGCATTATTTGGGCCTGAATGGACGGGTTTATCTGGAGCTTGTGGGAGTCACAGCCTCTCCTCCGCCATCTTGGCTCCGCCCCTCTCTATTTTTTAAATAAAAGTATTTTATTATTTTCCAGTTACATGTAGAAATAGTTTTCAAGATTTGTTTATATAAGATTTCCAATTTTAAATTTTTCTCCCTCCCTACCCTACCTTCCCTTCTCCCCTAGACAACAGGCAATCTGATATAGGTTATATATACATAATAACATTAAACATATTTCTGCATTAGTCATGTTATATGAGAAGGATTAGAGCACAAAGGAAGAACCTGAAATCAGAAAACCAAAAATAAAAGAAATAGTATGGTCCAATCAGCATTCATATTCCACAATTCCTTTTTTTCCCCCCTGGATTTGGAGAGCCTTTTCCATCATGAGTCCTTTGGAACATTCTTGTTCCATTGGATTAGTGAGAAGAATCTAATCTATCACAGCTGATCAACACATAATGTTGATGATACTGTGTATAATGTTCTTTTGGTTCTGCTCATCTCACTCATCATCAGTTCATTCAAGTCCTTCCAGGTTTCTCTGAACTCCAACTGCTTATCGTTTCTTACAGCACAATAGAATTCCATTACATTCATATACCACAGCTTGTTCAGTCATTCCCCAATTGATGGACATCCCCTCAATTTCCAGTTGCTTGCCACCACAAAAAGAGCAGCTATAAATATTTTCGTACATGTGGGTCCTTTCCCCTTTTTTATGATCTCTTTGGGAAAAAGACCCAAGAGTGGTATTGCTGGGTCAAAGGGAATGCACAGCTTTATAGCTCTTTGGGCATAATTCCAAATTGCTCTCCAGAATGGTTAGGTCAATTCACAGCTCCACCAACAATGTATTAGTGTTCCAATTTTCCCACAGCTTTTCTAACATTTATTATTTTCCTTTTTTGTCATATTAGCCAGTCTGATAGGTGTCAGGTAGTACCTCAGAGTTGTTTTAATTTGCATCTCTCTAATCAATAGTGATTTAGAACATTTTTCCATATGGGAATAGATAGCTTTGATTTCTTCATCAGAAAACTGCCTGTTCATATCCTTTGACCATTTCTCAATTGGGGAATGACTTGGATTCATATAAATTTTTGTTTGTTTGTTTGTTTTTTTGGTTGGGCAATGAGGGTTAAGTGACTTGCCCAAGGTCACACAGCTAGTAAGTGTCAAGTGTCTGAAGCTGGATTTGAACTCAGGTACTCCTGAATCCAGGGCCAGTGCTCTATCCACTGCACCACCTAGCTGCCCCTGATTCATATAAATTTGATTTAGTTCTCTATATATTTTAGAAATGAGGCCTTTATCAGAGGTACTGGCTATAAAGATTGTTTCCCAGATATCTGTATCCCTTCTAATTTTGGATGTATTGCTTCTGTTTGTACAAAACCTTTTTAATTTAATGTAATCAAAGTCATCCATTTTGCATTTCATAATATTCTCTATCTCTTGTTTGGTAATAACTTCATTTTACAGATGAGGAAACTAAGGCTGAAAAAGGTTAAATGACTTAACCAAACTCAAGTAGGCAGTACCATGATTCAAGCCCAAATCTTGCTCTGAACCCAGCATTCTTTCCACTATAGCTTGCTGGAGGAAAGAAATGATAACAAGCTGCTGTGAGAGCCCCCTAAGCAGTTTTCCAGTGACAAATTTCTAGAGGGGAGGCATTCTCACAAAACAACACCTCTCTAAAGCCTGATTGTTCTGGGACTAGATTCTTGGAAATAGCCAAGTAGGTCAGTCATACTCCCCGACTGAGCCAGCAGATAGATTCTGTCAGCAACTAAACTGGTGCTGTGAAGCCCAGTTTGTGTGGATAGAGGGGAGGGAGAGAGAAGAGCATCAGGTCTCATGGAGATAGGTCTTAGGGGAAGGCGAGACGAATGACCTCTTCTCAGCTGGAACATGCCCTTAAGGTTGGATCATAGGGAAGTCTGAGGATCTCCACAGACTTTGATTATCTTTCCTAATGCCTGTAAACTGGAATATAGCTCAGGAAGTGAGTGGTACTTTCCCCACAAGATTAGTTCATTATTCATTAAAAAGGCAAAAAACCTGACAAACTTTAAAAAGGTGGAAATCAAGCTTTTGTTTCCTTCCTTCCTTCCTTCTCTCCTTCTTTCTGAACAGAAAGTGTTGGGCATCCTTAGCAACCTACTGTAATATTTGAGAGCCTGAACAAATTTGTGATCATCAGTTACTTTGTGATTCGAGTTTTGGGCGGGGGGAGGGAAGGAATAAACAGTTTTATATAGGGTCTACTATGTGCCAGGCACTGTGCTAAGTGCTTTACAAAATTATCTCATTTGACCCTCATAAAAACCCTGGGAGGTAGGTGCTATTATTACTCTAATTTTTTTTTTTTGGTGGGGCAATGGGGGTTAAGTGACTTGCCCAGGGTCACATAGCTAGTAAGTGTCAAGTGTCTGAAGCTGGATTTGAACTCAGGTCCTCCTGAATCCAGGGCTGGTGCTTTATCCACTGCGCCACCTAGCCACCCTTATTACTCTAATTTTACAGTTGAGGAAACTGAGACAAGCAGAGGTTAAGTGACTCTCTTAGGGTCACACAGATAGTGTCTGAGGTCAAATTTGAACTCAGGTCTTCCTGACTCTAGGCTCAGCCCTGGAGCCCTAACCACTGTACCAGCAGCTGCTTCCATAACAAACAAATAGGACTGGATTTGTAGTCTTAAGACCCAGGTTCAAATTCCAGCTCTGCCCCCTATCACTTGTTATCACCTTGGGCAAGTCCCTTTGACATTCTGTTTGCTGATCTGCAAAATGAAGGGGGTGTACTAAATGGTTTCTAAGGTCCCTTTCGTCCCTAAATCTGTGAACTTGTAGAGGGATGCAATGAGCGATGCTTTCAAATTACTATCTTATAGTATTTAGTAAGTATAAAAAAAACCAACTCAGAAGAGTAGTAGAAACAATAGATTTAATTCTTGGATTTCCTGGAGATGAGCTAAGACATAAGCAACATGCTGACAATTGATTGAGAAATACCAGCTTCTCCTTCCCAAGCTCAGAGGCCCTGAGCCTAGGACCTCAGCACTCAGGAGACCTGTCCTCTCTGAACATGAGTGAAGTGTCTGTCTCCTGTACAGAAGTCAGGCCACCGTAACCCCAGCATCCCCACTGTGCTGGCAACTCCGCCTGACATCTCTGGGGCATGGGCTGTGATGGGTAAGGTCCTATGAGAGCTGACAAACTGGGTTCTGGAGGGGTGGAGATGACCTAGGACCAGAAGAGAAACAGTTGATTAGTGACCCAAATACTTGACCAAGTATTGGTTGGTTTCTCAGATTTTCATGGCTGTGTAGCCCTTCAAATACTGGAATATGGCTCCCATAGTCCTTCTTAGGGTGTTCTCTTTTTTAGCCTAAAGATTCCTGATCCTGTATGTCATTTCGGTTTCCAGGTTCCTCACCATCTTGGTCATCCTCCTTTGAACAAATGACCTAATATTTCCCAGGAACACCTTGGTTGAGTGGAGAGGAAAGAGGACTTGCTCACTCATGGATGGACTAATGGAGGACTATTCTTTCCCTCCAAAGACACTTGTCCCTGTGGGAGCCAGAGTTAACTTAGGGCTCCTGTATCTGTCATGGAGCCTTTGTCTGGGCATGGGATTCCTAGGAAGATACACAGAAAGCTGAGAGATGTGGAGGAAAAAAATGTTGGGTTTTGTTTTTTTTTTGCCTTCCTATATCCAGATGGTAGAATCTAGGAGTATGTGGGTGGGTCTAAAGCAATAACAAGGAACCTCTGGAAAGTCAAACATGCTCCCAGAGAAGGAGAGAATCATACGATTTTGAGCTAAGAAGGACTTTAGAGATCACCTATTCCAATCCCCTATTTTTGTTTTAACAGATAAGGAAACTAAGACCTGGAAAAATAAAGTGACTTACAAAGTCATAGAAGTCATAAGGAGGAGATTTGGGATTTGAACCCAGGGGTCTTTTTTCTGTGTACTTCCTCTATCAGCATGCTTTGCTACTTCCTTACTCCCCAACCTATAAGAGAGCTACTTCCATCCTAGCTCAGCTTCCATTGGAATCCTCACTGCCCAATCCATAAGAGAGCTCATCTGCCACTGGGTTATGCATCATAAGGGTACCTGATCCTCTCCCCAACACCAAGGCTTCCTGTCTTTATCCTCCAATCTGTGCCACTAGTTTTCCTGAGAGAATAGAACAGCGGGGCACTTGGATAAGGAAATCTGGATAGGGGGTAGCATTGCTGGAGAAAAAGCCACCTTTCCCCTGGAACAATATTCCTAGTCCCTTTTGTCCATTGCAATCTTTGCCACATTGTCTTGCACAAAATAGGCCCTTGATAAATATTGGATTGGATGAAGGGGAAATTAAACCAGGGGTTAGTACCAGAAGTTGGGGTGTGCCCATCAGCACAGGCTAAGGGTTTCTGGCTTAATTTGTCCTAGGAGTTTCTGGCTAAATTGGGACTGGGAGGGGGCTGGCCAAAAGGCCTGAGGAATATATTTAAACCATGGAAGGTCATGAGTACCTTTCAGGAGAAATGGGATACCAGGGTATCTTATAAAATAATGGGTTGGGGTTATATCATATCTAAAATTCCTTCTGATTCTAATATTTTCCTATTCTATGAAGATTAGACTAGGAAACACTCCAACCCCCAACCACTCTCCTCCCTAGTTCCAAATTTGAGCCTTTGGAAATTGGGATTTGAACCCAGGGGTCTCTCAACTAAATGGTTTGAATTTCTCAGTGGAGACACACAGAGGAAGAAACATTGTACCTGGTATAGAGCAGTCAACTCGGTGGAGTGTGGAGATATTGCCCAGGAAGCAGGTTCAGTGGCTTTTTCCCAGTGTAACTTGGGTGGGGTCTGTGTTCCGGGGCTGGCAAGGGGAGGATTCCCCAATCCTCCAACTTGATGTCTTCCTCCCGGCAGGTCTAGCCTGGTTGGTGATCCCAAGCAGCAAGAAGGTAAACCCCAAGACATGGCATTGAGGTTCTGCTCCCCATACTGCTTGGGCTGGGACAAAACTGATGGGCAGGAAGGTAGGGACCCCCAGGCTTCAGGGATCTGGGGAGAGTAGGCCCTGGGAGCCTGGGAGACTGGGCTGAAGCTCTGGGTCCGGTCTGGACAACAGCCCAGTCTGTCAGGACAGAGAGGGCAGCTCTGCATTGCCCCTTCCCTCCTCCGGCGCCTCAGACTCTCCTCACTGAGTCCCAGAAGGGATGACAGGTGACCAATGTAGCGGATAGCCAGTCGCAGGGTCTCAATCTTAGTCAGACTCTGTCCAACAGGTGCCACTGAGGGAGGTAGATAGCGCCTCAAATCGTGCAAGGCGCGGGAGAGGTTGCGCATTCTTAGCTTCTCACGTTCGCTGGCGCTCTGCCTCTGCCCATTGGCTGGGCCGCCTCTTTCCCTTCTGCTCTTTTGGAAAGGGACAGAAGTAGGGGGCTCTTCAGAGTGGCAGCCCAGAGGTTGGGGAAGGTTTTCTGTGGTGCTTGGGTGTCCATAGGATGGTGACGAGCTATAGGAATCAGAAGAAGAGGTAGGGGAAGTTGAGTCTGAGTGGCTCTCCCAGCCCCAGCCCCAGTCCTGGGGTAGCAGCCAATCCTCTTGCCTAGGGAATTGCTGGTGGGGAGAGCTAGCCATGGTTGGGGGACAGCTCCAGGGAGAGACTGGGGAGCAAGCCAGGAAGGCTGGGGTTTTTATCCTGAGACCAAGGTGTGAGATGGCCCCCTGTCATGTGGCAGGGAGGTGTCAAAACCCACAGAGCCCAGGGAGAGAATGAGTCAGAGGGGCCCTGGGAAAGAGAGCCCATTTGTAGAGGTGTGGATTCTGACTCCTTTGCTGCTTTAATTGAACCTCCATAGTGCAAGGGAAGTGTGGAAAGGACAATTCACATCTGAACGGCAGCTGTTAACTTTCTCACCATTCTCCCCACTCCCCTCCAGGACACCCCACTATCTTCATTCTCCCCACCAATCCAGGATAACCCAGATCTGCCTTGAGCAAGTTATCCTGGGAAGGAGCTACAGTGATCAAGGACCCCAGCCTCGGGAAACACCATGGTACATTGTCTTTCCAGGAAGGGGTAAAGGCAAAGGCCCCAAGTCAGGAACTCAGCTACTAGAATGATGATTTCCAGGATAATAAAATGACTTCTCATCTTTTTCTCCCATCATCTCTTGGCATTGATTGATTGGCACCATCCCCTTGGACTTGACTTTGTGCTACAGGTCTGAGCCCATTCCACATATAGCTGGAGAAACTGAAACAGAGAGTTGTTCCCTGACTGAGGTCACCAGTTAGAGAGTAGAGGGTTGGCCATGTTTAGAGCAAGCTCATGCCTTGTCTGCTAAATAATGATAGATGAGAGATTATGTCATTCCAGAGAGTATGTCTTAGTTTCTGCTTCTATGGCTAATGTGTGCCTCCCATGGGCTATGTCCCCAGGATAGTGCCTAGCATAGAGTAGGTGCTTAATAAATGTTCATTGATTTGAGAAAGAGAAATTAGATTTTGCATGCACTGCAGAGGAATGGCATAAAGCTCTGTGAGATGACTGAGGGAAAGGACTGAAGTAAAGTGTTGTTGCTCAGTCATTCGTTTGTCAGTCATGTCTGACTCTTCCTGACTATGTGGAGTTTTCTTGGTGGAGACACTGGAATTGCTTGCCAATTCCTTCTCCAGCTCATTTTACAGATGAAGAACCTGATGCAAACAGGGCTAGGTGATTTGCCCAGGGTCACACAGCTAGTAAGTCTCTGAGGCCTGATTTAAACTCAAGAGGATGAGTCTTCCTGACTTCAAGCCTGGCTCTCTATCTACTGTGCCACCAAGCTGCCCATGAAGTAAGGTAGTCCATGATAAATGTCAAATGAATAGTACAGACACTAATGGCTATATCAATCCAAAGGAGAGAGTGGGCAAGCAATGAGGACCGAGATAGTTGGAAGGTTTCATGGAAGAGATAGGATTTGAGCTGGTCCTTGAAGGATGGGTAAGAAGATAGAGAATTCCCGCCAACAAATAGCTAATAATAAAAGTTCAAAAAAATGGAAAAATCTCTACTCATAAGGAGCTTACACTCTAAAGGAAAGAAGAGCCTAAACAAAGGGCCAGAAGTAGGAATGAATGTACAAGGTCGGTAGAATGAGTAGACCAGACTGGCAAGAGTGGAGGGTTCAAGGTAGAACACAGCAGGAGACAAGGTTGGAAATGGAAGGACCCAATCTATAGAGAGCTTTTCTAGGTTAAGGATTTTAGATTTGGCCTAAACCAAATGACAGTGTTGTTGTTCAGTGGTTTTCAGTTATGTCCGACTCTTCATGACTCCATGTGGAGTTTTCTTGGCAGGGACACTGAAATACTGGAAACTGAGGCAAGCAGGGTTAAGTGACTTGTCCAAGGTCACACAGTTAGTAAGTGTCTGAGGCCAGATTTGAACTCAGGTCTTCTTGATTCTAAGCCCAGTGTTCTATCCACTGTGCCACTTAGCTGATCCAAATGGCAGTAAAGAGCCATGGAAAACTTTTGATCACAGTGGGTGTGGGTGGCAAGACTTTCCGAAATATCAGGAGACCTGGATTTTCTAATATCATGTCAGTAACTTACCATGTAACCTCCAAAGTCACTTCTCTATTTCCTCCTCTTCAAAGAGGAAGGGGTTGGATTAGATGATCTCTGACATCTAGATGATCTCGTTCTATGTCCTATGATTAACATTAAGGTCCCTATAATTCTCTAGGATCCTCTGATCAAATAGGTGTATTAGGAAATTTAATCTGGTGATTTGCACAGGACGGACTGTAGGCAGGAGGTTGTGGAGGCAAGAGAGACTAGCCAGGACGCCATTGCAGTACTTTGGGCATGAGGCAATGAACGTGTGAACTACAATTGTGGCAGTGGGGATGGAGAAGGGAAGGACACCACTGTGAAACTTAAGAGCCTGGTGTCCTCCCATCCCCTACAAATTCCCAAAGTGGACTTAAAAATCTCGAAAGTAGAGTCCAGCTCTCTTGTAGCATTACACTGGTCAGATAGCCTTTGGTGTACTGGGTCCATTTGATTATGAGCACCACATCTTATAAGAAGAGAGTAATTTCTCTAAAATGGATTATGTTCAGAAGAGGGGACCTGGATGATGATAGAACTCAAAACCATGTCATAGGACCAAAGGTTTAAGGAAAAAAAAAACAACCAGAAGATGAAAGGGTGAGGGGCTGGGGAGAGGAGGGAGAGACACATGATAACAGTTTTCAAATACATTCAAGGATTGTCATGCAGCAAAGAGATTCTATATGTGAGAGCAGTATTAGGACCAATAGTCTCCTCCCATGTTCTACCTTGAACCCTCTACTCTTGCCAGTCTGGTCCGCTCATTTTACCTACCTTGTACATTCACTCCTTCCTCTGGCCCTTTGTTTAGGATCTTCTTTCCATTAGAGTTACAGGGAGGACTTAATTAATGCTAAAATATTCATATAGTCAGAGTGGTCTTTCAATGGAAAGGGCTGCATCATGAAATATACAATCTTATCTTATTTTATTCTTTATTGGTAAACTTTGCTTTTTCGTGGCAGACAAACCCACAGATATTCACCCGCCACTCACAAAGCACATTCTCCAAAAGCAAAGCAAAGCAGCATGAAGGAGTGATCCAGACAGACTGTCTGAGCAATCTTAAGTTTTTGTAGTTTACTGCTTGTTAAAAGAAAGGAAAGGGGCAGTTAGGTGGCGCAGTGGATAAAACACTGGCCCTGGATTCAGGAGGACCTGGGTTCAAATCCAGCCTTAGACACTTGACACTTACTAGCTGTGTGACCCAGGGCAAGTCACTTAACCCTCATTGCCCCACCAAACCAAAAAAATAACAACAACAACAAAAAAAAAAAAAGAAAAGAAAAGAAAAAGGAAGGAAGGTTGTGTGCTTTAATCATTGTTTAGTCTTGTTGACATTTAATGTTGTCTTCATTTACATCATTGTAGTCATGGCATATGGTAGCTTAGCTTTCTTCTCCAGGAATCACTTCCCACCAGTCTGCCTTTATTTCTCATGTTGTTGGAAGGCAGCTAGAGTGGTGGTCAAGCATACCTGGGTTCAAATCCCTTTTTAGACACTAACTCTGTGACCCTGGGAAAGCCACCTAACCTCAGTTTCCTCATCTGTAAAATGGGTGTTATAATATTATCTACATCAATGGGTGGATGTAAGGATCAAATTCAATACATGCAAAGTACTTTAAAAACCTCTAAGTGCTATATAAATATTAGCATTTATTGCTGGAGACATGATGGATAGAGAAGGAGTCTAAGAGCTAAGAAGATGTTGGGTTGAATCTCATCGTTGACATATATAAACTTTGTGACCTAGGGCAGGTCATTTAAACTTTCAGTGATCTAAGCCCTAGCTTCTTAAACTGTGGGTCATGACCTCATATGGGGTCAGGTAACTGAATGTGGGGGTCACAAAAATTTTGGCAACAGTAAAAGGTTATGTATACCTTTATTACATACCTATATACCCCGGGGTTATATAAAAATTTCTTGTGTGAAAAGGGGTCTTGAATAGAAAAAGATTAAGAAGACCTGATCTAAGCAACTCTTTAAGAATATAAGTTGCAGGGCAGCTAGGTGGCACAGTGGATAAAGCACTGGTCCTGGAGTCAGGAGGACCTGAGTTCAAAACTGACCTCAGACACTTAACACTTACTAGCTGTGTGACCCTGGGCAAGTCACTTAACCTAAATTGCCTCACTTAAAAAACAAAAACAAAGAATATAAGTTGAGAAGGTGCCAACCTGCAATAGTAAGGAGAATTTACACACTTGGGAGTTCCCTATATCAATGAAATCAGAAGTCCAGTCCCTATCATGATTATTGTCATTATTATTATTATTATTGTTATATTTCCTTGAATTCTTCCTTGTAGAACAATAATATTCTATTACATTTACATAACACAATTTATTTAGCCATTACCCAATTTGTGGAAAGATAAATTGTTTGCAACATTTGGCTATTACAAATAGTGTTGCTTTAGATGTTTTATACATATAAGTCCTTTCTTGGAGTTTGTAATCTCCTTGGATCATAGACCCATGAGTGGAATCAAAGGGATCAAAGGTTAGGATGATTTTGTAACTTTCCTTGCATAATTCAAATTCCTTTCCAAAATAATAGAACCAATGTTATAGTTCTGAGAGCAATGAATTAGCATTTCTATTTTCCCATAGATTCTCCAACACTGAGTTTTTCCATTTAAAAAAAATGTATCAGGCAATTTGATGTGGGTAACATAATGCCTCAAAATTGTTTTAGTTGATATTTCTTTGACTATAATTTTGAACAATTTTTCAAATAACTATTTATCATTTGTTGATCAATGAGTCAGATTATGACCTTGGACAAGTCCCTTAACCTCCCTCAACCTCAGTTTCTTTATCTGTAATATGGGGATAATAATAGCACCTACTTCATAGGGTTATTTTTTAAAAAATATTTTATTTTATTTTATTTGGTGAGGCAATTTGGGGTTAAGTGACTTGCCCAGGGTCACACAGATAGTAAGTGTTAAGTGTCTGAGGTCAGATTTGAACTCAGGTCCTCCTGACTCCAGCGCTGGTGCTCTATCCACTGTGCCACCTAGCTGCCCCCATAGGGTTATTTTTAAAAATTATTTTCTTTTTCTTTTTTTTTCTTTTCTTTTTTTTTTTAATTTTAGTAAGGCAATTGGGGTTAAGTGACTTGCCCAGGGTCACATAGCTAGTAAGTGTTAAGTGTCTGAGGCTGGATTTGAACTCAGGTACTCCTGACTCTAGGGCCGGTGCTCTATCCACTGCACCATCTAGCTGCCTCAATTATTTTCAATCTTTTTTTTTTTTTTTGCAGGGCAATGGGGGTTAAGTGACTTGCCCAGGGTCACACAGCTAGTAAGTGTCAAGTGTCTGAGGCCGGATTTGAACTCAGGTACTCCTGAATCCAGGGCTGGTGCTTTATCCACTATGCCACCTAGCCGCCCCCAAATAGTCAGGTTTTTTTTTTTGTTTGTTTTGTTTTTTGTTTTTTTGCGGAGCAATGGGGGTTAAGTGACTTGCCCAGGGTCACACAGCTAGTAAGTGTTAAGTGTCTGAGGCTGGATTTGAACTCAGGTACTCCTGAATCCAGAGCCAGTGCTTTAACCACTGCGCTATCTAGCTGCCCCCTATTTTCAATCTTAATAGTATTTTTTTCAGTTACATGTAAAGATAGTTTTCAACATTTGTTTTTATAACATTTTGAGTTCCAAATTTTTCTCCCTCCCTTCCTTCCCTCTCTTCTCTCCAAGACAGAAAGAAGTCTGATATAGGTTATATATGTATAATCACATCAAACATTTCTGCATTAGTCATGTTTCACAGGGTTATTGTGAAGATAAAATGAGATGATATTTGTAAAGCACTTTGTGACCCTTTACATGTTATATAAATTTGTTAGCTATAATGATTATTATATCAATTGTTTTCAGAGAGAGATACATACTTAGTATAATCAATGGAAACATTGGGTTCTTCAGTGGTATCCATGGAATGTCAGAAGAATTTGAGGAAGGTCTCTTGTATATTGGGTGGATGCTCTGTGGAGAATTTATGGGAGGACAAAGGAAGAACCCAGGATAGGTAATCATAGATGGGGTGTTATCTGCACGCCAGTCCGCCTGCGACGCATGCCAGATTGCCTGCTGAGCACTCGACTTCCGGGGTGCGAGCTTAAAAGCAAGGAGACAATGGAAGTGGGGCCTTTTTTCCTGCTCTGCTGGTCTCCTGGCTGCGCTGCACAGACAGACGCGGACTGGAGTTTGACTCGGCGCTTGACTCGGTCTCTCTCCCCAAAGGTGGCCTTGGGTTTTGGTGAGTTTTATACGGAATATAGACTAAGCCTAGACTTAAGACTATTTGTATTGTATTTCTACTTTCCTATCTTTCTAATCAACATCACCTTGTGACTACCATACAATAAAAGCTTTAACTAGAAAACCAGAAGCTTCTTCCATTTACTAGTCTGGGAGATAAATTAAGGGAAAGGTTAAGTAGGGGAGATTTATGATCTAATATCCAATTTTAATCTCACATCCGTTATCTACAGCTTTGAAAAAAATGGCTTTCCAGTCTTCTCTCACTTTTTTCATGGTATGATTTCATATATGACATATGTATATGCATACATGTGTATATGTGTATGTATACATATTTTGTGTCCATTTGAAATTTATTATGTCATATGATATAGGTTAGTGGTCTAAGCCTTTTTTCAATAAGTAAGCACCTGGAGTCAGAAACACTTAAGTTCAAATCCAGTCTCAAACACTTGCCCAGTGTGATCCTGAGCAAGTCATTTAACCTCTGTCTGCCTCAATTTCCTCAACTATTAAAAGAGGATAATAACTTTTCTGAATTAGATTCATAGGAGAGAGAATATTTTTAAATTTCTGCATTAGTCATATTGTGAATGAAGAATTAGAACACAAGGGAAAAACCTCAAAAAAGAAAAAAAAAACAGTCAAAAAGTAGAAACAGTATGGTTCAATCTGAATTCATAATCCACAGTTCTTTTTTTTTTTGGTGGGGCAATGGGGGTTAAGTGACTTACCCAGGGTCACACAGCTAGTATCAAGTGTCTGAGGGTGGATTTGAACTCAGGTCCTCCTGAATCCAGGGCCAGTGCTTTATCCACTGTGCCACCTAGCTGTCCCTACAGTTCTTTTTTTCTGGATGTGGAGAACATTTTCTATCATGAGTTCTTTGAACTTGTTTTGGATCGTTGCACTGCTGAGAAGAGCCAAGTCTATCACAGTTGATCATCACACAATTTTGCTGTTCCTGTGTACAATGTTCTCCTGGTTCTGCTCCTCTCACTCAGCATCAGTTCATGTAAGTCCTTCCAGGTTTCTCTGAAATCCTCCTGCTCATTGTTTCTTATAGCACAATAGTATTCTATTACATTCACATACCACAGCTTGTTTAGCCATTCCCCAATTGATGGGCATTCCTTGATTTCCAATTCTTTGCCACCACAAAGAGAGCTGCTATAAATATTTTTATACATGTGGGTCCTTTTCCCTCTTCCATGATCTCTTTGGGATACAGACCTAGCAGTGGTACCACTGGGTCAAAGGGTATGAACAGTTCCATAGCCCTTTGGGCATAGTTCCAAATTGCTCTCCAGAATGGTTGGATCAATTCACAGCTCCACCAACTATGCATTAGTGTTCCAATTTTTAGAGGAGAGAGAATTTGAAGCCATTATAGTCACACTTATTCTGGGCGATCAGAATGGTGAACCTGTTTGACTTTTTCTAAATCTTGTCCCAAAATCTCCATAAGCTCCTGTGAGATTTGGGAGACCTTCATCTCTCTGGTCTTAGTTTCCTTTTCTGTAAAAGAAGAAAGATGGACTAACTGATTTTCAGTGACAGTGACTTTTATTCTTTGATTCACAAAATCTTTGTACATAGATCTGAATGGAATTCAAATACATATGAGAACCAATTCTATGCCTGTTAGAAAGGGACTTCTTTCCCATTTAAGAAAAAGAGAGAGTACTCATATCATGGGATGTAGGGGTAGGAGAGAAATTGGAGATAACCTAGTTTAACACCTTCAGTTCACATATTAAAAAGTAGGTATTTTTTAAAGCTTTACTGTGGATAAGGGGATGATCAAGGAGGGGATAGGATGTCTACTCAGAGTGGGTGGGATGCTCATGATAATGGATAAGGATGAATTAATGAGCTCTTATTTTGCTTCTGTTTTTTACACAAATTTTTTTTTGGGGGGGGGTCAATGAGGGTTAAGTGACTTGCCCGGGGTCACACAGCTAGTAAGTGTCAAGTGTCTGAGGCCAGATTTGAACTCAGGTCCTCCTGAATCCAGGGCTGGTGCTTTATCCACTGTGCTACCTAGCTGCCCCCTGCTTCTGGCTTTTTTTCCCTCCAAGAGAAATGATTTTAAAAATTATGAATGTTGGGGCAGCTAGGTGGTGCAGTGGATAAAGCACTGGCCTTGGATTCAGGAGTACCCGAGTTCAAATCCAGCCTCAGACACTTGACACTTACTAGCTGTGTGACCCCAGGCAAGTCACTTAACCCTCATTGCCCTGCAAAAATTAAAAAAAAAAATTAAAAAATTAAAAAAAAATTATGAATGTTAGAATGAAAACTGTTAGCAGGGAATCCCAGATATAGGAAGAGATGGTCTCATATAGCATCCTAATGCCTTCTCTGGGAGTTCAGGTTACCCATCCAAGATGAACTATATCCCAGGACACAGAAATAATCAGCAGGTATGATTACTAAGGCACCATCGGGGATTTTTTTTTTTAAACTAACAAGAGTGGAAAATGTGCAACGGGACTGGAGAAAGGCAAGTTCTGAGCCAATTTTTGAAAAAGAAAGGAGAGCTAATTCAAGCTAGAGGCCAGTGGGCCTACTATTGGTTTCTGCCAAAATTCTAGGATGCATCTGTCCCAGTCTGTTGCAATGGTTTGGGGATTTAAAGAATTAGTCACAAAGGGGACAGAAAGGCCAATATTGTTTAAAGTAACGGGCCTTTATTACAGTGCATTTTAACTCAAACAAGGAAAGACTTCAGGAAACACTGAGGGGACAAATGAAGGCAGGAGCAGTAAAGAAAAGATATAACCAAAGATTCTGTACCAACACTGGCAAACCCAGACTAGACTGGCAAACTACAGTTGAAATGAGGATATTTGTTACTTGGGGGCTATATTGATGGAATAAAATGTGTCCTCAAATGAACAGAGTATAGAAAGGGGCGGGGAGGGAAGAAGTATTAGAAATAGGATAAGGCCAGAGAGGAGCTCACTCTAGCCTAATAGTTTCTGATTTTAACTAATTATTTTTATTAACAAAGCACTAACATCTGTTGTTACTATATTATTGAAGACCTACAAGTGTTCTCAGAATCTTTAAATTTGGCACCCTCGGGTAAAGCCCCGATCATCTGACCCTAGTTATAGCTCTGCAGGGACGGGACGGGCCTGGTTCCTATGCAAGCATTTTTTATTGTATCTCTAAAGTTATTGGCAGGGTGATTCTAGGAATTGGTTGGCCAGTCCCTCTTTGTATAAACTGATGTTTGGAAATTTCTAGAAGTTCCTAGTGTAACACAGTTGACTCATGTGCCATTCTCTCTGGAAAAATCCTGTTGCATTTTACAAACTCACCCTTACCCCCACCCCCAAGGTTCTTTAGTAACCTCAGGGGCCTGAGGACTTTGGGCTTTCTCTAACTTTGGCTTGAGCCCCTATCAATTGTGTTTCTCTGATTTTTAGCTGAACAGCAACTAGCATCACAGTTCCATTTAGCCACTTAACATTGGATTAGCCTTTAGAAAGAAATTTACTTCAAATATTATAGTAAGAAAAAACATACAAACATTTCTCTCCTACATATAGGGGGCATAATCCCTCTCTTACAGCACCTAGGTCTCTAGATGGGGAAGAGGGCAGAGGATTAGGTTATTAGACTCATAGCTTAGTTCACATAACTTTAGTCCTAGCAAGTTCCTATATAACTTTAGTTCTACTGAATTCAAGTTCAAAGCTGCTGGACTTATGAGACTTGTATCCTGGACCTTTGGTACTCAGAAGATTGATGCTAGGCTGGTTTAAACAACCAGCCTTGATTCTTGAGTTCTGGAATGGCTGTAGCTCATGCTCCATTCCTTGAACCTACAGTGGAAAAGCACAACCAAACAAAAAAGCCCCAAGCCTATTTCTTCTTCTTCCTTTTTTTTTTTTTTGGTGAGGCAATTGGGGTTAAGTGACTTGCCTAGGGTCACACAGCTAGTAATTGTTAAGTGTCTGAGGCTAGATTTGAACTCAGGTCCTCCTGAATCCAGGGCTGGTGCTCTATCTACTGCGCCACCTAGCTGCCCCTTCCCAAGCCTATTTCTGAGGGTCAAATGGCCCAATGGTGAGGAGGTGAAGTAGGTGGTTCTCATGCCCTCCCTTCCTTACTATATGGTATGAATGATGAAATCTTTCAGCCTCACATGTGAATGCAGCAAAAAGCCACCTGAGTTGTTGAGTGAGGTCTTTTTATGTTATTCCCTCTTTGAGTCAATTCTGATGAGTGTAAGACTCATTCACTCCCCCACTCCTCCCCCAAATTTCCCTCCACTCCATAAGCTTTTTATTTTTCTCCTGGGTAGGGCAATGAGGGTTAAGTGACTTGCCGAAGGTCACACAGCTAGTAAGTGTCAAGTGTCTGAGGCTGGATTTGAACTCAGGTCCTCCTGACTCCAGGGCTGGTGCTTTATCTACTGCGCCACCTAGCTACCCCCACTCCATAAGATTTTTCTTGCTTCTTTTATGTGAGATATTTTACCCCATTTCACCTCTCCCTTTCCCTTTCTCCCAGTGTAATACTCTCACCCCTTAATTTTATTTTAAAGATGTCATCATGGGGCAGCAGGTGACATAGTGGTGAAGTCTTTAAAGACTAAGCTTTCTATGGCTCCAAACCACATAGTATTCAAACACATACCATTCAAGCATGCTCCAGTCTTCTAGAAGAAGGTCCCCATTATTTTCCATGTATATGACTCTATACATGAATGTTAGTATTGTTACATGTGATCTCAGGTGGTCTACCATTACACCAGAAAATGGCAAAACTGAGATAAAGAGGAGGAATGTCTAGAATAGAGGCAGCCTAAGACAAAATAGGCCAGATCCCCCCAAAGAGAGATGTTTTTGGCCTATCATAATAGCCTTAAAAGGATAGTTACTGAATATCTAGAAAAGGAAGTGGTGATTTTAAAAAGACCTGGATGGTTTCATTAGAATAGGGGAAAATTAGCTAACCCCATTTCCTTTTCTGACAGGATCACTAGGCTGATAAGATAGGGTAATTCTGAAGATAAAATATGCTTTGGTTTCAACAAAGCATTTGACAAATTTCCTTATGATATCCTTATAGATAAGATAGAACTGTTTAAATGACCCAAAGAAATTCATTAATGAGCCAATATTCAACATGGGAGAATTTCTCTAGTGGAATTCTCAAAGACTTTGTCCTCTTCAACATTTTTTTTAACCAGTAAAAGAAGGTGCCATTCTCTCTGGAATAGCCAAATCTGAAGATTACATGAAACTGCAAGGGATAACATATCTAGGGAAATTAAAAAAAAACAAGTTCAACAGATTACAATAGAGAGCCAGATCTGATAAGATTCAATGGGCATGACTGTAAAATTCCGTATCAAACAAAATCCACTTCACAAGTACAGGATGAGGAAGCATGGCTAGACAGAAGTTCATCTGAAAAAGATCTGAGAGTTTTAATGAATTATGAGTCAACAGTGTAAAATGGCAGTTGTTTTTATGTGTGTGTGTATGTGTGTGTGTGTGTGTGTGTGTCTGTGTTTTAAAGCCAGTGTTCTCTTAGGCTACTATCAAGAGGGTTATGGGGTTCAGAACAGGAAGATCATTGTTGTCCTATACTCTGCATTTGTTCAATTTCATCTGGAGTGCCATGTTCAATTCTGGACACCATATTTTAAGAAGGGGATAGACAAACTGGAGTACAATTAGAAGTGGGTGATCAGGAGAGTAAAAAAGAAGTGGAGACTATGCTACATAAAGGGTCAGTAGAGGGAAGTAGGGATGGAGAAGAAAAGGTTTGAGACAAGTGCTTATCACTTAGAGATTAAGAAATGCTTGTTGACTTGTAGACTATACTTCTTCTTCTTCTTCTTCTTCTTCTTCTTCTTCTTCTTCTTCTTCTTCTTCTTCTTTTTTGGCAGGGTAATTGGGGTTAAGTGACTTGCCCAGGGTCACACAGCTAGTAAGTGTCAAGTATCTGAGGCTGGATTTGAACTCAGGTCCTCCTGAATCCAGGGCCAGTGCTCTATCTATTGTGCCACCTAGCTGCCCCTGTAGACTATTCTGAAAGTCTGTCATATAGAAAACAGGTTAAGGTTCTTCTGCTTGGCCCTAAAGGCAGAACTAGGAGTAATGGGTACAAGATGAAGAAGGACGAGGAGGAGGAGAAGGAGAAGGAGAAGAAGCTGGATGATCACTTGTCTAGAATATTGGATGAAGAGAGACCAAATGAGGCTTGTTATATGGGAACATTCACAACTATTAGAGATGTACAAAATGAAACAGGTCACCTTAAGCATAGTGTGAATTGTCTCTCACTAGATGGCTGGATGGGGGCAGCTAGGTGGTGGTACTGGCCCTGGATTCAGGAGCTCCTGAGTTCAAATCCAACCTCAGACACTTGACACTTACTAGCTGTGTGACTCTGGGCAAGTCACTTAACCCTCATTGCCCCGGAAAAAGAAGAAGAAAGGTATCTAATGGGGGCAGCTAGTGTGTATGTGTGTGTGTGTGGGGGCTAGGTGTTGCAGTAGATAAAGTACTGGCCCTGGGTTCAGGAAGACCTGAGTTCAAATATGGCCTCAGATACTTGACACACTAACTATGTGACCCTGGGCAAGTCACTTAACCCTCATTGCCCCACAAAAAACAAACAAATAAAAAAGAAATGTATCTAATAAGGGTAGGCCTGGCTGTGTATCTCCTCTGAGAACAACTACCCTAAGTTGGTGGAGAAGGGAAAGGACCAAACGTTTATTAAGGAACTACTATGCCAAAAGTGCACAGTAGTGCATTGAAAACTAGAGCTGGGACATGACTAAAATGACTGAACAAGAACTATGCGCTGTGCTAAGTGCTTTACAAATATTGTTTCCTTTGATCCTCATACCAACCCCAAGAGACAGGTGCTATTATTATCCTCATTTTGCAGTTGGGAAAACTGAAGAAAACAGAGGGAGATTTTTTAAAGTCACTTTTCCAGGATCACACAGCTAGTAAGTGTTTAAGTCTGGATTTGAACTCAGGTTTTTCTGACTGTAAGCCCATTACTCTACCCACTGTGCCACGTGGCTGCCTCTGATGGAAATGAATATTTTTGGGAGCAACAGCTCCCCCAAATTGCCTATTAGGATTTGGGCCCACAATGGGGGAATTGTCAGGTCCGTGAAGGATTAACATACTACACCTAAATACATACAGAGGTTTGTTAGTAAATGTTTAACAACTGGCTTTCCTCCCCGCAAAATAGACTTTAGGATACATTTTTAAGTTCAATCTCCATTATTCACATTTTCTCCATCAGTTTTTTAAGTCTAGACAACCAATAAAACAATAAATCAAGCCCTGATTTGTAGCCAATCCAATTTTCAAGGTATAAATGTTTACACCTAAAATTGAGCAATCTGGCCTCTTAAGAGCTAATCCCTTTTCTCCATTTCACATTCCATAAAAGAAACCTAGAGTGTGTAAGAATTGCAAACCTGACCTTTGCTCACAATTTCTTACCTACTTCTACCTCTTGTTTTTCTTCTTCACATTGGATTTCTCTGGTTGGCACCTTCCTGAATCTGGTATCAATCAATCAATCAATCAATCAATCAACCAACCAACCAACAAGGTTTATTTAAGCATTAAGTACCTACTATGTGCCAGGCACTATATTAGGTGCTGAGAATACAAAGACAAAAGTGAGAGAGTCCCTGCCCTCCTAGGGTTTCCTGGGAGATATGACATGCTCACAGATAAGCTATACATGTGTACATGTACATATGTATATATAAATATGAGATATACATGTGTTTATTATATATGATAACTATTATATGCTATACACAATGTCACATACAATATATATATATATAACACATCTATTATATATAATATATATGTTATGTATATAAAATATACACACACAAATAAATCTGGGAATAAGGAAAAGCTTCTTGAGAGAGAACCTTGGCCAGAACCTTTGAAGTGACCCAGGGCTCCAAGAGGCAGGGATGAGGAAGGAGAAAATTTCAGGTATAGATGATAACCTGTTCCCGCATACTCAGCCAAGAGGCTAGAAATGGACTATTGCATATGGGGTAGAGCAAATAGGCCAGTCTAGCCAGAGAGTCAAGTTCTTATGGAGTAGAAATATGTAACAAGTCTGAAAAAATAGCTAGACGAGTCACATTGTTTTGTTTTTGGTTTTTTTGGTGAGGCAATGAGGGTTAAGTGACTTGGCCAGGGTCACACAGCTAGTAAGTGTCAAGGGTCTGAGGTCGGATTTGAACTCAGGTCCTCCTGAATCCAGGGCCGGTGCTCTATCCACTGCGCCACCTAGCTGCCCCCAGACGAGTCATATTGTAAAAGGCTTTACAGAGAAGTTTGCTAGAGGTAATAGGGAACCACTGGAGTTTCATAAACAGGGAAGTGATGTGATTAGACCTGACCTTTAGGAATCTCATTTTAGAAGTCATACGAGGATGAATTAGATAGAATGCTGAGCAGGGTGCTAGAAGGTAGCATGAGGGGACAATATCATGGAGTAGAAGAATTATAGAATAGGCAAGAGAAGGTATCCTATAGGGCAAAGTAGAATTGGGAGAAATGGTAGGGGACAGGGGATGGTGAGGTGAGATTAGAGTATAGAGAAGAGTTTCGGGGGCAAAAGAGGGGCTGAGATAATATGGGACAACTGAGAAAGGAGATAGAATGGAGAGGAGAGATGAATGGGAGGAAAGAAAAATGAGGGAAAGAAGGCAGGAGAAAGGAGAACAGGAAGGAGAGGGCATAAAGAAGGGCAAAGTAGGAGAGAAAAGGAAAGGATAGAAATGGGAAAGACTGGAGGAGAGAGCCTGGAGAAGGAAGCTTTGTCTTCATGGTGTGTTATTCTCATTAGAAAGCTGAGCTTCCCCACAGTCTCTTCTGACTGCTCCTAAGCCCAGTGGCTTCTTCACACCTCTGGGCCTGCCTGTTGACACAAGTGCCACCTCCCCCTAGGCCAATAGGTGTCAACTTGGGAACTGGGGTCTGAGCGGTCCTCCAAAACAGCAAGACTGCCCTGGGAAGCAGTCCTGAAGGCCCCAGAAAGTTCTGCAGGGTGGAGGCAGGAGGGGTGTGAGGGGCCCATCCTATGGGACTGTGCTTTCTTAGGGAGCCCCAGGTCAGAGCCAGGAGGAAATGGAAGATTCTGTGTACCCCTGGGGAATCAGTTTGGGGGTCAGCAGAGATCAAGTCACAAGACAGATGGTGAGGGCTTGGGAAGACCCCCACTTAGTAGCAGAGGCTACTCCTTTAGGAGTAAAAGCTCTCCTTTAAGAGACATTGGCTAGGTTAATAGCAAGAGATTCCCTTAACAGTGCTTGAGTAGGGGTAGGCTATTCTATGGGGTGATGATAAATGCTTGAAAGAACTGGGAATATTTATCCTGGAGAAAAACCTGAGGGAGGCTAGGAAAAGGGAAAACTTAAGGCTGTTTTCACATATTTGAAGATCTATCATGTGACAGAAGGATTAGTTAGATTATCTGTGTGCTTACAGAGGGCAGAGCCAGGAATAGAGGATAACAATTCTAGCAAATTTTAATTTGCCTCAGTCAAAAGTAGGAGTTCTCCACTATTTTGTGTTCCACTGGCAATCTGGGAAGTCTGTGGACACTTTCTCAGAATAATTTAAAAAAATTAATATAGGATTACATAGAAAAACAATTACATTAGGATAGTTATAAAAATATTTTTCAAAAACACTGATCCAAGGGGAAGCATGATTCAAGGGGAAGTGTTGGACTTGGAATCAGGAGACTCAAGTTTGAATTTTGGCCCTGAAGCTTATTTGCTGTGTGACTCTGGGTGAGATACCCCCAGTGAGCTTCAGTTTCCTCATCTGAAAAATGGGAATGACACTTGTACTATGTACTTTCAGAGCATGATGAAACTTTAAGGCATTGCAGAGATGTGAGTAATTATTCTTTTTTTGTTGTTGTTGTTGGGTTTTGTTTTTTTTTTGGCAGGGCAATGGGGGTTAAGTGACTTGCTCAGGGTCACACAGCTAGTAAGTGTTAAGTGTCAGAGGTCGGATTTGAACTCAGGTCCTCCTGAATCTAGGGCCGGTGCTTTATCCACTGCTCCACCTAGCTGCCCCCCCCTTTTTTTTTTAGTGAGGCAATTGGGGTTAAGTGACTTGCCCAGGGTCACACAGCTAGTAAGTGTTAAGTGTCTGAGGCCAGATTTGAACTCAGGTACTCCTGAATCCAGGGCCCATGCTCTATCCACTGCGCCACCTAGCTGCCCCTAGAAATGTGAGTAATTATTAATCAGAGCTGTTGAATGCTATTATAACAGGGATGATCAGGGGAACCCCCCAATCTGTGCTAGGATCATAGCATCCTAGAAAGGACCTCTGAGGTCATCTAGTCCAACCTCCTTCTTTTACAGTTGAGGCTCAGAGACGTTTAGAGACTTAGTCCAAGTCACAGAACACTGATAAGTATTAGAGGCAAGATTTGAATCCATGTCTTCTTGACTCCAAGTTCAACACACCACCCACTAAACTACATTGCCTTAAAAATGGACTTAGCAGAAGATGCTTACTTTTGGTTTATGGACCTAGCATGATACAGAACCAAAGCATGGCTACTGCCAAGGAAAAACAGCTTAATACTGCACTCTGCGTTCTAAACGTGTCTGGCAGAAACAAGTTTATTTAATTTAACATCATTCTAGCATTTCCAAGTGATCTAGTGAAGAGAGAAATGTCCAAACTTCCATAGTTCCCACAGCTATGACTCAGACCTTTCTCTTCCCTCCTTCTCTCTCTCTCTCTCTCTTTCTCTCTCTCTCTCTCTCTGTCTCTTTCCTTTCTTTCTCTTTCTCTCTCTGTCTCTGTGTCTTTGTCTCTCTCCCTTTCTTTCTCCCTCTTTTTTTTGTCTCTTTCTCTGGGTCCTTTTCTCTCTCCCTCTCTCTCTCTCTCTCTTTCTCTCCCTCCCTCTCTCTCTCTCTCTTTCTCTCCCTCTTTCTCTCCCTCCCTCCCTCTCTCTCTCTCTCTCTTTCTCTCTCTCTGTCTCTTTCCTTTCTTTCTCTTTCTCTGTCTCTGTGTCTTTGTCTCTCTCCCTTTCTTTCTCCCTCTTTTTTTTGTCTCTTTCTCTGGGTCCTTTTCTCTCTCCCTCTCTCTCTCTCTCTCTTTCTCTCCCTCTCTCCCTCCCTCCCTCCCTCTCTCTCTCTCTTTCTCTCCCTCTTTCTCTCCCTCCCTCCCTCTCTCTCTCTCTCTCTTTCTCTCTCTCTGTCTCTTTCCTTTCTTTCTCTTTCTCTGTCTCTGTGTCTTTGTCTCTCTCCCTTTCTTTCTCCCTCTTTTTTTTGTCTCTTTCTCTGGGTCCTTTTCTCTTTCTCTGTTTCTCTGTCTGTCTCCCCCTCTCTCCGCCCCCCCCACTCCCATCCCTTCCTATGTCTCTCTTTCTTTCTCCCATTTGTGATATTTGAAGTTTTGGTTAAGTTTGACTGAATATAACTGCCACCAGGCATCATAGGATCATAGATTTAGAGCTGGAAAAGACTTTAAAGCCCATCTAGTCTTAACACCTTTGTTTTACAGGTGAGGAAACTGAGGCTTGGGGGGCCCAAGGTCAAATAGCTGGTGAGTGACAGAAACAGTATTTGTACTCAGTTCCTTTCTACTCAAAGGTGGCACACTTTTCACTGAAGCCCATTGCCTCTCTTCTGGGGCGAGTGTAGAGACATCTAGATGGCAACAGGGCAGTGGAAAGCCTTGTTTTCCTTCTTTCCCACTACCCACCCCAGGAAAATCACACTGGCCCCAGTCTCTAAGATGCTTGGTTAGCTCAGAACAGTCCTATTGTTTCTATTGAATTTCACTGATTAAAAAGACTAGAAGTCACACCTGAGAGGAAAGACAGGTGGTTTCCTATTAGTCACCTCTTATCCCATTCTGTCAGCTACTCTTTAATTGGTTCATAACATAGGGCAGCTAGGTGGCGCCATAGTGCATAGAGTGCTGGGCCTGGAGTCAGGAAAACTCATGTTCCTGAGTTCAAATCCAGCCTCAGGCACTTACTGCTGTGTGGCCCTGGGCAAGTCACTTAGCCTCCTTGACTTCAGTCTTCTCATCTGTAAAATGAAAGAAGGAAATGGCAAACCTCTCCAGTATCTTTGCCAAGAAAACCGCAACTGGGGTTGCAGAGAGTGGAACACAACTGAAACAACAATGCAACAGTGAAATAATCAGACAGTAAAACAACATACATAGCAACTGCAACAATGGAAATTTTTTAAAAGAGAGAATGCTATGCTTAGATTTTAAGGGAGAAGAAAATGACTTTAGGTGCGGAACATTGTGTATATACTGTGACACTAAATTGAGGTGAGGATACGTTGTGTTAAACTGCTTTTTCTCTCTTTTCTTTCTGCTTATTCCATTTTTATGGGAGCTTTCTGGCTAGGGGGAGAATACATTTAGAAATAAAGGTGATATAAAAGCAAAGGATACATTTAAAAATATATATTTAAAAAAATAACAAATGGCTTCATATCCCACCTCTGCCAATGACTAGGTATGTGCCCATGAGCTTTTATTTCCTGATCAGTAAAAGCATATAATACTAGTATTACCTACCTCATTGGGTTGTTGTGAGAATTAAAATGAGATAATGTTTGTAAAAGTGCTTTGTAGGGGTCAGCTAGGTGGTGCAGTGGATAGAGCACTGGCCCTGGATTCAGGAGGGCCTGAGTTCAAATATGGCCTCAGACACTTGACACTTACTAGCTGGGTGACCTTGGGCAAGTCACTTAACTCTCATTGCCCTGCCCCCCCCCAAAAAAAAGTGCTTTGTAGATAGTAAAATGCTCCATAAATGTTGGTTTTTATTATTGTAACTTTCCTTTGGTTTGTGAGTAGAATAAACCAATTAATTTCTTAACATCGCTCTCACACAGTTACCAGAGGTGGGAAACTGAGTCACAAAGCAGAACTACTTGTACCTGGTCAAATTACACTTTTAAAAAGAAGGTTTACTATTTTCTTTTTTTCTTTACATGTAAAAATAGCTTTTAACCTTTGTTGTGTTTTGTTTTGTTTTTACAATTTTGAGTTCCAAATTCTCTCCACCCTTCCTTCCCTCCCCTCCTCATTGAGAAGACAAACAATTTGATAAAGGTTATAAATGTGCAGTCATGCAGAACATATTTCCATATTAGTTACGCTGTAAAAGAAAACAGACCAAAAAAAAGAAAGAAAGAAAGAAAGAAAGAAAGAAAAGAAAAGAAAAGAAAAGAAAACAACCCAGTATGCTTTGATTTGCTTTCAGATTCCATCTGTTCTTTCTCTGGAGGCGGATAATGTTTTGCATCATAGGTCCTTCAGAAATGTCTTGGATTCAAATTACATTCAATGGTAGAGTTTACATTCCCAGAATGTAGCCCAGTATCTTATACATATTGAATAAATGAATGGAACCAGCTCCCGGATTGGGTCTGGGCCTGAAACGGCAGGTTTGCCTTGAAGGCAAACTTCAATATTCAGGCAACAAGCAGAGGAGTTTATTTAGCTCCCTACATTTTAAATAAGGATTAACTAAAATGGATCATTTTAGTCCAGCCAGAACCAGAAGGCAGTCAAGATAGGATGTAGGGAATATAACTAAAGCTAGGCAACCTGGGAGAGTAAGAACTCTGGTTTTAGAATCAGATTACTTGGGATATTGGCTCTGACATGGATTATCCGTGCAACCTAGCACAATAATAATGGATGATAGTGGGCGGCTAGGTGGCGCAGTGGATAGAGCACCGGCCCTGGAGTCAGGAATACCTGAGTTCAAATCCGGCCTCAGACACTTAACACTTACTATCTGTGTGACCCTGGGCAAGTCACTTAACCCCAATTGCCTTACCAAAAAAAAAAAAAAAAAAATAAATAATAATAATGGATGACTGTTGACCTAGGTCTTTAGAGTTTGCAAAATGCTTTACATATGAAGCACCTCCTCTGTGATTCTCCCTAACTTGAACGCATAGGTTGACTCCCCAGAGGATGACTGTTACTTTGGGTTTGAGGGGTAACCCTGTGGGTCTTTTTTGTTTGTTTGTTTTTTGTTTTTAGTGAGGCAATTGGGGTTAAGTGACTTGCCCAGGGTCACACAGCCAGTAAGTGTTAAGTGTCTGAGGCCGGATTTGAACCCAGGTACTCCTGACTCCAGGGCCGGTGCTCTATCCACTGCGCCACCTAGCTGCCCCCCTGTGGGTCTTTATACCTAATATTATAGTTCATGAGTGGCCACCAATATGCTTCCCAGTAACAATGAGCCAGTAGACACAAAGATCTCTTTGCAAAGGCATTTGCCAAGATAACATAGTAAATCTTTAACTACAAAACATTCTCCCCATAAACCTAGGCACATTTTTGCTTAAATACAGCATCTAAGTTAAAATTTAGAGTAGAATGTTAGTGAAGTACATTGAGGAGGAGAAAGGACCCCAGCCTTACTTAATAAATAAACTGGATCAGAAAGGATCAATGATGCAGGGACAACAGGAGAAAGGAAAAATCAAAAGGAGAATTTGAAAGGAGAAAGCAAAAAGGAGGTCGAGCTGTAAATCAGAAAGGAGACTTTAAGGAAGGTCATCAAGTGTCTTCAGGCATTTCAGAGAAGACTCTGAACAAATCTCTTCAACGCCTTAGGGGAAAAGAGGTCTACTCAGTTCCCAGTTCGATTCAGTAATAGAAAATGCATTGTACTCAGCTTAATTTCTTTTCCTTGCTTCCAGAATCCAGATTTTTACCTCAAATGTAAATAGCCAAAGGTTAGCTATAGATAAACAAAAATTTAGATTGAGGTAGAGAGTCAAAGTTCCACTTGAATGTTAGGAATTTTCTAACTGGGGGCTCTGAGCTATTGTAATTATTGTGCTACCTTTTTATCTGATACAATCTCCATAAAACTAGAGAACAAGTACACCTGAAGGTGATCATACTGCTTCTGTTGTAATAGATTGTGTGATTAAATCTCTAGAAGAAAGTGGTTAGAAAAGACAGAGCTGAAACTGGACAAAAAAAATCAACCCTTAAATTACCCCATGGGGGGAGATTGAGGAGGATCCTGTACAGGTCAATTGTTTCTATACTCCACAAAGACATGCATCAGCCAAGGCAACTTACAAGTCTTGTTACTAGAGGCTTAAGAAATCCTTTCTCTCTTCATAGTCTTTTTTTTTTTTTTGCGGGGCAATGGGCGTTAAGTGACTTGCCCAGGGTCACACAGCTAGTAAGTGTCAAGTGTCTGAGGCCGGATTTGAACTCAGGTACTCCTGAATCCAGGGCCAGTGCTTTATCCACTGTGCCACCTAGCCGCCCCCTAAGAGATCCATTCTGTATAACAAATAATATATTTTTAAATTCAAAGGAAAAAAAAGAAAAATCAGAAAAATCAATCAACACATTGAAAAAGTCTAAAAACATGTTCAGTGTGCAACATCTATGGACCTCCAACAGCTGCAAAGGTGTGTGTTGGGAGAATCTTCTCATATTTTCTTCTTTTGAGCCATGGTTTTTCTTAATTTTCCAAAATTCACTTTTGATTTGTGGGTGTGTATATGTGTGTGTGTGTGTGCGTGCGCGCGCGCGCGCGCGTGCGCACGAGCGTAGCTCTTTCCAGCTACAGCACTGTAGTCATTGTATATTTTGTGGGTTTTTTTGGCTCTGTTTACTTTATTCTTCATTAGTTCTATAATCTGTCCATGTTTCTCTGTATTCATCACATACGTAATTTCTTACAGCATAGTAATATATCATTCGGCAGCTAGGTGGTGCAGGAGATAGAGTTCTGGGCCTGAAGTCAAGAAGATGAGTCATCTTCCTGACTTCAAATCTGGCCTCATACTTAACTGTATGACCCTGGGCAAATCACTTAACCTTGCTTGCCTCTGTTTCATCATTTGTAAAATGAGCTGGAGAAGGAAACGGCAAACCACTCCAGTATTTCTGCCAAGAAAACCCCAAATGGGGTCACAAAGAGTCAGACAAGACTGAAAAACAACTTAACACATAATATATCATTACATTCATACACCACAATTTGTTTAGCATCTACTTTATTTCTAATTTTTTGTTATCACAAAAATGTGATAAAAAGAAAATCCCCTTATATTTACTAAAATATTTGTATTTTTGTGGTATCAAAGAATTGGAAACAAAGCAAATACTCATCAATTGGAGGATGGATAAACAAAGTATGGTACATAAAAGTAATGCAAGATTACCATGCTGTAAGAAATGATGAATATGATGAATTCAGAGAAGCACTGAAAGACTTACGTGGACTTCTACAAAGTGCAGTAAGCAAAGCCAAGAAAGCCATATATACAATGACTAAAACAATGTAAATAGAAAGAAAAACAACCATAAAACAATGAAAGTAAATATCATAATTTTACAAAGGACAAGCAAGGCCTGAAAGAAGAGATATCATAACAATAAGCTAAGTGTTTTATAATTATTGTTTTATTTGATCTGATGTGAGATGGAGAACACTGCACATTTTTTTTCCATTTTTTCCATGTATTGATCAGTTTTGTTAATTTTTTTCTCTCCTTCCTTTTTTTCTTTAAAAAAAAAAATTGTTCTTTTGGATGGCTCTTTAGGAGAGGAGAAGGGAAGGGATACCAGGGGAAATTTTGGTGATGTAAAGACAAAAGATATCAATAAAATTTATTTTCACAAATTCTTTTTTGGGGGGAGGGGGAGATAATGACAGTTAAGTGACTTGCCCAAGGTCACACAACTAGTAAATGTCAAGTGTCTGAGGCTGGATTTTAACTCAGGTCCTCTTGAATCCAGGGCTGGTACTTTATTCACTGTGCCACCTAGCTGTCCCCCATTTTTACAAATTCTTAAGGTTGCCCTGTTTATCTATGCAAATGGATGGTTGAGAAAAAGGTACTGAGGCAATCTATATCCTAGAGAAATGTTATTATCTCTTCTGGCAGGTTCATATACAAATGAGCTACTAAGATCCTCTCCCATCTGAAAAGGGTTTACTTTCTCCTAGTTGCACATACAATCTTAGTGGGGCATGGAGTGATCCAGTAACATCTGAAAAGTGCATCACTTTCTACAAAGTCCAAATAAACGGCCTCTGTCTCATTGTCTGTAACTTAGCAAGCAACAACCTGGAAATTTGCTGGTCTAAAAGTGGTGCTGTTTTCCACATAGAATCTCATCTGAGTCTTATGTGCATACAGAGAGCTCCTCAGATGGTGTCTCTGCCTGGAAGACCTTAACTTCCATATTTGATAAGACCAGCTTTTCCCTGACTCAGTTTCTTTCCTCCTACCCTAATGGGAGAAAGAGCACCCGCTAGGACTTTATTGTTCCCCCTTCTTGTCCTTTTTGTCTAAGGGCATAATGTAGCTCTCCTGCACTTGGTGGATTTTGGATCACTTGAGTCACCATGTCTTTCACCATATTGTGTCCTGTTCCCATATGGAGAGGAGAGGGGCTTCATCCGAAGAAGCTAAAGTCCACTGTGTTTTTGTTTTATATTCAAGCTAAACTTTCCTTTGTTATTAGTCCAATGACTTTCCAATGACTTATTTCATCCCAACGTCAAACCTGAACGAAGAGTGCTAGAGTTAGAGCCATCTCTGACAGCAGGAGAACCTTGAGCTATGCCATTTGGGAAGATTCTGTACTTGCTTCTGATTTGCTAATCATGCGGATGAGAGGAACCTGTTTCTTTTGTCCCCATAGCTGGAACTGTCCATGTCTTCAAAAAAGGCTAGAGTCAGCTTTAGACTTTTTTCTTCTCCATTCTAGTCTCAGATTGCTCAGTGGCTCTTTCAATAACAGCATCCAGTGAGACCTTTCATTTGTTCTTTTCTGAGACAGGTGCATGGAGTGGCATCACCTTGATTGGGACCACAAGCCATGGGAATCTAAGTGGTCAGAATCAGGGCTGGGTGTTGCCACCAGTCCAGCATCAATGTCCTTGAGGAGCAATGATTAATTGTCAGTGGTGACAGACTCACAAAGCATTTATGCCACATGTAGATATGAACTTAGTGGGACCAATGTTATATAGGAACAAAGCAAAGTTATGAGACATGTCCCCCAGAGATCAACATAGTATAGAAGGGATTATGCCCTCAAAGTGTTGAGGGAAGTGTAGTACCTTTATTATTATGATATCTATAAAATAAATAATCTCTTTGTAAAAGCCAGTCGATGTTATATGGTTAAATGGAACTGGAGTGTTAGTCACTGGCCCCTAACAAGTAGGGGAAAACATATGGTGGGAGCTGGATCTGATGGCAGTAGAAGAGAAATAAGCCTGAGCCTTTCAGGGTTTCTAATGATGCTAAGGGGGAGATCTAGCAAACTTGGCTCTGAGAGAGTGGGGCTAGGGTATCCATGTTATACAACATAACCCTATGAAGCAGAAATGCCAGGTATTAACATCTCTAATTTATATATGAAGCAACAGGCTCAGAAAGGGAAAGTGATCACAGAGCTGGTCAGTGTCAGTGGTAGAGTTCAAACTTAGATCTTCCTGACTCTTACTCTAACGTCAGCAATCACTCTTAGGGCCTCAATTTTCTTTTTCACCTGCAAAATGAGGGTATTAGAATAGAATAGGGGGGAGGGAGGGAGAGACAGACAGACAGAGACAGAGAGAGACAAAGAGACAGAGGGAGAGTGAGAGAGAGACAGAAGAGAAAGAGACAGAGAGAAAAAGAGACAGAGAGACAGAGGGAGACAAAGAGAGACAGAAGAGAAAGAGACAGAGACAGAGAGACAGAGACAGATACAAAGACAGAAACAGAGAGAAGCCCTGATTGCACTTGTACATTTTGAAGAGTGTTTTTCGTATCCTGAACACAGGTTCATTCTGTATGATGCTTGGAGCTCTTTTCTGAAAGGGGAAGGTGGAGATTATTGACATACATTGTGCATTGTGTTCTCTGCCTAGGTTTTCAAAAGACAGGGAAGAGAGGAAAGAGAAAGGCAGAGTCTGCTTATTGTGACATAATTTGGCAGCTAAATTGTGTTTGAAAATTGAACAGGGAAGTTGGCAGGGGAATGAAACCTGAAAAACATGTTGGTGCCCCTTTCCTTACCTCCTCTGGGTTTCAGTGTGGGTTTGTGGTTTGGGTGTACCTCTATGGTGAGAAACAACCAGGGGAAGCTCAATCCTTCTCCCTCACCCCTGGGATACTTAATAGTGATGAGAACCTTGGATGACTCCTCTCTATGTCGAAAGCTCTGGGGAGCAAACTGGGAAGAAAAGAGGCAAATTCAACAGCACCTTAAAACCGTCAAATGTTTGAGGGTGGAAGGGACCTTAAAGATATCTAATCTAACCTCTCATTTTATACATGAGGAAACATGTAGCCCAGAGAATTGAAGGGACTTGCATAAGGTCACACTGCCAGACCTTCTGCTGGTGCTTTTGTGTGCTGACTTTGAATTTATCTAGAATTCATCATAGAATTTCTAGAATTCATCATAGAATTTTCTTTTCTTTTCCTTTCTTTCTTCCTTCCTTCCTTCCTTCCTTCCTTCCTTCCTTCCTTCCTTCCTTCCTTCCTTCCTTCCTTCCTTCCTTCCTTCCTTCCTTCCTTCCTTTCTTCCTTTCTTTCTTCCTTTCTTTCTTTCTTTCTTTCTTTCTTTCTTTCTTTCTTTCTTTCTTTCTTTCTTTCTTTCTTTCTTTCTTTCTTTCTTTCTTTCTTTCTTTCTTTCTTTCTTTCTTTCTTTCTTTCTTTCTTTCTTTCTTTCTTTCTTTCTTTCTTTCTTTCTTCAGGGCAATGAGGGTTAAGTGACTTGCCCAGGGTCACACAGCTAGTAAGTGTCAGGTGTCTGAGGTCAAATTTGAACTCAGGAGCATCTGAATCCAGAGCTGGTATTTTATCTACTGTGCCACCTAGCTTCCCCTCAGGTGAAGTCACTTTGCCAAAATGACAAGTAAGTGTCAGAATTGGGATTCAAACCCATGTCCTCAGTCTAGGTCCTAAGAGCTCAGAGCCCTTGGTTGGATTTTCTCTCATTGAATTCCATGCCTCCCCCGCGAGGTTTGTAAAAGCTGTCAAGGTGCTATACCTAGGACACTCACTCACGTGGGAGAGGCCAATGACCATATTGGTAAGACTGTGTATGTTACAAGTCCCGCTCCTTGCACCATACTAGAGGACGAATCATCAGGACAGACGATGCTCAGGCCACAGCTGTGCATGCCTGCCCTCTGCTGGAAATATACAGGAAAACAGTTTTCCTTCATCTCCAGGGCTTGGGATACAAGCTACCCTGCCCGCCCCTCCACCCCCATGAAAGTGATTTAAAATGCAAAGGAAGTAGTTCATTCCTTAAGCTGCCTAATATTTTCTCTTTAAAACATGTTTTATTAAAAATGTGAATATTAAATATAAATATAACCAACTAACTTTAGAAATTATTTACATGAAAATTATTTCGTTTCAACAAATAAAGAATCATCAGGAAATTTCTCCTTCTAAGACCCAGGATGACTCAGACATTCCCCGTCTATAAAATGGGGCTAATAACACCTATCTCTCAGGCTTGATGGGAAGCTAAGATGAAATAACATGGGTAAAGCACTTTGCAAACTTTAATAGGCTACATAAATATTAGATATTATTATTCCTCATATACGGTCGGAATATTCTTCCCATTTTTCATTACTTCCTTTGCGATGTTTTACAGGAGCATAGATCTACAGTAGAGTTAGACTAAACCTTAGAAGTCACATAGTCTCATTTATTTTACAGATGAGCACAATGAAGCCCAGTTCACAGGAAATGGCAGACAGGATTTGAACCTAGGGCAGGGCTCCTTCCACAAGTACCACTCTATCACTTCCACTTTTTTATCTTTCTTTAAAAATATAGCTTTTCCAAAAAAATCATTTATTTATTTTATACATTCTTTGAAAAAATTTTCGAATTCAAAATTCTCTTCCTCCCTCCAGTCCCTCTCTTACCCCTTGAGAAATCATGCAAAACATATTTCCATCTTAGTCATATTACAAAAAAAGGCAGGAAAAATAAAGTGGAAAAAAATCATACTTTAATTTGCACAGAGTTCATTAGTTCTTTTTACCTCTTCTATTTTTTAAAAGTTCTTTCCAGATTACTTTGCATTCTTTTTACTCAATGGTCTTAATGGTTAATAGTTCTCTTCCTAGAATAATTTCACATTCGTCTCCCCCACACAGACACATACACCCGTCATGTGCATACTTGTACTCTATATTCTGGTTAACTTTGGTGTACTTGTTCTCCCCTAACCCTTTGATCCACCTCCCACCTCCTTTTTGCCTTCACATAAGCTTTCTTCCAGGCCTAAAATACACCCTTCTCACCAATATGTCTTGGAATGCAAGGGAGTTGTACCTTATAATGAAGAAAAAAAGGGAGGAAAACATTCAGCAAAACTAACCAACATACAACATGACTAATATGATAATATGTTTTGCATGATTAAACATTTAGAACCTACATCAAATTGCTTACGGTCTCAGGGAAGGGGGAGGTGAGGAAGGGAGAGAGAAAATTCGAACTTAAATTTTTAAAAAATGAATGTTAAAAATTGTCTTTAAAATGTAACTGGGGAAAATAAAATATTATTTAAAAAAACACCAAAACTAATTGGCACATCAACCAGGTCTAACATTATACTCAGTGTTTGTTCCACACCTATGTTGCAAAGCAGAAAGGGAAGTTCAAACTCATCTGTCTTTTTTGAAGCCAAACTTTGTAATTATAATTTCACAGAGTTCAGTTTCAATTGCTTTTCTTTTCTTTCCATTAACATTGTTGTAGTCATTCTATATTATTTTGATGGCTCTGTTTACTTCACTTTGCATCAGTTCATTTAAAGCCTTCTTCCTGGGTTTCTGCATTCATCATTTTTTGCTGAGCATTACCTTCATATGTCACAACTTAACCTTTTTTTCAGTACCTGCTGTCTTTAAGGGACTGCCTGACTGTTCTGGGTATTTCCTTAAGGCCAGACCTAAAAATACAGAAGAATGCTTGGCACACTGTCCCAGAGAGCTTCAAAGGGGAAATTATATAGTTCTGGCACAGGAGTGTTAACAAGTCCTGCCTCCTGCCTCTCTATTGAGGAGAGCTGGGGACAAAAAGTTGTGGAATATTGGGGCAGAAGGACAATTGTAAAATTGCAAGGGATTATATTTTACCACCAAGGCATTTCAAAGATTTGACACATAGCCTTTTTTTTTTTTCCACATAGCTTTTTTTTTTAAACAAACAAATCTCATATGGGGAGAACACCTTTCCATATTGCAAGTGAAGAAACTGAGACATAGAGAGCCATGGTTTCACCAAATACCCATCCTGCTCCAGGTGTGCAGCTGAAAAATAGTACTTATGCTCTAGCTTCTTAAAGCAGGACTCTTGGTGATTAAGGTATACTACTTGTCTTAAAAGGGCAGCTAAGTGACACAGCAGATACACTTCGGAAGCCTGGAGTCAGGAAGACTGGTCTTCTTGAGTTCTCATCCTGCTTCAGACAGTTACTAGCTGTATGACCCTGAGCAAGTCGCTTAACCCTGCTTGCCTCAGTTTCCTTATCTGTAAACTGAGCTAGAAAAGGAAATAGCAAACCACTCTAGTGTCTTTGCCAAGAAAACCCCAAATGAGGTCACAAAGAGACATAAATGAAAAATGACTGAACAGCAACACTGTACTAGAAACTCAACACAGAATTAGAGGATCAAAGATTTAGGGATAGAATCAATGGATGAATGAACAAGCATTTAACAAGTGCTTACCAAGGCACTGTGCCTGGAGGCTTAAATACAGACCTTGCCCTCAAGGAGCATATGCTCTAACATGGAGACAACATTCAAACAACTGTACAAGATGGATTAGATATGGCGAAAATGGGAAGTGAGGCCAATTAATCTAACCACTCAGACCCAGAAGGGACATAAGGTGGTTAAAGTGTCAGAAGTAGGATTGACGCTGAGATATAGGAGAATCTAGTTTTTTATTTTTATCTTTTAGTGAGGCAATTGGGGTTAAGTGACTTGCCCAGGGTCATACAGCTAGTAAATGTTAAGTGTCTGAGGCTGGATTTGAACTCAGGTACTCCTGATTCCAGGGCCAGTGCTTTATCCACTGCGCCATCTAGCTGCCCCAGTGCGGGATCTAGTTTAAGGAGGAGTCAGAGCAAGAAGATCCTTGGGCGAAGGTCTAGGGTTAGGAAGACCTGAGTTCAAATTCAGTTATAGACACTTATTCACTGTGTGACCCTGGTAAAGCCCTTAACCTCTGTTTGCCTCAGTTTCCTCAACTGTGAAATGGAGTTAATAATTGCACCTATCTCCCAGGGGTGTTGTGAGGATCCCAGGAGATAATATTTGTAATGTGCTTAAATCAGTGCCTGGCACATAGTAGGTACTAGATAAACGCTTATCCCCTTCCTTTCCCTTTGGGTCTGGACCCAGCTCTATTGCAAAATAGCAGTGGAACTTTGAGTATAACTCTCTTAACCACTTTGGTAGGCTACATTAATAGGTGGCAAAGCGAATAGAGCACTGGACTTGGAATCAGGAAGATTCATCTTTGTGAGTTCAAATCCAGTCTCAGACACTTCCTAGCTGCATGACACTGGGCAAGCCATTTAATCCTGTTTGCCTCAGTTTCTTTATCCATAAAATGAGCTGGAGAAGGAAATGGCAAACCAATATCTTTGCCAAGAAAACCATGTCACGAAGAGTTGGACATGACTGAACACTTCCACCACCACCACCACTACCACACCACCAGGATACATTAAAACCATTATTACCACCACCACCACAGGATACATTAATAGTACCACCACAAACAACAGGATACATTACCTCTTCTTCCTTCCTCCAAGAACCCCATATCACATCCTCCTAACAGGAATGTTGTGAGGATAAATGAGATAATGCGAGGGAAGGGCGGTGAATATCTCTGAAGAGAAGTGCCATTTATTCAAGACAGGTTTATCAGCAGAGCCTCCAATAGAAAATGAGGGGCTTCAGCTTGATCCTAGCCTAGTCTCTACTAATTCCCTCCTCCTCCCTCTCTCCCCTTGGTCCCCCTCACTGTCCTGGGATTTCCACTCTGATGCATATCCAGTTGATACTGTGGAAGAGATAACCAGATTATCATGGCATTGGAATAATTTATTCCATATGGTGACCTAATTTAGGAAGCTGTGAATTCTTAATATCCTAACGGAGGGAAAGGAGGATGTGGGGGAGTCGCTGCCACCAGAAAAGTCTAATATAGGAGTCCTAAGAAGTTACCCAAGACTCAAATGGGTCTGTGATCTCATGGATTCGAAGGTTCCCTCCTACCATGCAAATAACAACCCAGCCCCACAAGCCCTAAGAGATCAGGGCAGGGAGATTGGTGTTTTAGCTGGAAGATAGTAAACAGTTTAAAATGCAAATTTTAAAGAGGGCTTCAATTACTGGGATCTCACCAAGTGTTTCTTTTAATTAATTCATGGTACAGTGGAAATACTGGGAGTCAGGGGACCTGGTTTTAATACTGCTAGCAAGCTGTCAGAGGCACGCATTTCAGGTTCCTGAAACTTGATTTCCTTATTTGTGAAATGAGGGGATTGAATGATTTCTAAGTTTTCTTCTAGATCTAACATCCCATGATTTAGTTATTGTTACCTTCCTCCTACCCTGTCCTGAACAATTCCCACCTACGTAAGATGTGAGAAAAATGATTAGATAGGAGGTGCTTTGAGATCTC
Source organism: Dromiciops gliroides (assembly GCF_019393635.1). Lineage (NCBI taxonomy): Eukaryota > Metazoa > Chordata > Mammalia > Microbiotheria > Microbiotheriidae > Dromiciops > Dromiciops gliroides. Next base: position 121,969,016 of record NC_057862.1, read on the forward strand.
CAGAAGTAAAAATCTCATGTGTTTTGAAATGAGGCCACCCAAAGAATTGGAAATTGAGGGGATGCCTATCAATTGGGAAATAGCTGAACAAGTTGTGGTATATGATTGTAATGGAATACTATTGTACTTAAGAAACGATGAGCAGGATAATTTCAGAAAAACCTGGAAAGCCTTATGTGAACTGATGCAGAGTGAAGTGAGCATAACCAGAAGAATATTGTCCATAGTAACAGCAATAGTGTATGATGATCAATATGAATGATTTAGCTATTCTTAGCAATGAGATGATCTAAGACAATTCCCAAGGACTCATGAGGAAAAATGCTATCCACCTCTAGAAAAGAACTGATAGAGTCTGAATGCAGGTTGAAGTATACCATTTTTCATTTTGGGGTTTGGGTTTTTTTGTGTGTGTCTCTATTTTCTTTTACAACATGACTAATATGTAAATATGTTTTGCAGGTTGCACATGTATACCCTACATCAAATTGCTTATGGTCTTGGGGAGGGAGGAATGGAAGAAAGGGAAGGAGATAATTTGGAACTCAAATTTGGGGGGGGGCGGTGAGGCAGTTGGGGTTAGGTGACTTGCCCAGGGTCACACAGCTAGTAAGTGTCAAGTGTCTGAGGTCAGTTTGAACTCAGGTCCTCCTGACTCCAGGACCAGTGCTCTATCCACTGTGCCATCTAGCTGTCCTGAACTCGAAATATTTAAATATTTTTACAAATGTTGGAGAAGCTGTGGGAAAATTGGAACATTAATCCATTGTTGGTGGAGCTGTGAACTGATCCAACCATTCTGGAGAGCAATTTGGAATTATGCCCAAAGGGCGATAAAGCTGTGCATACCCTTTAACCCAGCAATACCACTTTTGGGTCTTTTTCCCAAAGAAATCATGGAAAGGGGAAAGGGACCCACATGTACAAAAATATTTATAGCTGCTCTTTACGTGGTGGCAAGGAATTGGAAGTTGAGGGGGTGCCCATCAATTGGGGAATGGCTGGACAAGTTGTGGTATATGAATACAATGGAATACTATTGTGCTGTAAGAAATGATGAGCAGGAGGAGTTCAGAGAAACCTGGAGGGTCTTGCGTGAGCTGATGATGAGTGAGATGAGCAGAACCAGAAGAACATTGTACGCAGTATCATCGACATTGAGTGTTGATCTACTGTGATGGACTATATTCTTCTCACCAATGCAATGGCACAGAAGAGTTCCAGGGAACTCGTGATGGAAGAGGATCTCCAAATCCAAGGAAAAAAAAAAGAACTGCGGAGTATAGATGCTGAATGAACCATACTATTTCTTTTGTTTTTGATTCTGTTGTTTTTTTCTATTTTGAGGTTTTTCATCATTGCTCTGTTTTTTTCTCTTATAACATGACTAATGCAGAAATATGTTTAATGTTATTATGTGTATATATATATAACCTATATCAGATTACCTGCTATCTAGGGGAGGGAGGGGAGGGAGGGAGAAAAATCTGAAATTGTAAAGCTTGTATGGACAAAAGTTGAGAACTATCTTTATATGTAACGGAAAAAAATACTTTATTAATTTAAAAATAAATAAATAAATAAAAATTTTTACAACATGTTAAATTGTTTTTATATGTCATTGGGAGAAATAATAAAATACTATTCAAAAATTTTTTTAATTTAAAAAAAGAAATGAGGCTACCCTCTTCTTTTCATTCTTCTCCTCTGAGAGATGGGATGGGTAGAGAATCTGAAAGGTGAGTACAATTTGAATGAGGGGAAAAGTAGGGAGACCTGTCAATAACTAGCTACCTAAACTTTTTTTTTTTTTTTTGGTAAGGCAATTGGGGTTAAGTGACTTGTCCAGGGTCACACAGCTAGTAAGTGTCAAGTGTCTGAGGCTGGATTTGAACTCAGGTCCTCCAGAATCCAGGGCCAGTGCTCTATCCACTGCGCCACCTAGCTGCCCCCTTCTACCTAAACTTTTTACAAGTCACTTCATCTCTTTGGGCCTCAGTTTCCTCCCCTGCAAAATAGGATAGGGATAGGGATTGGACTTGTCATTTAATTGGGATAGGGAACTCAGATGAGGAACCCCCTCCACTAATTCAGTCAGCACTTTGTAATTTATAGTCCATTTCCCTGTTGTTTTTTTTCCAAGTCTCAGTTAAAGTCTTACCTTCTGCAAATAATCTTTCCCAATACTTCTTAATCTCAGTGCCTTCCCTCTGAGAGTGCCTCCCCCCCCATATCTGCTATATGTCTTGCTAGTACATAGTTGTTTGTGTGTTGTTTCCCCCATTAGGTTGAGAGCTCCCCAGCACTTGGCTCAGTGCCTGGCACAGAGTGTTCACTGTCTTGAGAGTAGCTGGAAGCTTACCCCATCCTTCTGGGCTCCAAAGCCAGTTTGCTATTTATTCTCCATGCCAGGCTCCTTCTATACAAGCGTTAATTAGAACAGATGACTTCCAAGGATCCTTTTTTCTCAGCTCTGCAATCCTTTGCTGAGGTTGTACCTCCTGGGCCCATCACCTCGATTCTCCTAATGCCCTTTTCTCTAGGCCTATACAGACTATGGAAGTACCACCCTGACTAGAGTTGAACTTGACCTTGGATTTGGACAGGGACGCATCTCTCTTTCAAGAACACAGAATAAGGTAGTTTTTCTTAAACAATCAGATCTTCCTGACCTTTATGTAGTGAGTCCCATGGGGACACAGAGGCACGGAGAGCTGACCCAGAGAGTCCATGATCCAGTGGTGACCAATGATCACTCATGAAACTTGGTTGTTGTTTTTTTTTGCTGTAGAGGACACTAAGCTTAGGAGCCTTTGAATAATTGGGAATCATTTACTCAGTATTCCAATGAGGCCACTTGTCTGAGATGAGAAGCTGTTTCCTTCCCCTGGGGCCTCTGGCTCCACTGGGGAAGTCTTCAACCCCAATTACAGGATTAAGCCTTAGTTGGTTGGTGTTTACGTAGCACCTTTTATTAACACTCCTGTGTTGGGGAGGGGAGAGGGTGGAGGGAAGGGAAGGAACTGAGGTGGGAGGAAGGTGAAATAAATGGATGATCACCAAGTGAGGAGGTGGAATTCAACAGGTCCCAGGAGTCCTGACACCCAGCTCTTCGTGGAGGAGCAGCTCAGGGCTAAAGCCTAGGCTGGGATGGGGAGGAAAAGGGGGAGGTCCTGGGCCCCTGAAGCCAGTGACCTCTGGCTGTGCGTTTGTGAACTCTCACCTTTACTGTTGGTGAGTTTTTCTGGAGTCCCCGATTCCCAGCCTTACACTTCAGCAGCTTCAGCAGCAACCCCACTGCCGGGAGCGTGGAGGGAGCAGCTCTGGGCACTTGTCAAAACATCAGCAGCCTGGAGAAGGTGTGAAGTCCTCACCCCCAGCAGGAGGGGAAGCCCTTCTCCCTGGGTCCGGAGAACTCATTAACTCCAGCAGCTCCTAAATGAACTAACCAGCAAGGGCTTGTAGATAATGATACTTCAAAGGTGAGGGTAACCAATGGAATGGGGAAGTGGAAACTAAAGGTAGTACTGGAAGTGATGATACTAGACAGAGATCCTTAACTGGGGTAGTGGTCTCTGTCTGTCCATGGCTGGTCCAGTATTCCGGAGATCTCCTCCTCCTGGAATGTCGCCTCCATCCTAAAAACTCACCCTTCAAATTCTCTGGGAGATCTCCACAGTCAGATTTCCAGCATTCAGTCTCTCTCCAATGCTGGTAGCATTTTTATAAGATTTAACTTGATTATAGATAACTCAGAATAAAACATTGCACATTGTTGGGGAGACCTGGCCCAAGACACACTAAACTTATAGTCCTGGACCTTAAGCATAGCTCTTATCTTGGAATTATTGGACAGTTCTTTAATTTTTGAGGAGGGAGCAGGTTTCGGTAAAAGATTGCATCAGGTAGGAATAATCGATCTACTCCATAGGATTAATAGTTTTTTGGTGAGGCTAGTCTTTCATTTATTCAACTAGCATTTTTTAATGTAAAACATTACCATATTAGTTATTTTGTACAACGAAACTTGAATAAAAGAACAAAAAGAAAGTGGGGGGAAAAACATGCTCCAGTCTATATTCTTTTTTTTTTTCAGGGCAATGGGGGTTAAGTGACCCTTGCCCAGGGTCACACAGCTAGTAAGTGTTAAGTGTCTGAGGCTGGATTTGAACTCAGGTACTCCTGAATCCAGGGCTCTTTTTAAAAAATTTCCCCCAGTGTCTGGAGCTCCATTTCCTCAAGGAGTTTATACTATAGAAGGTGGTCATAAAAACTAGCTTTATTTTGGGGGTTTGCCCTGTGATTTCATGAAGGATGAAGGCTCCTGGTGGGGAAACCCTACCTATCCATGAAATCAGGGGCTTGTATAGAGCTCCTAATCTTAGGAAATTGTCTGGGGCACTGAGAGGTGAAGTATCTATGGTCACACAGCCAGTACATTTCAGAGGCAGAAACTGAACCCAGCTCTTTCTCATTACTTTTCTGTTTGCAAGGCCCTCCCGACCTCTATTCACCATGCTACACTGCTTCTCTAATCTGTTCCAATACAAATGACAATACCATAGGGGCAAAAGAAAAATAGAATGTGTCATCTTGAGCTCAGAATAACAGATTACTATCAGCTACCATCTTGTGGTGATGGTGGGGGTGGGGAGTGGGGTGTGGGAGACAAGAGGAAGTGACATTTGAGTTGGGCCATTAGGATGGGAATGCTTTCAAAAGGTGGCAGGAAACAAGGTGAGGGGAAAGGGAGTTCTAGATTTAGAGAATGGCTTCAGAAAAAGCAGAGACACAAGGGAGCAAACATTTTAGATCTGCTCACCCTCCCCCCACATACGTAACTCAGAATTAGGGTTAGGGTTAGTCTCCCCCCACACACACACACAAGCACACACAGGCACACACACCCACACCCCACTCCCACTCCCAAATTTGTCAGTGGTTCCCTATTAACTCTATGATGCAATGCAAATTTCTACCTACCTTTTCATATTTATTTTATATTATTTCCTTTCACACACTGTACATTCCCACCAAAGTGGGAATAACTTGACTGTTATTCAAATTCAGTATTCCATCCAGTGCCCCAAGCCTTCGCACAGGATATGCCTCATGCCTTAGCTGCACTGACTCCTTCCCTTCTCACTTCCTCCTCTTAGAAACCTTTAGTTTCCTTCTAGGACATTTCAAGTGACAGCTCCTATGGGAAGCCTTTTTCTGGTCCCTCTAGTTGGGGGCACCTCCGCCCTAAAATTATCTCTGTATCAATGTTGTAACCCCTCTCATCCCAGCATTGTAAGAATACGAAGTCCTCTCATGGAGTTTTTATCTTTTATCTCTAGTACTTATCATAGCAGTAGACAACTAATAAATGTTTGTTGAATGGAGAAATGGCCTTTGGAACCTCAAGGGAGTGGCCTAGATTGGCTAAAGAGTAGAGTATGGAGGGAAAATGTAGTAGATAAATTTAGAAAGGGAATTTGGAGCCAGATGGTGAAGGAAGGGCTAGGAATACTAGGATTCAGGATACTGGACTTTATCCAGCAGAGGATGAAGGACCACTTACAAGAAACTGTAACATAGCCCGATCCCTAAGAAGTCAAATACCTGAAGCTGTTATGTCGAAAAGGACTCATCACTTATACGTTTCAGGTTTTCCTGTCATGACTGGTCATGTGGGAAGGACCAGATCGATTACTTCAGTAGGAAACCTGAGTAACAGGAATAGACTCCGTCTGGAGCTGCCTCTGATCAAGCAGGGAAAAATTTTTAAATGATTGTCCTTTTGGTCTCATTGACTTTAAATTGGCCTTTAGGTGCTTTTCATGGTAGCTGAAAATCAGGAACGAGGCAGTGCCATCCTACTGGGGAATAGATGTGAAAGCAATATAATTTTATGGTGCCATAGGAAATGATGAAATGGAGAATTTCAGAGAAACTGGTAAGCTCTCTCGGAACTGATAGCGGAGTGAAGGGATCAGCCGGCGAATGCTCTATCCAATGATAACATTTTAAAACAAAACAACTTTGAAAGACTTTAGAACTCTGATCAACACGATGATGAATCATCAAAAGGATGAAGATAAAACATGACATTCATCTCCTGACAGAGGCGAAGCATGTAAAATGTGTAAAGAGATAAGCATTTTTAGACATGGCTAATGTGGGAATTTGTTTTGCAGGACTTCCTTTATCAAAGGTTTTGTTTTTCAGGTTTGTATTTTTTATTTGCTCAGTGGGGAGGGGGGCAGTGGGAGGAACAGATTAATTTTGAAAAGCCTGCTAATTGGGACAAACAAACAAGAAGCAGATAAACTGGCATGTGGGCTTCCGTTATGACTGGAGGAGATGCCTAGGAGAGGAGGTTGAAAGCTTCGCTTTGAGTGGGAGAAATCCAAAAGCGACAGAGATCTCCAGAGATTTTCTGGAAACCTTAAATCTAACCTCAGAGCCCTGGCAAAGGCCCTGAAGGGGAGAAAAACATTTAAATCAGACAGAGCAAGGGGGCATCATCCTCAGGAATCTATCAGTAACTGGTCCTAACTCTTCTTTGTGCACAGCTCAATACTGACTCCCAAGGACCCCCACCCACACTTCCCTCAGCAAGGACCTTTCTATAATGACATTTGGCTGACTTTGGATTAATGAAGATCTGGGTTCAAGTGCTATCTGACATATATTAACTGTGTCAACTAGGCACACTAAACCTTTTAGTGCCCCCAGGAGATTCCTTAAATTGGAGATAAATTAGGGAGAGTTGCCAGATGGCATTGGTAGAGGGAGATTCCACACCTTAGACTAGGGCAATATAATGAAGTCTTGAGTTATTTGCTGTTGTTCAGTCACGTCTGGCTCTCTGGGACCCCATTTAGGGTTTTCTTAGCAAAGATACTGGAGTAGTTTGCTATTTCTTTCTCCAGCTCATTTTACAGATGAGGAAACTGAGGCAAACAGTTATACTTCCTCATTAATGGAAGAAGAGCAACTTGGGAAATCTTTGGTATAGTGCCTCAAGGCTCCCTTCTCAATTTGTCCTGGGGTTGCCTTTGACTGAGGAGGGGAAATTTAAAAAATAGTTGTGTGACCCACCTATTGGTGGACGCCATCCCACTTTTGGTCCTCAAAGCCTGGTACCCATATGGAAGAACCGTTCTACTGACCCTTTCTGTGTCTTTTCTATTCTTAAAAATTATTCTTGCCAATATTGTTTGATCCTATGAATCACAGTGTACACTTTTGCACATTCAGATTTAGAGAAAAAGAGGTATCGAATGCTTACCTTTCAAATCCCTTTACATCTGAGAAGCGTCTTGGGTCTTTTCAATGTCATTTCTACCTGTGATTCTGTATTTTCGAATAGCCCTCCCATTTATTCCTACCGAGTTATATCACTGATTTGATTTCAGCCTTTGGAGTCAGATGTTTCTATCTAAAACTCAGGTTCCCCTCAGCTTGATCTAAAAGGTCAAAGACACTGCACTCTGTTCCAGGGGATCTTTTCAGCGAGTAGTTTTCTCAGTTATGGTTTAGCAGTGACCTTTAACATAGCCTGAGGCTGACAGAGGATGATGTTTCTTTGTTTTTTGTTTTGTGTGGGGCAATTGGGGTTAAGTGACTTGCGCAAAGTCACACAGCTAGTAAGTGTCAAGTGTCTGAGGCGGGATTTGAACACAGGTACTCCTGTATCCAGGGCCGGTGCTTCAGCTACTGAGCCACCTAGCTGCCCCCTAGATGAGGTTTCTGAGAGCAAAAGAGGGTATGAATGATCATGTAGCTTTTTCTGTGAGCTATCTCTGGCAACAGAATGTCTCCAAGTGAATGGATGCGCCATCTTCTCTCCTCCAATCAACTCCTCAGAGAAGAGTTTGTATTTTCTGAGAAGTAACTGGTGCGGGTGAGGAGTTGTCTGTGATTGGGGGCGTGGGGCAGGGTTGGGGGGGGGAAGGCAAAGTTACTCTGTGGGTGTTTAGGGGAAGACAAAGACTAACGAGAAAGGGAAGAATCTTAGGATTCCAGAATTGAAGGTACCTCAGAAGCCACAGAGTCAAGCTTGACTAAGAATCTTCTCTACAAAATCGCCAAGTAGTCACCTAGCCATTTCAGAAAAACCTTCTACGCATGGAACTCTCTAACTCTCCAAACAGCCCATTCCCTTTTTGGTCAGCTCTCCTTGTTGGGAAATTTTTCTTTATACCCTTCAAAGCTAAATCTGCCTCCCTGTAACCTCGACTCACTGTTCCTAGTTATTCTCTCTTGGGCCAAGCATAGCGAGTCTAATTCTTCTTGCACAAATCAGCTCTTGAATTACTTGAAGATAAGTTATCATGTTTGCCCTAAGCTAAGCATTCCTAGTCCCTTCAATCAATTCTCCTATTACATGGACTAAAGACCCATTACTCTACTGGTTGCCATTCCTTGAACCTAAGTCCTTTCCAGTTTATGAGTAGCCATCCTAAAATGTGGTGCGCTCAGCACAATAATCCAGATGTAGTCTGAATGGGGAAGAGGACAGGGGAATTAATAACAGTAACAACAGCTAAGAGTTTTAAGTTTTGCAAAACACCTTTTTTGGGGGGAGGGCAATTGGGGTTAAGTGACTTGCCTAGGGTCACACAGCTAGTAAGTGTCAAGTGTCTGAGGCTGGATTTGAACTCAGGTCCTCCTGAATCCAGGGCTGGGTGCTTTATCCACTGCACCACCTAGCTGCCCCAAAGCATTTTCTTTATCTGTAATATCTCATTTGATCCTCACAACTACCTTGTGAGATTGGTGCTACTTATCAGATGCTATTAATTCAGGAATTAGATTTCTTTGGCCCCCATTTCAAACCACTATTGACAATGAGCTTTCATTCCATTAAAATTTCTTGAGTTTTCCTTTATAGAAAGGAATTGTTTCTAGCCATGTTTCTCTTGAAAGGCACTTAGAAAGGTGATTTTCTGAACCCAAGAGCAAGAATTCCCATGTTTACTGAATTTCATTTTATTAGAATCCAACTCAGTTAGCATTTTGAGACTTTACTTGGATGCCACCCCTTTCATGCTCATTATCCCTCCTGGCTTTAAGTCACCTGCAAATTTGATAAGTATGCTGCGATATTCTAAGTGATATTTGTATAGTGCTTTAAAGTTTGCAGAATTCTTTATCTAGATTATCTCATTTGAGCCTTACATATTACCCCCATTTTACAGATGAGGAAAAAGGTTCAGATTCAGTGGTTTAACTAGTAAGTATCGGTAGAGAGAATTGAACCAAAGGTTCTAAATCCAAGTCAAGGCTTGTTTACACTGCACCATGCTGTCTATATCTTCATCAATGTCATTGATAAAAATAGTAAAAGCAGAGAGCCAAGAATGCATCCCTCAAGACACTTCACTAGAGACCTTCCTCCAAGCTGGCATTAATGAAGGAAGGAAAGGAAAGGGAGATTAGGGAAGCACTAAAAGGGGCAAAAGTTGGAGTTGAGAGGGAAAAGGAAGATTTTGCTTTTTAATAATTAATCAGCAATGCACATGTATAAGCTATATCGGATTGCTTGCTGTTATGGGGAGTGGGAATGAGAAGGAAGGAGAAAAATTTGAAACTCAAAATCTTAGAAAAAATGAATGTTGAAAACTAGCTTTACATGTAATTGGAAAAAATAAAATACTATTTACTTAAAAAAAAACACAAAAAATAATTAATCAACAAGGACCTGTGATGTTCTAGTCACTGTTCTAGGAGCTGGGATGCGAAACAGTCCCTGATCCCAAAGAGCTTACAATTTCATGAAAGGAGATAACATAAGCAAATACACAGTAGATACAAGTCAAATTTGAGGAAAAGGCTATTAATTAGTAGGTGGGTAGGATCACAAAAGGCTTCATGGAGAGGTGGATGGATCCTGAGCTGAGTCTTGAAAGAAGCTAGAGATTGTTATGGGTGGAGGTGAGGAGGGGAAAGTATTCCATGCATAGAGAAGGGAAAGTGTCATGTTTGAGAAACAGGAAAAAGGCCAGTTTGATTGGACTGTGGCGTGTTTGAAATAAATAATGTAATAAGGTAGGTTGGGCAAGGATGTGAAAGGCTTTATGAACAGAGGAGTTTATTTGATTCTGCAAGCAATATGGAACTGTTGTAGTTTGTCAAGTGACTGTTTCTTTTCTTTTTTTTGGTGAGGCAATTGGGGTTAAGTGACTTGCCCAGGGTCACACAGCTAGTAAGTGTTAAGTATCTGAGGCCGGATTTGAACTCAGGTCCTCCTAACTCCAGGGCCAGTGCTCTATCCACTGCACTACCTAGCTGCCCCTAAGTGACTGTTTTTAACCCTAATTCTGACCTTTGCCTTCAGAAAAATCACATTAAAATGGGGGACACAAAGACATTAAAAAAAAGGAAAAGGACCTATTTGTATAAAATATTTATAGCAGTTCTTTTTGTGGTAGCAAACAATTGGAATTTTAGGGGATCACCATCAATAGGGGATGACTGAACAAGTTGTGGTATATGATTGTAATGGAATATTATTGTGCTATAAAAATGATAAGCAGGATGATTTCAGAAACATCTGGAAACACTTATAGGAACTGATGCAAAACAAAGTGAACAGAACCAGGAGTACCCAGTACATTGTACACAGTAACAGCAATACTGCATGATGGTCAACTGTGAATGATTTAGCTAATCTCAGCAATATAATAATCCAAAATATTTCTAGAGAAAGAATTGATAGAGTCTGTATGCAGATTGAAGCATAATATTTTTCATTTTCTTTATTTTTTGTGGGTTTTTTTTGGTCTGTTTTCCTTTATAACATGACTAACATGTAAATGTTTTGCATGACTACACATGTATAACCTATTTCAAATTGCTTACTGTCTCAGAGAGGGGATATGGGAAGGAGGAAGGGAGACAATTTGGAACTCAAAAAAAATATTATAAATTGTTTTTACATGTAATTGGGAAAAATAATAAAATATTATCCCAAAATGGAGGTGGGGGGGATAGCTCAGAATGTGTGTGGGAGATCTGTGGAAAATACTGGGGAATAGAACGTAAGATAATCAATTATTATGGGAATGTTTATCCTAGAGAAGAGAGGGATTAGATGACCAATGGTTATCCTCAATCAGGTCTGTCAGATAGAATATAGATTAGATTTATTCTGCTTGACCCAGAGGGCTGAATTAGAAGCAATGGTAGATGCTGCATGGAGGTAGATTTCGGTTTAATAGAAGGAAGTCCTTCCTAACAGAAACATACAAAAGTGGGGTAGGATCCCTTAGGGGATTTGTGAGTTACTAGAGGATTTCAGTTGAAGGCTATGTGACCATTTATTGGTGATTACTCAGAGGAGTCTCTGCAGATACCATGATTCCTGAAGGTCCTTTCAACCCAGAGATTCTGTGAACAGAAAAGAAAATGTGGAATGAAGGGACAGTGTCATTGAGGACAGTGGCAACCTGGGGCTTAGGAGAGAAAACCATTATGGGGAAGATCAGAAAGCAGGGCAAGGCTAGATAGCTACTGTTCCACAACTCAGAAAGAGATCAATCAGTCAGCTCATTACATTGTGCTTAGCATTATGGGAGATCCCTCATCCAAAATCAGAGAATCTTTGAGCTAGAAGAAACCTTAGGAATAACCTAGTTCAATCTCCTTGTTTTGCTGATGGGGAAAAATACATATAATTATCCTTGCTTTTAAGCATCTTATAATTGAATTAAAGGAAAAAAACACATTTGCACATGAAACATTAGAGAATGACAGTCACTTAACAATATTGAGAAAAACCTTAAAATCCACTTATCACCTACTGTGTGCAATACATTGTCCGACATGCTAGGGGGGATACCAAGATTTATAAACATGACCCCCTTCTCTCAAGGAGTTTATAACCTAGTAGATTTTGTTATAAAGTGTTAGATTTAGTAGGAGATAGTGCAAAATGAATGTGCTGCAGAGGAATTGGGACTACAGCTGAGCTTTAAAAGATAGGTAGGATTTGGGCAGGCAAAGAAAAGTGGGAAGCTGCTTGGTCAATAGCAAGTAAAACAGGCAGCTCCCTAGCTAGAGTGAAACTCATAGAAGGTATATAATAAGGTCGATTTTCTAACATCACTTAGTTTCAGTGTTAGAAAATTCTGATCTCCATCAAAAGTAGGTGTTTATTTTGTGACAAGTAAAGAGAGCTGCATGTGCTCCATTCAGCTAAGCCTCAGAGCTTTCAGTGTTTTGGAAGCACACAGTAGAATTTAAAAAGGGGGTTGGGGAGGTGGAATTTAAAGACCTTACTTAGGGATGTAAATGGTTTGCTTCTACTGGAGACAATTGTCTTCTGAGTGAGGTAGCATAATTCTCTATCCCTGGTTCTATTTTTGAAATGGCCAGACCCCAAAGATCCAGGACCATGCCTCTATTTCAGGGGTTCTTAACTTGGAGTCTTCAGATTCCCCAAAGGCCTATGGATAGATTTCACAGAGCTTGTGAACTTGGAGGAAAAACATCTTTATTTTCATTAATCTCTAACCGAAATTTAGCATTTCCTTCAATTACTTAAAAACAATATTCTAAGAAGGTGGCCAAGGGGCAGCTAGGTGTTGCCATGAATAAAGCACTGGCCCTGGATTCAGTAGGACCTGAGTTCAAATCCGACCTCAGACACTTGACACTTACTAGCTGTGTGACCCTGGGCAAGTCACTTAGCCCTCATTGGCTGGGAAGAGAGAGAGAGAAAGAGAGAGATTGAGATTGAAATAGAGCTTCAGTACCCTAGATTATTATTCCTTAGGTTAACAAGACTGAGTGAAACCTAAGCAGGAGAATGACTATCTAGAATTATGTAGGAGGGAAAAGAAAATGGACAAATTGATGGATGGTAGGGTACTCTGAAGTGCTAATAAAAGAAATACACCTGGACCCAGAGGAAGTGTCCCTGAACTTCCCTGAGCTCATCTGACCTCATTTCTTTGGTCCACTAAGAGTCTTTCTAGGCTATGGGCCTTCAGCTAACTCTTTTTTTTTTTTTTTTTGGTGGGGCAATAAGGGTTAAGTCACTTGTCCAGGGTCAGGTGTCTGAAGCCAGATTTGAACTCAGGTACTCCTGAATCCAGGGCTGGTGCTTTATCCACTGTGCCACCTAGCTACCCCCTCCACCTACGTCTTGACTGCAAAGGAGAATAGCATCTTGCACCTCAGGAAATCTCCAATCTGCTTTCAAATTTGATCCAATGGACATTCTGGATCTGACTCACTGGTCTATTCTTCCAATCCCTGGCTCCTCCCTCCATCCTCCAGGCTGGACAGTACAGAATAATTTTCCAGCTTAGTGAGACCAGCAGAGCAGCTTTCAAGAATCCAGTGGCCTCCATTCCTACCCATGCTGAGGCATAGAGGAGTATTATAATTTAACCTTATTACCACATAACCACTTAGCTAACTAATTTTTCCCGACTGCATTCTAAGGAAACTGAATCCGACCTCTCTGAGGTTCCTTTTAGCCTTATGATCAATAGAAAGGAAATAAGCATTTTTTTAAATTAGTGAGGCAACTGGGGTTAAGTGACTTGCCCAAGGTCACACAGCTAGTAAGTGTTAAGTGTCTGAGGCCGCATTTGAACTCAGGTACTCCTGATTCCAGGGCCGGTGCTCTATCCACTGCGCCACCTAGCTGCCCCGAAATAAGCATTTCTTAAGTGACTGCTATGGTGTTACACTTTTACAAATATTTGATCATTTGATCCTCACAACAATCCTGAGAAGGAGGTGTTATTATTACCCCCATTTTACAGGTGGGGAGACTGAGGCAGACACAAGTGACGTGTCCAGGGTTGCATAGCTAGATTATAGGATCTGTGTTTATCATAAATCATGTTTAAGATCATGGGATCACACACAGAGCTGGAAGGGACATTAGCCACCAGCACCTCATCATTCTTTGACATATGACTGCCCTTCAGTATTCCGACCTCCTGGGGAAGGCTAATGGACCCTACATACAAATGAGCAAGCTGAGGCCTGGCAAGGTGCAACAACTTACCCAAGGTCACACAAGTTAGTAGCAGAGCCTGAAATCGAAGCTAGGTCCCCTTTCTTCCAATTCAGTGCCCCTTCCACCATACTAGGCTCCCTCTCAGGGTCCACTCAGATACACACACAGATCACCCCGAGAATTCTCAAAAACTAACCCTATTCATTCCTTAAACCCTTACCAGCCCAATGGAGATGTGAAGATGCTTCCCTTGAGCCCAGTCCAGCGGCACGGGAAGGTGCTCGGCTTCGGATCCCTCCTCCCTTCCCTTCCCCCATCCTTCCACCTAAACCCTGAGCCTGGGTGGCTCAGTCCTAGCCCTTCGCGGTCCTGGTAGATCCGGTGGAGACATGCGGGACAGGCGCCAGCCCCCTCCCCGGCCTCCTTCCTGCGGCCTTTACACCTGCGTCCAGATAGACGTCTGTGCTCTCACCCTCCTGTCAGGTCCCCGGCTGCCCCAGAGCTTCGCCTCACTGCTGGGATCTGCCTGCTGCTCCCATGCCCGGTCCACGTACTCGAGGGGCAGGGGCCAGGGGCTAGGGTGGGGGGCCCGCGGGCTGGTGGCCGAGGAGAGGTGGCCTCGCACCGGCCCTCAGATGGCCATCCAGCCGCGCCCCACGCTGACCAGCCCGGGTTAAATTCGACACCCCAGGTTCAAAGGGCTAGTCCCTCAGGCCCCAGCCCTGCTCTGCTTTGATGTGCTGATGGGGCCTGGAAGGTGCTATTTCGCACCTCCAGGCTCGGGATAAAGCGGGCTGCGATCCCCACCGGCTCCTCAGACGCCCCTGCTCTCTCTGCCATGGCCCACTCTCCGGCTCCGCTCCTCGGCCAAGACTCCTGGCTCCTTCCCCAAGGCTGGGGTTGGGGGGCTGCGCCCCAGCAGCAGCCGCTGCCGTCGGAAGGAGACTGCAGCTGCTCTCCGGCCTCCTCCTCCGACTCCTGGGGCCTCTCCCCCCCTGGACCCCAAGCCCGCTTCCACCCCTCCAGCCACACTCCCAAGCCGCCGGGCACCAGGACTGGCGTCGGGGCCGCGGCCGGCCGGCGGGCGGGCAGGGGCCGCCTGGGCAGCGGGCAGCGGCAGAGCGCCAGCGAGCGGGAGAAGTTGCGGATGCGCAACCTGTCCCGGGCTCTGCATGACCTCCGGCGTTACCTGCCGCCTTCTGTGGCTCCCGCCGGCCAGAGCCTGACCAAGATCGAGACCCTGCGCCTGGCCATCCGCTACATTGGCCACCTGTCGGCCCTGCTGGGGCTCAGCGAGGAGAGCCTGAGGCGCCGGAGGAGCGAGGCTGCACCCCGCAGCTGTCCTCTCTGCCCCGATGGACTGGGCTGCTGTCTCGACTCGACCCACGGCCTCAGCCCGGCCTCCCCGGTCCCCCAGGCCAGCTCTCCCCCGCTCCCCGACGGCTGGGAGTCCCCATCGTCCTTCCCGGTGCCACCCCAGCTTGAGCGATGCGGGGGGCAGATCCTTAATGCTGATACCCTGCTCCTAGAAGAACAGGTGGCAGATCTGGACTCGTCCTCGGTGTGTATCTCTTTCCCGCCTTTTCCCCACTCCCCTGGCCCTTGGTCACTTTCGCCTTCCGGCCAGTTTTCCTCCCATCCTCTCCCCTCCCCTCCTTCTGCCTGGGGTAGAATATAGTTTGTGCTGGTTATCCGCTTCGAAGTTCCTCTGCTGACTCCCACAGTCCTGTCTGGGGGCTCGGAACCAGTGTGGCTCGGGTGTAGGGTCACTTAACTGGTGCAGGATGGGAACTGAACAAGAGGGCCAGCCTGGGGGGAGGGAAGGAGAGGACAGAACAGGACAAGAAGGGACGGGACAGGACGGGACAGGATTGCTATCATGTGTCAGACCTTGGACAGGTTGTAAAATTCAGCACCACTTGAGTCTTTCTTTCTCATTCACCTGGGTACACAAGCATCATTCATCCCATCCCTCCCTTAGCCCCATAGAGCGTGTACCTCGGCCTCACCAAAAGTGGACTTCGGGAAAGGGGGGAGGGAAGGGAGAAAGGAAACAGGAAAAGGGTTCGGTGATCGAGGTTTCCTCCGTGTGGTATCCCATTAGTGTTTTTTTTCCTACCACCTTGACCATATCCCGTTCTCTCGCACGCTCTGGGGATCTCCTGCCGAGGGAGGCGCTGGTAACCATGGGGAGGTGGCGCCCGAGGGGACTTCATTTCTGACCAAGCATGCCCCTACCTCCTGTCCCCTACAGATCTTTCCCGGAGACGTACTATCCTTGCTGGAGACCTGGGTGCCTCTCCTACCACAGGAGTGACCAGGCTCTCGGAAAAGCAGAGCTCGAGTGGGGAGTCCAGCCCCATGGATGATGACACTGAGCCCTTCCCTGCCTTCTACAGCCAGGCGGAAGCGGTTGACACAGCTCCTCCAACTCAACTCGACCTTCCCCAGAGTTCCAGAACCGAGAAGCTGGGCATTAGAGAATTGAGATCAAGACTGGGAATGGAACGAGCCGGCAGGAAGAGCAAGATCCTGGTTAAAGACTCCAGGCTGCCTTTAACTTGAGTTGAGCTCACTTCTATCTGGGCCTCAGTATGCAGCTAAGGACTTTGGCTCCAATCCCCCAGCCATTGGGAAGCCGGGTACTACCCGCCCAGGTGTGATCTTGAAATACCACCTGAGAAAAAGACTAAGGGCATTCCCCCAGGAGAATTGGTTAGGAGCTGGAGGCATTGACTGGCACGTTGGGCCTTAAGGGATGGAGAAGGAAGGAGGGAGGAGATGTCTCCTCTGAATTTATTTATTTGTGAATAAAAAATCAACTGCTTTTGAATATTGTAAATTGAAAAATTCCTTCTGCCTCAAGGCATAAATCCTTTATCTAATACCCTTTCTGCAGTCTGAGTCTTCTACTGTCTGTGTGGGGACGACAATAACCCCTCTTTCCTAAGAGCTTTTCCTCTTTTGCATCTCCATATCAGAAAGGGAGAACATTTGTGGGGGTGTTACCCTCTCCAATCATCTACCATTCCTGGTAAAAGCATAAAGAGCAATCTTCACCCTAGCCAATTGAAGGGGCTTTGCACCAAGAGTAAGGGATTAATACCCTTCAGGAATTTTCACACTACTGAATGTAATAATTTTATTTAATATATACAGTATTTCATTTCATATTGTAATTCCTTCTGGATTAAAAAAGTATATGTACCTTTCTACCTACTAAGAGCCTCTCCCCTTCTGCATCACTCTGGAATGTGATCATTAAATGTTTGTTGTTTGAATGAATAAATGAGTATCTTCATTAGAGAATGACGTGCATTTGGAGAAAACCAAAGGGATTTGTCAGAAAATGGGTCCCAGAAAGGCTTCCTTCCATAGAACCAACCTAAGGGCTTTGAAGCGGATTGGGAGAAGTCCTGAGCTTGGTATCTATGGAATGCTCCAGACCTTGAGTTTATGGGTGGAGGGGATGTGGAGAGTTAACGGGTCAGTGATGCTCTTGGTCCAGCATATAGGGTGGGAATGGGATTCTTAGGACAGCTCCCTGAGAAAGCTAATGGTGCAGTGGTTAGAGTGCTGGGCCTGGAGTCAAGAATACTTGAGTTCAAATCCAGCCTCAGACACTTACTAGCTGAGTGACCCTAAGCAAGTCACTTAACCTGTGATTGCCTCAGTTTCCTCAGTTGTAAAGTGGGGATAATAATAACACTTACCTCACAGGATTGCTGTGCCGATCATATAATATTTGCAAAAAAAAAAGTGCTTAGTAGAGTGACTGGCACATAGTAGGCATTATATAAATGCTTATTCCTTCTCTCCCCTTCCTGAGGGCAGGGACAATTTCATATTTTGTCTTTGTCTCACTGGCTCTTGAAGACATTAAGATTTAATGTTTATTGTGTTTAGTTGCTAAATAAAGTTTACGAAGGTCAAAGATTCGTAAATACAAGTCCATAAGCAAAGGAATAGTACCACCATTTCTACACAGATCTGGGTGACTTTCCCAAGATCAAACCTATTTGAGAATAGCTTAGATCAGCTTTAATGTACTGTTCTCTTTATTGTCACATATTTCCCTTTTTAGTGGCTGCATTAATGCTTCTGTTCAAGATCAGGTTCATAGATTCTATACCATCACCACCTACCCCCTCTTCCCTCTCCCCTTCCCCATTAAAATTATTATTCTCTTTCATTGAGTCATATTCTACTTCCTGGCTTCTCCTATGTCTGTTTCTTCTCTCTTCCATTCTTCCTTCCTTCCCTCCTTTCCTTCCTCCCTCTCTCCCTCCTTTCCATCTTTCTTCCTTCCTTCCTTCCTTCCTTCCTTCCTTCCTTCCTTCCTTCCTTCCTTCCTTCCTTCCTTCCTTCCTTCCTTCCTTCCTTCCTTCCTTTCTTCCTCCCTCCCTCCCTCCCTCCCTCTCTCTCTCTCTTTCTTTCTTTCTTTCTTTCTTTCTTTCTTTCTTTCTTTCTTTCTTTCTTTCTTTCTTTCTTTCTTTCTTTCTTTCTTATCTGTCTCTGTCTCTTTCTGTTTGTTGAGACACCATTATTCTTCTAGTTACTCAGGTACACGACCTTGGAGCCATGAGTCATAGCCCTCTCACTCTTCCTCCCACAACCCACAGCCATCTGGAGACGGAAAATATATTTCAGTCTTCCGAATCTACATCTAGGTTGCAGTCTACATGCAACTATCCAGTTCTCCCCTTTCATACAGAAGAAGTGCCATCTCTAGTGAGCATTAAAGATGTTCCAATGATCTGGGAAGACTCCAGGGTGGTGACTGGTGGGGAAGCAAGGTGTTATCTGTTACCTCTGCTTCCAGACCCACAGTTGGCATGTCTTATTAAGTCTATCTCCTCAACATCTCTAGCATCTGTCCCCCTCTTTCCAATCTCACTACATTTCAGGCCCTCATCATCTCTTACGTGGACTACTGCAATCCTCTCCTTAGGTCTCTTCCATCTCCAATCCATTTCTTCCCACAGCTGCCAAAATGATATTCTTTAATTACAGGTGTCATCAAGTTACTCCCTTGTTCAAAAAACTCCAATGGCTTCTAAGCTCAAATGCAAATCCATCTTTTTCATATTTGAAGACCTTCCCAGTCTGGCTCTTCCTTACCTTTCTAGACTTCTTACACAGTGGCCCCCTTCATGCACTCAACAATTCAGCCAAATGAGCTTCTCTGTTCTTTGTCATACATCTCCCATCTTTGTGCCTTTTCACAGTCTGATGCCCTCTGTTAGGGTCTACTCTTTACTCTATGGGAGTTGCCTACTAGCCCATATCACAGATACAAGACACTCTAATGTGTGAAGTATTGGATAAGAAACCTAGACTGAATGTTAACATTCTCACTATACCTATAGTATGTTTTGGAGTATGGAGACTGGTTCATGAGAGTTGAATTGAATCAGAAATTCAGGCCATAAACACAAAACTTTGACATCTTCACTATTTATATGAGTTCATGACTACCTGTTCAGGGGAGAGTTTCTTGGAAGCCTAGTCAAGTTACTAAAGAGCAGGCTCCTGTCTCTTTGAGAACAAGTCCAAAATTAACGATGATATGATGATTCATCTCCCTTTCCCCTTACCTCCTTCCTTTGCCCTAACAACTAGCTATAATGCTTACAAATCCCAGACAACGGACCTGGAAGCGGAAGTAACAGATAACACCTTGCTTCCCCACCAGTCACCACCCTGGAGTCTTCCCAGATCATTGGGACATCTTTAATTCTCACTAGAGATGGCACTTCTTCTGTATGAAAGGGGAGAACTGGAAAGTTGCATGTAGACTGCAACTTAGATGTAGATTCGGAGGACTGAAATATATCTTCCGTCTCCAGATGGCTGTAAAAAATATCCTTTAATAAACTTCATTGGGAGGTGTAAATGTCCAAATTTGTAAATCTTGTCTAGTGTGGATGCTGATTTAATTAATCAATCAGTCAATCAATACACATTTATTAAGTTCATTCTATGTGTCAGACACTGAGCTAGGCACTGGAAATACAAAGACAAAGAAGGGGAGAGACAAAATGCAATAATTAAATATACCATTACATATATATATATATATGTATATATATATATATATATATATATACATACACACATGTATGCACATGGGGTGGCAGTTAGGTAGCAACATGGATAGATTGCTGGACCTGGAGTCAGGAAAATTCATTTTTATGAGTTTAAATCCGGCCTCAGACACTTCCTAGCTGTGTGACCCTGAGCAAACCACTTCACCCTGTTTGTCTCAGTTTCCTCATCTGTAAAATGAACTGGAGAAAAAAAATAGTAAACCATCCCAGTACTTTTGCCAAGAAAACCCCAAATGAGAGTTTAAGAGTTGGATATGATCAGGGGCAGTTAGATGGCGCAGTGGATAAATCACCGGCCCTGGATTCAGGAAGATCTGAGTTCAAATCTGACCTTAAACACTTGATACTTACTAGCTGTGTGACCCTGGGCAAGTCACTTAACCCTCATTGCCCCACAAGAAAAAAAAAAGAAAGAAAGAAAAAAAAGAAAAAAGAGTTGGATATGATCAAAGTGACTGAACAACAAAAATATGTGTGTATGTGTATATATACACATACACACATATACATATATACATACATATGTTTTGTAAATCTGGGAGGACGAGGAGGAGAAGAAGGGAGGAGGGAGGGCCAGCAATCAGGAAAAGCTTCCCGTTTCGGGTGATGCTTGAACAGTTTTGAAGGAAAAAAGATTCTAAGAGGCAGAGGCAATATGCAAATACATTCCAGGAGGGGAGATGGGAGATGGAGCAGCATTGTATATGAGAAGCAGCAAGGCAGCCAGGTGAGACTTAGGTTCTATCCAAGGAGACCAGGAGAACTGGATCTGAGTAGAAACTAGAGCAGTCCGTCGCAAAGCAGAGCCTGAATCAGGCAAAGTTCTGAATATCAGTGGCTGGTGAAAAGGTCATTCTGAAACCTGGTGCTCCCCTTCTCCATTTTCATCACATGCACCCCTTCTCTCTATACATACACACAGATGTATGTGTGTAATAATATAATGTAATAACACATCCTGTTCTTATAGTGACAAACAACTTCTTCCTTAATCCTTTTTATAACCTGCAGCAGCAGGTGGTACGAGACTGTTCCCTAGACATCTCAGAGGTGAAAGGGTAAGCAGGAGGAGGTTTGAGGGTGACTGGGAGGAGCTCCATAGGAGGGGAGCCCTTGACAATCTCTTTGTTTACTTACTATATTTAATAAACTACATGGCCACCAAAAAGTTGCTTATAGATAAAGAGTGGGTACAGAGAGCAAGGACTTTTCTGCAGGGTTGAGGGCAGAGTTGGGGTGGGCCAGAGATTTCACAATTTTAATAGCCCTAAGTGATTATTTTATATTATATTTTAGGGTAGTTCAGAACCAGGTCAGCAAGGTTTTCTTTTTATCTTTTTAAATAATAAAAGTATTTTGTTATTTTCCAGTTACATGTAAAGATAGTTTTCAACATTTGTTTTCATAAGATTTTTAGTTTCAAATTTTTTTCCCTTCCTCCCTTCCCTTCCTCCCTTCCCTTCCCCCTCCCTAAGACAGAAAACAATCTGATATAGGTTATATATGTACAGTCACATTAAACATATTTCTACATTAGTCATGTTGTGAAAGAAGAATCAGAACAAAAGGGAAAAACCTCAAAGAAGAAAAAAGAAAAGTAGAAACAGTTCGATATGCATTCAGAATCCACGGTTCTTTTTTTCTGGATGTGGAGAACATCTTCCATCATGAGTTCTTTGGAATTGTCTTGGATCATTGCACTGCTGAGAAGAGCCAAGTCTATCACAGTTGATCATCAAACAATGTTGCTGTTATTGTGTACAATGTTCTCCTAGTTCTAAGGCTTTCTTTCTTTCTGGGTCTTTTTAAAAAGTCTGAGGATTGGGTCTGCTTGCACATGAATATAGAGAAAATCTTTTGGGGGCTGTGAACAGCCCCCAAATTGGAATAGAATGCAACCTCGTGGGGCAAAATTATAAACTATGTTCCCTCAGTGGATTGGTAAAGTAATGCCTTGTCTTTCTAAGGGCTAAAGACTGAACAGGAATTGATGTGTGCTGCATAGTGTTTCAAGGTTATCTGGGACACCTAAGTGCAAGCTCAGCCTGCACCTATAGGTTTGTGTTTGACCCCCTTAAGAATCAGAAGATTTACAACTGGAAGGAACCTTAGTGACCACCTAGTGACTAGGTATTTTTTTGAGAGGTAGGGCAAGGAGGGTCAAGTGACTTGCCCAGGGTCACACAGCTAGTAAGTGTCAAGTGTCTGAGGCTGGATTTGAACTCAGGTCCTCCCGAATCCAGGGCCGGTGCTTTATCCACTGTGCCACCTAGTTGCCCCCATGACTAGGTATTCTTTGTTTTCTTTTAAAGTATTTTATTATTTTCCAGTTACATATAAGGATAGTTTTCAACATTTGTTTTCACAGGATTTTTAGTTCCAAATTTTTCTCTCACCCTCTTTTCCTTCCCTCCTCCCCAAGACAGAAAGCAGTCGGATATAGGTTGTATATGTACAATCACGTTAAACATATTTCTGCATTAGTCATCTTGTGAAAGAAGAATCAGAGCACAAGGGAAAAACCTCAAAAAAGAAGGGAAAAAAACCAGTCCAAAAGTAGAAACAGTATGATTCCATCTGCATTCATAATTCACAGTTCTTTTTTCTGGATGTGGAGAACATTTTCTATCATGAGTTCTTTGAAATTGTTTTGGATCATTGCACTGCTGAGAAGAGGCAAGTCTATCCCCATTGTTCATCACACAATGTTGCTGTTCCTGTGTACAATGTTCTCCTGGTTCTGCTCCTCTCAGGATGACTAGGTATTCTTAATCTTTGCGTGTGTGTGTGTGTGTGTGTGTGTGTGTGTGTGTGTGTGTGTGTGTGTGTGATGGAGGAAGAAGCATGTGAACTGGGGTTTGAAAGATAGGTAGTAATTCAACAGGCTAAGAAAAGTAGGAAGGGAGAATGGATCAAATTCATTTTAGAGAGTTGTCTAGGGATTTTTGAGTGCTTAAGTGACTTGCCTAGGGTCACACAGCTAGGGACATATAACATCAGTGGTGGGACGTGTGTCTGTGGTGGGACTTGAACCAAGATCTTCCTGACTCCAAGGCTAGCTCTCTCTCTACTAATTTGCTCAGGTAAATTTGTTGGTAATAGATAATGGACTATCCGAAAACAGAATGGACAAATAGTCTGGATTTATCTGGGTCACCAGCTTGAGCCGTAATTCCAAACCTAGTTTCCAAGTTATATTGATTGGACAGTGATTTATAGGTTCTCGAGGTATAGCCAGCTGGACCTCAGGCATCAAAATAAAGCGTCTTTGTGGGGTTATTTCTTAAAATACTTGTTTTGTTACCCCCACATATTTCTATCTACATCTTTATTGAGCATAATTTGGATAGTGTATCACCACTGATGACTTTCACATAAGAAGTAGACAAGGCGTCATCTAGAAAAGGAGAAGGCCCAATCATGTAGCAAGAACAAATGATAACCAACAGCCCCACTGGTATGCATAGAATGCTACAGTCTAGCCTTATAGGAGATGGCATTAGACTCTTATCTCATGGGATGAGAAGGCTTGGACAGGTTGTAATCTGTACCATAGGAATGGAAGTACTACCCACATCCATAACAAGATTGATCACTGATTCACTGACATATGCAGATTATAGTGGGGAGTGGAGAAGAGAAGGTAAGAAACCAAAGATAAGTATGATATCTGTCATTACTTAAGTGTATTAGAGAGTTGCAGAATCAAATGTTCTAAGAGGTTTGAGGTAAAAAAGACTGTCCCCTCCAGAGGGGTTCAGGGAGGGCTTCGTGGAGGAGGAAGCACATGAACTGGGAAGTTTGAAGGATGATAGGTAGCAATTCAATAGGCTAAGAATGGCCCAAATCCATGTTCTTCCAGTTACAATGCCACAGCAACAAGCTTGGTGACACATATTCTGCTGTCACAGGAAGAGCCCATCACCTACTGGGTGTTGCCCTAGGAAATGCAGGGAGCCTTCTCAGGGGAGGCCCCTTTCCCCAGAGGATGGAGCAAAGGTGCCCCATGGGGCAGCACATTTGGCTTCACCACATTTTGGAAACCAACTGTGGTACAGTGCTCGAGCAGGAAAGGGCTCTGGGCAACTGTTTGCAGAGCCCTCTGTACCCAGAAGGCCCTGCTGGAGCCGGGACCTATAGATGGCATTCATCTACATTTGACAAAAATATATGGTGTGTATGGAGGCTGTATACAAACCAGGAATGTTTCCTGGGAAGGCTGGAGCTCTAGCAGGAAGGGGGCGTGGGAGAAGGCTTACTTCCCAGCCCAATCTCTCTCAGCTCTGGACTACAGCTGGCTATGGAACTGGAGAACTGTCTGGGCCAAGTTATTAGCACCGAGGTGCTAATGGAGATTCACACCGAGGTGCTAATAAACAATCACCTCCTCCTTTCCCCTCCGCCAGGGCCTCAGAGAGGGGGGGAGGGGTCCACCACAAGGAATGGGGTGTGGGCTAAAGGGTCCCGGTTACCTGCGAAATGACTTGCTAATAACTTTAATTCCTTCGTTCTAGGAGCTGAGCCTTTGACATACAAATGGTTTTGCCTCCGCCAGCCCTAGTGTTAGGCTTTTCTCTTCATCCCTACACTGGAGTCAGTTAGGGCCCTGCCTTCCCAGCAGGTGGGACAGAAGCAGGATGGGACTGGGGACAAGCTGGGGAGCAGCTGAGAATCAGAGGACGGGATGACCTCTCTCCCTAGTTCACTGCCCAAACTTTGAGAAATCCTCCAATTTCTAGAATGCCCTCTCTGACCCAGCCAGCTTCTCCTCTCTTGTCTAAGTCTCTTACACTCACTACCTGCCCTGTGTAGTTTCCCTCTCTTAGTAAAGCACCTTCAGTCATACATTGATGAGAAAATGGAGGCCATCTATCTAATCTCCATCTCAAAGTTCCTTCCTTTCCGCCTTTGCTATAGTCTTGGAGGAAGAGCTGGCTCTTCTTTCCAAGGTCAACCCTTCCACTTGTATTCTTGTCCTTATCCTTTCCACTTCTTTTGGGAGCTTCCCTAACCTTCTCCTTTTCTAATCTTCAGTCTTTTCCCACAAGTCCCTGCCCAGCTGCCTCTCCCATCCTTAATAACAAAACAAAAAACCTTGTGACAACCCTTCTGCCTTCTCAAGCTATGTCACAGAATTACATAATCACAGAATTTGAAAATTGGAAGGGTCTTCAGCTACTATCTAGTCCAAGTCATATCCTAAAGTAGTGACCTCCAAATTTTTTGATCACACACCCCATCGGTAAAAATTTTTGAGCATGCAAGCCTGATATGTGTTTATTTACTTATTTGGAAATTATATATATATACATGAACTTCTGAACTAATAATTACGTATATTAGAAAACACGTAAGAGACAAATTTTAAAAGGATGATGTAAAGATGAAGTAATATTTGGTCTTAGAGCTGCACTTTAGGAAAATCGATTTGGCAGCTGTGTGGAGGATTGCTGGGAGAAGGAAGAGACTTGAGGCAGGGAGACTAATTAGGAGATCACTGAAATAGTCTCAGTAAGAAGTGAGGAGAGTCTGAAATACGGTGGTAGCTGCCGTGAGTAGAGAGGAGACAGATGCTGACAGCAGATAGAAACCACAGGCATTGATAACTTATTGAATATGTGAGGTGAGTGATAATGAGAAGTTGAGGATGATACTGAGATTGTGAACCTGAGTGACTGGAAGAATGGTGATAGATTTGACAGAAATAAGGAAGTTCCAAAGAGGGATGGGTTTTGGGGGGAAGATAATGTAATGAGATCTGAGAAACAGATCACAAACAGTGAATGCCTATTTATCTTTTGAGACCCACTATTCTACCTAAAAGGAAAGGTATTATTGTGGTGCAAGAGTCTGCCTCCTAAGGAGCACTGGTGGCAGTCACCAGGGAATCTGGGAGGTGGAGGGTGAATACTTGGAGGGAGAGGACATTTTCCCAATGGGACCTGCACTGCTGTTGCTGCTGTGGTCATTTCAATAGCAGTTAGGTTAGTAGTTTTTTGTTTTTTGTTTTTTTTTAAACAAAAGAAACAGTATGGTTCATTCAGCATCTATACTCCACAGTTCTTCCCCCCCCCCCCCCCCCCCCCCGCCGGATTTGGAGATCTTCCTCCATCATGAGTTCCCTGGAACCCTTCTGTACCATTACATTGGTGAGAAGAACATAGTCCATCAACACACAATGTTGATGATATTGTGTACAATGTTCTTCTGGTTCTGCTCATCTCACTCATCATCAGCCCACGCAAAACCCTCCAGGTTTCTCTGAACTCCTCCCGTTCATCGTTTCTTACAGCACAATAGTATTCCATTGTATTCATATACCACAACTTGTCCAGCCATTCCCCAATTGATGGGCATCCTCTCAACTTCCAATTCCTTGCCACAACATAAAGAGCAGCTATAAATATCTTTGTACATGTGGGTCCTTCTCCCCTTTCCATGATCTCTTTGGGAAAAAGACCCAAAAGTGGTATTGCTGGGTCAAAGGGTATGCACAGCTTCACAGCCCTTTGGGCATAATTCCAAATTGCTCTCCAGAATGGTCGGATCAGTTCACAGCTCCACCAACAATGTATTAGTGTTCTAATTTTTCCACAGCTTCTCCAACATTTATTATTTTCCTTTTTTGTCATTTTAGCCTATCTAATAGGTGTCAGGTGGTACCTCAGAGTTGTTTTAATTTGCATCTCTCTGATCATTAGTGATTTAGAGCACTTTTTCATATGGGAATAGATAACTTTGATTTCTTCATCAGAAAACTGCCTGTTCATATCCTTTGACCATTTCTCAATTGGGAAATGACTTGGATTCTTATAAATTTGATTTAGTTCCCTATATATTTTAGAAATGAGGCCTTTATCAGAAGTACTGGCCATAAAAATTGTTTCCCAGCTTTCTGCCTCCCTTCTAATTTTGGATGCATTGCTTCTGTTGGTACAAAACCTTTTTAATTTAATGTAATCAAAATCATCCATTTTGCATTTTATAATATTCTCTATCTCTTGTTTGGTCATAAATTGTTTTACTTTCCAAAGATCTGAAAGGTAGACTATTCCTTTCTCTCCTAATTTTCCTATGATATCACCTCTTATGTCTAAATCATGTATCCATTTTGACCTTATTTTAGTATAAGGTGTAAGATGTTGGTCTATGCCTAATTTCTGCCATACTATTCCATTTTTCCCAGCAGTTTTTGTCAAATACTGAATTCATATCCCAGTAGCTGGAGTCTTCGGGTTTATTAAACACTATATTACTAGTGTCATTTACTACTGTGTTTCCTGTGCCTAGCCTATTCCATTGATCCTCCACTCTATTTCTTAGCCAGTACCAGATAGTTTTGATGACTGCCACTTTATAGTAAAGCTCCAGGTTTGGTACTGCTAACTAACCCCCCTTCCTGTGCTTTTTTTTTTTCATTATTTCCCTTGATATTCTTGATTTTTTTTGTTTTTCCAGATGAATGTTGTTATTATTTTTTCTAGCTCTATAAAATAATTTTTAAGTAGTCTGATTGGTATGGCACTGAATAAGTACATTAATTTAGGCAGTATTGTCATTTTTACTATATTAGCTCTGCCTATCCATGAGCAATTGATATCTTTCCAATTATTTAGATCTGATTTGATTTGTGTGAAGAGTGTTTGGTAATTGTGTTCATAGAGTTCCTGGGTTTGTCTTGGCAAATAGACTCCCAAGTATTTTATATTATCTACCATTACTTTAAATGGAATTTCTCTTTCTATCTCTTGCTGCTGGACTTTGTTGGTCATGTATAGAAATGCTGATAATTTATGTGGATTTATTTTATATCCTGCTACTTTGCTAAAGTTGTTAATTGTTTCAAGTAATTTTTGAATTGATTCTCTAGGATTCTTTCCGTATACCATATCATCTGCAAAGAGTGATAGCTTTGTTTCCTCCTTGCCTATTCTATTTTCTTTTGCTTCTCTGATTGCTAAAGCTAACATTTCTAGTACAATATTAAATAATAGGGGTGATAATGGACATCCCTGTTTCACCCCTGATCTTATTGGGAAGGGCTCTAATTTATCTCCATTGCATATAATGTTT
Source organism: Dromiciops gliroides (assembly GCF_019393635.1). Lineage (NCBI taxonomy): Eukaryota > Metazoa > Chordata > Mammalia > Microbiotheria > Microbiotheriidae > Dromiciops > Dromiciops gliroides. The sequence continues at coordinate 121,997,168 of NC_057862.1, forward strand.
GCTGATGGTTTTAGGTAGATACTGTTTATTATTTTAAGGAAAGCTTCACCTATTCCTAAGCTCTCTAGTGGTTTTTGTTGTTGTTGTTGTTTTGTTTTTTTGGTGGGGCAATGAGGGTTAAGTGACTTGCCCAGGGTCACACAGCTAGGAAGTATCAAGTGTCTGAAGCTGGATTTGAACTCAGGTTCTCCTGAATCCAAGGCCAGTACTTTATCCACTGTGCCACCTAGCTGCCCCTCTAGTGTTTTTATTAGGAATGGGTGCTGTATTTTGTCAAAAGCTTTCTCTGCATCTATTTAGATAATCATATGATTTTGGTTAGTTTTCTTATTGATGTGGTTGATTATGTTAATAGTTTTCCTAATGTTGAACCAGCCCTGCATTCCTGGTATAAATCCCACCTGGTCATAGTGTATTATCCTGGTGATCACTAGGTTAGTAGTTTTTTAACATGAACAAAAAAATGTGTTGTGAATCCCCAGGGTAATTCAATGTACAACTCATAATAGTTGTTAGATTTATTAAGTGCTTATAGTAACTATAATGATAACTTTTGGATAAAAAAGCTCCAAATTAAAATTTACATAATTATAAAATATAAATTTAATCCTACATATAGTTATGAAAGCTAAATGTAAAATGAATTATACATTACAAATATTTTATGTGAGACATTCTATAAGAATTTAAAAAGTCATCCAGCAAGACTTCATTTGCTTACTATTATCTGTAAGACTTCATTTAAATTTCATATTACAATTCTTTATTTTACATATTTTGTTGAATACAAATATCATTTTAATGAAATAAGTTAAACTTGGAAGATATCTAACACAATACAATAATCATATAAACTTAATTTTGATGTTAGACTTTTTTATTTGAACAAAGATTTGCACTATTTGGCTCAACATCAAGCACAATCTGAAATCTAGTTCTGCGTCAGGTTTATTTCTGTATTTCAATTTGAAACAATAATAAAGTAGAAATGTTTGCTCACACAAATATGTGTTGGGAAAATGGTGAGAAAAGCTCTCTTGCTGAGAGAAAGAAATTAATTTTTTGTTTTTGACCAACTAGCCAAATGACAAAAATGAGTGGCCAGTTAGGTTGTCAAATATTTATTTTTCTGCTGGTTAGTAAAAAGCACTATATTAAAAGATAAATGTGCTTGATGTTAAATTGTATATATTGCTTCGTTTTTAACAGTGTTTACATTTATAAACTTGACTTTCTTCTCTTCTACCATGAACTGAGAATTGGTTACACTACTACAGAAATTCCTCTGAGTGAATGACCAATGTGGCCATCCAGTTCATTTGTAAATCCACCAGCTAGAGGAAGAGTCTCATAAGCAGAGCATACACTGAAATTAGAAAAGAGCCTTAATATTATTGCAGTGAGAGACCACAGAAAGTTTGTGATGGTCTGTGATGGTGTGATGGTTATGATGCACATGCTGTGAGCAATCATAATCATGGTTTTCAAACAGCCTGACAATGGTATGATAAGATCAGAAATCTGACTGTCTCTTGGGACCATGACTGAGCTTGAATGTTTTTTTTTTTTTTTTTTTTTTTTTTTGCGGGGCAATGGGGGTTAAGTGACTTGCCCAGGGTCACACAGCTAGCAAGTGTCAAGTGTCGGAGGCCGGATCCGAACTCAGGTACTCCTGAATTCAGGGCCGGTGCTTTATCCACTGCGCCACCTAGCTGCCCCCTGAGCTTGAATGTTGAACCCTTGTGGTAGGTTGGAAACAATACATAGTCAGAGATGGTCAGAGTTTGATATCATTTTTGCATGAACACCAAAATCATTGTACATGTGATCATAATGGTTTAAAATTAATGCAAAAACAAACCTCTAATACTTGAAACATGCACATGCTTGTTGTCACAGGAGGAGAACGTTTTTAATTTTTAAAATTTAAAAAGCAATACATTTTTAGTGATAGCTTGAGGGCCAAAATTCAGAAGGGGGTAAGGTTGGGAATGTTTACAGCCAAAGGCCTGGGGAAAGTTTATGACACCCTACCTCACCTGAAGTAGCATGGTACCCTCAGGGAGAGATAGGAGGCAGCATGTGCCAGGCAAGTCAAATCACCACTGTCTCAACCATCACTTTCCCATCACAACTCCTGCAGATATCCCAGGTCTCTTGACCCAAGAGATGTTATATGTAATGTTTCACACTCATGAAGTCCCCTGCAAAGGCACAGGAGGAAGTGTTTTATCTCTTCTTTGGAGTCAAGCTTATTCTTTATACTTGTGCAAAATTATATTTCCATTGTTTTGTTCTTATTCTTTCTGTTTATGTTACCATAGTCATCGTGAGTATTGTTTTCCTGGCTCTGCTTATTTCACTTTGCATCAATTGAAGATTTTCATGCTTCTCTGTATTCATCACCTGAAACATTTCTTACCACAAAGTAATATTTCATTACTTTCATGGCCCACAATTTGTTTAATCATTCCTGAAGCAATGGGCATCCTCTTTGTTTCTAGTTCTTCATTACTATGGAAAGGGCTGCCATAAATATTTTGGTATATATGGATCCAGCCAACCAATAGCATTCATTAAGCACCTACTATGTGCCAAACACTATACTAAGCACCGAGGATACAAAGAAAAGCAAAACTCTGTCCCTTGAAGACAGGGACTCACTTTCTTTTCTTTTCTTTTTTTCTTTTTTTTTTTGTGAGGCAATTGGGATTAAGTGGCTTGCCCAGGGTCATAGAGCTAGTAAGCTTTAAATGTCTGAGGCCGAATTTGAACTCAGGTACTCCTGACTCCAGGACCGGTGCTCTATCCACTGTGCCATCTAGCTGCCCCCAGGGACTCACTTTCTAATCAGAGAGACAACCTGCCTTTCTCCTTCTTCTCCTTCTCCTGAGGCAATTGGGGTTAAGTGACTTGCCCAAGGTTACACAGCTAGTAAGTGTTAAGTGTCGGAGGCTGGATTTGAACCCAGGTACTCCTGACTCCAGGGTCAGTGCTCTATCCACTGCGCCACCTAGCTGCCCCCTGCCTTTCTTTTTGATGATGATCTCTTTGGGTTTTAGTGTGGGGTGTGAAATCTCTGGGTGAAAGGGATATTTTAGTCACTTTATGTGCATAATTCAAATTGCTTTCCAGAATGGGGCCAAGGGTCTCTTAATTGCTAGAGCCCAGGGCCTTTTCTCAGTTTTCATCCCTCTTGCTTTAGGTCAGGAAGACCGGAGTTCAAACCTGCCTTAGACACGCTGGTTTTGTGGCCCTGGGCAAGTTATTTAACCTCTCATCTTTTGCTTCCCTATTCACAAAAAGGGATTAAGAAAGCAGGATCTCACAGGACTATTGGGAGGATCGAATGAGATAACATAGAAAGCATGTTGTGAAGCTTAAATGATAGTTATTATTGTTGTCATTGCAATTTTTATTTATTTATTTATTTTTATAGTGAGGCAATTGGGGTTAAGTGACTTGCCCAGGGTCACACAGCTAGTAAGTGTTAAGTGTCTGAGGCCCGATTTGAACTCAGGTCCTCCTGACTCCAGGGTCGGTGCTCTATCCACTGTGCCACCTAGCTGCCCCATGTTATTGCAATTATTAACCTGCTTTGTATCATTTTGCATTGTTGACAACTCCTTTCCAAAATTTTTTTCCTCCCTAGGTTTTTAGAACACTACTCTCTCCTGCTTCTTTGGCTTGTCTGATGTTTCGGCTTGTTGGTTGACTCTCATTAGTCAGTCAACAAACAGGCATTTATTAAGTGCCAGGCACTGTGCTTGGCACTGGGGATACAAAACTAAGGTGAAACAGTCCCTCTCCTCAAAGGTTTTAATTCAATTGCGGGGAGACAACAAAGACATGTTTATACAAAATAAATACAGAGTAATTTTGAAGGGGAGGAGATTAGCCGCTGGAAAGATCAGAAAAGGTTTCCGTCAGAGAGATGTTCCAAAGGAAAACAAAAGGCAACTCATTTATTGTCTTATGCCCAACAATGTGGCAATGATGATTTTTTTTTTTTAGTGAGGCAATTGGGGTTAAGTGACTTGCCCAGGGTCACACAGCTAGGAAGTGTTAAGTGTCTGAGCCCGGATTTGAACTCAGGAACTCCTGGCTCCAGGGCCGGTGCTCTATCCACTGCGCCACCTAGATGCCCCAATGATGATTTTTTTAAAAAAGGAAATAGTAAATGTTAGAGAGGTTTCAGAACCTTTCACATAAACACAGTATTGGAGGAGCTGTGAATTGGTCTAACCATTCTCAAAAACAATTAGGGATTGTGCTAAAAATGACAAACATATTAATAGCTTTTGACACAGAGATTCTACTACCAATGAATGAACCCCAAGGGGGTCAAAGGCATAAAAGGTCACATATACACTTAAATATTCATAGCAGCACTTTTTGTAGAAAAAAAAAAGAATGTGAAACAAAGTAGCTGCCTATAGACTGGGGAATGACTAAATAAAATGTGGCATGAAAATATAATGGAATATTATTTCACCATATGAACAAATGAATATGAAGAATTCATGGAATGATTTGAAAACTTACAGCAACTGATTCAGAATATAGTAAGCAGAACTAGGAAAACAACATAAACAATGACTACAACAATCTAAGGGAGAGAGAGAATAAAGGAGAAAAGTTAAATGTACCTCCTTCCCTTCTTCACAGAGGTAGAAAATGATGGGTGTTACTACTATTAGACGATTAATATTTTTGTTGGTTTTGTTGAAATGCTTTTTTTTCCCCTTTTTTAAAAAAAACTTTATGATGAAGGATGACTTGCTGGGTAGCAAAAGAGGAGGGATATATTTGGAATGATGATGGAGCAATGAAAAGCATCAATAAAAATTTAGCAAAAAAAATTTTTAGGGGGCAGTTGGGTGGCACAGTGGATAAATGGATTCAGGAGGTCCAGAGTTCAAAACCAGCCTCAGACACTTGACACATACTATGTGACCCTGGGCCAGTCACTTAACCCTCAATGCTCCGCTCCCCTTCCCCCCCCATTTTTTTAAAGAAAGACCAGAGCTGAGTCAGGAAGGAAAGAAAAGATTCAGGAATAGAGAGATGGAAAGAGTGCTGGTTTTTGAGTTAGAGAACCTGCTTTCAAATCCTTTTCTTTAGCTGCAAAATTAGCAGGTTGGACTACATGATCTCTAAAATGTCAATGTTGGAGAAAAAAGTTTGGCAGACTGAATCACAAAATAAATATGTATTTTTCTCACCTCTTTCAAAACATTTAATGGTAGATGATATGATGGCAAAGTTGCAATAACCAGAGGAAGAACCAGTGAAACACCAGTGCTATGGCCCGTATCTTTGTAGGCCATGTGTAAGATGCTTGTGTACCTGGAGTTTCATTTCTGTATAATCTTAGATCTCTGAAGCCACACCAATTTTTATAGCTGCTTCATAGAAATAAGGTTTTGTTTCTCCTTCGGATTAACTATGATAAGCTAAGTCAGCAATCTGTCTCCTCTGAACCCTACTCTGGTCAATTTCCTCCTGTCATAGTCACACTTAATAGGCTCTGAACACATCTCTAAGGTATGCCTGGGTTTTGTAGCTTCTCCCTCTGTCGCTAGTTATATGAGTAGCACCTTTCCCCCCAGTCATTTAACTATGAAATGGACAACTAATGAAATGCATGTTGCATCAAGGATTCTAAGTAGCCACTAATAAAAACAGAACCTCCTCCTAACACCCTTCTGAGGCTTCTGACACATTCAACCTGAGAAGATACAAATGGGACACCTGGTAACCCAGGGACAAAAATAGAATTCCAGGATCTCAGAGACAGTTCACAATGGGGACTTAGAAGCTTTAAATGCTCCCAAAGTCTGATCCAGGGCAAAGTCTGATGGCTGCCTCCTGGTCTGAGCACTGCAACTTTCTGACTGGGTTTGGCTAAGAGCGTCAATAGAATGATATTGGATTTGAGTTAGTATGGGCCAGCTGGGAAGCTCTGCTGGTTCAGAGTCACAGCCCTGCAGGCTTTTCCTTGGGCTGGGATTCTTGCTCTGGCCATTCCTCTGGAGGCTTCAGATTGGGCAGGAGACTGGATCTAAGATCTTCCTCGGTACCTGGGGTGTGAGGCTCCTCACTTCTGAGCACCATTCCTGGCAGTCCCTTCCTTAGTCCGAGTAGATCTGTGACCTAGAAGTGGGTATGGGTGACAAAGCTGACAGTTGATTCCTGTTCCTGTTGGAGTTCAAGATGTTTTGGGATAAGTCTGGCACCTCCTTTTGCCCTCGTGCTCTGCTTCTTCCTAAACTGGGGGGCTGATCCCGTTCCCAGTATTCCCAGACTTGTCTGTCTCATTATGGTGACTTTGGCTGAAAAAATGGCTCACTGTGAATTTTTTTTTTAGTGAGGCAATTGGGTTTAAGTGACTTGCCCAGGGTCACACAGCTAGTAAGTGTTAAGTGTCTGAGGCCGGATTTGAACTCAGGTCCTCCTGACTCCAGGGTCGGTGCTCTATCCACTGCGCCACCCAGCTGCCCCAACTGTGAATTTTTTATTGGAAGTCTGGTGCATTTTCTAGATCTGTTTGAAAGAATTTTGGGGTTTTTTTGTTTGGTTTTGGTTTTTTTTTTTTTGTGGGGGTAGCTCACTGTACTTCTTCCTGGCACTCCACCATCTTCTAGCCTGCCATTCAGATGAGACTCATGATTTACCCCACCTAGAATTCATTTTATTTTTAATTTATTTTTTTTTTTAGTGAGTCAATTGGGGTTAAGTGACTTTCCCAGGGTCACACAGCTAGTAAGTGTTAAGTGTCTGAGGCCAGATTTGAACCCAGGTACTCCTGACTCCAGGGCCGGTGCTCTATCCACTGCGCCACCTAGCTGCCCCTAGAATTCATTTTTATGATAATTGTGCCAAGAGTTATATTGTGGAAGAGAATCATTGTCCTTCCTGATGTCACCCTGAACAAGTTAGGGAATATACTCACTGTAGGATAAGATAGATTTCTATACCCAACTGAGTGCATATGTTATTCCTTCTTTAAGACTGTTTCAATGATAGTAATGTTCAAGTGCTCCCTCCTACCCCCATCATTTTTCCCTTTACCGTAAAAGCTCTTTTACAACTCTTTTAGGTGAGATAATTTCCATTCTACCTCACCCTTTCTTTCTCCCAGTGCATTCCTCTGTCAGCCCTTAATTTTATTTTTTTAGCTATCATCCCATCATATTCAACTCACATCCATAGCCTCTGTCTATGTATACTCTTTTTTTTTTTTTTTTTTGCGGGGCAATGAGGGTTAAGTGACTTGCCCAGGGTCACACAGGTAGTAAGTGTCAAGTGTCCAAGGCTGCACCTGAACTCAGGTTCTCCTGAATCCACGGTCAGTGTTTTATCCATTGCGCCACCTAGCTACCCCCTATGTATACTATTTCTAACTGCCCTAAAAATGAGAAAATCCTTAGGAGTTACAAGTATCATCCTCCCATGTAGGAATATAAACAATTTAACCTTATTGAATCCCTTATGATTTCTCTTTCCTGTTTACCTTTTTATGTTTCTCTTGAGTCTTGTATTTGAAAGTCAGATTTCCTATTAAGCTCTGTTCTTTTCATCAGGAATGCTTGAAAGTCCTTGATTTCATTGAATATTCATTTTCCCCCCAGAAGAGTCATACTCAGTTTTGCTGGATGGGTGATTCTTGGTTGTAATTCTAGTTCCTTTGCCCTCCAGAATATCATATTCCAAAACCTCTGATCCTTTAATCCAGAAGCTACTAAATCTTGTGTTATCCCGACTATGGCTCCACAATATTTGAATTGTTTCTTTCTGGCAACTTACAATATTTTCTCCTTGACCTGGGAGCTCTGGAATTTGGCTATAATATTCCTGAGAATTTTTTTTTGTTTTTGTTTTTGTTTTTTTTAGTGAGGCAATTGGGATTAAGTGACTTGCCCAGGGTCACACAGCTAGTGTTAAGTGTCTGAGGCCGGATTTGAACTCAGGTCCTCCTGACTCCAGGCCCGGTGCTCTATCCACTGCGCCACCTAGCTGCCCCATTCTGGTTTTTAAGGTGTCATTTTCTTTAGTATTTTTGTGCCTCTTTTACCAAGATGTTGACATGCTTTTTTCATTATTTTCTTGCACCACTGCGATGTCTTTCCCCAATTTTCCCTCTATCTCTCCTATTGGATTTTCAAACTCCTTTTTGAGCTCTTCCAGAAAATTTTTTTGGTCCTGAAACATATTCACATTTTTCTTTGAAGCTTTGGATGTAGCAGTTTTGATTTTGCTATTTTCTTTTAAGTTTGTGTTTTAATTTTCCCTGTCGCCGTATTAACTTTCTGTGTTTAAGTTCTTTTTGTTGTTGTTGTTTGCTCATTTTCTAGACTATTTCTTGACTTTTAACTATTATGTAACTATTATGTTAAAGTTGGGCTCTGCTCCTGGGGGGGGGCACTGTCCCAAGCTTTAGTGGTTTGTTGCTGTTGTTGTTTATTGTGGAGCAGTTTTCAAAGCTCGTTCTGAAACTCTGTAAGTTTTCAGTTCTTCCAAAGTCATATGATCTAAGGAGAGGTATGTTTACTATTCTCGTGGACTGTGCTCTGGTCTGTGAGTGACCACAAGCACTCTTTCTGTCCTGGAAGCCACAAGTTCTGGTGTGCTATTGCTCCTCCTTGCCCTGAAACTACAATTCAGGACTATGATCTACATCTGGGTATAGGCGATGCAACAGAATTCTGCATCTAGTGCCAGGAAAGGATCTCCTATAATCTCTTTCTGACCAGTTGTCTGACCCCCTTACAGTCTGTGGGTTGAGAGCTCCGGAAGCCATAGCTGCTGCTAATTTGGTCACCTCCAAGGCTTGCTGCTAGAGTGCCCTCTACTTTACTCCACTGCAACAGACCTTTCCTGCCAACCTTATAAGTTGTCTTAGGCAATCGCTTTGTGAATTCTGCTGTTCCAGAATTCATTTTTGAGGAATTATTTAAAGTTGTTTGGAGAACAACCATCTTGATACCACCTCTGGGAATATACTCTCAAATACTCTTATTCTATTATTTGTTTCCTTTTTTGTAGCTTTTTTCTGTTTTTAGCATGCAGAAAAAGGTAAGAGCCTCGAATTCTATAACTCTATTAGACTTTGTCTTCAACATTTATCCTAAATTCATCCCTTTCACACTGGATTTGGTGAATAGGCCTCTAAACTTCATGATTTTGTAGACTTAAGTCATATTCCTGAGGCAGTGTGGAAATTTATTTTGATTTGGGGACCCTACCTTTAGGCTGAGATTAGAAAGCCTTAGGCCCTCAGGGTCTCCCCCCTCCTCCTCAGCTTCAGCTGAGCGAAAAAGCCCCGTGGGCTATACAAGACGCCAGGTCAGACAGCTGGGGGTGGGGGGAAAGCCCCCAGCTCCCTCTGACCTGAGTGGATCCCGGATAGCCTGTGCTGAGGCATATGAAACTTGGAGCACACCCCCCGCCCCCACCAGCCACAGCTCTGGCTGGCAGATTAGCTTGGTCTGTGGGGGCGAAGGAAGCCCCAAGATTTGAGTGGAGAGAAGAAAAGGTATATATAGACCTGGGAGTGAGACTAGGAGGAGGAAGGATGGACTAGAGAAAAGGAAGGAGACTGACTAAAAAAAGGAGGGGGACGGACTAGGAGAGAAGCTGACTAGAGGGGAGCCCGGACAAGGACGGAGGAGAGTTCGGTTCGGAAAAGAAGAGCCGGGTCTGACAAGGTTACAGGCCTTAATACAAACTAGGGAAAGTGTAACGTGCCCTGAGGCTGGAGGCGGCTAAGGCCCTTATTGTATTCAAGAAGTTCAAAGAGCAGCAGGTGCGAAAGAGACGCAAGAGACGCAGTGGAAAGAGCCCACAGGAAAGCAGTCAGGTTGTACACTTTATTTCCCTGTATTCCTAATTTTAAATAGTATCTCATAAATAAACTCTGATTATTTGGTTAAGAGGCTTCTTAATCTTTAGTCTATCAGTTTGGGAGCAGTGTGGTGGAACTTTATAAACAGCCCATATTAAATTAATGAAGTCAGATAGCCAAATAGTCACAGTCCCCAGATTAATCCTCCAGTCAGATTAGCTCCCCAAATTAGGCTAGTCATTTAAAAATATTCTAACATTTGAATGGCGGCCATGGCAGGACTTACGGCCCAATTATAATTTTTCTAAATTTATCATTTTTCATATAATCATAATTTTTCATAAATCCAATTATATATAAGTTTCCAGGTTAGTTATAGTTATGAATAATTAATTTTTGTACAGCAGGAATACAAATCTTTTTTTCTTTTTTTTTTAATTTTAGTGAGGCAATTGGGGTTAAGTGACTTGCCCAGGGTCACACAGTAAGTGTTAAGTGTCTGAGGCCGGATTTGAACTCAGGTCCTCCTGAATCCAGGGCTGGTACTTTATCCACTGTGCCACCTAGCTGCCCCTATTTATCTTTTTAAAAACACTTTTCTAGCTATATGCCTTTCAAGAATTGTAACAACTGGGGCAGCTAGGTGGCACAGTGGATAAAGTACCAGCCCTAGATTCAGGAGGACCTGAGTTCAAATCCGGTCTCAGATACTTGACATTTACTAGCTGTATGACCCTGGGCAAGTCACTTAACCCTAATTGCCTCACCAAGAAAGAAAGAAAGAAAGAAAGAAAGAAAGAAAGAAAGAAAGAAAGAAAGAAAGAAAGAAAGAAAGAAAGAAAGAAAGAAAGAAAGAAAGAAAAAAAATTATAACACCCCAAACCGTACTTAACTTGGTCCAGAAGGTGGGAGGATGCTCTCTTGTTTTAATACCTTTTCTACCAATATACAGTATTTCTGTTGGCTTGTTTGTCTGGAACAGTGTATAGTGGATTGATGTCTTGACCTAGCTACTGATTTCCCAATCCAAACAAGAACCAAATTCAGCTAGATGATTTTCCTGCTGACAATTGAATTGAGGATTTTTAATTACTGTTATGAAAAAATATAACCATACCTCCATAGAGTTCTGTAGACACTAGTCCTGTTAGGATTTGTTTTTGATTTGGGACAAGAGATCACAAACAGCTTTGGGACAAAGAGACACCAAACAACATTTGGTGACTAGAAAATAAATTGCTCTTTATTTGGATGACTCTATCCGATTTTCAATTCAATCTGTACAAGTGTGAGAGGAAAGACCGACCAGTTGGAGTCCCAATAAGTAGTCTTTTCACTCTAGTTTCCTCTAGTTGTCGTGTCAGACTGATGTCCTAATGCTAATTTTGGGAAGGCTGTTCCTCATCTCTGGGGTACCGTGCTAAATAAAGTGTTAGCCTTTTGACATCATATTCCTTCAGCAATGAACAGTCCTGAAGTCATCAACTGTTTGGGAATGGGTGGATACAAGTGTAAAAACAAACAAACAAAAACAACCAAAAATCTCTTGACAGCGAAACCTATAAATACCGGTCTAGGTGACATCTACGCGGAGCTGTAGAGCCGTAGTACCTTTCTCATAGGACCCTGAGGAGCAGATGACCGCGTCACTTTTTACGGCTTTCTTTCTCCAGAAGTAAGGAGCTATTTCGTAGTTGAAGCAAGCATTCTGGCCCACAGTCCTGGGTATTGTTAGAGTTCTTAAGTCTGCCAACAACATAACCAAGGAAGTGTGAGGCAATGTATTTATGTTTATTGTTCCTTACGTCCCTGGGGTTTTATGTGGATCAGAGCTTGGGTTAATAAATGAATACCTCAAGAAAGACAGGAATCATGTGCTGAATTTTGCCCACTCTGCAAAGTGATATAAATTGGTAAAGGGAATCTTTAATTCAGGGACCAGATAAAGACAGCCTTCAATAATGTGTATATAGTGTGACACAAACTAAAACCCAACAAAGTACAAACAGTGGGTCCACATTTACAATGATACCCAAATTCTAACCTTTTCTATTTAAAAACACTAATAAGTTTTTATTTTAATGTGGCTTTTTACAAAGGTCTCAGAGTGGGTGGAACAGTTGTAGGCAATTCAGGAAAATTTCAAGTTTGAAACTTTGACTGAAACTTTGAAACTTTGACTACAATTTAACTCCCTTAATGTTACACCCTAACTTTAGACCCAAATGAAGATATTTTAGTCTCCAGGGACAAGTGAAAACAAAAGATGGAAATGAAATTATTCTGAGAGACCTTTGCATTGAGTCCCAAGTGAGTGGGAGAGTAGAAGGTTCCCTCATGCGATGATGTACATTATTAATTTTCTCACCGGGACCTAGTCAGAAAATGTGGGGTAAACATGAGTAGCATTAAAATAATTTGTTGATCAAGCCCAAGGAAATATTGCTAGAAGGCATCTATAATTAGGATCTATAATAAGGACTGGAGGCTGAAGAGAAACAGTGTCACACATACAGTTAATCTTTGAGTAACAAATGTCCCTTACATATGAACTTCACTCTACTGAGGAGCTCATCTCCTCAGCTGGCACTGAAGGACCCGTTGCCCAGAGATCCCCAGTACCCGATTCAGAGAGGCCTTTTGCAGGGATTCTGTACTAATGGTGACAGTAGAAAAATTATGGGACACATAAATATGTAAATAACTGTGTGGGGTCTAATGGCTTTTACCTAGGATCTAAGTATCTTCAAGTAGGACAATGCCTCAAATGGTCTAGTAAAGTTATGATGTGGCCAGCCAATGTACTTCAAAGCAGTACCTGCAAAGCTCCCAGAGTCCCAGACTCCCACACAAGTTGTTACTGTAAAGCTTCACAGCTCCTTTGAAATAGCCCACATTAGCAGCTTTTCTAAACCCAAGGGCATCATGATGCCTGAAGCTTGAGGGAGCATATCAAGTTTACTCAGAACCCACTGTTTATAGGGTTCAGTTATATGGGCTAAATAGAAGTCTGGCCTCCGATACTTACTAGCTGTGTTAACCTGGGCAAATCACTTACTTCTGTTTGCCTCAGTTTCTTCAATTATAAAATGGGAGTAGTCGGGGCAGCTAGGTGGCGCAGTGGATAGAGCACCGGCCCTGGAGTCAGGAGTACCTGAGTTCAAATCTGGCCTCAGACACTTAACCCTTACTAGCTGTGTGACCCTGGGCAAGTCGCTTAACCCCAATTGCCTCACTAAAAAAAAAAAAAAATGGGAGTAGTTATAGCACCTATTTCTCAAGGTTGTTGTGAAGGTTGTGAGATATTGGTTTAAAAAAAAAAAAGCACATAGCACAGTGTCTGGCACATGGTAGATCCTATAACAATACTTAGTGCTTCCTCACCTTCCAGCCCCACTTCGCAGCCCCCCATTTAGCAACCTAATTACTTATGATTTTGTTTCAGTGGAAAAATGTATTTCTAAATCAGCAAGACCCACTGAAGACACCGAGATGGACAGGGCAAGCTCATGGTGTGTGGCAGAAAGTGCCCTGGCCTTGGAATAGACTCGTCTGGGCCCCAGCTCTGCCGTTCTGTGCCTAGGGGCTTTTGTCCAGGTCTCTGGGTCTCATCTGGAAAATGAGAGGGTTGGGCTAGATTGTGTCTAAAAGTCCCTCCTAGCTCTAGTGCTCTAAGTGTGAAATAACATGAGACACACAGAGGTTTCATGGCACCATCTACTGGCTACATCAAGAAGTTCTGTATTAACGATTGGACTCGGGCAAGAGTCCATTTAGGGACAGAAATCGGTACAAGGAAATGTGATCAATTAGGTGACAAATGTGTTGTTCGTTTAGAGCAGAGGTTCTTAACCTTTTTTGTGTCATGAACCCTTGGAAAGAGGAAGGGGTGTATAATTATCCCCATTTCACAGTTGAGGAAACTGAGGAACATCAGAGGTTAAGAGGTAAGTACCTCGGGTTACAGCCAGAAAGTATTTGAGGCCAGATTTCAGAAATCTATTTAGCCTTGTTCAGATGTGAACTATACAAACAATGGGTCCTGAGCAAACTCAAGTTTCAGGCATGATCATGATGCTTTTAGAAAAGCTGCTAGGGACATATCCCAGAGTTCAACGCTCTTTCCTTCCTTCTGTTGTGGCTGCCGTTGAGGCTACAGTCGCGCTGCAGCCATGGCTATCCGCTACCCCATGGCCGTGGGCCTCAACAAAGGCCACAAAGTTACCAAGAACGTTTCGAAGCCGCGACACTGCCGCCGCCGTGGGCGCCTGACCAAACACACCAAGTTTGTGCGAGATATGATCCGGGAGGTGTGTGGGTTTGCCCCTTATGAGAGGCGAGCCATGGAATTGTTAAAGGTCTCCAAGGATAAGAGAGCCCTAAAGTTCATCAAAAAAAGGGTGGGGACTCACATCAGAGCCAAGAGGAAGAGAGAGGAGCTCAGCAAGGTCCTGGCTGCCATGAGGAAGGCTGCTGCCAAGAAGGACTAGACTGGACCCTGCCTGCCTTGCCCCAGTTACCCAAGAAATAATAAAGATTTGACAAACAGGAAAAAAAAAAAAAAGCTGCTAGGGGCAGCTAGGTAGCGCAGTGGATAGAGCACCGGCCCTGGAGTCAGGAGTACCTGGGTTCAAATCCAGCCTCAGACACTTAACACTTACTAGCTGTGTGACCCTGGGCAAGTCACTTAACCCCAAATGCCTCACCAAAAAAAAAAAAAAAAGCTGCTAATGAGGCTATTTCAAAGAGGCCTGTGAGGCTTTAAAGTAACAACAACTTCTGTGGGCATCCTGAGGGACCCAAAGAGCTCCAGTCTGGGGGAGCAGATGGATTCTTTCTCAGAATGTTTTTCAATGCATAAAAACACATAAGATTCCAAAAGAATCCAAAAGAAACCAATTTATATCGAAATGCAATTATCAAACAATTTTTTTAAAATGGACCCGAGGTTAAGGATCCCTGGCTTAGGTAATGGAAACCAATGTTTTCTGAAGTTTCTGGGACAGGTTGTAGAATATCTTTCTTCAGAGGTTTTTAAAAAACCACATAATAAAGTTCCCATTTTTCTAAGATTGATTAGGCAGTCTGTTTGGAAGCATTCTGAACTGGATAATAGATTTGGGGCTGAAATGGACCTCCGGTAATAATAATCCTCTCACAGAGGCCATTCAGTCCCTCATACTCATTTTGCAGATGAAGAAACTGAGGCTCAGAGAGGTCATGTGACATGCTCTGGGTCACACGGCTAGTAAAGGCAAAAAGCAGGATTTAAACCCAGATCTTATTGCCTCTCAAGTATCCATCCTTTTGATTCTGTGAAAAATCAAGGAAGAAGTCTTAACTGGTGGCCTACCGTTAACATGCCAATTAAAGACTACTGAGTTGGGCCTGATTTGCAGGAAACTGTCAGCACGACTAAAGATGTTTATTTTCTCAAGATGATTAATAAAGTGAAGAACTCTGGGATCCTTCTCTTTAAAAAATGCATTGTTCCCTCAAAGTACATTTAAAAGATGAATTGTGAGAGAAAATATGAGATGAGCGGGAGAAAAAAAAGAAGAAAAGTCCTTCACACTGCCCTAAGCTTAATAATACTCTATTTCCACTAACCTATACAAGACATGAGAACAAGAGTGTGGAGCTGGGCGATATGCTGAAAATGCTCCTCCCATCATAAAACCCCAGTTTTTCTAAAGACAGAGAAAGTCCAGGCTACCTGTTTGGGTGAGATAGAAGGCTCTAACTGGAATTATTTACCGGTTTTGGAGGAAAATTTCACATCTCTTATTCAAGGACAACTGATGGGTAGAGTTGCTTGGTTCTGATGAAGAAGGGTGAGAAGATTCATCTTTAGATAAGGAAGCCTTTATTTGTTTGTAGGAATCCAATTTAAAAACGAAAATGCAGTGGCTATCACTCTGATATTTAGCACCATCTTGTTTGTCTCCTGAAAGAGAGAGAAAAGGAAACTCCATGTTCTCTGAGATGTAGCTTCTTGAAACTGTGGGTCACGATTCCATATGGGATCACATAACTGAATGTGGGGGTCATGAAAACTTTGGCAACAGTAAAAGGTTATGTGTATTTATTTTATATACCTATATACCTGGAGTCAGATTTCTCAGGCAAAAAGGGGTCTCAAGTGGAAAAAGTTTAAAAAGCCCTGCTCTAAGATATACTCTGAAGTCTCTGCAATGACAGATAGTTTGGATGCCAGCAGGCATGGGCAGTCCCTCTTTTAGAGGTGGCTTTATTTCTCCGATGGGACCTTTTAATTCTGCTTGCATTTGCTGTCTTTGAGTGCCTGGTTTATATAGAATAGAATGACTTAGAGGTGCTGTGGGCAGCTAGGTGGCTCCGTGTATGGAGCACCAGCTCTGGAGTTGGGAAGATCTGAGTTCAAATGTGAACTCAGACACTTACTGGCTTTGTGACCCTGGGCAAGTCACTTAACCTGGACTGCCTCCAAAAAAAGAAAAGAAAGAAAAGCATTGCTGTGAGGTACTCCCAAGATTAAAAACAAAACAAAACAAAACAAAAAAACTAAAACCATCATTCTTCAGGAAAAAAGTTAGGAGAAAGCCTAGTGACTAGAGAAGATCTACCTGACTATCAGTATCAAGGTGTCACAGGATGGGCAAATGTTATTAAATTACTGGATTGTCTTGGGTTCTTATGCTTCATTTCTAGACTGCTAAGTGAGTTAAGCTTTGTCCCTTCCTCACAGAGGCAGGAAGCCTAGCGTTTGAGTTATTTGGAGATCAGAAGCAAGGTGAAATAAATGAGGCAGATCTCATTAGATTTTTTTTAAATTCCCACCCAATTTTATTTTATTTTCAATTTCAGATTTTCTCCCTCCTCCCCCCTCCTTCCTCTACCTCTAAGGCAAGAAATACAAAACTCATTATAAATTTTGAAGTTACACAAAACAAATTTCCACATTAGTCATGTTTAAAAAAAAAAGAAAGGAAAAAAAGGGCTGTTAGTTTAGAGTGTTGGGACTGGAGCTGGGAAGACTCATTTTTGTGAGTTCAAATCTGGCATCAGATACTTAAGTTGTGTGAACCCTGGGCAAGTCACTTAACCCAGTTTGCCTCAGTTTCCTCATCTGTCAAATGGCAAACCACTCTAGTATCTTTGGCAAGAAAACCCAAAATGGGGTCATGAAGAATTGGACAGGACTGAAACAAGTGCACAACAACAAAAACTGTTTAAAAAAGAAAAGAAAAAGAAAAAAATGCTTAAATCTGAACTCTGAGTCCATTAGTTCTCTATTTGCAAGTTGATAGCATTTTTTATTACGAGTCTTCTGGAACTGCGGTAGGGATTAGATTTTAATCTCACAAATAAGAAGTCTGCCACAATAGTTAGTATTAAGTACTGTATGATATGATTATGGATTTGAGTCAGATTAAACTCTGAGGATGGGGTCTGGAAGGTACCCAGCCCTGCCCCAGTATAGTTCGTTTAGAAGTTTATTGCTTGTCAAATTCTCACTGTCTCCTTTAAGTTTTATTGCCAATTAACAGTATTTTTACTTCTGCTCAGTCTCCCCACTTGTCAGCTACATATTAGTTTTGTCTGCAATCCATCATGTGTCAGAACCCCAGTCAGTGGGTCAGGGAGTTAGCCCACCAATTCAATACTTGGGACTCAAGAAGAAAGGACGGGGCTTGGCACAGGATGCAGCAATTGAGTTGAGACCAGATGTTAAGTGACATGTCTCTTTTTCTCAGAGCAGAATCCCCTTGGCCCTGGGGTCCCAACAATGGATTATTCTTTTCTTCCCAACATAACTGAAGATAAATTTTAACCCTGTCATCCTTAACAATGCTGAAGCACCTGAGTGACTCTTCCTGTTATTCAGGTTGAATATCTTTAGCGATGGGCCTGGAGAGGGGAGTCAGTGGGAACTGTGAGATCTGAAACATCTGACTGTCACTCCCCTGTTTCCTCTTCCTTTGGTTTGACCTTGTTCCCCCTCCCCTTTTCCCCCTTGTTCCTGGAACACGTATGCATGTCTCCATACATTGATCACGAGCTGAACACGCACCCTGGGTGAGACAGGATTGGATGTTAGATGGTGAACTCGACCTTGTGTGCGTGGGGACTTCCCCTCTGACCGACATTCCTATATGAGGTCAAGGAATGTATTGGCTGGCGCGGCTCGGGCATTGAGCTTGCCCATTCCTATGGGAATGTAATAAATCTGTCTCTGCTTGACTTGGTGGTCTCCTCGGGTTATTTGGGTAAACTGAGGCAGTTTGCTCCATACAGTACTAACCAAGGAGCTTCCTAAAGGAGAATAAAGGATGGTGGAACTTCAAGCAACATGTAGGGGAAGGGTTGTTTCTGCCAGTATTAATTAACACTTATTTGTGCAGTACAGAGTTCAAGTTGGTCTCCGTCTTCAAGAAGAAAGTCAAAGGGTTGAAGGTACACATCTCTTTTCTCCTTTTCAAGGAGAATGAAGATCTCCTTGAAAGAACAGAGATATTTCAAGGAGGAAACAAAGAAGAAAAAGGATGTGAAGAGGCTGGGGGGGGGCGGCTAGAGAAGGAGGAAATGTTATTTACCAAGATACAGAAAGGTAGTAGAACATGACACAGACAAGGAAGTGAAGAAAGACCACTAAACATTTGCGTTATGTGATAGGTAATCATAAAAAGAAGAGCAGCACACATTTGTATAGTGCTTTAAGATTTGTAAAGCGCTTTACAGACACAGCATTTAATCAAAGCTTAGATAGGAGATTCCTTCCTATAGATGTGGGAATTGGAGCTTCTTTTTCTCCAAGGAATCATGACGTTGACCCACAGGTGCCACCATGAAGAATGAAGAATAGATAGAGGGGGTAATTCCCTGACAAAGCATACCAAGGGAGTTATTTTTCAACCTAAAATAAATAAGGGTCAGGAGTCCTCCGGCGGCAGGTATCTGGTACATAACAGAGGTTCTCCTAAGACTTGTCACTTGATAACCACTACTCACTTCTGACAGTTTCTGAAGGAACTCAACAGCCATACTAAGGACTATTGAATCCTAAGGGGGAGGGGGAAATGAAGTTCTTGGAGGTGGCAGTTTCTTCGCCATTCCTAATTAAAGGCAGGGACTTAAGAGAAATATGGATTTAGTCAATGGACAGTGGCTAAGAAGATGGTGCTTGAGGAGATTTGGATTTCTGAGCCATAGCTTAGTAATATGGAAATGGTGGGTTTTAACTAGGGATGGAGTGCACCTAACAAGGCCTTTTTTTTTTTTTTTTTTAGTGAGGCAATTGGGGTTAAGTGACTTGCCCAAGATCACACAGCTAGTAAGGGTCAAGTGCCTGAGGCTGGATTTGAACTCAGGTACTCCTGACTCCAGGGCCGGTGCTCTATCCACTGCGCCACCTAACTGCCCCCTATAAACACTATTTTAAAAGCCCTTGTTAAGGGGCAGCTAGGTGGCACAGTGGATAGAGCACCGGCCCTGGAGTCAGGAGTACCTGAGTTCAAATCCAGCCTCAGGCACTTGACCCTTACTAGCTGTGTGATCTTGGGCAAGTCACTTAACCCTCATTGCCCTGCCCCCCCAAATAATGTTTATAATTTAATAAAGAGGGATTTAAACTGAAAAGGGATGGAAAGGAATAAAACTATCTAGTTCAATCTAACACAATTAATTTTATATAGAACAGCAGGTCAACAAAGGAAGAAGAGGAGAAGAGAAAAACAGTACTTCATAGGAGACCATATCTTAGAAGAGAGGCTAGTAATTAAGCCCACTTAACTTATGTGCTTATGTACAAATGTGCAGAATGTGAGCAAGGAGCCAAGAGTCCCTGAGATCCTTATGCAAGATGACAAAATTAATCTTGTAGGTATCATTGAGACTAGGTGAGATGGGACTCATGATGGGAATATGTCTCTAATACCTTAATCCAATGCACAAAATAGATAAAAGATAGACTCACATGAGGAAAAATCCAGGAACATATGGTAGCGAGTATTTGGGAGAGACCCAATGAAGGAAAAAAGAGAAGTGGTTTTGTTGTGGGATTATACTATAAACCACTTAAAAGGAGGCATTAGGCGACAAATTTAAGAAACATCATGAGCTTGGTACAGAAACGGAATAGTGATGGAGGCCTGAAACTATTTGGATTTCTGCTAGAACTTTGTCAAATTCAGAGACACTAACCCATTTGTCCCTTGCCTTGGTGATAATTTCATTCTTTAAAAGGTGGAGAAAGTGATGAAAAGAATAAGTAGTCTCAATCAGACTCTGACTAACAAGCAAATATCTTGGTGTAGGGGATAGGGCTTTGGACTTGGAATTAGGAAGACCTGGGTTCAAATCCTATCTCAAACACCTACTCACTGTGTGGACCTGGGCAAGCCTCATAATCTCTCACTTATAAAATAAAGGCTATGGACTCAGTGGTCCCTAAGGTCTCTTCTAGTTCTAAATCTAAAATCCTATCTTCTTGGTGAGCTCGGAGTAACTATTCCAACTCAGAATTCATGGAAGAGAAGGAGAAAAAAGCCAGTCAGAATCAGACACGTCGCTTAGATTTTGAGACAGCAGACTTCAGGAGGGTCAGATAAATGACAAGTGTGACATGATGGCTTCACATTTTACATGGGGAGTGGGCCCAAGAGGGAGAGGAAGCTCTCTCAAGAAGAAAATTCGGCAATACTCAAGAAGTAGAAGCTATTCCAGTGAGGAGGAAAAGACAGAGCTCTCTAAACAGATCACTGTGCTACAAAGGGAATTCAACCTTCAAGTCAGGTTTTTAAAAGACAGAGAAGGGGGCAGCTAGGTGGCACAGTGGATAGAGCACCGGCCCTGGAGTCAGGAGTACCTGAGTTCAAATCCGACCTCAGACACTTAACACTTACTAGCTGTGTGACCCTGGGCAAGTTACTTAACCCCAATTGCCTCACTAAAAAAAAAAAAAAAAAAAGACAGAGAAGACATAGGAACACAGTCTCTGAAGAAATGATCGCACTGACTACAAAAGTGAAGTGTGTGGTAGTTGTGAGCGGGTGGGAGCATATAAGCAATGTGGAATTTCCAAGAGTGAGAGTAAACAAGGTTATCAAGGAAGTCTATGAACAGAAGGAAAGATGGGCTGGCCAAATGGCAATCCCAAGGAATAATAGGTGAACATTGTCTCATGGGAGGACATGGACAAGAGTAGCATTGGGCCAAGAGGCACAGATGGCTTAGGATCTGCATTCAGTTCAGTGAGATCACAGATGCATTACAGTATTCCTCTCACTGAAAGGCTAGAGGACCACTTGTTGAATATGTTGCAGAAGGGATTCTTGGCCAGGTAGGGTCTGGACTAGATTGTTTCAAGGGTCCTTTCCAGCTATGACATCCTTGTTTGTGTGTTGTTGTTTTTTTGTGTATGAGGCAATTGGGGTTAAGTGACTTGCCCAGGGTCACATAGCTAGTAAGTGTTACGTGTCCGAGGCTGGATTTGAACTCAGGTCCTCCTGAATCCAGGGCCAGTGCTCTATCCACTATGCCACCTAGCTGCCCTATGACATCTTGTGATTCAGTGAATATTAAAAGTAAAAGAGGTCTTAAGAACATTTAGCCACAGCTCTCCAGTCTTTACATTTACATTTATTTAATTTAATCATTTGACACCCTTTCTCACTTGGATCTAGTGCATTTACTTTGTGAATGGAACTACAAGCTGAAAAGAGGGTCCATTTGGCCACATTCCCTGGGTTTTCAAGCTATCCTCTATCCTTGAACAGCAAAGAATTATTCTTTCTTACCCCGGATAAACACATGTTGGCCCTCTGAAGACAATGCAAACACGGGCTGCCAGGGGTTTCCCAAAAGATAAGAGGGAGGGAGACCCAATTCGCAGATGATCTGTGACTTGGTCACATCCATGAGATATACTGATCCATCCCAAATAAAGAGCAGGACCTGGGGAAGCAAACAGATTTTGCAGTAATTACAAAGATAGTGTATTACATTGCCAATATACTTTCCTTTTTTAAAAAATTGTTATTTTTTGTGGGGCAATGAGGGTTAAGTGACTTGACCAGGCTCACACAGCTAGTAAGTGTAACGTGTCTGAGGCTGGATTTGAACTCGGGTCCTTCTGAATCCAAGGCGGGTGCTTTATCCAGTGCGCCACCTAGCTGTCCCAGCAGTATACTTTTGTTACAGAAAGATCTCTGGAGACTGCTGTGGGGTGAAAATGATTGGGAATCCTAAAGTATAATAATGGTAACCAATAGATAACATCATACTAAAGAAGAGTTGATATTGCTACTAGTAACCCAGTGCCTGGAGCCAACAAGAGCTTTAAATTAAAACAAGAAAAGTAGAAAACAGTCTATTAAACCGTTTGTTTGTGTGCTGGAGTATTACTTGTTATCTCATGGTATTTGTATAATAACCAAAGGGGTTGCAATTTCAGGCGCCAGCATTGGGCGAAGAATCAGGCACATCCTACCAGGTGCTAAAAACAGAACCAGGACGCAATAAACCCATCAATGCTTTGGAGGAGTTCCGGGTCCTCCAAAAGGATGAGCTCCATTCCTAGGAATAGTCTCTGCTTATTTGGGGTCTTCACCCCATTTTAAGATGGGAAGTTACTTACTTACCATGGAAGGTAAGAACGAGATGGGAGCCAAGGCACAAATGGTTTCATTTGGATGCTTCACAGGTCTGTGAAAAACAAGACAATGTTGTGTATCTTGAGAAGCTCCCTCAAGGAACAAGGACAACTAGGAGAGCCTTGCTGTTCAAAGGCACTGATCTGTTGGCATCTTCTTCTGACATTCCATGTGCCTGAAAGTGTGCTTGCTGTTGTACACACATCCATATGGAAGAAAGTCCTTGATTCTGACCTGATGGTATCATCCCCTTTCTATCCATCTACTCATTAAAAATGAGGATGACAATACAGTGTAGGAGAGAGATGATGAAGCAGAACTGCTTTTTTTTTTTTTCAGGTAAACAGTGAAACACAAAAATGCTTGCCACATAATATAGATGTGTTTCTCCAAATCCACAGAATGCACAGACACAATACATTTTGTCTAGATCACTAACCTCTCTACAACCACACGGATGCTGGGTTCCCTGCATCTTTCAGCTTTTATCAGGTGAAGAGACCCATCAGTGCACAACACCAGCACCTCCACTTTGGTGGCGGCCATGACTGGTGGGAATGAGCATTCCTTGGTGTTGTCAGGATTTTTCATGAAGTGAATACTTCTGCATAAACACCCCTCTGGGAGGGAGACCACAGCAAGTAGGAATCCTAGGAAAAGCAAATACGCACAGCCTGGTCAAAAACCCAGAGGCTGTGTACAGAGGCAGAAGATTCTTTCTCCAGAAGGGAATCAGGATAAGCTCCATGCAGAAGGAGGGTGCTTGAGCTAGGTCTTGAAGGAAATACAGATAGGTCTTGATTAATGCAGGTTTAAATCATGTGAAATTTGATTTAGTGTGAATTATAAAATGGTATCACATCACATAATGTAAGCCAAAGATATGAATGAGAGGAATGCCTACTGGCAAATCAGGATAGATTAGGTAGGGAAGAAACACGGGGCCAACCAATCTTCTTCTTCTTCTTCTTTTTTTAAAAATACTAAAAATTTTTATTTATAGTTCTGGGTTCCAATTTTCATCCCTCTTTTCTTCCCTCCCAAGGCAGCAAACAATCAGATAAGGCCAACCAATCTTAAGAGAGCTTTTAGGACTAAAGAAGGGGTTGTGGTATTAGCATAAAGAGTGACCTCATTCATCAATCAATCAGTCAATAAGAATTTATTAAGTTCCTTCACATCCCAGGCACCACAGACACAAAGACCAAAAGGAAACCATTCCCACTCTTGAAAAAAAAAATTTTTTTTTGGTGGGGCAATGGGAGTTAAGTGACTTGCCCAAGGTCACACAGCTAGTAAGTGTCAAGTGTCTGAGTCCGGATTTGAACTCAGGTACTCCTGAATCCAGGGCCAGTGCTTTATCCACTGCACCATCTAGCCGCCCCCTATTCCCACTCTTAAGGGAGAAAACATATATATTTATAAGCATATATAGAAAAAAATCCAAAATTTTTAAATTTTGGGAGGGAAGGAACTAACAATTGGGAGAATCAGGATAAGCTTCATATAGAAGAAGGTAGTGCTCGACCTAAGCCTTGAAGGAAATACAGGTATGTCCCAATTAGTGTGAGTTTTAATAATGTAAAATTTTATTTAGTGTGAATTATACAATTAAAAAATTATAAAAACAGGTCACATGTAATTCGAGCCAAAATTCAATTAATGAGATGCCTACAAACTAGTTGAAGGTTTTAACATGCCACCATATCTTCAGTCTAGACTTGCCTATCATCATGTGTGAATGTGGCATGCTGTGCACCATATTACTAAGACTTGTGTGAATTTTTTTAAGGCTCTTAACAAAATTGACAAAAGAAGAATACTTCAGAGGGAGACATTGCCAGTACAAAAAGAAGAGGGTCGTTATTACATTAGAACAAAAAAATTGATGTTATTGAACAGCATAAATGTGATCATTGTAAACTCTAAAACAGAATAATATGGCAGAATGCCTGAATCTATGGTATTGCATATTCTAAAACATACAGGTAGAAAAAAAGAGGAAAAGTTGCATCAGCTTTTTACGGTTTGCAAACAACTATAAGGAAGAGTAGTGTTAATATTTTATCCTAGTCCATCCTTCACATAGCTGGAAAAATGATCTTCCTCAAGCCAAGGTCTGACTGTGTGACTTGCCCCCTACTCCATAAACTCCACTGGCTCCCTATCACTTATGGGTTATAAAATCCTCTCTTTGGTGTTCAAAGCCTTTCATAATATAATGTTCTCCTAACTTTCCAGTCTTCCTACACTTAACCTCCTTCATTGTATTCTGGGATCCAGTGAAACAGGCCTCCTGAGCAGTCCTCAAACAAGAAACGCCATCTCTCAATTTCACCCGTTTTTCCTGGCGGTCCACTATGCTTGGAATTCTCTCTCTCCTCTCAATCTCTTCACTCCCCTGACCTCAAGTCTCAGCTGAAAGCTCACTGTCTACAGGAAGTTTTTCTCCATCTCCCTCAGTTCTAGTAGCTTACGTCTGTTGATTAATTCTAGTTTATCCTGTCTATAGCTGGTTTGTACATAATTGTTTGCATACTGTCTCCATCATCAGACTCTGAGCTCCTTGACAGCAAGGACCAAGTCTGGCCTTTCTTTGTATCTCCAGTGTTTAACACAGTGCCTGACACACAGGAGGCACTTTAGTCTTTACTGACCGACTAACTAATAATGACAGAAATGTAGTGTCTTTCTGCTGGATGGATTGAAGATCCCAATTAAAAAAAAAACTCCACCTATCCCTTCTTAGAGCAGCTACTCAAAACAAAAGCTTCAAGTTTACAGTATGGAGAGTTCAAGTTTTACAGTGCAGGCAGTTAAGTAAAATGAAAGTGATGTGCACAGTGAAGAAATTTTTACTGCAAGTAATAGTTGGTACATTAAAAATTGAGTTCAGTGGCATAATGTTAAAATTATGGGAGAGGTGCCTAGTGCAGACAAGGATGCTGCAGCTAAATACCCTGATGTTTTGAAGAAAATAATCAAAGAAAGTAGATGCATGATCAACACACTTGTTTTTGTTTTTGTTTTTTTGGGGGCCAGGCAATTGGGGTTAAGTGACTTGCCCAGGGTCACACAGCTAGTAAGTGTTAAGTGTCTGAGGATGGATTTGAACTCAGGTCCTCCTGAACCCAGGGCCAGTGCTCTATCCACTGTGCCACCTAGCTGCCCCCAACACACTTTTGATGTGGAAGAAATGGATTACTTATGGAAAGGAGGCCTTTCAGAGCTTACATTTCTTTTCTTTTCTTTTCTTTTCATAGTGAGGCAATTGGAGTTAAGTGACTTGCCCAGGGTCACACAGCTAGTAAGTGTTAAGTGTCTGAAACCAGATTTGAACTCAGGTCCTCCTGACTCCAGGGCCGGTGCTCTATCCACTGCGCCACCTAGCTGCCCCACAGAGCTTACATTTCTAAGAAAGAAAAAACTCAACCACGATTTAAAGTGTCCAAGGATCATTGTTTTCAGAGCTAATGGGGGGGTTATATATTAAAGCTGATGCTTATTGATTTCCAAATCTCTTGCTCCAAGAGGTGAAGCTACAATTATCCATTGCTTCTGGATCTTTGGTGGTCAAGTAAGAAAGCTGGGTGACTAAAGCTGTTTTCAAAGTCTGGCTTTCAAGTTATTTTAGCACAGCTATTGAAGAACATTCCAAGGATAACAATGTGGCATTTAAAGCATTACTGATTTTAGAAAATGCTCTAGGTCAGAGATCAGCAAACTATGGCCTGAAGGCCAAATCTGGCCTGCTGTTGCCTTCCTGGGTCCAACAAGTAAAGAATGGTTTTTACATTTTAAAATGAAGTTTTATGGTATTTTAAAATGTAAAAAAAAAAAAAAACCCAAACAAACATTCTGAGCTGGGGGCATACAAAAGTAGTAAAAAAGCAGGTGGTACAAAAGCAGTTGGGACAAGATATGGTCTCCAGACCATAGTTTGTTTGCCCAACCCCTCCCTCCCTAGGTCACCTGACTGCCCTTTATTCATTGTACGAAAATGTTAGCATGCAAATTTTTTGAGATGTGGATAAACCTCTCAGTACCTAGCAATGTATGTTTGAAGATTTAAAGAAAAACAAGACAGTTCATTCTATGCTACTAAGATATTTTAAATAAATTTTGATGTTTTTATTGTATAGTCTGTGCAGACATTACTTAGTTATAAACTGGAGTCAGAAATATATATTTTCTTATCTTTTGCCACTATATTATATTAATTGATAAACTTATTTTTTAAAACCCTCATTGTATATTTCCATTGGGCTAGAAACAACTGGCATATTTTACATATGATTGTACCTGTGAATAATGTGAATTCAAATAATGCTATGACTTCATGGGATTCATTATTCACACTAATAGGGACCTACCTGTAAGGTATTCAATGAGGAAAAAAGCATTCCAGGCATAGGTGATGATATAGATTAAGCAAAGGCACTGATATGGAGTGCCATGCATAAGGAAATAGTAAAGAGGGTTTGACTAGACTATAGTATTCAGGAAGGGGATTAATGTATAATGAAGCCGGAAAGTTAGATGGGAACCAGGTTCTGAAGAATTTTAAAGGGCAAACAGAGCAGTTTATATTTTATTTTAGAGGCAACAGGGAACCACTGGAGTTTATTGACTAGGGAAATGACAATGGTCAGACCTGTGCTTATGAAAAAATTATTAAATTTTTTTCTATAAACAAGCATCTGCTTTCTCCCTCTTGACTTACTCCATCCTCTTATTTTATTTTATTTTTGTTTTATTTTTTAGTGAGACAATTGGGGTTAAGTGACTTGCCCAGGGTCACACAGCTAGTAAGTGTTAAGTGTCTGAGGCCGGATTTGAACTCTGGTCCTCCTGACTCCAGGGCTGGTGCTCTATCCACTGCACCACCTAGCTGCCCCATGATTTCTTAAAATAGGATATGTAAGCTCTTTTTTGGTCATGGTTTTCAGTTAGTTCAATGATTCTGAAATTTTCTCTTTTCAATTTATTTTCCAGGCCAGTTGTTTTTGCCATGCAATACCTTATATTTTCTTCTAATTTTTCACTCTTTTAAAAATATTTCTTGTTGTCTAATGGAATCATTAGCTTCAATCTATCCCATTCCAATTTTCAGGGAGCTATTTGATTGGGCAAAGTTCTGTATCTCTTGTGCCAATTAATTTGGAATATCAATTCTCTTTCTAATTCTTTCTTCCATATTTCTAATTTTTCTGATTTTTCCCCTAGCATTCTCATTCCAGTTTTTTTAGCTTTTGTTCTTTAAACTCTTGCTTCATCTCTTACAAGAATTGTAGTTGAATTTGTGCCCAAGCTGTGTTTTTCTTTAAGGCTTTGCTTGTAGAGGTTATGAGAAAGGAAGTAAAGGTAATGCATACGGACTAATTTTTTTCTAAAAGTTTAAACTATGAAAGAGAGAAGAAATATAGAATGATTGTCTTGATGGGATGGTAGGGTCTAGCAAAGATTTTGTTTGTTTGTTTGTTTTTAGTGAGGCAATTGGGGTTAAGTGACTTGCCCAGGGTCACACAGCTAGTAAGTGTTAAGTGTCTGAGACCGGATTTGAACTCAGGCACTCCTGACTCCAGGGCCGGCGCTCCATCCACTGCGCCACCTAGATGCCCCTTAGCAAAGATTTTTTTTAATGATGGAGGAGGCTTGAGCATGATCGTAGACAGCAAAGAAGAGAAATGGTAAAATAAGAGATTAAGGATTGGAATAGGGATGGTTGAAGAGGCAATCTACTGGAGAAGACAACAAGGGATAGGATCAAGCACACATGTACAGAGAATGATGAGAAGGATTTTCTTATTAGAGGCTGCTATAAACGAGGGGAGAGTTGGGGAATTATGTCAAGAGGTTTGAGATGCCTTTATTTATTTAGTAATGTATGAAGCAAGGTCTTCAGTTGAGAGTGTAGAGGAAGGGTAAGTAAAGTTTGAGAAAAGAAGGTTTGAAACAGCCTCTGTGTAGAGTAGAATAAAGAATCAATTAGGGAGGGGTGACAGGATTACCTTGCTGCAATGAGGGCCCATTTAAGATCAGATAACATACATCAGGAGAGGACCTGGTCGGCTCAGTTACATGACCTCTAGCTTTGTTCAGCAGCATGTGAGTGGGAGAAGGGGCAGAGTGATGGAGTAATTAATCCAGGGTTGAGTTTTGGCAAAGCATGAACAATGACAAGACAAAGGGTTAACAGATTCAAGAATAGAGGACAGTGTAGAGTTGAACTGGATAACTATAAGGTAGAAACTAGGAAGGGAGTAAAGTGAATTGAGACTAGGACCCATGGCTTGAGAAATTATTGAGATATAGAGGAATTGGTCATGATAAGGATGGAGAATAAATTTGAGAAGGGTAAGGTATGGGAAATGATGGAATGATAGGAGTAGTGGTATACAGGTAAAAAGTTTAACAAACAGCTCTCTTAAAAAAAAAAGGAATGAACACATAACACACCTTTAAGTTACATCTGCATCATCAGCATTTTCTCCGTCATCTTCTTAAGTTTGGGTGATGAATAAAACAATAAATCCAACTCTGATTTTATAGTTTGACAATTCTGGAGGTATAAATGCTCACAATGAAAATTTAACGATTGGCTCTCGTGACTTGGTTTGAGCTGGCACTAGTTCACCCCAGATCAGAAGTTATGACCAGCTCAAGCAATGTTAATATTATTCATCTCAAGAGTGGAACATCTGTGGGTGATTATGGAGTCTAGACTGTGTATGGTTTAGGAGATTAAGGAATTGAAGGGTTAAGGTGTTTGAGGGAACATCAAGTCCTCTATGGTGAAGTCCTCTAGTAGAAGAGCAGGAATTAGGAGGAGAGGAAGAGTGAGCCAGGTACTGAACTCCTTGAGAATGGAGACTGTTCCCTAACTGATAATATGGTCAAAGGATATGAATAGGCAATTTTCAAAGGAAGAAATCCAAGCTATCAAGAACCAACTACATGAAAAAGAATGTTTCAAATGATAATTAGAGAAATGCAAATTAAAGCAACTCCAATGTTCCTTCCACCTCACATGCAACAGAATAGAAAAGTTGAGAAAAGGAGAAAATGACAAACATCAGAGGGGCTGTAGGAAAACAGGTACATTGATGTACTTTTGTGGAACTATGAATCATCCAGGCATTCTGGAAAGCAGTTTGGAACTAAGTACCCCCAAAATTACTAAACTGTGCATACCCTTTAACCCAGTGATACCAATACTAGGTATATAACACCAAATAAAGAGGAAAGGGACTAACATATGCAAAAGTATTTATAGAAGCTCTTTTTAATAGTTGCAAAAAACCCAGAAAACTTAGAGGGTAACCAACCATCTATTGGAGAACAGCTGAACAAACTGTAGGATATGAATGTAATGGAATACTAGTATGCCATAAGAAGTGCTAAAAGGAACAGTTTCAGAGAAACCTGGAAAGATTTGTATGAACTAATGTAGAATGAAGGGAGCAGAAATAAGAAAACAATTTATACATTCATAACAGCACTGTAAAGACAAACAACTTTGAAAGTCACAAGAATTCTGATCAATGCAACATGGACCAATTATAATTCCAAAGGACAAAGATGAAACAATGCCTGACAGAGGTGACAGACTCAAGATGTAAAATGAGGCATTGGCTTACGTGGGAATTTGTGAAGTTTAACTAAGCATGTCTGTTACAAGGTTTTTTCTCTTTATTTTTTTTTTTCATTTGAAGGGGCAGGATGGGAGTGAGAAAATAAATGATTGTTCATTTTAAAAAGTAAAATAAAATTACACTTTAAGAAGTAGGGGCTTGGAGGCCTTTTGATAACAGCTACCTTAAACTGAATTGAGAGAGAAATTTTATTAATAGTTAATTTATATAGTGATATAAGGTTTGTAAAGTGCTTTACACGTGTTATTTCATTTGATCCTCACAATAACCCTATGAAGTAGGTGCTATTATCTCCATTTTACAGATGAGGAGAATAAGGCAGACAGGGGTGAAGTGACTTGTCTAGGGTCAAACAGCCAGTAAGTATCTGTGGTAGGATCTGATCAGGTCTTCTTAGCTCCAAGTCCACTGTACCACATAGCTTAACAGGCTGAAATTCAAAGGGGGAGAAATTGCTGAGTAATGGAATCAAAGGGAAAAACCACGAAGAGTATTCCAATGCTTTCTTCAGGACCAGTGTGATGAGTGAGGAAAGAGATGAAAGAGAGTGCTGTTTAGCATGGTCAGGAGTGTGGTATCACCTTGTGGAAGCCAGTTCTCTATGAGTACTAAAAGACGGAAGAATCTCAAGGGGAAAAGATACAAAATGGAGGAAAATCTTTTAGCTTTGGAACAGGAATTTCAGAGAACAAAATTTCAGAGGGCAGGCAGAGAGGAAACAGGATATGGATATAGGAAATATGTTATAGAGTTGATGAGGATAAAGATGAAAGAAGGGAAGTAAAGATTAAGGATGGGGGTGATTAAGTATCACAGTGATTGGGAGAGTAACAAGCGATGGTATTTTGTTAGCTTTTTGGAGTAGGAGAGAACTCTTTTGAAGATGGCAGAAGTATCAGAGAACGCTATTTATGGTAATTGAGTCTTTTCCCTCCTCCTTTATATACCAATGCCCCCTTTTTAATATGTCCTAATCATTTCTGAATCCACTGGCCATTCCCTTAAAGTAGATGACAATGGTTAAGCAAGATTTATAAAAAAACAGGACTGAAAGCTTATTTGACACTGCTTTTCTGCAGTTCTCCACTTCTCTAATGGGGGGAATATAAGAACACTACTTGATCAAGACAAACTGAAAGATATGTATTCTATTTTAAATAATTTTTTTCGATTACATGTAAAAACATTTTTTAACACATTTTTAAAAATTCTGAGTTCCAAATTCTCTCCCTCCTTCTCATCTATCCCTCTTCTCTAAGATGGCAAGCAATTTGATATAGGTTATACAAGTGCAATCATGCAAAACACATTTCCTTATTAGTCAAAGACACGTATTCTAGCACCTAGCAAAGAACCTGCATATAGAACATGTTTGACAAATATTTGCTGAATAGAGAGTAATAAATGAATGGCAGGATAGTTCAATTGGCTCAGGATGGTAGCAACAAGAAACAGATATTGTGAAAAGAAGGCTAGATTTAGGATCAGAAGACCTTAGTTCAAACTTTGATTCTATTACTACCAGTGTGATCTTAGACAAGTCACTTTACTCTCTGGGCCTCAAGTTCCTCAAGAGGGTTGGCTTGAACCCTTCTACCTATAAATCTATGATACTGTGATCTTAATAAAGGTCACCTTCCATCAATGAGCTATACCAGGAGTTTTCTATAAGTTTTAAGACTACTCAGAAGACCCTTCCGCATTGAGACCTTCTTATATGTCACCATTACAAATGAGCCCCCCAAAGAGGCTGCTTACCTCAGTTAATAAGATGGAAATAGACAAATGGAGAACGCACCTTGGGCTCTATCCCACAAAGTAATTACTCCATCATCACAAGCCAGCAGTAGGTAAGATGTGCAGGGGCTGATGGCTGAATTGGAAATTGGTGCTGCCGTTGGCCACACTCCATCAGGCTTCTGATCAGGGTCTAATGGAAGGGATACTTAATTTACTTCAAACCTTTTTTTTTTACCATGAGTTCCTCTTATTTTTCAGTCCTTGTATGTTAAATTTTAAAAATTCAGCATTTTAGAACTTGTTCTGAGTTTAGGTTATCCAAACACATGGTCCCTAACCAGGTAGTAGTAGTAGTAATGAAAAAGTAGATAACAAGTGATATGGGCAGTAGGGATCTGATGAGAATAAAGTTATCAAAAGTTTAGGCATCTTTCACAGCTCAGTTGCTTTGATAATCTCTCAAGAATGATCCTGCTTTTCAATGGTCATTTCCATGGAGATTTGGCTCAGTACCTATACCTCTTGTGCCTTCTGAATAGATGGAGGCAATAGAAGAGCTTCTTAGAGAAGAAAGGAGGGAATAGAAGAGCTTCTTTAGAAGAATCTCCATCAACTAGTACAAGAGTTGTCACAGGAAGAAAGGGGCTCTGTGAACCAACCTTATTGACTGGTCTTAGCTTTAGGAAGCATCCCCTCCTGCCATCTACCAGGAAACCAGGGACTACTTGGCATCTTGCCACCCATCCTGCCACTGACCCACTTAGTCCAGAGAGCAAATCACACCCACTTCCTAAATTAATCTACTCAAGTTTTGGCATTCTGCCTGAGGGCTGAACTATCCTGATTGGTCAATGACTGAAAATTCACCTAACTACCTGCCTCAGACCAGGCTTTACATCCTATCCAATCATCCACCAGTACCAGGGCATTCCTCAGGCATTCTGCTATAGACTTTGATGTACAAATGCAATGCCCCACCTTACTCCTTGCTCTTCTCTCTGAAAACACCAAAAATTAAAATTAATACTACTCGCTTTCCCTGAAAAGGATAGAATCAGCTGATCTATGGCTCCACTCATAATCCCAGATCAACATTCCCTGCTCTGACCACCATTCCCCATGTGTTGTTGTTGTTTGCCCTTCATTTTTTTTTTTAGTGAGGCAATTGAGGTTAAGTGACTTGCCCAGGGTCACACAGCTAGTAAGTGTTAAGTGTCTGAGGCCAGATTTGAACTCAGGTCCTCCTGACTCCAGGGCCGGTGCTCTATCCACTGCGCCACCTAGCTGCCCCTTTCCCTTCATTTTTGAAGGGTACTAATAACATCTTGGATGATGTCTTGACTCACATATGAATTGGATTTAAGTGAGGCAGAGTTGCAAAAAGTTGTCAGCTTCCCTCTCTCTTCCAGAGTCATCAAAGTCTAGTGGCAAGACAAAAATCAGAATGACTGGCAATGGTCAGGGATGTGACGGATGACCTTGGTGTCTTTGATGTCTGACCAAGCTCTAAGCACTCCGCAGTGCCTGCTTCAGCCATCCTCTTGGCTGTTGGAACAAACTGTTCTCATCTACCCATTCCACCGGGAGAAGTCTTCCTATGCTTGGGGTACACATCCCCCTAGCTCACTAACAGGTTTGGGGCCTGTCAGTTACCCTCAATTTGGCTTAATATGCATCCCAAGATGGTTTTACTGGGGTGTCGCTGCTGCACATGCCATAGCTTCTTGGAGCCACAGGGAAGAGTTGGGTGATAGGTGGACATCAGAGGTGAATGAAAAATCCTGAAAAGGGTTCAGCAAGCCTACACAGCAGAGGTGCTAGTCCTCCCTGAATAGCTCATATACCCATGTGTAGTATTCTCCTAATAGACTGTAACCTTCTAAAGGGTAATTAATTGTCTCTCTTTGGTTTTTGTATTCCTACCATATGCAATAAACCCTTAATAAATGCCTTTCAATTTATGATGATCCAGGGCCCAAGCCATTCCATATTTTTAGAACATGTGCTACCCAGCTGCACCCATAGGTGGCCCTACTCACAGTTCCTAAAATCCTTCTGGGTGATACCGGAAGTTAAACTTCTAATAAGCCACTGAAATTAATGGAGAAATTTAGATCTGAGGAAGTTTCCTGTCAGCAGAAAATTATCATACCAATTTTCTCTTTCTCTTTCTCCTTCTCCTTCTCCTTTTCCTTGTCTTTGTCTTTTGGAGGTCGGATAAGCGAATAGAGGAAGAAATTATGATTTCCAGGCCAGTGGACACCCAGAGCACAGGCCACACCTGAGAAATGAAAAGAATGTTAAACAAAGCTGTGAAGTTGGCTTTCATTTACCTAAATGGCAGATGAGTTGTAACCCTTATTTATACCAGTGGTAGCTCATTCTGACAAATACTGACTATCCTGTTTATAGAGATGAGCCAGATAGGATCTTGGGTACCCAAGTGTGAACTCTCTTGGATGGAATATGCTGACTTTGTTGCTTAGTTTGTTGGTCATTACTGTACTTTATGCTGCTCTTGAGCCTTCTTACTATGTAATTCCCAAGGGATATATATTTTGGATTAATTTTTCTCAAAATATTTTCATTTGTATGCTTTCAGTTTGGGCCTTATGTGATCTCTCTAGAATTTACATCCTTTTCTAGGTTTGGAAAGTATAGTATGTGGTAATGTACTGCTATGAAAGTTTATCTCTTTAGGAGACCTGATGCTGAATCTCAAGTTCTGACTTGAGAAGGAATGAGCTCCTCATTCCTTTTTCTTTTTACGCCAAATTATGCCTGCTCTCTGAGATGGAGGCACTAAGGCAAGATTTTGGCACAAGGCACGATCTCCTTGTTAGGCTGGACAAAGGGTTAACCCAAGAAGGGAGCCTCCAAAGTAGCTGGTAGTTCATTAGTGATACAAGTACATGACGAAGTTAAGAATATATAAAAAGAACAAATGAAGAGGCCCGAGTAGAACAGGTAAGTCAGTATTGTGCCATGCCCTGCCCAGGCTACATGCTCATCCTTTTGTGGGTGGGAAACATGAAATAGTCTATCAAAAAGCAAGTACACACATATGTACACAATTGTTATGCTAACAACCAGGGGGATGTTTTAGAATGATGGGGAAATTACATGTAGCTGTTTTTATCTGTAGAATAATTATGTTAATTCTGTGGTTTTGGCCCCCAAAAAACAGAGTGTCTATCACATTCCTGAACAGGGAGCTCATTCTTGAACAGCAGAGGGTAAGGATGAGCACTAAAACCTTTCAAGCAATATAATGAACAAAGGTGAACTTGGTCAGTAAAGTTTTACTAACTATAAACTGTGCTTCTCAGAAAAAAGCTTATGCAGCACTAATCAGCAACAGCAGGAAACAATAGGGGATCATCCTGAAAAGGAAAGCTTGGAAGATCTTGAGTATCTGAAACCAATGTTGGCAGAGTTTGAGTTTTATACAAAGTCAGATTTCAATAACTGGAGAAATATTTATTGTTCATGGATGGACCAAGCCAATTTAATTAAAATGTTAGGGGGTTTTTTGTGTGAGGCAATTGGGGTTAAGTGACTTGCCTAGGGTCACACAGCTAGTAAGTTGTTAAGTGTCTGAGGCCGGATTTGAACTCAGGTCCTCCTGACTACAGGGCCGATGTTCTATCCACTGCGCTACCCAGCTGCCCCAAAAATGTTAGTTCTTAAAAAATAAAATAAAATGTTAATTCTACTTAAACTAATCTACTTATTCAATGCCATCCCAATTAAACTACCAAAAAGTCATTTTATTGAGCTAGAAAAGATAAAAACAAAATTCATTTGAAAGAACAAAAGTTCAAGACTATCAAAAGAATTAGTGAAAAAAAAATGTAAAGGAAGGAGGTCTAGAAGTACCAGATCTTAAACTATATTATAAAGTGGTAATTATCAAAACTATCTGGTACTGGCTAAGAAACAGAATAGTGGACCAGTGGAATAGATCTACAACACATTAGTAAATAACTATAGTAACCTTGTGTTTGAAGGCAAATCTCTAAGCTTTTGGGATAAAAACTCACTATTTTGTAAAAATTGCTGGGAAAACCAGAAAGCAATCTGGTAGAAACTAGGTATAGACCAATATCTTACACTGTTTACTAAGATAAGGTCAAAATGGATACATGACCTATACATAAAGGGAGATATAATTACAGAAGCATGGGACATGTTACCTATTAAATTTATTGATAAGAATTTATGAATAAAAAGATATAACATTGTGGGATATAAAATGGATAATTTTCATTATAATAAAGAGATTTTGTACAAATAAAACCAATGTAGCCAAAGTTAGAAGGAAAGTAGAAAATTAGGGGAAAAACTTTTTATAGGCAACCTCTTAGATAAAGGCCTCACATCCCAAAATATATATAGGACTGAGTCAAATTTATAATGAGTCATTTCCCAATTGATAAATGGTCAAAGGATATGAATAGGCAGTTTTTAGAAGAAATCAAAGCTATATATAATCATGAAAAAATGCTCTAAATCATCTTTTTTTTTTTTTCGGGGCAATGGGGGTTAAGTGACTTGCCCAAGGTCACACAGCTAGTAAGTGTTAAGTGTCTGAGGCCGGATTTGAACTCAGGTACTCCTGAATCCAGGGCCAGTGCTTTATCCACTGCGCCACCTAGCTGCCCCTAAATCATCTTTTATTAGAGAAATGCAAATTAAAATAACTCTGAGATACCATTTCACACTTACCACACTGGCTAAAATGATAGAAGGGGAAAATGACAATGCTGGAGGGGATGTGGAAAAATAGAGACACTGATATACTGAGGGTGGAACTGTGAACTGATTCAGCCATTTTAGAGAACTTAGTATTATGCCCAAAGAGTTATAAAAGTGTGTCTAGCCTTTAACTTAACAATTAACACTATTAGCTCTGTTTCCCAAGGTGATCAGGGAGAAAGTAAAAGACCCTATATGTTCTAAAAATAATGATAGCAGCTCTCTATAGTGGTAAAGAAATGAAAATTGAGGGGATATCCATCAGTTGAGGAATGACTGAATAAGTTGTGGTATATAGTTATGACCGAATACTACTGTACTGTAAGAAATGACCAGCAGATTGGTTTTAGAAAACATGGAGAGACTAAAATGAAATACTGCAGAGTGAAATGAGCAGAACCAAGAGAACACTGTATACAGTAACAGAAATATTGTTTGAAGAGTAACTGTGAATGACTAAGCTATTCTGAGTATTCATATCAACTATAAAGGACTTATGAAGGAAATTGCTCCCCACCTCCAAAGAAAGAACTGACATTTTGGCTTTCTCCAATATGGGGGTGGGAGGGAGGAAAACAAACTGGAACTTAAAACATAACAAAAATAAATAAATGAATGAATGCTTTTTTTTTAAGTGAGGCAATTGGGGTTAAGTGACTTTCCCAGGGTCACACAGCTAGTAAGTGTTAAATGTCTGAGGCCGGATTTAAACTCAGGTACTCCTGACTCCAGGGCCGGTGCTCTATCCACTGCATCATCTAGCTGCCCCCAAATGAATGCTTTTTTAAAAAAGGAAAGCTTGGAAGATCTCAAGTATCTGAATTCAATGTTGGCAGAGTAGAGACGTGGTGATCTCTGTGGCATTAACAGTAGAAGCTGTGAGAGGGCCCTGACATTTCATGCCCAACACTCAAATATAAGTTCATCCAGTCTCAAGAGTACAAGATGATTGATGTGGAGCCTCTAAGCCTGAAGAGAGAGCAATGAGAGCAAGGTTCTCCTCTGAGTTGCCTATCTCCTCCTTTCTCACACCTCTTCTATGACCAAAAATGAGCCCTCAGGGAAAATTCTTTATCAAGTGTTGGATCGTTCTCTAAAGTGGAATCCACACCTTTGGAATATTAAGGACAATCTAGCTTTAGAGACAGCTGACCGAAGTCAGCCTTTAATAATGATTAAAAAAATGTATTATCATCTATAATGGGCTAGCCTCACAACACCTGTGAAGTAAGTAGTAGAAATAGTATTATTACTCCCGTTTTGCAAATTGGGAAAACATTAGGAAATAAAGGAATATGAAGAAATTAAGATTTAGGGAGTTGGAAAGTATTTGCTCAAGGTCACACATAGCTAGTAAATGCAGGGTACTTAAACACAAGTGCTGTCACTCCAAATCCAGTGCTCTTTCCTCGACAACTTGGTGCTTCTCACCAGGTCCCTCTTTTCTTGTTCTTCTGAGAGAACACGATCAATACTTGCTCTCCAGAGGAGGCACTCAGGTGGAATTTAAACCCACAATCTCTTGCTTTAGAGACAAATGATTTCGTAACAAGGCATTTTTCTCTTTATCTTTAATAGTTTCTTTGCTCCGAAGGCATAAAGGTAAATAGACACTTTTACCACCACCACCACCACCACCCGCCCCTCCCCCCACCCTCCAATTGATAATTCCATGCCATCAGTGATAAGCCTTTGACTCTTATTCCCATTTTCCTTTCTCCTCTCCTATTCAAGATAAGACAGTACCTGCAGTATTGAGCCAGGATGGTGGGGCTGCAATTATAATATAAAATCTCTTTTAAGTGACTTGCTTAAGGGATTCCTCAAAGTAGCAACTTCTACAAAATAATAACCCACTTTTATTTTACCTGAGGGAACACTGGTTTCAGTTGGCAACATAAATATGTGTCCAGGGAGAAGAAAATGGAACACTGCAACACTAGGAGAGAAATAGATAATAAACAATGAGCTATGGAAGACTACCTGGCAAGGACAGAATCTTCTTCGGGATGGATGACAGATGGAAGAGATTTCAAGGCTCTATCTAGGGATGTGAGGGTTGAGCAAATTATACTGTATCCCTTGGGGATGACGGAGAAATTTATAAGCTGATTTGTATGTATACATATTAGTTTCAGCTGTCGGTCACCCATATTGAAATTATGTCAAAAGGTATTCCCTTTTTCAGAGAAGGTCTCTACACCCTCAGAAAGTATGCCTACATTACAGAAGGATCTGATTTTGAAACATCTTTTTTTTTCTTTGGATTAATCCAGACTCATTCTTGTTCCAATTCAGAAGACAACTGCAATCTTAATTATGGTTCAGCCCCGTGGGCTGGCATACTGAATATATACCAAGGAAAAATTCAAATTCAAGGTGTTTACTATACTAGCATTGGAAAGATTTAGTTTCAGATATGAAAATTTAGGTGATCTTGTGATCCAGCTGTTTGAACACCAGGAGAGTTTTCTGTCAAAGATATGCCAAATGACCCTAGTCACAATATTTGTCAAAATTTCTTCAACCATAACACAAAATTGCTTTTGTTTATTTGTTTGTTTTGGTATGGACCAGTGACTTCATTTTAACATGAATTTAGTGGTATTTAATTGTTAGATGGCATAGCCCAAATCATTGGTCCCATCCTAGTTATAGTTCTAGAAACACAGAAAGTCAGCCAGTCAATCAATAAACATTGAAGTGCTTAACATAGTCCAGGTACTGTGCTGGATGGATACAGAGAAAGGCAAAGGGCAAAAGTTCCTGCTCTTAAGGAATCTGCAGTGTATTAATAGGGGAGACAACATGTAAATCACTATGTACAAACAAGATCTGTCTGCCTATCTGCCTGCCTATCTATCTATCTATCTATCTATGATAAATTGGAGATAATCAACAGAAGGAAGTCACTAGCATTATGGGACACCAGGAAAGACTTCTTCCAGAAAGTAGAATTTTAGCTGGGAATTAAAGGAAATCTGTGAATTAAGAAGACAGAGATGAGGAAGGAAAGAATTCCAAGCATGCAGGATAGTCAGTGAAAATGCATGGAATTGGGAGTATCTCCTGTGAGGAACAGCAAGGAGGACAGTTCACTATATTGCAAAATACAAGGGGCTGAGTAAGGCACAAGAAGACTGGAAAGGTGGAGAGGGGACAGCTATGAATGGTACAACCAGGTATGAGGCAGAGACCAACCAATAGGCTACTGCAATAGTCTAGGCATGAGGTGGTGAGGAACTGCACCAGGGTGATGGCAGTGTCAGAAGAGAAAAGGAGGCATAAAGAAGAGCTGTTATGAAGGTAACATTGACAAGAGTTAGCAACATATTGGATAAAAGAGATGAGAAAGAAGAGTCAAGGATGACAACTAGGTTGCAATCCTGGGTGACTGGGAAAGCACAGAGCATAGTCCATTCATTATACAGAACCCATGCAAGCATGAAGTTCTCTAGGCAACAAAATTGTGTCTTGATCTTCCACAAACCCTCGTGAATGACAGTATCAAAGCCCTTTGTCTGAATGATGAACACTGCATACAGACCTCTGTTCTGCTCCTGGTAT
Source organism: Dromiciops gliroides (assembly GCF_019393635.1). NCBI lineage: Eukaryota > Metazoa > Chordata > Mammalia > Microbiotheria > Microbiotheriidae > Dromiciops > Dromiciops gliroides. The sequence continues at coordinate 122,037,367 of NC_057862.1, forward strand.
TTCTCCTGAATTTGTCAAACAGCAAATACCATATGGACCATTCCTTGGCCCTTTCTGAAGCCACACTGGCTCTTGGATAGAACTGTCCTTTTCCAAAGGAAAGGGAGTCCCATTTATATTTCAGTGTGTTTCTGTCTTTTGCCTGGGCCAACCTTCAACTTTGTTAAAGTGCAAGGAGGAAACCCCCAGCACTTATCTGTGTATATGCTATGTACATGCGGTAGACTTGGTATCCTCTAAGGAGAATATAAGATCCCTGAGAGCAGAGACTGCTTCAGATTTGTCTTTGTATCCTCACTGCTTAACATAGTTCCCACCATACAGTAAGTACCTAATAAATGCTTTTTTAAAATTATGGCACATAACAAACAGGTGCTAAGTAAAAATCTTACCTTGTTCTTTGTTGTCTTTGTTGTCTCTTTTACTGATCAACATTTTTTTTTTAATTTTTAGGGGGACAGGTTTTGAACCTGTGATTTTTATGGTCACAGAGAACTCCTGGGTGAGGAAATACTTATTCATTCATTCATACAGAAATGTATGGACTCATTCACTCATCCATTGGTTTGAAAGACAGAGTTGCCCTCTCTCAGCCAGCCTGGAAGAGCAGGATCCACTCATAGGCCAATGCTACTACAAATATCATAGGAGCTTTGACCTACTCCATTTCCACTCTGGGCCAGGTCACCTGTCCTTAGGCAACCTGGTGCTCCCTAGGGGCCATTATAATAACGCAAGACTTGCTTGGCCCACTGTAGTTCCCAACTCCCTTGGCCAAGAGATCCACCAACTATAGTCACCCTCCCTCAGGCAGGGATTATAGAAGAACACCCCACATCCTGAAATTCCTTCTGCTAATGCTGGTCAGCATCTTCCCATCTTTGCAAATTCTCTCCTATACACACTCCTTTTTCTCCTGTGACACTGCCACCAACCTGGTGCAGGTCCTCAACATCTCATATTTGGACTATTGCACTGCCTCAAGTTTCTTCCAACTCTGGGCTGCCCTCTCCTCAGTTATTAAAGTGATACTCCTCAAGTGCAGGTCTAACTAGTTCTAACTAGTTCTTTCCCCTTCTCCAAATGCCATTCAACAAATTGCAGTGGCTCCCTCTTACCTCCATGATAAAATATAAAATTCTCTATTGTTTTTTTTGGTTTTTGGTGAGGCAATTGGGGTTAAGTGACTTGCCCAAGGTCACACAGCTAGTAAGTGTCAAGTGTCTGAGGCCGGATTTGAACTCAGGTCCTCCTGACTACAGGGCCGATGCTCTATCCACGGCGTCACCTAGCTGCCCCTTCTATTGGCTTTTAAAGCCCTTCACAACCTGCCCTCTTGGTAGCTTTCCAGTCTTATTACAATTTGCTCACCTCCACATGTTCAACAATCTGGTGACACTGGCCTCCTTGCTCTTCCTCACACAAGACATTCCATTTCCTGACTCTAGGCATCTTCACTGACTGCTCCCCATGCCCGAAACTCTCCCTTCTCATCCCCACTCCCAAGATTCCCTGGCTTCCTTCCGATCTTAGCTAAGGCCCCACCTTCTGCAAGAAGCCTGCCCTGATCTTCCTTAATGCTAATGCCTTCCTCTATTGAATATTTCCATTCTATCCTAGCTTTTGTATATAGTTTTTTGCAATATTGGGTCCCCCATTAGACTGTGAGCTCCTCAAGAGCAGGGATTACCTTTGTCTTTCTTTGTATTAGCTGGAAATAGAGTCCCTTGTTGACTGTGAGTTTGAAACTCTACATGCACCTTAGTTTTACATTCGAGGTAAAATTGGCTCTCATCTGGTTTTCTAACATTATTGCATGAGAGCCCCACAAACACTCTACACTCTAGCCAAGCTGGACTCCATATCTATTTCTAATTTTACCCGGCCTTCAAAGCCCATCTCAGATGCCACCTCCTAAATGATGCATTCCCCAAGTTCCCCAGTTAGAAGATTTCTGTCTTTGAACCTCTCAAGACCCTCTATTTGACCTCTTCAATGCATTTAATCCTTTACTAACAGGTATATGATCTGTCCACCTACAACAGTGTAAACTCCTTGAGGGAAGAACTTATATTGTATTTCATCTTTGACTCCATAGTACTCCAATCATTGTCTGGTACATAGGGAGTGTTTAACAAATGCTGGTTGAAATGAATGGCATCCTGGATTAATTTCTGCCTGATTTCTAAGCCATGGAAGAAGATTAGAAATCTTGATTATACAAAGTTTCTAGAGATTATGAAAACCTTTGTTATTTTTCTTTTCCATCTCACCTTGGATTTCCCTCTGGGCATTCTAAATGCTGATACTTTTTAAATAAAACTTCAAAGATTGCTGCCTGGTGCTCCAATTGGCTATCTTTGATCATGTGGTTTTGCCCAGAGCCCAACCCATAAACCTCTTCTAACTTTGGAAAGACTTCCAGTGGGTTTTTTAAACGGAGTACCTGTGTGGAAAAAGAAGAAAATATTATTTGCACCATTCAACTTTATCTAACAGTTTGAGGACTAGATTGCCTATATGTATAAATGTAGTCTTTTTTCTTTTACTGTCCCCTCTTCTACCCTTCTCTTTTTCCTTCTTCCTGGCTTTCTAATATCTCTTCCAACATTTCTCATTTCTCCTGAAATTGCCTTCTACTCAGTCTTAAAAACTCAAGTACACTAAGTTATATGCCTATGTCTTCAATACTCTGTATTCCTCTCTTCTATGGGATGCAAACATTAATTGTTCTCTGTTTCTGTATCTCCACCATCTTAATTTACTCTGATCCATGGTTGAACTATCTCATAAAGTACATAGAATAGATCCTCACAATGCCTGGGCAGAGACAGTAGTAGTTCACTGCTACTTATAGGATAGAAGGCAAATATTTGTAAAACCCCACATTCTTTCTTTATAATAATCCTTCTTTCTTTTCCTCTTTTATTACTTTTATAATCTTTGTATTTGCAATACCAGAAATTAAGAGGCTCTTCATTTTCTTCTTGGCACTACACCTACAATCTGAATGGGCTGTCATAAGGTGGTGCCCAAGGAAGGAACAAATAAGTTGAATGGTATTTAATGGTATTTACCTGTAACTGGTTTGGGTGGTTTAAGCTTCATTATTTGAACTGGACCACTTAATTTAACGTCTGTTTTTATAGGATAATTTTCCTGTAAGAGAGAGGACTATAAACTCAAGAACTACAAGACATAGGGATATGGACCCATATCTACCAGCCCAATATAGAAAAGACCCTAAAGGAAAGCTTACATTTTGGAAATCCACCTGGGACTATGCGGAAATACCCCTGTAGGGTTGAATCTACTGTATCTTTGTGTAGAACATACTATATCTTTTTGTTACTCAGGGCTCATGCTCATTTTCATAACAGTATTCTCATTGATGGAAATTGATGCTCCATGCCTGTGTGAGGAAGGGTATTGGCAAGAACTTGGGAGAGGAGAGATCGGAGTTTCTTTTGTCTTTAGGCTTTAAGAAAGGACATGTGTGATTCCAGGCTCTCTTCAGGGAGAGGTTTTCAGAGGGGGTAAAAAGGACTTCAGGAGGGAGGCAATATATAGAGAAGCTAGCAGCAGCTCAAACACAAGAGAGGCATGGTTCTCAATCTCACCCAAAGGGAACTTCTCCATTTTCTCGAGTGTGGTAAGTTGGGAAGAGAGACATGACTTAAATGCTAGCTCCTCTACAAGTTGGCTTCTTCCCAGAGTTTCCCTCCAGGGACCTTTACCTGAAGGGAGCCTAGAACTGAATGGAGAGCTTACAACAAGTAAAAAAATTTGATACTAAAGGTAAATCTTCAAATAAATCTCTAAAATACAACCCAAATTTTGGAAATTTTCCTTAAAGCTTCTTTACCACATCTGAAAGATCTGATGATTCAACGGATTTCTGTAGGAATAAAAACAAACAAAAACAAAACAAAAATGTGTTCACCTTTGATATACATCCACTTTGTCCCTTCTAATTTCCCAATATGGCTCATGTAGTCTTAGATGCTTTGGGGACCAATAAGTATAATCATTCAACAAACATTTATTGAATTCTACCATGTGCATAACAAGGTAAAAGGGTTTATGAGTATATACAGAGTTTCAAAATAGAAAGATGGGGGGCGGCTAGGTGGCGCAGTGGATAGAGCACCGGCCCTGGAGTCAGGAGTACCTGAGTTCAAATCCGGCCTCAGACACTTAACACTTACTAGCTGTGTGACCCTGGGCAAGTCACTTAACCCCAATTGCCTCACCAAAAAAAAAATATATATATATAGGTGGCTTCCAGGAGATTATTACAATCTAGTTGAGAAGACATGAAACGACAAAATAATAATAAAAAATAGAACGTGATAAATACCATAGGAGTAGTTGTTTTAGTTGTTTTAATCATGTCTGACTCTTCATGACCCTGTTTGGGGTTTTCTTGGAAAAGATACTGGAGTACTTTGCCATTTCCCTCTCCAGATCATTTTATATTTTGAGGAACTGAGGTAAACAAGGCTAAATGAATTTGCCCAGGGTCATACAACTATGTAAGTGTCTTGAGGCTGGAACTGAATTCAGGTCTTCCTGACTTTAGGCCCAGCACTCTATCCATTGTGCCACCTAGATGCCCACAGAGTAGTACAAACAGAAAATGTTATAGGAGTTCAGAAGAGGAAGAAATCACTGTGGAGTAGAATGGCTAGGGAAATCATGGAGTGGTCATGAAGGAAATAGGACTTGAATTGAGCTTTGAAGGATGGATAGAATTTTGAATAGAAGGGGAAAGAAGAAGACAGGGCACCCCAGGGATGTTGAGGAGGGGGAGGGAGGGAAGAAGGGAGGTAGCATGAGTTAAGACTAAAGGTAAGGATGAACATGTTGTTTAAGGGACAGTGAGAAGAATGTCTTGGCTGGAACAGGGGCTTGATATCGTTAAATACTGGGAAAACAGAATGTAGTCAGATTTTGAATGGTCTTGAATTCTAAACTAAGTAGTTTGGGCTTTATCCCAGAGATACTGTGAAGCCACTGAAAATTTTTGCAGAGAGAAGAGCTCTTTTAGGAAATTTAATCTGGTGGTATTAGACAAGATGAATTGGAAGCAGGAGACACAAGAGATGAGCAGACTAGTAAGAAGGTGACAATATGAAGTGAACACAGTTATCTTTGTAATCGAGAAATATTTCGTAGTGGTTGCAGATTTATTAGGGCTGTTTATGGAATTTGCCTACAATAAGAGGACTGCTGTTAGCAATCACCTCAGCTAGCAATATCTCAGCACAGACACTGAATCACTTATAGTGAACAAACCTCTATTCCAAAGTCATCTTGCTACCTAAAGAGTAAACCAATAAATACTCAGGGAGCATCTGTTATGTGCAAGTCACTATTCTAGGAACTGGGAGAAATAAAGAAGCATAAAATGTGGTGACACCCTCAAGGATCTTATGATGTAGTTGGGGAGGTGTGAGCCATGGACGTAAAAAGATAACTGACAATAAGGGCAGTGCATGGTAAGTTCCAAATGAGTGGTGCAGAGAATACATACTACAGGAGTTCAGAAGAAGGATTTTAGTCACAGAATCACAATAGAGGTAGAGGACTTTACTACGTGGGGGAGTGTCGGGTCAGACCTATACTTAAGGAAAATCATTTTGGAGTAGGCGGACATGTGAGGCAGAAAGACAATTAGGGAATTATTGCAAGAGTCTAGTAAAGTGGTGATGAGGGCCTGACCTAAGATGGTAGCTGTTTTAGTAGTGAGAGGGTACTCATGTGAATTGTTGTGGAGGTGGAAACAAGATTTGGCAACTGACTGGGTATACAGGCTGAAGGAGAGTGAGAAGCCACTTTAGTTTCAGATCTAGGACAGACTGTAAGGATGGTGGTGCCTCAACAGAAATATGAAAGTTCAGAAGAGGGGGTGGGTTTGGGAGTAAAAATTAACAACTTCTGCTTTGGACATATAGAGTGTGAGCTGTCAAGAGACATCCAGTAAAATGCCAGTAGGCAATTTGTGATATGGAATGGGGCTTAGGAGAGAGAATGGGGCTATATATGTAAATCTGAGAGTGATATGCATGGAAATGATAATTAAACCCAGGAGGGCTCATGAGGAGAAGAGATATCAGAAACAAGAAATTAGATGATCCAGAATATAGCAGGGGAAGAGACTGAAAAGGGCCTAACCGCAAGAGAGAAAAATCACGGGTAAGCTTAGGAGCAAACCCCAAGAGGACACCAGATACACTGGCAAGGGAGGTGGGTATGGAGAGGAGTTTTAACCAGAACCCATAGAGGAATAAGACCCTAAAATAAAAACAGGAAGAGACCTTGTAGTAAAGGGGGTACTAGATAATGAATCAAATAATCTGGATTCATTGAATCCCAACGATGCTACTGTGACCTTGGGCAAATGACTTAACCTCTGGGCCCAGCTCCTTTGCCTATGAAATGGGGTTGGATTAGATGGCCTCTTTGGGACACTTTAGCTCTAAAATGACAATCTTATCGATGATGCTCTAATAATGAGACTGTATATATGACTTACTTTGAATGTCTATTTTCCCCTGAAATTTTTTTTTTTTTTGGTGAGGCAATTGGGGTTAAGTGACTTGCCCAGGGTCACACAGCTAGTAAGTGTCAAGTGTCTGAGGCTGGATTTGAACTCAGGTCCTCCTGACTCCAGGGCTGGTGCTCTATCCACTGCACCACCTAGCTACCTCCTTCCCCTGCAATTTTACTCTAATAAAATTTGATGTTGCATATGAACCGTTTTTGTATTGGTTCACAGCAGACTTTGGTGAAAGAAAGGCCAAGATCTAGATATTTTGAAAAGAACTCCCTCACTTTTGACCTGTGACTGGTGAAGTTGATCTGAGAAATGCAGGCCCAGGACAAAGTGTTTTCCAATCTCTTGTCATAGAAAGCAAACATACACGTGTATGTGTGTGTATATGTATTATGCATGTATGTGTATATGTGTATGTGTATGTATATATTATCTCTACCAGTGGACTACAGAGGTCATGCATCTTGCCTTCTTGCATATTCCTATAGCAATTAGCACAGTGAGAAATCAAGACAGGGAGCAGACCTGTGTGTGATTTCATTGGTGTAGAGAACTCTCCTTACTAAAGCAGGTTAGCATGTTCTCTGCAATTTATAGTGTTAGAGTAGCCTAGAGCACTGAGTGGTTGTGACTTGTCCAAGGTCCCATAGCTAGTGTGTATCAGAGGCAGGACTTGAACCTGGGTCTCTCTGGATTTGAAACTGGTTCTTTCTTCATTACATCACAATGCCTTTAAGAACAAGATCGATAAATATCTACTGATGAGAATTAAAGTTTTGAAAAATGTTCTTATATTAGACTTTAAAAATCCCACCAAACAATACAAAGTTAAGTCATATATCAAGGATTTCCCAGCTGAAAGCACTATGACTTGAATGTCAAATTCCAGCTAGAGAAACAGAGTTAGGAGAGCCAGACCAGAAAATAACCAGTTGGGGATGGACCTATGTTTCTAATCTTTTTCTTGTACTCTGGTATTCGGCCTAGAATGTAGTGAGGACTTGGGATGCAGAGAGAAACATACAGACTGAAAAATGAAACATTTTCTTACTATATGCAAGTGGCTAATTTTCTTCTTTGATAGAGAAGACGAATGGGGTTGCTCCATCTCCTTAAGCCAGGAGTCCTTGGGCAATCGATACACTTCTAGCCAAACATCCCCAGTTCCTGCATTGGGAAACCAGTCATTGAGCAAGTTTAAATAGGCAAAAGGTCTTTTGTAAAATAGTCTGCCTTCTCAGAACTTCTGGCAGGGGAATATTTATATCCTGGTAAGATGGAGGATGATGCAATCACTGTTGCAAGCTGTGACCCTTGAAGAGATTTTTCTACTGAGAGGAACAATACTTTAATAAGACCCTTTAGAATGGGATACTCAGCTATACAACTCTTCAATTGTCAACCAAACTATTGAGGTTACAGGCTAGAAAGATGAAGGATAGTTATATGAAGAAATGGAGTTTTATGAGAAAGCAGATCCCTCATACTTGAGCAGGCAATTTTGTTCAACCAGTCTCGGTGTTGGGCCCTTTTCTCAATGTTTTAAGTGTTCTAAACTCAATCTTATAAAAGAAAGATATCTGGAGAGGGAGATAACTTATACATGGGTGGGGAGGGATAATCATGGGATCCCTGATCAGTTGTGTTCCCTTTAGCCCACTTGATGAAACTAAGGGATGTAAGAAGCAGGTAATGGCAATCAGAGGCATAAAGGTACAAAGTAAATGTAAAGAAATTTGCCCCTTTACACGGTATAAAGATGGTGCTTCATTAATAAGACAGAATATAGGGCAGCTAGATATTGGCTGGCAAAGATCAGACTCAGTAAACTCCAATAGCTCCCTATTACCTCTAGGATCCAATATATAATTCTCTGACACTTAATGCTTTTCACTAACTGCCCCCTTCCTATCTACTGAATCTTCTTGCACATTCTCACCCCTCTACACTCTACAATCCAGCCATACTGGACATCTTCCCACACGCCATTTCCTCCATCTACACTGGCTGTCTGCCATGCCTGAGATGTTCTTCTTCCTTATCTCTGCCTCCTAGAATCCCTTGTGTCTTTAAAACTCTGTTTAAGTAGCACATTCTATGTGAAACCTTCCTCAATGTTTCCAGTTGCTAGTGACCTCCTAACTTATGTTCCTTTTCTATATATCTATATATTTTTCTCTATATATCCATGCATATATATGTTGTATGTACACTTGCAGGCTGCTAAGTGGCATGATGGAGAGAGTGCAAGACCTGGAATCAGGAAGACCAGAGTTCAAATCTGGGCTCAAATACTTACTAAATGTGTGACCTTGGGCAACTCATTTAACCTCTGCCTGCCTCAGTTCCCCAATATGTAAACTGGGGATGACAGCACCTACTTTCCAGGTGGTTGTGAGGATTCAATGAGATAATTTTGTAAAGCCCTTTTACAACCCTTAAATTACTATGTAAATACTAGTTATAATAGTGGTGGTGACGATGATAAACTTCTCGAGGACAGGGGCTGTTTCACTCTATTCCCAGTGCTTAGCACAGTATCAGGAACACAGCAGACACTTAACCAATGCTTACTGACAGGTCGACTATTATCAGACAAGATAACTTATTATCGAAGATTGCTGGACTGGGAAGGCTTTGAAAATATAGTCTCTACATCTAAAACCTGTTAATATGGAAACAGAAATTTCACATTCCTGACAGGAAGCTATATGAGAGCTGGACTTCTGCTCTTATGTGGAGTGGGATCTCATTTGAATGTTCCCTAAGGAAAAAAAAATGTATGTGTGAAAGAGATGGTAGGTCTGCACTCTTTAATAATAATAGTCTTTAGTTTGTCTTGCCTTGGAGAAGCATGGCCATAAAAATCCCTCCAGGAGAAACTTGCAAATTCAAACATGTAGTTTGCTTGCTAATATCATCCTGAAAAAAAAAAAAGAGATATCACTACAGATTAGGCTTAGCTCATAAGAGAGAAAAATATATTTCACTGTATTTTCTGGTTGACATTAGAGAGAACAAATCATTCAAATTTCTCATCCATATTAAAGGTGTTTCCCAAAAAGCATTTGATGAAAGGAGCAATACAAAATACCAATCTAGGCATTACATAAAAGATTCTTTCACTTCAATTAGGGAATAGGATAATAGCATATATCATTTTTATGTTCAAAATCTTTGGGATTTTCATCAATTTTCCAAATTCTTCTAATAGTTTAGGAAGACTTCATATCGCCCAATATCCTGGAAGACTAGCTGACATACACAGACCAAAGCCATCTAAGTCACTTTATTGAACTGAAGCAGGTTGCAGCTGACTCTAAAAATAAGGTCATTTTGCTAATCAGTGGCATATAGATTGTATATAGTTCTACTGAGTTTTTCTGCAACTTTACTCAACATCAATTTTTACAAAACAAATCAAAATTTTTACAAGGCAAATTTCTATTAAAATCACATATCATTAAAATAAGGTAGTGTTGGATGGAAGAAAATTGAGACATTAATGCACTGTTGGTGGAGTTGTAAACTGATCCAACCATTCTAGAGAGCAATTTGGAACTATGGCCAAAGGGCTATAAGACTATGTACACCCTTTGATCCAGCAATACCACTATTAGGTCTGTATCCCAAAAAGATTTTTTTAAAGGGGGAGGGGGGAGGGAGGGGGAAGAGGGAAAAAGTTGAAACTGGAAATCTTATGGGAATGGGTGTTGCAGACTATCTCTACATGTGGCTGGAAAATGATAGAATACTTTTATGGAAAAAAACATAATACTATTCTCTTATTATGTTGGGCTTGTAAGGGTACATTGTGAAATGTTCCTTGTTTTGTAAATCTGCAAAACTTTGCATTTGGAGATAATTGTGATTTTTATCTACACATGTGAGATTGCATATAATATAACATTGGCTGTTTTGAGACATTACTATATGGCACTGGGGAAGCAAGTGAAAGGACATTAATTATGCCTCCTCAGAGACTATAGAGAACTGTTCTGAAATTGGGACAAGGGCAGTGTTAAGTAAAATAAAACAAAATAATTTTTTTAAAAAGGGGGGGAAAGGGCCTTTCTATACAAAAAAGATCTGTAGCACCCTTTTTTTTTTTTTTTTGGTAGTGGCAAAGAATTAGGAAATGAGGTGATGCCCATCAACTGGGGAATGGCTGAACAAATTGTGCTATGTGATTGTAATGGAATATAAAAACCTGGAAAGACTTACATGAACTGATGCAAAGTGAAGTGAGCAGAACCAGAAAAACAGTGTATACAAAAAGAGCAATACTATACAATGATCAACTGTGAATGATTTAGCTATTTTCAGCACTACAATAATCCAAGACAATTCCAAAGGACTCATAATGAAAAATGCTATCCGCTTCCAGAGAAAGAACGGATGGAATCTGAATGCAAATAGAAGCACACTATTTTTCACTTTCTGTATTGTTTTTCATGTTTTTTTTTTCCTCTGGGTCTGTGTCTTCTTTCACAACATGACTAATATGGTAATAGGCTTTGCATGATTGAACATGTATAACCCATATCAAATTGCTTACCATCTCAGGAAGCAGGAGGTGAGGAAAGAAGTGATAAAATTTGGAAGTCAAAAATTTAAAACATTTTCTTTACATGTAACTGGGGGAAAATAAAATATTATTTAGCTGTGTGATTTGTTTGTTTGTTTTGGTTGGGCAATGAGGGTTAAGTGACTTGCCCAGGGTCACACAGCTAGTAAGTGTCAAGTGTTTGAGGCTGGATTTGAACTCAGGTCCTCCTGAATCCAGGGCCCGTGCTTTATCCACTGAGCCACCTAGCTGCCCCTAATAAAATATTATTTAAACAAATAAGGTGGTATTGTTACTATTCAATAAGATATAGATTGAATATAGCCCTACTATTAGTTTCTCTGTAAATCTGCTCATTTTTTAGGCATCAAAGTTACTCTAAAACAAATTTCTGTTTTTAAAAAATTGCATATTTCCTTTGGCCCTAAGGCCACTTTGGAGCAAGACTGTATTTTGGGGGGGGGCAGGGCAGGGGAACAGTTGGGTCAGTAAAAAGATTCTTCTCTTACTCTCTACCAGGGTATAGTATGTACTCTCTGGTGTGGAAAACATTGTTAATTGGGGGATGGGGCCTTTAATAGAGTAGCAGGGAAAGGTGGCTGTTTGGTCACACAAGCCCATTTTTCCTCCTAGCCCGACACATCCCTCCAGTGTTCTAATGTAGTTTTTGTATGAGTGACAAAAATGGAAGACTTACCACTTCATTGATGGCTTTTATTAGAAAAAGAAAATCCTTGTAAAAATAAAAGAGACGAACGACACCTGAAATAGAAAGCGAGTCGTTATAAAAGACAAGGCAGGCCAGTCAAGAATCTGTTTTCCTAATTATGTACTTGAATTCCTGCCCCAATTTACGTAAAATAATCTCAACTGGGCCCTTCCTGCATACTAGTTGTTTTTTTTTTTTGTTGTTGTTTGTTTCCTGATAACTCTCTGTTGAACAGCCCAAAGCTTTAGCTTCCCCAACCTTCTCTCCTCAAGCCACCTACGACACATTCCTCCCTCCCTCTCCGCTGAGGAGATGACTGTTATTTCCCTGGCAAAAAGTAGGCTCTGTGAAGCCAAAGGATGTCGCACTTTTGTCTTTGTATCACCAGTTGCCTAAGACAATGGCTGGCACATAGCAAGCCCTTAATAAATGCTTGTTGAATTTAATTAAACTGAAATTTAATGACAGGACAATCCCATGCATTAGCCCAGCTCCCCAACTGTCCTACCCAAACCTACCACTCTCATTTTAGCTTTCACCACTCCCCCCAACTTAAAATGTTGTTATCATTCTTGTCCCCTGAAATCCCCTCCATGGTTCTCTTTACCTATCTGAAACCTACTCATCTTTTAGGTCCCAGCTGAAGTGCCATGTCCTCCAGGAAGTTTTCCTCAATTTATCTAATCCATACTTATCTTTCTTTTCTGAACTGCTTCACAAGTTATCACTCACATCACCCATTTTGCCACTTTTAATCACATATTACCTTGTGGTTGTTAAAATTTTAAGTGTGTATATTTTTGCCCCTTCAATCAGAATGTAAGCATTTTGAGAATAGAGATCATATGATAAATTTCACACATTCTCCATAGAACCTCATTGCAGTACTCATTAAAAGCATGGACTTGCATATGTGTATATAATTTGTCTATATTTATAAAGTATATATGCTGAATTACCATAGTTCTTCTATTACCATTATTTGCACAGCCTAAAAAGGGCTTTACCATACGGCTGTATGGCAGCATTTTCCAATCCTGCAGACCTGGGTCCCTATTTCTAATCTGGTCTCCATCCCCACAAAATAGGATTACAAAGGGATTTGGCACACCACCAGTGACAGTTCGGGAAGGACCGTGGGTACCTAGTGTATTGCCCAAATTACGTTTAGACTTCAAATCAAGAAGTTAGAATAAAAAACAGCAACATTTATTTCTGAAGCTCCAATGTGAAGGTTTTATCAATAAAGAATAGGTGCAGATGGCTCCTAACACACTGGAAAAGCCTCAAATATGAGACCAATGATGGCTGCATGTCTGTTATATTGATGTACAGAACCAGCCTCACTAAATTCAAAGAGACTTGAGGGTGATTAATTTTTTAGCCACAACAACTTTGGGGGGCGAGGGGCAATGAAGGTTAAGTGACTTGCCCAGGGTCACACAGCTAGTAAGTGTCAAGTGTCTGAGGCTGGATTTGAACTCAGGTCCTCTTGAATCCAGGGCCGGTGATTTATCTACTGTGCCATCTAGCTGCCCCCACAATAACTTTTTAAGACCTCTAAAGGGTGGGGGCACAGCTAGGTGGCACAGTAGATAAATCACCGGCCCTGGATTCAGGAGGACCTGAGTTCAAATCCAGCCTCAGACACTTGACACTTACTAGCTGTGTGACCCTGGGCAAGTCACTTAACCCTCATTGCCCTGCAGCAAAACAAAACAAAACAAAACAAAACAAAACAAAAAACCTCTAAAGGGTTGCCCTCTGCGTCAGAAGAAAAACTATCCACTTAGACAAAACCATGGTTATTTTAGGTATAAAAGAAGCACACTGTGAATAATTTTCATATATGCACCAATGGGGCCAAAAAACCCTCTGCTTTTTTCCATAGTCTCACAACTGCTATATTACTTATACACAAGGCCTAACATTTGTTTAGACTCAGGAGTCGATGCTTAGATTTAGGGAGAAAAACAGACCCTAGTGTAGCCAATGAAATTCCACCCACACAGAAAAACATATACATCCCTACCAGAAGATAGGTTGCCTTTTGATCCAATGTAAACCTACAGGCATCTCTAGAATGAATAAAAAACAACAAACAAACAGGAAGAGTAAGTACCCATTTCATCCACAGTAGCAACAAATACTTCATTCCCAATTTCTGTAGCCCAGATGGACACGATCTCAACTTTGATTGCATCCCAACTACAAACCCGTGAATAATTGTACAAGGCATTGAAGACTCTCAGTCCTCTGGACGTCCCAAGAAACACAAAGCCTTTACAGATGGCAATGCAATTTGGTACACTTGAAAGCTGTGAAGACAAATCAGAGTGCAACAACATATGATCACCAGTTGTCACTGTTCTCATATTTAAGTACAGAAATCTTCTGTAATATGAGCTGCTTCCCAAGGAGAGAAGAATCTTCATGAATAGAATGTATGCTTCTGCCTCAAACCCCTCACATTACTCATTCTGATCCTCAAGAATTGACAATGATTTATTTTATCCAAGTACTCTTTCAGCTCTACAGGGTACAACTACCTAGCTGGGGGATATATGGAGGAAGAAGCTTCCCTCCCACCCTCCCTCCAACTCTTGTCTTTTCAGAGCTCAGAAAGAAAACTGCTGACTGGGGCAGCTAGGTAATGCAGTGGATAAAGCACTGGCCCCGGATTCAGGAGGACCTGTGTTGAAAACACTTGACACTTACTAGCTGTGTGACCCTGGGCAAGTCACTTAACCCTCCTTGCCTCACAAAAAAACAAAACAAAAAAAAGAATTCAGAGAATTTTAGGGGCAACTAGGTGGTGCAGTGGATAAAGCATCGGCCCTGGATTCAGGAGTACCTGAGTTCAAATCCAGCTTCAGACACTTGATACTTACTAGCTGTGCGACCCTGGGCAAGTCACTTAACCCCCATTGCCCCCCCCCAAAAAAAAAGAAAGAAAGAAAAAAGAAAAGAAAACTGCTGATCTCTAGCCAATAGCCTGCATTCCTGTTGGTTAAACTACTTTTCTATATGCCTTTAGGAGGTAATTTAAAAATATATCAAAGGGCTTTAGGGATAATTCCTTTCAGAAAAAAAAAAATTCTCATGAAGATGCTTTCAGGCACCAGCAAGGAAATAGAAAGCTATTAACCAAGAGGAAAGGGGGAAGGGAATAAGCATTTATATAGTATCTATTGTGTGGCAGGCACCATGTTAAGTGCTTTTTACAAATATTATCTCATTTAATTCTCACAACAACCCTGAGAGGTAAGTGTTGTAATTATCTGCATTTTACAGATGGGGAAACTGAGGCAGCCAGAGGTTAAATGACTTACTCAGGGTCACACAGTTCGAGGTTGGATTTGAACCCAGGTCTCCTTGATTCCAAACTTAGTGCTCTATCTACTATACCACCAAATACCTCCAGTAAGCTGGCAAAGGATGGGTAACCATCAAGGGGAACACAGAGCAATCTAGAGGTGTCAGCCTATGTTGGGTGAACATGTAGGGAAAGGAGTAGTACTGATGCCAACCTGCCTTCGCAGCCTGATTTCCCACTTCTCCACCTTGTCCTCTCATACTTTTGTGCATTTCTATAGCCATTCCCCACACCTAAAATGAAGACCACCTACCCCATTTGCCCATGAAATCCTTCACTGTTTTTTTTTTTTTTTGGTTGTTTTTTTTTTAGTGAGGCAATTGGGATTAAGTGACTTGCCCAAGGTCACACAGCTAGTAAGTGTCAAGTGTCTGAGGCCGGATTTGAACTCAGGTCCTCCTGACTCCAGGGCCAGTGCTCTATGCACTGTGCCACCTAGCTGCCCCCAAGACACTGTTCATGACGCCTTCCCTGATCCGTCCAGCCTGGAATCCCTCTCTCTCTAATATTTTATCTTTTTATTTGACCTCTCTTCTCCACTTATACTATAATTTACATCTTAGCTATTTGGGTAGCGGTCTTATCCTTCATACCAAATTAAGCCATTTTGAAGGCAGGGATTGTGTTGGTTTTTGGTCTTTGTATCCCTAGGGCTAGTACAGTAGCTTTCACCCAGCAAGTGTTAAATAAATGTTTACTGAATCAAATCATTGACTACCACAGATAAGGATAGGGACTGCATTTGTGATCTTACTAGTATTGGGAACGCCCCAGGGAAGAAATTCTCTTTACCCATACAGGTCCAGGTTACCTTTTCATTAACATAGTGTAAGAGGTTAAATGACTTGCCCAGAGGTTACACAATCAGCATGTATTAAAGCCAAGTCTTCTTGGCTCCTAGGCTAGCTCTCAAACCAATACATAATGCTATTTATCACAAAGAGACTAACAAAAAGAAAATACATCTAATACTATCTCTCACCAAAGATATGATAGGAAAATGTCTCCTCCAAACTAGATTCATTTTCCTCCTTCTTTTTCCCACTAATCAGAAGTCAACAAATAAGAACCTCAGTTGTCCCCAAGTTATATTTATTTATTTATTGTTACATTAAACTTGATATAATATTTAGGCAACCAGATGTTGCAGTAGATAAGACTGTTAGACCTGGAGTCAGGAAGACCTGTGTTCCGATTCAACCTCAGACACTTACTGGTTGTGTGACCCTGGTCAATTCACTTGACCTCTTCCTGCCTCAGTTTAGCACCTACCTCCCAGGGCTGTTGTGAGGATAAAATGAAATTATATTTTAATTTATTATATTTTAAAGTGCTTTGCAAACCTTAAAGTACTATATAAATGCTATTATTATTAAACATTGTAGTACCTATTGTACCAGCCTAATTTCAATAAATTTATATACCTGGAATTTCTGAGTTGGTAAGTAGACAGTTGGCTGGATTTTGATGATTGTAACTGCCTTTGTTGCTTCTCTCTCCTCAATGATTTCCCATGCCCGGTCAAACAGTAGGTTCACCAGTTTATTGATCATCCGGAAGGGCTGAGGCAGGGAATCGAGGATTTGATCTGGATCCTTGAGGAAATAATCACCTTCCTCATCCTTAATCCAATCCTGTTCTTCATAAGTGGGGATCTCTAGGGGTCCTTTGCGGATATATACTGGCATCTTGATCTTACTGGTCTACCAATTCTCATAACAAGTTTGCTTTGGGAGACATACTGGTAGAAAGTGGCAATTTTTTCCCAGAAACTTCTGCAAAGTTCTGAATTGTTGAAGGAATGAGACGCTTTAAAAGAAAGAAAAAATAGCTTTCTAAGGATAACACACAATTCAGATGGGTCTGATTTCCTAGAACTCAAACACAATGAGGATATTTCTTCTAGAAATCTGAACTTTCATTATACCAGGCTCCTTACCTTGTTCATTGTCAGCTGTGATATCAGGTGAGAATTTCTCTACTGATATTCAATAGCCTGCCTGATACCTTATCATTAAATCCCTGGAGACTTTTTTAGGTACTATTCAGGCATATTTCCTATCTTGAACCCAACAGAATGTATGACCATAAAAGAAGGAGACTGATTTTGCATATCACTTATAGAAACTGTTCTTATTACTTAGGGTTATTTCAGCTCCATTCTATGATTCAGTACTCTAATTGCATTGGGTCCTGGAATACCATAAAACTTGTTCGAGTAAAGTCATATATTCATTTAAAATAATTTATTCAAATATTTACAATGTAAAAATAAAGAAAATTTAAAATTCACATTGCAAAGATTACAACCTGCAGTTAGATGAGTAGTCCATTAAATTAATCCATCTATCTTGGGCAGCCACTGAAGACAGACAATGAGCCTGGCCCAGATCTAAATAAGAAGATGAGAATGAGATGGATTTATTTTTTAAAATGGAAGATCATGTTCATGTTCTCAAACAACTCGTCATCTTTTTAATATTTTTTTTTAAGTGAGGCAAGTGGGGTTAAGTGACTTGCCCAGGGTCACACAGCTAGTAAGTGTTAAGTGTCTGAGGCCAAATTTGAACTCAGGTCCTCCTGACTCCAGGGCTGGTGCTCTATACGCTGTGCCACCTAGCTGCCCCCTATCTTTTTAATATTATATGTTGCAAAGAAGCACAGATCTGCACTGGTAAAGGAATTCTTCACAAGGAACTCATAATAAAGATGAAATCACAAGTTAATTTTTTAAAAAAAGAAAAACAAAACTTCCAGGAATATTATAAGGCTATAAACAAGGAAAAACTATGATCTCAGAAGAATCACAACTGGAAGTGACCCAAAAGATAAGAGACTTTTAGTAGGCAGAAGTATGATGCAGAATATTACCATTCACCACTTACCTGCAGACATGTAGGACAGGGAGGTGGGGGGAAGGGTGCTCAGGAGAGAGAGGGGGAAATAAAAGAAATTTTAAAATGGTCAACTGACATCCACAAAACATTAAAAGAAGCAGAGGCCAGCCTCTAGCACATTGGTTGGATCCTCTATAAAAGGAATAAAATAGATGAGAATTATTTAATATTGGTAACCTGGAAAGAAGTTAAAATGAGAGGATTCTTAGGCATAGCTCTCCCCTCACCAAACCAAATAATACAAATAAAGAGCCACACAATAAAAAAATAATCCAATAATGACAAGAAGAAAAGTGAAAGAACCTGCCAATGTGATTTTTTTTTCTTTTTTTGGTGAGGCAATTGGGGTTAAGTGACTTGCCCAGGGTCACACAGATAGTAAGTGTCAAGTGTCTGAGGCCGAATTTGAACTCGGGTCTTTCTGAATCCAAGGCCGGTGCTTTATCCACTGCCACCTAGCTGTGCCCCCAATGTAATTCGGTTTTTTTGGGGGGGAGTTTGGTGAGGCAATTGGGGAGTCAGGAGTACCTGAGTTTAAATCCGGCCTCAGACACTTAACACTTACTAGCTGTGTGACCCTGGGCAAGTCACTTAACCCCAATTGCCTCACTTAAAAAAAATAATTATTATGGACGCTTGGTAAAGTACTCTTCAGAACGGATCTCGAAGGCCCTTTCCCACTCTAAATTCTTAGGCTATGACAACGTCGTTCAGTCAAGTCTGACTTTTCATGACCCCGTTTGGGGTTTTCTTGGCAAAGATACTGGAGTGGTTAGTCATTTCATCCTCCAGCTCATTTTTACAGAGGGGGAAACTGAGGCAAACAGTTAAATGACTTGTCCAGAGTCACACAGCTATTAAGTGTCTGGTGCCGGCTTTGAACTCGTGAATGAGTCTTGACTCCATGCCGGCGCTCTATCCCCTGCACTACCTAGCTGCCCATACCAGACAAAGAGAGGTCAACGGAAATTCTTGGGAGCTTTCTCGTGGAGAGGAGAGGGCTGGGGAGGACGCTACGGCGTGGTAGGACGCACCTGAGACACACGCGGGGACGGTAGGAGCAAACACCTAGGTGGCCACCAGCCCCGGAGGTTTCTGGGTTCCCAGTCGGACAGAGCGTCTTAACTAGAGCCTCGTCGCCTAGGTAACCTGCATATCCGGCTCAGCCTGGAAGTTTCGCGCTCTCCCATTTCGGCGTCGCTCAACCCTGTTGCCGAGGTAACCCTTACTTCCGGCTCAAGTCCGGAAATCCTTGAAGCTGCGACCTCTTCCGGCCCGGACGGGAGGCTCTAGGTGTGGGGCGGTCCGGGAGGAGGGGATGTTATATTCCCCTCCTACGGGACCTCTGTTCTCTACCCTCCCTCTTCCAGCCCCCGCCCTCGAGTAGTGCCCGCCCCAATGAGGGTGGAGGGAACTCGGCCCGGCGGGGCCTGGAGAGCGTCGAGTCACCCGCTCCCCGGGGGACTGGGGCGCCCTCTGTTCTGGTGGGGCTCCTCGGGCCACTTCTGAGCCCAGTGCGGTGGGGAAGTGGGTGGTGGGTAGGCGAGATGGACGCTTTCACTCGCTTCACCAACCAGACTCAGGGCAGGGACCGGCTCTTCAGGTGAGTCTGGGTTTCCGTCCTCCCACACCGGTGATCAGTGAGCTTCTCCAACCCCAACTGTGCCCATCCCAGCCCTGCTAAAGGCCCCGACTCCGTCCCCCTTCGCCGAGACGGGGTGCAGCTGGAGCCGACTCCCCGAGGTGACCTCTGTTCCTGCTAGCTTTCAGCTGCCTGGCGATCATATTTCTTTATGGACGTGAAAAGTGGCAAGCCAGCGAAAAGACAGAATCCCTGGGGCCCCAATTTAGTCTCTGCCCCGATGGGCCGAGCTAGCCCCATTAGAAGGAAGTGTTTGAACGGGGGCCAACTCCGATTCACTAAATCTTTTAAGTATATAACTTGGGGGAAAACGTAGATAAAATCCACAAAATCCAATTGGAGCGAAAACCTCTGCCCCGGGGCCCTTTCTCAAACTAAGGACGCGTTGTACTAATGCCTTTCAGTGTGGAACTCGGTGTACTCTTGCAAAATTCCTCATGGCATTAACTTGTAAAACCAGAAACAATGACTTTCTTGATAATTTTTCCCTGTGAAGGGAAACACTGGACTGACTCTCTTGGAGTTTTCTTAAAAAGGGAACTTTAGGGTCTGCCCTTGTAAGAAGGGAAACAACCCAAGAGGTGATCATGTCAGATGTCCTAGGAAATAATCCTGTGATGAATCCCTTTTTGTCACATACTTAGAAAAGAGATGCCCCTAAGAGTGCTCACTATTCCCAGCTTTTAATTAATGGGGATCATAGATTTAGAGTTGTGAGTGACTTAGAGATTATTGAACCTAACTTCGATTTTAAAGATGAGGAAACTGAGACTCATAGAATCTTAAATGATTTGCCCAAGGACACACAATAAAGTGGCAGAGCAGGAATTTGAACTCTGGCCTTCTGATTTGAGATACGGTACTTTTTTTCACTGCACCGCAGGATTTGACAGTTACATGTCTATAAAATGTTAATTAAGCACATATGGTTAGAAAGTATTTCACTGTGCCTCATAAAATCTTGGTTGGTAGTCAGCCTGATCAAATTCAAATTCAGGTAGTTAAATTTACAATTTCATTTGGCTATTTCCCCTTATTTTGCTAATACTTTTATAATGAGCTTCACAGCACATCAGAAATGCTACATTTCATCACACTTCTATAAAATATAAGCACACAGTGAATGGATACACACATGTTGATTGTACATCTACTCTGCCAGATCGAAGATCTTTGCTCTATCATTTTGCAGAACTTTATCTAATCTCCTCACTAACAGTTTGAGCAGACTTTCTTTAAAATGACAGGGTCTTCCTCTACTCTTTAAACTTGTCTTAAGGGAAACTTATTTTTCGACCTAATCAGAGGCCAGCTGAGCACCTATAGCCAGGAAGCACGTATATCTGAGTTTACTCAACTATACAATAAAAATTAAAATCTATAATAATGTAACCTCTTTAGCCTTATATGCTGAAATATTTTCAAAATAATTTGTCAGTATGTATACAGGACAATTCTATTTCTTATTCTTGATCAACTTTCATATATCTCTATATTCTTTGTATTTACCATTCTTTACAGCAACGTCATGCTTTTGTTGAATTAATATACCATAGTTTGTTTAGCTATTCCTAAATAACCGCAGGACATTTAGGTGATTAGGTGATTTAGGTTTTTTCCTGTTATAAATAACACAGTTATAAATGTGTACAACTAAATCTTTTTTTTTCCTGCTTGATTATTTCCTTGGATTATATTCCCAGGAGTGGGGGTTACCAAGTCAAAGGGTCTTATAGCTCTTTGGTGTACATCCAGATGGCTAGAAAGCACTTTTCTTTTTCTTCTTTTTTTTTTTTTTGCAGGGCAATGGGGGTTAAGTGGCTTGCCCAGGGTCACACAGCTAGTAAGTGTCAAGTGTCTGAGGTCAAATTTGAATTCAGGTCCTCCTGAATCCAGGGCTGGTGCTTTATCCACTGCACCACCTAGCTGCCCCCACACTTTTCTTTTTTTAAAGGAACTCCCTGTCCCCCAAATTTATCACCTTTGGCTCCCAAATCTTTGCTACAGCATTCTGAAAATCATTTTAAATTCGTCAGAAGGTTTAATGTATAGCTATTAAACTATGGTTAGAGAAATACAGTATAGAAAAACATTTTGCTATGAAGTAGTTAGCTAATCATATAGACTGCTAAAAGCATGGACTTGTGAATATCTGTGATTCACAGTTTCTAATTCATTGTGCCTGTATTAGGAAATAATGTTAGGAGCTGTAGATTGATACATGGAAATAACATTCTTCTATTGAACTAAGTATTAAAATGATATAGTATTCATTAAGTCGATTTCTATTTGTATATCCTTTTCCTATTTATTAGATTTAACCCCATATGAAAGCCACATATAAGAAAATATCTCTTTTTGTATATGTAATAATCCATATTGTTTTGCCTGGGACTGTCGTTTCTTCAGTGGCAGGAAGTCAGTCACTGGTGCTGGGATTTCCCAGTACAAATCAGCAAGATAGTTGCTTGATTTGTCAATGATTAACAGAGCTAGTATGTTCTCAGTGCTTGTACCTAGGGCTTCCTGACTAAGGCCAGTCCTCTCTATTCATTATGCCACCTGTGTTATACATGGCTTCTTATAGGTCCTTTATTTTATGTCTGGCCCCTTTTGTATACGTGATTTAAAGATGAGATGGTTTTTTGAGCAATTTTTTTTCCTTGATCCACATTAACTTTTATTCCCACCACTCATGTCAACAAAATGGCTGCTTTTTGCTGTTCACTGTATTATTTCAAAGCCCTTTGCCATCACCTTTGTGTTGCATTTTCATTACTTGTGCTACCCTTGGGCCTTGTGGAGTTGGTACAGAATATTCCTCTTATAAGTTCTGCTTCATAGAAATTATCCTAAGGACTTTGCCTTTAGCAATGTACCTTTCTCTTTTCCTCCTCATGAATTGTTTTGCTTAACTTGTAAATCATTTTCCTCACTTTTTTTTTCCATTCCAGAGCCATTCAATATACATGCATGTTGCTTAGATATTTATTAGAGCCTAAGGCTGATAGAGAGAAGGTGTTAATGAAGCTCAAGAAACTGGAATCTAGTGTGAGCACTGGCCGTAAATGTAAGTATCATGTCTCTTGAGGAACAGAGCCTCCCAGTTGAGAATCCTTAGCCTCAGAACCTTTGGCGTTCATATCAATTCCTAATCATGATTTATATTTGATAGTACTTGTTGATGTTTTCCAGTATTCCTGACCTCGTTGTACAGATGGGGCAACTGAAAAAGCCAAAGAAGTTAAATAATCTAATAACAAAGGGCCATCCCACAGGCACAATCCTGGGTTTTTGGTGCTATGCTGCTTCTTCCCACATAACCAGAACCAGTAGGACCAGTTCAGTAGCTTATTTTTGCACTAAAATCATCGAAATGTTTTGACAAGTCAAGAAAGATAAACAATTATTTCATATTTTTCTGGCTTCCAGGAGCTATAGTCAGGCTCTGTGAAGGAGTAGAGCAGTCATGCCAACATTTTCACCTGGCTAATGCCTACCCACTGCATGTTTCTGAATTTCTGTTTTTTTCTTCTTCACTTGGAGTGAATGATGGAGAGATGGGTAGCTCATTTTAAGCTTTTTTCCTAGCCACCTTAGTATGAAATATACAAAGTTAAGCCAGCATTTTACACCTATTTAAATCATTGCAATCACAAGTAATGGTAGAAAAAATCCATTATTGTTGTGTGTGATGTGCTAATTTGTGACAGGTGTTTTCTTCCTTCCTTCCTTCCTTCCTTCCTTCCTTCCTTCCTTCCTTCCTTCCTTCCTTCCTTCCTTCCTTCCTTCCTTCCTTCCTTCCTTCCTTCCTTCCTTCCTTCCTTCCTTCCGGGTTAAGTGGCTTGCCCAGGGTTACACAGCTAGTAAGTGTCAATTGTCTGAGGCTGGATTTGAACTCAGGTCCTCCTGAATCCAGGACCAGTGCTTCATCCACTGTGCCAACTAGCTGCCCCTTCTCCCTTTATTTCTTTCAGCTTTGAGAGACCATTGGCAATTCTGAACAGGGGAATGATGTATCAAAAATGTTATTTTAGAAAGATTGGTCTGAAGAACAAATGGTCAAGAATATTAAGGGAATTGATGATGAAAATGTGAAGGAAGGCAGCCTAGCAGTTTTAGATCTCAAACCACATTACAAAGCAGTAATCATCAAAACAATTTGCTACTGGCTAAGAAATAGAGTGATAGTTCAGTGGAATAGATTAGGTACACAGTACACAGTGATAAATGGCCATAGTAATCTAGTGTTTCATAAATCCAAATATCCAAGCTTTTGGGGCAAGAATGTACTATTTGACAAAAATTACTGGGAAAACTGGAGAGCAATTTGGCAGAGATACAGATCATCTTCTTACATTATATACCAAAATAAGATTAAAGTGAGTACATGATTTAGACATAAAGGGTGATAATATAAAAAAATTAGGGGAGCATAGAAAATCTTACCTGTCAGATCTATGGAGAAGGGAAGAATTTTGACCAAACAAGAGATTGAGAGAATCACAGGAAGTAAAATGGGTAATTTTGGTTAAATGAAATTTATAAGTTTTTGAACAAACAAAATCAATGTATCCAAAATTAAAAGGAAAGCAGGAAAATGGGGGGGTATTTTTACAGCAGATATCTCTGATAAAGGTCTCATTTCTCAAATATATTAGGGAGCTGAGCTGCATTTGTAAAAATAAGAGCTTTTCTCCATTTGATAAATGGCCAACAAATAGGAACAGGCAGTTTTTAGAAGAAGAAATCAAAGCTATCAATAGTCACATAAAAAAATGCTCTAAATCACTATTGATTAGAGAAATGCAAATTAAAACAACTCTGAGGTACCACCTCACACCTATCAGATTGGCTAATGTGACAGAAATTTATTCTACAAAACTTTTCAGGAAAAATTAGAATTGTTTCTACCAAAATCCACTTTGTCAGTGATTGAACAGGATCATTGTTCTATCCTGAAAGAAATGCCTTTTTTTTTTTTTTTTTTTTGGTGGGGCAATAGGGGTTAAGTGACTTGCCCAGGGTCACACAGCTAGTAAGTGTCAAGTGTCTGAGGCCGGATTTGAACTCAGGTTCTCCTGAATCCAGGGCCAGTGCTCTATCCACTGCGCCCCTCTATCCTAGCTGCCCCCAGCCATTCTTAAGAGAATTTGGAACTATGCTCAAAGGGTTAGAAAACTGTGCATGTCTTTTGACCTAGCAATACCATGACTAGGTCTGTATCCCAAAGAGATTTTTTGTTACTTTCTTTTTTTCTTTTCTTTTCTTTTCTTTTTTTTTGTGGGGCAATGAGGGTTAAGTGGCTTGCCCAGGGTCACACAGCTAGTATCAAGTGTCTGAGGCCTGATTTGAACCCGGGTACTCCTGAATCCAAGGCCGGTGTTTTATCTACTTCACCACCTAGCTGCCCCCCCAAAGAGATTTTTTAAAGGGAGGTGGAGAGGGGGAGGAAGAAGCTATTTATATAAAAATATTTTTAGCAGCTCTTTTTTTGTGGTGGCAAAGAATTGGAAATTGAGGGGATACCCATAAATTGGGGAACAACTGAACAAATTATATGATTGTGATGAAATATTATTGTACTATAAAAAATAACAAGCAGGATGGTTTCAGAAAATCCTGGGAAGATATGAACTGAGGCAAAACCAGGAGAACATTGTCCACAGCAACACTAGTATTTTAATAATGATCAAATATGAAAGACAGCTATTCTGATCAATACAATGATCTAAGACAATTCCAAGACTTAGGTTGAAAAATGCTTTTCACTTTCTCTCCTCTTGATCTGTGAGTGGCCTTGAATTGGATTGAGATAGCCATTGGAGCGATATGAGATAGGCACACAAAAAAACACTTTCATAATCATTCTAGCTACTCATTTTACACTCTACAGAAGTATTCTCCTCCTCAAGAGAGGAAGATCTCCTCAAGGGAGAGAAATCAGATTAACTCCCAAGTACAGATAGAAACATAATTTTTTCACTTTCTTTTATGTTTTATTTTGCTTTCTTTTTTTTGCAACATGGCAAATATGGAAATATATTTTGCATTACTTCACATATATAATTGATATAATTTTTTGCTTTTTCAATGAGGAGTGGGAGTGAAAGAGAATTTGGAAATAAAAAAATTTTTAAATGAATGCTATAAGTAAAGAAATATTAAGGGGGAAAAAAGAAAGATTGATCTGTCAAAGGTGTAAAAGATATATTGAAGGAAGGAGGCATGGGAAGTAAGTCTTAGAGTAATTAAATTGTAAAACAGCAACTCCCCTGAAAGATGTAGTAACTGCAGCTAAGATTAGAAGGAAAGAAGGAGACTGGGAGAAAAAAAAATTATAACAAGTTTCTCTTTTAAAGGCCTCATTTCTCAAATATATAGAGAACTGAATCAAATTTATAAGAATTTGATTGATTCCCCAGTTGATAAATGGTCAAAGGATATGAACAGGAAGTTTTCAGAAGAAATAAAAACTATAGCCATATGAAAAATGTTCTAAATCCCTATTGATAAGAGAAAGGCTAATTAAGACAATTCTGAGATAGCACCTCACAACTATCAGATTTTCTAACATGACAGATACTGGAGGGGATATGGAAAAGTTGGGACATGATTCACTATTTGTGGAGTTTTGAACTGATCCAACCATTTTACAGCGCAGTTTGAAACTATACCTAAAGAACTATAAAACCCTTTCACCCAGCAATACCAGTACTAGATCTGTATCCCAAAAATATCAAAGAAAAAGGAAAAGAACCTATTTGTACGAAATATTGATAGCAGCTCTTCTTGTGATGACAAAGATTTGGAAATTGAGGGGATGCCCATCAAGTAGAGAGTGTTTGAACAAGTTGTGGTATGTAATTGTGATAGAATACTAGTGTGCTCTAAAAAATGATCGGCAGGATGGTTTCAGAAAAACCTGGGAAGATTTATAGGAACAGATAGAAAGTGAAGTGAGCAGAACTAGGAGAACATTATACACAGTAACAACAATGTTGTATAATGATCAACTGTGAATGACTTAGCTATTCTCAGCAGTACAGTGATCCAAGACAGTTCCAAAGGACATATGAGAAAAAATGCTGTCTTCCTCCAGAGAAGTAACTGATGGAGTTTCAATACAGATTGAAGCATAATTTAAAATTTTTCTTTCTTTTTCTTTTTTCTTCCCTTTTTTTGCAAGATGGCTCATATGTAAATGTGTTTTGCATGATTTCACACATATAATTGTTATCGTATTTCTTGCCTTCTCAATGAGTTGGGGAGGGATGGGAGGGAGGGAAAGAGTTTAGAACTCAAAACTTTTAAAAAATAAATAATAAATTTGAGGGGGGAAAAGCATCACCTTCTTTTGGCAGGAGGTCTTTCCTGATCCTTCCCATCGCAGCTGCTGGTGCCTTCCTCCTCAAAGTTATCTTGCATTTACTCTGTATATAGGATTTAATGCTCATCTATATACATATTCTTTCTCATATATTGTAAGTTCCTTGAAGACTGGAGCTGTTTCATTATTGCCTTTGCGTTCCCAATGGATGGAACAAAGGCATTTAATAAATGCTTGTTGATTGGGAAAAAAAGAGAATGTAGTAATTGAAGGTTATGCTAGTGATAATTCAGCAACTCCTTCATGGCAGAGAAATGTTTCTGTATCACCTAGACATTGCAATCTTTATTTGTGAATGGCCTTGAATTGGAATGAGATAACCATTGGAGTGATGTGAGATAGGTACACAACAAAACACTTTCTTGCCTTTCATAATCATTCTAGCTACTCATTTTACCCTCTACAAAAGTATTCCCTTCCTCCACCAAGGTGCAGGATTTTTAAGACTGATAAATTGGTGAAAAGTAAAATTATACCACAATGATAACCTAGCTTTTCTCAGTGATTCTGTTTTCCCATTTCATTGTTAATGAGAAGCTATGTTAAAACTCATGGGTTTTTCTTACAGGGTTCAGACTGGGTAATGTGGTACATGCTGTCCAGGCAACTCAACAGAGCATCCATGTATCTGATCTTGTGCCCCGATTCTGCCTAACAATAGCCAACCTGAACCGTGTGATTTACTTTGTCTGTGACACTGTCCTTTGGGTGAGGAGTGTAGGACTCATCTCTGACATCAACAAGGAACAATGGAGAAAGTGGGCTGCACGTCATTACTACTATTCTCTCCTGCTGAACATCATCAGAGATGTGTATGAGGTCTCCTTACAAATGGAGAAAGCTGCACAGGAAAAGGCAAAAAGAGAGAAATCAATGCCCCCAAACCACCTAGGACCTTGTGTAGCTGATGAAGAAACAGAGTGGCTCCAATCCTTTCTCCTTCTCTTGTTTCATTCTCTAAGGAAGCATCCCCCCTTGCTATTAGACACAGTGAAGAACCTCTGTGATATCCTGAATCCTTTGGACCAGCTTGGTATTTATAAGTTGAATTCTGGCATCATTGGACTAGGAGGCCTCCTGTCCTCCATAGTAGGCATGATAACAGTAGCTTATCCACAGATGAGACTAAAGACTTGCTGAAGTTCTTTTGTGTTGGGTACTAACACCTATTTAAGAAGGTGACCCTCTGCATAGGATGGGCACCTTGCCTATGACTGATGTATTCAAACCACTTTTTTGTTCAATTCCCTATGCTTATGTGGGTACACGCACTACATGTGTGCGTATTCCTCTGTCCCTTTCCCCATTGCACTAAAAAAAAATTCAGAGGTGGTCTCTGAACCTACCTTGAAGGGTCGTTGTGAGAATCCAGTGAGATAATATAAAAAAAGCACTTATCACGGTGCCTGACACATAGTAGATACCATGTAAATGCTTATTTTTTCCCCTGCCTCCTGCTATTGAGGTAGGACAGAACTGAGTTTGCAGTTTTTAAACCCTCTGCTCTCTAATAAAGTTTTTGAGTAGTACATTTGATGTGTAAGAACTAATAATGGTATAAGGAGACTCACTCTGTTGATGAAGTTTTTCAGATACACAAAAAGAGTGAGCCCCATTTATTAATTATATATATCCTTCAAAATTTGAACTCATTACAAAAGTCATGTCTAAGCTGTCTAATTCTAGACTCCATAATCTGATGGTTAGTTGTTCTTAAAATAACTGCTTTCACAAAACAAAAGTCTGTTAATCTAGAAGCTGAGTATGAGTACGCCACTCACGGTTTTCTATGATAATCAGGTATTTAAGTTTATAGAGTATGGGGTGTAGTTTGTCCCTGGGGGAGAAAGAGCAGAGAGGAGGATGGATAGGGCAGAGTGTAAGGAGTGAAGTGCTGAGGAAAGAAAGACAAGCATTAAAAAGCATAATTTACTATGATCAGATTTGGAGTATTGAATTAAACTGGGAAGTAAGTTTTTATGCCATATGCTCACTCTATAGCAGCTACCTTCCTCAGACCTTAAGTCATTGGTGGATATATGCTAGTTCTGCTCTTGCAGATGTCATGGGATGGAAGTGAATTAGGTATGGCACACCATCAGTTAAGGGGTTAGTAAATGGTTTAGTTTAGTGGTCTAGTTTGAGTGGTTCTTAAAAAATATGTTTAATAGGACATATGAATTCAACTGCTAAAAGAAATTTGACTCCTATTCTTTATTTTTTTATTTTATTTTATTTTTTTGGTGAGGCAATTGGGGTTAAGTGACTTGCCTAGGGTCACACAGCTAGTAAGTGTCAAGGGTCTGAGGTCGGATTTGAACTCAGGTCCTCCTGAATCCAGGGCCAGTGCTCTATCCACTGCACCACCTAGCTGCCTCTGACTCCTATTCTTGAAGACGACATTCACATCCATGGCTTAATTCCATTTCTTAGGCAAGGCAGCAGATCTGGAAAAGAAATTGGGTTTGGGAATTTTTTAAGTAAAATGGAAGATGTCAGGCAAAGACAAATTTTCTCAATAACCCTATTTTTACATCATGATGCTCAATTGTAATGTAAATGAATTATGACCAATAAATTTTTGGACTGATTTGAATTCTTGTATTTTTTGTATGTGTTCGGAGGGTAGCATAAGAAGGTGAAAGTAAGGGATAACCCTTCTTCATTACAGTTAGGCTTCTTCCCTCTAAGGAAAACAATTCTCTAGAGAGAAAGAAGAGATCACTATTCATAGGAAGACTGTGATCTTGGAAATAAACCTCAAGACAAGATCAGTTCTGAAGTTTACCTTGTAAGGCTGATGAAATTTTATAGTTAGGTAAGATGGAGAAAAGCATTGTCTCTAGAATTAATATCAGAACTAATTGTGTGCTAGATTCTGAGCCAAGGAAGCTGCTCTTCCAGAAGGGTTCTTAGAACCAAAGAAATATAAAATAGACCTGTCGACTAGCTTAGGGGCTATCTCAGAAGAGTAGCTTCTGGTGCCCTTCAGCCTCCTATGTCGGGGCGGGGGTAGAAATGAGGCTCTTTCACACTCAGCAGCATTCCCAAGACCTTTTACCAATCCTCACCTCTTACTTACATTCTGGGCTCTAGGCTCCAGAGGGCAAAAAACACAGTTCCCTCAGCAAAGCTTGATTTTTACAACTGGAGCCCTATACTCCCCCTGGCCCCAAGCCATTCAAACATTTACTGACCTCTGTCCCCGACTGATTGCAGAACCTAACCTTATTAAGAATTTGTCCCGAAGCTGGGAGTGTGATCAGAGGGCATCTTCTTCATGCCTTTCACGCTTTTATAAATCAAGGACTTAAGCTCTGGTTAGGCAGATAAGTGCAAACTCCTTTGGAATTCTTTGTACTTAAAGCTTTAAGTGGAGGGTCACCAGCTTGGCTTTTTCGGTCGGTTGTCTTACCTATTTGTCACCACCAATGACCTATCACGGGTCACAGAGGCTTCACCAATCTGGCAGAAGTGAGATGATTATATTTCTATTGATAGCAAGGAAAATAAGTTTTTATCCTCCAACTTCTCAATCAGGGAATAACCCCCAAACCAAGTACCTTCCTACGAACTTAACCTTCCTGTTTATTTCCCTGGGGTCTGCCAAGTTAGCTCCTCAATACTATTGTTTGTTCTTCCCTTTTGTATAAAGAAGGATAGGTAGGTGTATATTCTTATTTGTCTGGATTCTTTTGTTAGCAGAACAAACCAGTCAAAATCTACCTCTCCAGGCTTAGGGGGGAAAAGTTGTCGCTTCTGCACTATGCTTTGGGAATATCTTATAATTTAAGACTTAAGAATTACCTGGTGAATTAAGTCCAGCAAAATTAAGTAACAGAGCAGAGCCTTAAGTTGGAAATCATTTGTCCAAAGGACACATGGTAAGTTTGGTGCTGAATATCCTATTCAAGATCCCTTCTTTACTTTGTAGCTTAGTTCCATATTCAAAAGTAGAGGTAATTCAGACAAACTCATTATGTATGAGATTATCTAAGGAAATTAACCAGTCAATAATCCAGCCTCAAGGTTTCCCCTTATGAACAGCTGAAAGAAACTGTAAGAATTGGATTGGTTAACTGAAAACTGACACAATTGAGAGCACCTTTTGTGGGAAGGGAGCTAGATTAGAAATAAGAGTTTAAGGGATATTGATAACATCATCTAGGGATCCAGGCTTCAAAAAGTCTGGAGTGTGCTTCAGAATATTTGTTGCCTTCCATATTCAAAGTTTGGAATAACAACTTCTCTAAACCTGGATCCCCTTCAACTCTAGGAACCACCCCCTCAGCTATCCAATCATCCATGTCAAAGTTAGGATTTGTCCAGGGGGACCATGGTCAGATTACCATGGTGGCCAGCTGACACTCCTCTTTTGTTCCCTCTCTCCTCCTTTGGCAGGAGAAGTGATTAGGACTTC
Organism: Dromiciops gliroides; assembly: GCF_019393635.1. Classification (NCBI taxonomy): domain Eukaryota; kingdom Metazoa; phylum Chordata; class Mammalia; order Microbiotheria; family Microbiotheriidae; genus Dromiciops; species Dromiciops gliroides. The sequence continues at coordinate 122,068,927 of NC_057862.1, forward strand.
CCAAGACTTGGCTCCCCAGAGCTACTGGAGATAATACTGCCTGAGAAGTTGTCCACCCTGCAACCTCTGCTATACAGCTGGCCCAGTGCAAGGTGACAGTCAGCTAGAGTGAGCTGGAGGGGGAGTAATTAGGGAGGTCTGCTGGGAAGGCATCCACCTTATTAGTGCTGCTTCCATTGCTTAGGGGGAACAGAGCTAGTGGTAAGTGTCCCTGGGAAGTTGTTGGGTGCCATGATAGCCCTCGAGGTAGTAACTGAAGGAGGGCACTGATTGTGAAGCAATTGGTACTCTGACACAAATGGATTTTCAGCTTGTGGCTGCATGTGTCAGGTACAGTGGAGGCAGGCAAATACCCCTCCATTCTGCCGTCCTTCAGAAGGAAGACTTGGTTTGTAGACTGAGTTCCTTTATTACGTAAGCATGGAAAAAAGGGACTTCAAGGCTCATTGGTCTGTAGAAAGAAGCATCCAGTACCTTTTATATTAAAGCTGGAAGCTGTGTCTTATCCCGTTTGCTTTTTTTCCTCCTAGTTTTACTAACAAAATAATCTACACCTCTGCTAATGCCCCTTGTTTCCTCCCTGATAACACCCACTTTTATCCACCTGGGAGTTTTGCTTTGTGCTGTCCTTACCACCATCACTGATTAGTAGAATCCTTGCTTGCTGAGGTCAATAGGAGGATTAAAGGTAACGGTAGTTCTGTGCCCTGTTTCCTATGCCAGAAACCAGAACCACCAGCTACTTACTGAGGTGGCCTGTCTCCAATACTGGGGGGACTGACCTTGGGAGCATAGGGCTGGACACTCTGATAGTCATGGGATCCTCTGCTTTTCAGACTGAAGTGTTGAGATGGCAGTCAACAGGAGCCCGACCACGATGGATGGAAACCACCCTGTAAGTTGTGCATGTTTAAGGCAATTAATGGGGACCTAAGGGAGGGGAACAAGATTAGGCAGGGAGTGTAGGTTTAGGAACTCAGTAACAGAAAATACCAGATTTTATTACCATTCCTGACTGTGAGAAAATTGTCTTGGTGTCTCAAAAAATTTCACCATGGTTAATGTATGATTTGAACTGATATCTGCAAGGTACTTAAGGAAGGTGGTAGAGAAATACTAGCTAGAAATATGTTTTTAAAAATTCTACAACTGTATTAGTAATCATAGTTTAAAAAGTCTTATAAATAGGATTATGGGATTCTAGAACGAGAAGGGACCTTAGAGACCATCATCTTCATTTTACAGATGAAGAAACCAAGATCCAGAAAAGGGAAATTAACTGGCTCCAACAGGGAGTAAGTTAGATTTCGAACCCAGCTCTTCTAACTCCAAATCCCTTTCTACTATACCACAATATAGCTAGTGTTAAGTGATTTAATGTGTCACCAGATTGAAATATCTTTAAAGTATCTCTGAACTTCTGTTACATGAAATGCTTCAACTCTTATAAGGGTATGTGCCAATGACCAGCAGGATCTCTCTGATTCAGACTCCTTTCGTGTCATTTGTGGAAATTGAGAATTACATACCCGAAAGAGTGTTCTTCCTCATCCTAGAGTTAGTCCTAAAACACCAATGTGCTAGAGGAATTCTTATAAATGCTACAAAGAACCAGAGACTGAGGAAGCTGGAAGGGACCTGAAAATACTTGGGCCAGCCAGGCCTCAGCCTCAGTCAGGTAAACATCTACATCCTTCAGAACAGGAGGCTCTATTCCCCTCTTAGCACCACTTTATATTTTGGCTCTGCCATAAATGATTCCTCTCAGCTGTGTCCAAATTTTCAGTTTAAGGTATCCTGAGTAGTGTTTTCTTGCTTATATCCATATAATTTTCTAGTTTCTGACTTACTCCAGGGGAGGGAACTATTTTTTTAGTTCACTCTATTCTATAAATGCCCAGGGTACTTTATTCATAAACACATAAAGTACTTGGCAATAAGTCATCTAACATATCTTCGTGACAGATATGTTTCTCCCTTTTGGATCACGAAAGTGCAGAAAGTTCATTTTAATCCCTTAAACCCAACATATGGCTGCCTGCCTTGATTGAATCTGCCTTCTCCTAGATTGTCCAAGGTACCTGGCCTCTGGTTGCTTGAGAAAATAACTTTACCACTATGTGTTTTAACACTATTTTGATTTATTTGATTTATTTATTTTTTGGACTGGGCAATGAGGGTTAAGTGACTTGCCCAGGGTCACACAGCTAGTGTCAAGTGTCTGAGGCCAGATTTGAACTCAGGTCCTCCTGAATCCAGGGCCAGTGCTTTATCCATTGCGCCACCTAGCTGCCCCTTAACACTATTTTGTTCATGCTTCAAACTAAAAGAAAAAATTGAAACTAAGAGTTACTGGTCCCAAGCCCACATAGCCTATGGACATCATAGCATTTCTCCAAAGACTTACAATGGCTAGTTGTCCCCAGTTGAGGGACAGAGATACAGCAGCTTTAGAATCAAGTTCAGTAAAAAGGAAAAAAGAAAAACAACTCACTGAATACGTAGTATAAGGAAAGGTGTTTCTTTTTTATTTGAATGGAGTCTATGGCAAGAAACTAGTTTGTACCATGTTTAGGGTTCTAACCAACCTTGGTTGGTTGGCTTGTTGGATTAGTGCAGGAAAGATATTCTAGCATTAAGGATCCATGTTCAACCCTCAGATCCCTGCAATTTGAATCTGGTCTTCCTCCTGCGTCTGTTGTCTATTTCACCATCATCATGAAAGAGAATTCAATACTACTCCTACGACTTAATTTTGATTAAAGGCTCAACCATCATCATCCAGTGCCCTCTAGTACTTAGTGACACTTAGATACAGAGATTAATCAAAGACGTGCCATTACCAATGAAGCTTACTTTTTGAGTCTAGCACCTGAGTTTATGATTATGCTAATATGTTCTCTTCCACTACTACACTTACAAGAGTACAAACACTGACATAGAACTCAGATATCTCATTTTCCTGAATGTTAGGCATATAGGGGAACAGGGGTATGAAGCAAAGTTGTACCATCAACTAGATGGTACAGTCATTTGCATTTGTTTACAACACCTGTATCTTAAGTTGTCCTGATTTTCAAAATAGGGAAAAAGAGCAAATTCTGGAAACTACAGGCTGGGAAGCTTGATATGATTTTAACAAAATTGAACAGCTTTTGTGATAGAAAAGAGTACAGTAATTACTAGGAGCAGCATAGGTTCACTGAAAACAAGTCATATCTAACTTCTTTCAATTGATAAGGTTAATCATTGGTAGTTCAGTATGTAAGAGATGTAGTGTATCTTAGTCACATGTAGATAAAATAATGAATTGTGGAGTAGATGATAGTGTAGATTCACAGATGACTGAACCAAGGAACCTGAGAAACATCGATTAGTGGCTGGGTCAACTTGGGATAAGATTTATAATTGAGTGCCACAGCCCTTTACCCTCCATCCAATACCATTTAACATTTTAGAAATGATTATCAAATTCACATATGACATAAATCTGGGAAGGGTAACTAATGCAATAGAAGACTGAATCAAGATTCAAAATTAACTTCCCAGGTTAGAAAACTGACCAAGATGGGGCAGCTGGGTGGTGCAGTGGATAAAGCACCAGCCCTGGATTCCAGAAGGACCTGAGTTCAAATCCGACCTCAGACACTTGACACTAGCTGTGTGACCCTGGGCAAGTCGCTTAACCCTCATTGACTCTCAAAACAACAAAAACAAACAAACAAAAAAGGTGTAAAAAGAAAACTGACCAAGACCAACAAAATTATATCTAACTAGTATACATATAAAGCCTCATATTTGGGTTCACAAAATTATAGATACAAGTAAAGGACAGGAGAAATCTAGTGCGGCAGAGAAGTTCCTTTGAAAAAAAGGTTACTGCTCATCACAAGCTTCATATGAGCCAACAGCATGATGAAGCTGCTAAAAACAATAATAACTGTAGGCTACATTTTAAAAGGTATATGGCATCAGTAGTATGGGAAGCAATTGTTCCATTGTACTATGTGTTGATTGTTTGGGCCACATCTGAAATATTGTGTTTAATTTGGGGCCTCATATTTAAGAGAGACTCTAACAAACCAGAGAGAAATGGGATGGTGAGGGATCTAAAAACCATTTCATATTAGGAAATGAGCTGTTTAACCTGGAGAAGTAAAAAAAAAAAAAATGAAGGGGGGATATAATACCTTTCTTCAGCTATTGAAAGGGCTGTCAAGTAAAAGAAGTAGTAGACATTCTGTGTTATTTCAGAAGGCATTACTATTAGCAAGGGATAGCAGTAGTGGTGAACATTTTCCATATATGTAGGAAGTTTCTGGTATTTTAGTTAGACACATCCAGTTGTAGAGGGACTGCTTCATTAAGTAGTAAACTCCCAATCATGAGAAGTATCCAAGCTATAGATCATTAACTCTATGTTAATTATTTTATAGAAGGAATTCTTGAAGTGGATGAGAAATTGGACTAGATGGCTTCCTTTCTAACTCTAAGCTTCCATTTTTATTCTATTTAATCTCACAAATTAAATCTATGTGCACCATTTCAAACATCTTTAACTGTGACATCAAGAAGTCCAAGGCGGGGCAGCTAGGTGGTGCAGTGGATAGAGCACCGGCCCTGGAGTCAGGAGTACCTGAGTTCAAATCCAGCCTCAGACACTTAACACTTACTAGCTGTGTGACCTTGGGCAAGTCTCTTAACCCCAATTGCCTCACTTAAAAAAAAAAAAGTCCAAGGGGCAGCTAGGTAGCACAGTGGATAGAGCACTGGCCCTGGATTCAGGAGGTCCTGAGTTCAAATGCGGCCTCAGACACTTGACACTTATTAGCTGTGTGACCTTAGGCAAATCACTTAACCTTCTTTGCTCTCCCTCACACACACCCTGAAAAAGATGTACTTTCAGTTGGGAGGAGGGAAAAACATAGCTTGGCCATTTGACAAAGAGAGACTAGTTTTTGCTGAAAACCTGGGCTATAATTAATAGGTACATTAATGTGCATCATCTTATTTTACCCATTCCCTTCCCCCATGGAATGAGTGGGTCTCCCAGAGGCCCCTGGCATGATAGCATTCTTTATTCCTTTGATTCTGACTGTGACTCTTCAACTTAGGCCCAATCTTATGTAAGGAAAAGGTGAGCGTGGAATTCTGCTGACAGAAATGGCAGGGTGGCAAGAGGGAGAGGGAAGAGTGAGGGGGAAATAAGGACGTCTTGAATGTTCCCTCTCCTTTCTAGGAGCAGGAAAATGTACTCCAGAGGGTCTTTCAGTTGCCTGTGGTGAGTGGCACCTGTGAGTGTTTCCAAAAGACCTACACCAGCACCAAAGAAGCCCACCCCCTTGTGGCCTCTGTGTGTAATGCTTACGAGAAAGGTGTACAAGGAGCTAGCAACCTGGCTGCGTGGAGCATGGAGCCTGTGGTCCGACGGCTATCAACACAGTGTGAGTTGCAGGGACCTGGGGCTCTCTGTCTGTCTGAATTTCCTTAGTCAGTCTCCGGAGAACCCTTAATTTCCACTGACGTTTCCACCGAGGTATAGAAATTGTTTTGGAAAGGTGGAGTGGGAAGAGATCTCCACCCACTGGGTAAGAGGAGATGCCAGTAACAGACAAGGCACCTCTTAAGCAATGCAGCCATTGGAAACAGTAAGGTAAGGTTGAGTCTGGTATGGATTCAGGGTGTGTAGTTCCAGCCCTAGAGAATTCAGAAGTTATTATAGCAGTATTGAAGAGTCCACTGTTCTCTCCACATTGAACATTTTCACTTATATTTCAGTAATCCCAGCACTTCCCACTGTTTTAAGGAGAGCTATATCTCAGAGATCTCCAGAGGTCAGTAATAAGAAGAGAGTCAGACTTAAAGACCTTGGCTTTGGACCCAGGCCTCTATAATCTTGAATAAGATTTTAAGCAAGACTTAACAGTCAAAGAACCAGAAATTTAGAATACTTCAAAGGACCAAGAGAATTTTTGCTTCAACTGGTATTCCTGGTCCAATGAATAAGGATTCTCAGGGCACTGTTTTCAGTTCCTTCACTCCTCAGGGAGTATGCAGCCCCTGAGATGTCACAAGCCAATAAAGAGAAAACTCATTAAAGGGAATGCCAATTCACCAGGTTCCTGCTAGCCTTCAATCCTAGGACACCACTATACACAAAAAACCTCTTTTCCCAATCTATCATCTATCCCCAAAGCTGACCTAGAAGTGAAACGGTCCCAGGATGCTCCTTCCTGACCCCAGGTCAATCTCAGGCCAAAGGACCCCAAGAAGATGATGTTATTTGGCATTAAACTCTAGGAATACACCTCTTCATGAGGTGTATTCATGAAGAGGAAAGATGTTCTAGATTTTCTTTGGCAATGTTCTGTAGCCTTATATATCTCCCAGTAAACTCTGGTTTCTCAAAGGGGGGTTTATTGACTTCAGTGCTGTTCTTTGCTTCAGTCACGGCTGCCAATGAGCTAGCCTGCCGGGGATTAGACCACCTGGAAGAAAAAATTCCTGCTCTTCAATACCCTCCAGAAAAGGTAAGGAAGTCTCTTCCCCATGTTTTGTATCTCAGTAACTGCTTCCTTTTCAGTCAATCAAAGCACTGCCCATGCCCCTTAGGTCTCAGAATTACTTTCTTCTACTTCCCAAAGAACATGATAAGGATGTTTTGGGGAAGGGGCATGGGAAGCTAAAAGATTCAGTCCTCATTCATGGAAATGCCACCTCATTGAAGCCTAGAGCTGAGCCCTACTTCCTCTTTGACCCTATGTTCCTCAGATCAGGTGTTTCTGTGGGTTTCATTGACTTCTGTAGCCTTGTTTTGGCCAATTTAGCAGAAGGAAGTAGTTCAGTTTGGCTGGGACAGAGAGCATGGATAAGCCCGGAGAGCTAGGTTGTGAGGCCTTGAATGCCAGGATCAAGAGTTTAAAGTCATTTGGTAGCTAATGGGGAATCACTGAAAGTTTTTGAACAGAGCGGTGGCAGCGTGTTAGGAAGATTACTTAGGGTGACAGCTTGAAGGATATATTGGAAGAGGCATAGACTGGAGCCAGGAAGATAGTACTTAGCGACTCCTTAACTGGCAATGAGGAGAGCTGAGGATTGAGAGTCAAAGGTGACTCAAAGTTCATGGGCCCAGGGGACTGATGAGGTTGTGCCCCTTAAACCTGTAGCTTAAAATAGGGGAGATCTCCTAGGTGCTGAGATCCATGTTCTTGAAATTTGGTTCTTTTGGGGTCCACGAGAAGAGGGGCTTCTAGGAAGTATGTCTGCCATCCCCTTTTGTCTTTTTATTTTTTTTTGCTCTGAGCCTTCAATGCCTGGGACCTTTACAAAGAAAATCCTTTTAGTCAACAAATAGGTATTAAGTCTTACTATGTACAAGACGATATAGTGCATAGAACAATGAACTCAGAGACAAGAGGACCTTGGTTCAAATCCCGCCTCAGATACTTATTAGCTGCGTAACTCTGGGCAGGTCACTTAACCTTTCTCTACCTCAGTTTCTCCAATTGTAAAATGAATAGGTTGGATTTGCTTACTTCTAAGGTATCTTCCAGCTCTAAACCTATAACCTGATGATCCTACTGTGCTTGGTAGTAGGAGAGATACAAAGACATGACATCGTCACTCCCCCAAAGGAGTTTATACTCTAGTATGGGAGTTGTGGTAGCTACACAGAGAAATACTGTACATGTCAGGGTTTGGTGGGTACATGAAAACGGCCTAAAATGCTCTGAAATAAAAATGTAAAAGTATGTTTTGGAGGGTGCTTTTTGTTGCCTTTTCATCTGCTTACAGATTGCCTCTGAGCTAAAGGATACCATCTCCACCAGGATCCGAAGTGCCAGAAACAGCATCAGTGTCCCCATTGCCAGCACTTCAGATAAGGTCCTGGGGGCAGCTTTGGCTGGCTGCGAGCTTGCCTTGGGCGTGGCACGGGACACAGCTGACTATGCCTCTAGCACCCGGGTGGGTCAGCTGGCAGCTGGAGGGGCGGACTTGGCCTTAAGCAATGTTGAGAAGGTGGTGAACTATTTGATGCCAGCACCCAAGGAAAATCCAGGTATCCGAAGCCCGGAAAGCTGGGGGGCGGGGGAGAAGGGAGGAGAGCAAGATAGAAATGAAGCAGAGGCATTCTACTGCAGAATGCCAGACTCTCACAGCTCCCAGAAAATCAGAAATGGTGTGGAAAGGTTAGGGATATGGAAGGAACCTGAACTATTACCCATCATTTTACAAATGAGTTCACTGGGGCAGCTAGATGGTGCAGTGGATAGCGTACGGGCCCTGGAGTCAGGAGTACCTGAGTTCAAATCCAGCCTCAGACACTTGACACTTACTAGCTGTGTGACCCTGGGCAAGTCACTTAACCCCAATTGCCTCACCAAAAAAGAAACCAAAAAACCAAATGAGTTCATCTTTTCTACTAGCTCGAATTCCATTGTGACTGAAAATGTGGGGCTAGGGAGCAAGGTTTCAGAAAGGAATCAGAATATAATAGATAGATTAGGAATCTGGAGACCACGCATCATTGTTCTGCCATTATAAGGCCCATGTAACTGTATTAATTTCTTTGGGTCTCTATCTCTCCATCTGCAAAAACTAGGGAACTGGACATCATGCTCTCCAAGGGTTCTTTCTTTTTTTTGGGGGGGGGGGCAGCGAGGGTTAAGTGACTTGCCCAGGGTCATATAGCTAGTAAGTGTCAAATGTCTGAGACTGGATTTGAACTCAGGTCCTACTGAATCCAGGGTCAGTGCTTTATCCACTGTGCCACCCTTTTCCAAGGCTTCTATGGGCATAACCTGAAAGAATGAAATGTGGAGTCCTCAGATCTTTTTCCAACATGCATTTGAGTTATAGAATGTTAAAGCCTAAGAAATTTTAGAAAGCTTCTAAATCCATTATTTTTTTTTTTTTTTGGTGAGGCAATTGGGGTTAAGTGACTTGCGCAAAGTCACACAGCTAGTAAGGGTTAAGTGTCTGAGGCCGGATTTGAACTCAGGTCTTCCTGAATCCAGGGCCGGTGCTCTATCCACTATGCCACCTAGCTGCCCCCACTATTTGATTTTGCAGATGAAGGCCCAGCATGAGAGTGATCTGAGGCCCAGAAAGTAGGAGTGATTTGTCTAAGATCACATCCCAAGTTAATGGCAGAATAGATTCTAGAACCCAGTACCCAATTCATCCATCTTTCCCGTAGACTAAGGGTTCTTCTTTTATGTCATCAGTCCTTTTGGCAGTCTGATGAAGCATATGGATACCTTCTCAGGATAATGCTTTTAAAAAATATAAAAGAAAATAATTGTCTTATAAAGGAAACCAATTCTATTGAAATAGTAATCAAAATACTTTAAAAATTATAATATAGTAATATTTCTAGCAGCAGGTTTAATAACAATCAGTCAATGCTAAACTTCAGTCAGAGATTAGTGAAATAAAAATTTCATTTTTTCCCCATTCTTTTTTTTTTGGCCAGGCAATGAGGGTTAAGTGACTTGCCCAGGGTCACACAGCTAGTAAGTGTCAAGTTTCTAAGGCCAGGTTTGAACTCAGGTCTTCCTGAATCCAGGGTCGGTGCTTTATCCACTGTGCCACCTAGCTGCCCCCTTTTTCACATTCAAGTTGACAGCCAGATTCTGTTCATAGACCTTCTGGGGTCCATGTACTGCAAGTTAAGAACACCTTCCTTAGACAGTCTCAGTATTTCCAGACATCACCATTTTTTTGGTTTTTCTTTTCTCCTCCTACCCCAATTCCAACCCAGCCCCAGTCCTGGAGCACCTTAGTCCTCCCCAAGTCCAGCAGAAGCTGCCAAAGCCAAAGCCCAACTTTCTTCAAAGAATTGGAACTTTAACCAACACCATCTCCCAGCACACCCTTGAGACCACAGTGCAGACTCTCCGCTGGGGCCATGCAGTAGCCAAGTGGATCCCCGGTGTGGCTCCACTGGTGAGTTTCCTCTTGGTCTCCAAACCAGTCAGCCCAAGACTTGGTATGCACTACCCATCTCTCTCTATCTCTACTGCTGCTGTTTTCTGCCCCTATTCTCTCAATCCTAGCTCAACCTTCTCAAAATCAAGAACTCATTCTCCAGTATGGACTGGGGGCTCCTGAGCACAAAGGCTTGTTGGGATCCTAAGATAAAACTGCAAGGAACCTTGGAGGTCCAACACCTTCATTTTCACAGATGAGCCCAGCAAAGTTAAGTTAAGCTCAGGGAGATGGCCAGTCATCTGAGCAAGGTTTGGGAGAGGAAGTGAGAGGGGTGAATAAAGGGTGGGCCTGGCTACCTTGTTCACATGGTATTCAATAGTAACTCACATTATATAACCCTTGACTGTTTCCAAAATGCTTTCCTCACAGTGACCTAGGGAGGCAGATAGAACCAGTATTATTATCCTTATCTTACAGATGAGGAAACTAAGGCTCAGCTAAGGAAAGGGATTTGCTTCAGAACTGCTTAAAATATGTTTTCTCTTCGTGAAATTGGAACTGTCTTTGAAAATCTCTTTACCTACAGTTTTTTTTTGTGTGTGTGTGTGTGTGAGGCAATTGGGGTTAAGTGACTTGTCCAGGGTCACACAGCTAGCAAGTGTCAAGAGTCTGATGCTGGATTTGAACTCAGGTCCTCCTGAATCCAGGGCTGGTGCTCTATCCACTGCACCACCTAGCTGCCCCTAAATAGGATGAAAGATAGTTTTTGTTGTTGTTGTTGGCTCCATTTGACTATTTTTTTTTTTGTGAAGCAATTGGGGTTAAGTGACTTGCCCAGGGTCACACAGCTAGTAAGTGTCAATTATCTGAGGCCGGATCTGAACTCAGGTCCTCCTAAATCCAGGGCTGGTGCTCTATCCATTGAGCCACCTAGCTGCCCCCCTACAGTTGTATTTACATACATGGACCTACCTGCTAGGCAGCTATGTGGCGCCATGGATAGCATGTTGGCCCTGGAGTCAGCAAGACTCAAACTCAAGGGGCAGCTAGGTGGCCCAGTGGATAGAGCACGGGCCCTGGAGTCAGGAGTACCTGAGTTCAAATCAGGCCTCAGACATTTGATACTTACTAGCTCTGTGACCCTGAGCAAGTCACTTAATCCCAATTGATTCACCAAAAAAAAAAAAAAAAAAAAGACTCAAACTCAAGTTCAAATCCAGCCTCAGACACTTATAAGCTGTGTGACCTTGGGCAAGTCACTTAACCCTGTTTGCCTCAGTTTCTTCATCTGTAAAATGAGCCAGAGAAGGAAATTGCAAACCACTCCAGTATCTCTGCTAAGACAACTCCAAATGGGGTCATAGACAGTCGGATAAACCTGAAACAACTGAACAACAATAGCAAATACCCATGCCTTCTTTCACAAAGGAATATTTACCCTAGAACTTAGAGAGTCTATGTAGTTCTGATTCTGAGTATCAGGAGGATGAGCAAGGTCTTTATGCATTAGCCCCCTTGGGAATTATTGGCCCTTTCTTTTCTTCCCTTCTAACCCCCTTTCCTTCCCAACACACATCCTTGCTCACCTTCTGCTGTTTGGCCTCCTCACAGAGCACTATGGCCCAGTGGGGTGTGTCAGCTGCCATGCAGGTGGTGTCGAGACCCCGATCCACATCAAGGGGAACTTGGCAGTACAACCAGGCTCAGGAAGAGGAGGATGAAGAGGTGGAGGAGGAAGAGGAAGAGGAGGAAGAAGAAGAACTAGAAGTGAGGAAGGAAGAGAGCAAACTGAATGAGGTGAAAAGAATGAGCCAAGTAGAGTGTGGTGTCTTTTAGGGCAGGCAAAGGGGGAGGGCCAGGCTCATTACATTTAGGATAGAAGGGCTGTGGATGATATTTCTGATCTAGCATTGTTCCCACCACACACCAAACTGGCTCAACCCCTTCACTTTACAGATAAGGAAAGGTAAGGCCAGAAGGCTAAGGGACATGCTCAAAGACACACAGGTGGTAAATAGCCAAGACAGGATTTGAATCTAGCGCCTTGACTCCAAAACCAATGACTATTCTTTCCATTATTATTGCCTCCCCATAGAGAAAGGTCCCCAGATCAAGGTGGGAGTAGAAGGAGCTGGTAGGGACAGGATGGCTGGACATAAGAAGAAGGTCTAGAAGATGTAGGGGATGCAGAGTAGCAGAATGGGATGGGCAGCAGGAGGGTGTTGGGGGTCAGGGGTTGCAGTGAGGTCACTAACATGAGTTCTTGCTCACAGACCGTGCCCAATAACCAGAGCCTCTTGGGCAGTGTGGTTCACACTTTGCAGTCTGCCTACTTAACCACTGTCTCCACTGTAAAGTGGGCACCCCTTGCCATCTGGAACAACACTGCTGGAAGACTGTTTCACCCCAGTTCTGGTCAGGAGACCTTTGCCAAAAGCAGGGCAATGTCATTATCAGATGCCCTGAAAGGAGTTACAGATAATGTGGTGGACACTGTGGTGCACTATGTGCCGGTGAGTAGTCCTCTGTGGCCACCCCCACCCCGGGAGGCCTGGAGAAGGGCCAGTGGCAACTGGGAGGATGCAGAGCCTAAGACCAGTTGAGGAAGGGCACTGAGGGCTAAGTGCTGAGTCTTGTGGTCAGGTTGGACAGAAGGGTCACGTCCTCTAATCAGGCCTGGAGAAGGAAATGGGAGGATTGGTTCAAGTCTCAGTCCTCATTAACTAATTTAGGAAAAAATTTGAATTATGGCATCATGGAATTTTGAAGCCAGAAAGGATCTTAGATCAATATTCTAGTCGACTTTTCCTCTTTGAGCTTCAAATTCCTCATTTATAAAATAAAGGGGTTAGCCTTGATGACTTCAGAATTCTTCTCTGCTCTGTGACTCTGTATTTAACAATTCTTCATCTTTAGATTCCCTCTTTTCTTTTTCATCTTCCCCTCTCTGGCCCATGGGACTGAGGATCATCTGAAGTGGAGGTCAGGGCCCCCATGTGGAGACTGGAAGTCTTAGCCTCAGGAGTCTCTGAGGAAAACAAACCCAATTATCTTAGAAGTCAGGGAACAGGGGCAGCTAGGTGGCACAGTGGATAGAGCACTGGCCCTGGATTCAGGAGAACCTGAGTTCAAATCCGGCCTCAGACACTTCATACTTACTAGCTGTGTGACCCTGGGCAAGTCACTTAACCCTCATTGCCCTGCCCCCCCCCAAAAAAAAAAGAAATCAGGGAACATTAGAATGTGAGAGCCAGAATAGATTTTAGAGATCATTAGGCTACCCATGTAATTTACAGATGGGGAAACTGAGGCCCAGAGTCGTTAAATGATTTGCCCAAGGTCATAGGAATATACATTTAGAGTTGGAAGGGACCTCAAAGGTCATATAGTCCAACTCTCTCCTCTTACAAATCAGGAAACAAAGACTTCCCTGAGGTCACAAGTAATAAGAGTCAGGGCCAGTTCCTCTGATTTCTTCTGCCTGCACACCCTGATAGTCAATGGTAAAGTTAGAACTAGATTTCTGATTCTCCTGATGCTCAGTCCATTGGGCTACAACCAAAACCTACTGAACTGTATGTCCCTCAAACTAAGGCCTAGTTCCCCAAGAGGCTCCTCTCCCAGCTCCAGCTGGAATGCTTTAAAAGGAAAAGAAAATTAAACTCTCCCCCTCGCCTCATTGTCAGGGAAAGTCACAGTTCCTGTGTTTGAATTCTCTAGGTGTCATTCAATTCCCTCCTCCTCCCTCTTTGTTCTGATTCCCCTACCATGGGTTTATAATTAGTAGCTGGCACTTATATCCCACTTTAAGGTTTGCAAAGCACTAACATCTACTGCCTCATCTGATCCTCTCAATAACCCTAAGAGGTCGGTGCTACTTATTATTCCTATTTTATAGATGGGAAACTGAGTCTGAAAAAGGTCAAGGGACTTGCTTAGATTATTATTATATTATTATAGAGCTAGTAATCTTATCTGAGGCAGGATTAGAACTCGGGTCTTCCTGTCTCCTTGTCTAGCCCTTATCCACTGTGACAATTAGCTGCTCTATTCTCGGACAAAACAGGGCTTTTTAGAATACAGATATAATTGCAAAGGAAAGCAATTCATCCAGAGGCTGCCCCAGAGATGATGTAAAGCACTATAATATCCATTCCAGGCATTATTAAGCTGTCAGGAACAACTACTGAGCTAACTATCCCTTCTGAGAAAGGATTTACTGTGACAGTCATGCCCTAATGGGCACGTGAAGGCCTTCTGAGGGACCTTAGCTATCCTGGAGGCCTTCAGCTTGGCTCCTGCAGAACCTCAGAGTCAGAGGGGCTTCAATGGTCATCTAAAGTCAAAAGCCCATTTTCTTTTTTTTTTAGTGAGGCAATTGGGGTTAAGTGACTTGCCCAGGGTCACACAGCTAGTAAGTGTTAAGTGTCTGAGGCTGGATTTGAACTCAGGTCCTCCTGACTCCAGGGCTGGTGCTCTATCCACTGTGCCACCTAGCTGCCCCAAAAGCCCATTTCCAAGCATTTTTAGTCACTCTACAATTCTTCCAGCAGCCCGTGACCATGGCCAGCAGCTGTCCCTGGTGCCTCCCCGGTGTTTTCAGCCTTTCTGTGGCTTTGCTGTTGATCCTGACCAGATATCACTTTACCTTTCCATTTATTTTCTCTTCTACAACACAGCGATGGGAATAATATGGACCCTGTGTCCATGGGAGAGTTGTGAAGAAAATGCTTTGTAAAACCTAAAGTGCTATAGAAATGTGACTTATCTGTGTACTCCACAATGCCTCACACCTTGCAGATGCTCAATAAATGCCAAGTGAATTTTAAAAATTTTATTTGTGATATATAATTAAATTTTACACATATCTCAAACATAGATATAATATATACATACACACATATGACATATATAATGTATATTTTCTACATGGTTATATTTAGATATACCTAGATACATTCTAGTACATATAACTTAGTATTTTAAATCCTTCCTCTTCCTTTTTTTTATAAACAGGCAGTTTTCTTTTTTATACAGTTAAATAACTGTTTTGTAAATAATATGTATGACAAATTTGTTTAAATATTCAAGTGAATTTTTAAAAAATATTGAATCTAACCAAGAGAGTAAAGTATAGAGGGAAAAGTAGAGCGAGTGGGTGAATGAGGAAGGGTGAGGATTATCAAATGAAGGCCCTACTCTCTAAATTAGACCCTTGGCTCTCCAGCTCCCCAGGTTATCACTGATGGAGCCAGAGAGTGAGTTTCGGGATATAGATAACCCTCCATCGGAGACTGATCGAAGTGAAGGTGCCACTTCACCCACCCCTGAGGCCCCAAGCAAACTACAGCACCGGGGAAGCCTGAGGAACACCCGCAACTCCAACGCTCTCTCCTTCCTGGGCCTAGAAGACAAACTCTTTACACAGCAGATGCCCCAGCACCGCAGCTCCCTCCATCGTAGCCCCACCTTTGAGCCTGAGACATCTGCCACCAGCCGCTCCATGTTTTCTTCCTACCACCGGGAGAAGCCCACCCGGCGTGTCAGTGACAGCTTCTACCGGCCCAGCGTCATGGAGCCCATCTACAACCGGGTCCATTACAGCCAGCTTTACAAGAAGAACTGACCTGGGCCAAGGTCCCTGCAGGACCAGTCCTTCCTCGGTGCCTTCGGTTGGTCCCCCTGGTCAGTGCTCATGCCCTGCTACCATTGCCACTCCCAGCTTATTCCTGCTGCCTCCACAGAGAAGAGCAAAACCTAGATCCTAAGAGAACTCGATCCAGTGACCGTGTCTGCCTACAACCTACATACTCGCTCATTGCTCTGACAGAATCCTAGATATCCCAGTAGATGGATCCCCCCTCTCCCTGCCTGCTTGCCAGAAAGGTACCACCAGCATTGAGACTAACCTGAGGGCAAAAACTGAGGGCTTTTGGTGGTTGGAGCCACCAAAAGCAAAGAGTGAGATGAGGCCTGCAAACTCATCGCATGGAGGAGCTCGCAGGGAAACTGAATCAGGTCTAAATATAATGAGATTTGAGGACTCATCCATTTAAATTGGAGCTGTGTCCTTCAAAGTAGTCCTCTTGGAAGCTGATGCAGTCTTGCAATGGTGCAACCCTTGCTCAAACATGTTTAGAGATTTTCTCTGGCAATAGCCTCTAGGGCCTGTTTGCAGCCACACAAGAAAGCCAGCTTTCCTCTCTGTAGTCATACCTCCCAAATAGGAAGCTAGATGATCCTTTGGAAATCATCTAGTCCAACTGCCTTGTCTTATGGTTGAGTAAATGAAGGCCCAGGGAGGTTGTTACTAACCCAAGGTCACATAGGATGGAGACCCAGGTCATTTGACCCCAAATCCACCTCCCTCTTACTTTTTTTGTTTTGTTTGTTGTTGGTGGGTCAATGAGGGTTAAGTGACTTGCCCAAGGTCACACAGCTAGTAAGTGTCAAGTGTCTGAGGCCAGATTTGAACTCAGGTCCTCCTGAATCCAAGGCCGGCGCTTTATCCACTGCGCCACCTAGCTGCCCCCTCCCTCTTACTTTTGAACCAAGATTGTATTTCTCAGATGAATGACCTATCAGACTTAGCTCCAAATGACTTTTGGCTATTTCCAAAAATCTAACGCATCCTCCAAGGAGGAAAGGTTTGTAACCAATGAGGTTATTCAAAAGGATGTGTTGCAAGCCGTGAAGAGAATTCCCACAGAATTGTCCCCAAAGTGTTCTGAGCAGTGGTTGTATGTGCTGGAATAAATGTGTGGGTTTTCTAAGGGACTTCTTTGAGGGAGACTATTCATTTAGGCATATAAAATGTAGGACATTGGTTTAAAAAAAAACAGTCCCATGATTTGATAATCTCACCTTAGCTAGTAACCCTTCCTTCCATTGCATGTGGGTTGGAGGCTGTTTATAGACACATTTCTTTGTCTATTAAAATAACACCTACCTTCTCTAGTTTTCCATTTGCATTTTGATTTCAGGGTTATCCAAGGGCAGAGTGATGAAAGAGGTGACTACTCTGGGTTTCTTTCCACCCTGGGCTTCTATTATGCACAACCACAGGGAATCCCAAACCATTTTCTTTATTGTTCCCTTAGCTACATCAATAGAATTTGAGCTAATACCCATAGCACCTTCTCCCTAAGCTTCTTCAGGATCCCTTTATGTTAACCCTTACTGATGATGCCTCTTGCCTGCATGTATATACATACTTTGCTAAATATAAAAGCTCCACGCCCATGCAACCCATGAGAATTCCCTGGTAGGAGGAAGCAGAATCTTTGTTTCAGAAGTGTTCCTGCAAATTGACTCAGTTACCTGGTGGAGATCTTAGGTGTGATCACTTTGTGGGCCTCAGAGATGTCCAGTCTGTACCCAGTGATCTGGCCTAATTCCTATTGAATTACTTCTATGCAGTGTGCAGAGACAGAGAAACGATATGTACCTGGTCTGTGCAGACAAGAGGCAGGGACAAGGACAGATCAGGAAGTGTGTGGTCAGAGCCTGTTTTGAGAGTCCTCAGTCTGATCCTAAGAAAGATGGGCATCATTTCCCATTGCTTAGCAGGGGAGAGTGTTGACTAATCCAAATATGGAGAGGGTGGCCTGGGCCAAGGACAACAGAAGAAAGAGAGAAAATGGGGAGTGAGAGAAGAGGAGGGCAGGAAGAGGTGAAGGTTAGGACTCATGGGCTTCCCTGAGACCCTTTAGAATAAGTGAGGAAAGTCTTTGGGGATGCTCTCAAACCACAGCTGTCCTCCTACCTCTCTCCTTGTCCTTTGCAAGAGAGGCCCAGACAAGGTGGAAAGGCGGATCTAGTCTAGGATGTCAGGAAAGGTGAAGAGATTCTTAGCTTTTCCTCTGAGGGAATAGGACAAACAACATCCAAGAAGACAGATATGTGTATCATACCCTGGGTCTCTTTCCCACAAAGGTCCTGAGCATGTGTTTCTCCATGTTGTACAGTCATGTCACAGTTCATGGAAAGAAATGCAACCGACAAACATCCCTTTGTTCCAGGGAATCCCTTAAAACTACTCTTCCGTCTTCAAGCCACACTCTGCCATTCCATCTCTGTGGGAAGACTTCAGGCTCCTCCTCTCAACCCCCTTTACCATCCTCCTGGGGTCAATGCCAGAGACTGTTCCAAGCAGTAGGATCTACCTACCTATAACTACTCCTATGCCTCAACTATTATAGATGTACAATAAACACAACATAATAAGCAACTGTACAATGAATACTATATAAATACAATAAATGTACTGTTGGCTTGACTGTGGGTCTCCCCTGTCTCTTTCTCCTGCATCCTCCTGGGCTCAGGCCAGCCTAGAGCTGTAAAACTAAGTCTCGTCATCTTCCTGAGCTGCTCAATTTTTAAAAAGCCCTTGGAAAGATGTGGAAGAACTGCTCTTCCAGGATCTCACCCTTTTGCTGAATAAGACAAACCCAGAAAAACATGACCAGAGGACTTTCCTATCTCAGTAGAGGCCTCTCCCGAGTCATCATATATGAGAATGGGCTCTGGAAGGCATTAATATTCTTCTGGTCCACATGCCCACCCCTTTCTTTGGACTGATCAGGGACTGAAGGGTAAATCAAATCTCCTTCCTCCTACAACGAAATCTCCCTGTGAACTGGTGCTTCTCAATTTTTCACCCAGTAGTTGTGCACTAGGGTGGAGTGGGAGGGTTGGGAGGAAGAACCTTGTGGTTTCCCAGGGTAGAGTGTGGCAGAAGCTCCAAGAAAAAAAAGGGGGCCTAGTGCCAACCCATTGGTAAAACCCTCCTAGCCAGTCCCTACAACCCAAAGTAATTGGGAATCTAGAAGCCAAGCTAGAAAACAGATCCTAGGTGGGGTGGATGGGGAAAGTCTTCAAGAAAGGAGGTTGGGTGCTGTGGTCTTCTCTCATTGGCCACACCAGGCAGTGGGGAGGCCCCAGCCCTGAGCTCAGGGATGCCTGAGCCTCAGAATCTTATTCAGCTGCACTACCACCATCACCTCCCAAGCTCTGGCCCTTCTCTATATTCTCTGGGCCGGGTGGATCCAAATTGGGAGAAGCCCCAAGCTGGTCTCTCCCAGGATCCCCAGAGCCCAGCCTGCAAACCCCCTCTAAGCCTTCCTCACTTCCATCAATACCCTGACTTGGTCATCTAACACCATGCTCATTGGGGGATCCCCGGGGCTCCCCCCTTGCCCAAATCTGGTTGGGCTGTGAGTTTGGAGGGTAAAAATGTATGTATGTTCTCCCTGCACCAAGCCTGGGATGGGAGACCAGAGTTAATCTCCTACAGAGAAACTACCACTACCCTGCAGTCCCATTCCTCTCTCTGAAGACCTCATCGCCCTGTCTTCCTCCACTCCCACCCAAGTGTTTGTAAATACTTTGGAATCCTTTGCCCCTATAAGAAGGAGGTTTTTAAATGTGTTATTTACTTCTATATTAATGACAATTGCTATAAAATAAAGGGTTAAAAAAAATATTCTTCTGGTCCAGCTTAGCAAGATGGTCGAGGGATCTTAAGACCGCTGTCAGCTGTGGGGCTATTGGAATTGCTTATTTTTATGTAATTAGTGTAGTTTGAGGGGCCTGTTGAATATCCTCCCTTGAATTCTCTGAAATTCCCAGCAGGAGAAATTAATTTCTTCACTAGTTCCCTTTGAAAAACATAAATATCTCTAGGAGGTTTAGCACCTTAGAGTTGATGAGATTAGCAAGTAACTTAATAAGGTCCTGAGGGAATGACACACCACATTGCTAATTTTTTAAACGGGATGGAGGGGAGAACAGGAGAAGGGAAAGTTAGGATCCAACAGGGCCTGATTTTGGTGGCCTTGGCTGTAAGGATCTGTAGAATGCCAAGTGACAGACAACATCAAGTCCCTGAGCAAGAATGGGAACAGAGGGTGAAAGATCTGGGAGGGACGATGAAAATAAATGTTGTCTACTCCACAATTTTGCTAGAGTTGGCCCTAACCAAAGGATTCTAGAATGGAGAGTTGGTCACTGTGGACAGTGGTTAGTTACTTAAGGGCCACGGATTTGGTCCCTTGGAATTCTCATTAGTAGGAAGCAGCAGACTCGGATATGAGCAGGAATATTAAAACTGGGTGTCCTGTCTGTCTCAAATAGTTCTCCTGGGATTCTTGGCAAAAAGTGCCCAGCTGAGTTTAGCAACAGAGGGGCAAAAGGACCCCAGGAGTCAGGGGAAAACAGAAGGGGACTTATACGAGCTGGGATTAGGCAACTTGATGCAAGATGCAAGATGCAAGATGCCAGATGCCAGATGCCAGATGCCAGATGTGGGAGTGAGATGTGTGTAGTAGATCTGGCCGCCAAAAACCTTTGAGGGGAAACTTTCCAAGGATCCTGCTTTAACAGGGACCTATGAATTCTGACCTGTGAGTATTGTCCCCTTCTTCCCCAAGTCATTATGAAGAATGAGAAAGTCTCCATCATAGGGAATTTATTCTACAGTCACAAAGCACAACTTCACAAAGATCCAGCCTCTGGGGCTTACAAAAAAGTGTCAGAACTACAAAGGATAGCTTCCCCAAGGTCAGAGAAACATGGCCAAGATTTAAGGTTAGTTGCTGTTACTCCAAATTCACTCCTAATTCCACAATGCCACATTGCCATTGACTTCAGGGGCAGTCATATTGAGTACCTGAGACCAGACATACAAGGCTACAAAGGATTCCTCAGATATGGAGGACCTCAGATAAATAAGAACCACTCAAGTGCCACATCTCACAAACTAGTGTTTGCTAGAGTTTAGGAAAATGGAACTATACCTAGAGAGAATGGCCCGTGTGCTTCATAACAGGCTCAGTTACATGCCAAGTCTAATCTGGAAGCCAATGCCATCTTGGTTGGATATTAATCTGGGAGAATGTAAACACCCTAGAGATGGTTGTTGAAGGTGGTGGAGAGGGCACTGGGCACACGAATTAAAAGCTCATTGAGAACAGGGAATGAGAGCTCTATTTCTTTTCTACTACCTTGTCCCAGTCCCAGACAACGCTCTAGACATAATAGGTGCTCAATAAATGTCTGACTGACTGACTGACTGACTGACATAACTTACTAGGAGGGAAACTGATGCCGGGTGAACCAGCTTAGAAGGAATCTGTTCTCTTTCGGGCAAATACTGCTGACATACTCTTAACAATACCTCGGATCCCAGTACCTCGTCGGGGTGGCAGTTGCGCCTGCCAAAAGTGCTGGGCTAGCCCCTGGAACACCATAAGGGCTCCATGAGAGGCCTCGGCTGCTGACACCTCATAGAAGTCACAGTTCAGGGTGAGAGCCAGAAGCCGCCCTTCCTCAATGGAAACTGCCCGGTGGTGGCCCAGGTCCCGCTTATTGCCCACAATAACAATAGGCACCTTCTCAGGGCTCTGGCCCTCCTTGGCCACCTTGATGAACTGGACTTTGGTGGGAAGAATGTGGAAACTGGCCCTGTCACAGATGCTATAGACCAAGATGAAGCCATCTGCCCACTGGATCCTCTTCTCTTCTGTCGAATGCTGGTTGGCCTCATTCTGAGGAGAGGAGGAGGAAAAGCTGAAGTTGAGTATTGAGGGTAAAGAACCACTAAAGAGGTCAATCTGGGGATTTAGGGAAGTCTTAGAAACTACAGTTCCTTCCTCTTTTGTGAGGCACTGGCCAAAGGCAGGGAGGCGTTTCTAACCTATTTTTTTTTTTTTTGGTGAGGTAATTAGGGTTAAGTGACTTGTCCAGGGTCACACAGCTAGTAAGTGTTAAGTGTCTGAGGCTGGATTTGAACTCAAGTCCTCCTGACTCCAGGGCCGGTGCTCTATCCACTGTGCTACCTAACCCCTAACCTATTCTTTCATGGTAATTCATCATCTGCCAACCCTTCCTGGGGCAGCTGGGTGGCACAGTGGATAGTGTGCTGGGCTTGGAATCAAGAAGACTCATTTTCATGAGTTCAAATCCAGTCTCAGAGACTAGCTGTGTGACCCCAGTCAAGTCACTTAACCCTGTTTGCCTCAGTTTCCTCATCTGGAAATGGCAAACCACTCCAGTATCTCTGCCAACAAAACCCCAAATGGAGTCACAAAGAGTCAGGCATGATTGAAACCAACAAACAACAACCCTATTTGAGCTCTTTGGTTTTATGATATGGATATCATAAGCTGAAACTAAGAAACTGAGAATATCAATCTGCATCTTAATAAATGCTCTCTCCTTTCCCAAAATATTTTATTCCCAAGGCCCAGGTTACAGAACCTTCTGGAAAAGTTCCCCTCCAGTGCCCCCCTCTCCTTATCCCCCCTCCACTTCAAGGGCCTTTCCTTTGCACCTGCCTCCCATTTACAACTTACTGATCTTGTACATAGTTATATGACACACACACTTGTCTCTCCCCTTATAATGTGAGCTCTCTGAAGTCAGGGACCATGTTTTTGCCTTTCTTTGCACCTTCAGTCCTTAGCACAATGTTGGCCATATAATAAAGCCTTAATAAATGCTTGTCGATTGGCAGAATTTTAGCATAGAAAGGAACCTCAGATGCCATCTAATCAGAGAATATTAGGGCTAGAAAGAACCTTTAAGATTATCTAATCCAACCTCCTCATTTTACAAGAGCCAGAGAAGATAAATGTCTTGTCCAAGGTCACACAACCAGTTGGTATCAGAGACTGGGACAGAAGCATTGCATCATGTGGACCCCAAACCAGGAGCTGCCAGAATCTCAGGGTGGGGGTGGGGGAAACCTTCTTTGATATGTGTGTCATGGAAACCAACAGCCCAAGCCTGCCCATATGGCTCCTCATGAGGCATGACTGGGTAGCAAGAGGTACCTAGTTGTCGGCTGGATCAGGGAGTATCATGACATATATCTGACATTTTAAAAAGTGCTTTAAAAGGGCATCTAGGTGGCACAGTGGATAGAGTACCGGCCCTGGAGTCAGGAGTACCTGAGTTCAAATCCAGCCTCAGACACTTAACACTTACTAGCTGTGTGACCTTGGGCAAGTCACTTAACCCCAATTGCCTCACTTTTTAAAAAAGTGCTTTAAAGTTGATAAAGCCCTTTACATATGTTTTCTCACTACAAGATGCCATTATCCCCACTTTAGAAAAAGGGAAACATCCTTAAAGAGGCTAAGTGATTTGCTCATGGTTACCAAGCTAGCAAGTATCACATAGAAGATTTGAACCCAAGGTTTTCTTGACTCCAGTGTACTAGGCAAGAGGTCAAGGCTTAAGAGATCACTCTATGTGGTAGACACAACAGGCCTGTCTGGTGCTCTCTCTTGTCCCCTAGGGCCCAAGATGGAACCTCTTTTGGTCTCTCATTCCACCAAGGAAGTGCTGATTCCTACTTGTGAGGGTATACTCACATGGGAACTAGGGAAATCCCAGATGTGGAAGAGAATTTTCCTGCCTTCTACGTCCAAGCTTCGACTGTAGATTGATTCTGTGCCAGAGAACAAACGAAACTGTGTTTTTCAATCTTGGAAATCTTTGCCACCAAAGCCCTTTTCCTTTTCTGTTACCTTCTTATCCCTACCACACAGATTCCAAATTATCTCCACGTCTGCCATGACATGAAGGTTAGAGAGGAGAATGTGAACATCGAGGGAGCACAAGATTTGGATGTTGTAGGTTCAGAGGAAACAACTCTGTTTCTACAATACAGCATTCTTATTGTCTCTGGTAAATCGCAAGCTTATTAAGGGCAGAAACTACTCATATCTTTGTCTTTGTACCCCTACTGACCAATACAATACCTAGCTTATAGCAGGCCCTTAAATTCATGTTGTATAGGGTTCTTTTCAAAGCTGAAAAAATAATCTTGTGGCATCAGTGGTGGGGAATCTTTGTTCTTTGAGAGTGGGTTTAATTTTTGGAAATAGTCAAAAATCATTTGGAGAATAAGGTGGTAATCAGCCTGCCAAGCCAAACAGAGGTGTGTCTATAAAGTAAGGAGATACTGGTGGTTCCTAAAGACTCCAAAAGAGTTTAGTAGCTGTACTGTTGGGATGAGCCCATAACTTCCCTTTCTAGAGGGTGACTCTAGGGGAGATAATATTCATTTGAATATATCAGTTATGCCGACCAATCTCATTACCTTATATTCATGCCTCTTTCTTCCCTCCATCTCCCTACCCCAATGTTAAGGAAGCTTGGGATTGGTCACTAACCTACTGGGGAAGAGTAAATGCTCCAAACATAGATCCCTCCAGACAGGTGGGATAAATGACTCAAAGGAATGGTTCAAGCCAGGTGGTAGAACTGGTCATATGACCAGGGTAGAAGCACTAAAGAAGGGACAAGGGGGAGCAGGGCAGCCAGGTAGGACTGGACATGCTGACATCAAATGAGATGAGAGAAGGCTCATGTGTTTGTGGTAGTGTTGAGTGCTGGAGCTGTGATGGATGGGAAAAGACAAAACTCTGGTGCTATATGTTTAGGGCAGTTGCCAGTCAAGAAAAATAAATGAGAGATTCGTAACCACGAAGAAGAACCAAAGCCAGGGTTGGAGAAGAGCAGAGAGCTGACGGAGGGACGGAGGCTTCCAAAGGAAAGGCTGAACTTAGAGGGGGCTTCCTGAGCTCATAGAGGGAAGGTGACAAAAGGTCTCTGAGCATGATCAAAGCCTCATCAGTCTCATTAGCTGCTTGGTCCCCAGGAAGGTCATAATTAGGGCTGGCACTGGAGGCTGTGCCAATTATCACTTTTGTCACTTCCTCATCCAATTAGCCAACAACTCATGTTCTGTTAAGTGGGCCATGCTTTCTGCAGGAACATCTCCCCAGCAACAATGAAGCCAGGACTCACCCAGGTCTCCATATTCTCCAATGAATCGTCGGGTCAGGAAGCGCACAGTCAGGGCTGTAAGGCAAAGCGAAACAGAAGGAAAACATGGCATCCATATGGCCAAGAAGACCCTAGTTCTCTCTGATCCTAAGCACTGAGAGAGCTGCCTAACATCACAGAGGACACCTGTTGGGTGCTAGCTGAACATTGGGCTAAGTGACTGTCAATGGGTGAGCCCTGGGCTGGACACAGTGGCAGCAACCAAGTTTTGATTGGTCCAGGTGGGTGCTGTGTGATACTTGTCTGCCAGGGATACCTGGCAGATAGTCAATTTGTCAACATGTTCATCTCACCCATTACCAGATGGCTCTCAATCAGCCTTTCCCTCCCCATTTTCTGCCCCCAACAGCCCTTCCTGTGATGGCAGAAGTATAAGAATATGCCCTTGTGTAGGATGGGGGCTCTTACCTGACTTCCCCACGTTCTCTGCTCCCATCACCAACACATTAGCTTCCATGGTGAGAATGGCAGGGTCAGGTGTCTCGAACAAGGTTCTGCACTCCAGGGTAAAGCTGGCACTTCGGCGCAAGGGGAACCGGAGGACCATTGGGAGAGCCCGCCTTGCCCTTCTACTGAGCCGCTGAAGACGCTGAAATGCCAACTCCTTTCCTGGCCGAGGCACAGGTAATCAACATGGGTCATACCATCTCTGGGGGGGCGGAATGAACAGGACAGAGGGGGAGGACATATACAGAGCACTTATTATTAGGTAAGACTCCCTCAGAGTATGTACACAGAGGCTATAGCACTATGAAGAAGACACCTAGCGGGTGTACAACCAGAGTGGGCATATCTGCACACCAGGACCTCCCTCCACCCCCATAGTGCATATAATTAGTAGTCCTAGAAATGCTGAAGTCAGCTAGGAGAGGGGCACCAGAGAAAAGAGAGGACAGTGGGCAAAGCCACCTCTAAATTCACAGATGCAGTGTCCTTAGTGCCCTGGGTTTGGAGGGGTAGGGGACCTTGGGAGTGGAGAGGAACATCTGGCATCTGACTAGCAGCCAGAGAGGCAGCTAGTAGGAAAGAACAAAGGGGTTTATCAAAGGACTAAGGGACATGTGTATGTATATGTGTGTATATATACGTGTGTATATGTGTGTATGTATATACATATATACATACATACATACATATATTTGTGTGTGTATATGTACACACACATATATTCTACCTAGAAATAACATTTATCTATGCTCATTGAGGCAAATAGGCAGGACTATCCCTTTTCTCCTCTTCCTTCCCACCTCTTCTTTTCCTGCAATTCAGCTTGATTTTCATTTAAATATCATGTTCATTGTGAGCTATATAAAGATGGGGGCAGACAGACACACAGTATACTTTATCCTGGGGCTCTGTCCCTCCTGGGATAACCTGGGGACCCCAAGCATCCCAGCAGCTGCCCTGAGCCCTATAACCTGGACCTTTTTACTTGCTCCAACCCAACCTAGCTATCCATATGATGCATATGGTTTATGAAAAAAATGAGTCTTTGGGAAGTGGTGTTGATGTTTGCTGGTACCTCCCAAGGAGGTACCCTTTTTCTGTGGTCATTACAGTGCAGTGGGCTGAACATTCTTCTTCTCCCTCTCCTCATTTTATCCTATAAAAAGAATATTTGGTTTGGAATCAGAGCACCTGGATTTGAATTCAAACTCTGTTAATTATTATCTTTCTCTATCTACTTCAAGATTCTCTCCCACTCCAATCCATCCACCACAACCTACCAAAGTGGTTTTACTCAAAAGGACAGTCTGATCAAGTCTATATCCAGTGGCTCCCTATTACCTCTAGAATCTCGTAAAACTCAACCATTTGACATGTGAAACTCTGGCTCTCTCTTTTCAGTCTTTTTACTCCTTGTTATGCATTATATGCTCCAGTTAAACTCACCTAAGAACTAATCCAGCCTCTTCATTTCACAGATGCAGGAAACTGAGGCTCAGAGCTGAACAAAATACTCCAGATGAAGTCTGACAAAGGCAGAGTACAGTGGGGTTATCATAATCCATATTCTTATAAACTGTATTCCTGTCCCCTACCATGACCCTCCCCCCCCCCCAGATCATATTAAATTTTGGCTCCTGGGATAGCCATATGGCACTGGTCCTGGAGTCAGGAGGATCTGAGTTTAAAAAGACACTTATTAGCTGTGTGACCCTGGGCAAGTCACTTAACTCTACCTACTTTAAAAAAAATGGCTGTCAAATCACACTGCTGACTCATTTTGACCTTGAAGTCCAAGTAGTTGTTCAGAGCAGCTGCTTTCCAACTAGACCTGCCCCATGTCATACTTGTAAAGCTGATTTTTTTTTTTAAACTGAGTACAAGACTTTGTATTTATTTCCAGTGAATTTTCCTTTGCCAGATTCAGCCCAATGTTGCAGCCTGTCAAGATCCTTTTGGATCCTGATTCTGTTACCCAGAATGTTAGCTGTTCCTCCCAGCTTGGGGTCAACTGCAAATGTGATGAGCATACCATAGATGTCCTAATGAACCTCCATTTTCCATTAGCAGCTCTGCTTGGTTTCTACTCCACAGAACATCATGTCTCTTCCAGGATAAGCAGATTACCTGAAATCTCATAACCATGAAGATTAACCCAGTTTTTGATACTCAACACCTTCTCAGTGCCCTCTGATTGGAGGGCTAGAGGGTAGAGCAGGAAACCCCTCCTAAAGCCTTCCTTTTTAGAAGGCTCAGAGCTTTGCAAATAACTACAATTCTCATCAGTGGCTCAGTTTGGTTTCCATTCCATGGAACATGGTACCAGGTACTCCCTGGTGGTCCCACCCCTTCTCAGCTACCTTTTGTGTTGTCTTCCCCCATTAGATTGTAAGATCTGTGAGGGAAGGGACTATCTATCTTTTTCTTATTTGTATTACTAGTGCATAGAACAGTGTCTGGAACATAGTAGGTGTTTAATAAATGTTTATTGAATCGAATTGATAAAATGTTCAATCGTATAGGGCCAAGCACAGATCCTTGAGGTATTTCACCAGAGACCTCCTACTACATTGATGTTGTGCCATTAATAACTACTCTTTGAGATGGGTCATCAAAGCAGTTCTGAAAGGATCTGATTGTGTTATTGCTTAATCCATATTTCTCCATCTTCTCCATAAGAATAGTATGGAAAATTATTGAGAGAATTTTCAGGGTCCTTATTAGCTATTCCCCAAATAAGCCAACATAGGATTCAGGCAGACAGGGAAAATGCAGTTTATTCACTAGAATGTGACACACACATCACCTACTGTGATGGTAATTTGTGTCTTATTATTCTGTAGGTGACATATATGTGTGTGAGTATGTATGTATGTATTTATGTATGTGTATATATGTGTAAGTATATACTCAACACTTTCTATTCACACATATATACCCATCCATTGGGGAGTGGCTGAAAAAAATCATGGTATGTGAATGTAATGGAATACTATCGTGCTGTGAGAAATGAGGGAACAAATGTGTATGTGTGCATATCTATATCTATATGTGTACACATATATGATATAGATTGATTTATCTATCTCAAATATGTATATGTATATACACATATACATATGAGATCTCTCTCCTTTTTCTCTTCCTCAGCTACATGAGACAAACATTTCTTATAAAGCAGTCATGGTAAGAGAAAGTACAGCATGTAGGCAAGAAAGGATACTTAATAAAACAAAAAGGGGATACTTATTACTTGTTACAAATACCAGAACAAAGAAAACAATACCTTTAAAAAAATTTTTAAATCTATCAGTCAGTCAATAAGCATTTGTTAAGGGCCTACTAAGGGTTTTATTAGATAAGATAAAAAGAAGGAAGGGGATGACTTCCTTGAACTATTGAGATCCTCTGAGGTTTTTGTTGTCCTTAGTTATAAAGTTATTAGGAGGAAGGGAGGTATTGCAGGAGCTATTTGATAAATGTCAAAGAGGCAGCACAACAGAAAGGAAAAAAAATGGCAAATATAGGGCAAAATGTAGTCAATTATGTCCTTCCCAAGATCCATTTTCAATAATACTTTATCAAAAAATTTGCTCAAATCCAGGTAAACTATATTCTCAGCATTCTAATAATCTTGTCCAAAAAAAAAAGGGCAGTGTGAGTGGGTGGGAGGGGCTATGTCTAAAGAAATGAATTGTTCTGAATGAAGTTGTGTTGGCTCTTTGCAGTCACCAGTTTCTTTTCTAGATGTTTGCCAAGCATCTCTTTAATAATACTTTCTAGAAGTTTCCCTGGAATTGAAGTCCGGTTCACTAGTATATATTATTTGGTGACTCTGTTCTCTTCCTTTTTTTTTTTTTTTAACTTTTGAAAATTGGGAATCTGTTCTCCAACTTTTCAGTGTCTGATTTTCTAGAATCTTTTGAAGATGACTGACAATGACTCAGCCATCACACTTACCCTAGGAGGCTTTCTCCTTATTTATCTTGGAAATCCATTCCCTATTAGTCATTTTTGTTCTGTGCTTTTCCAAGTCATTCTTTTTTGGAGAGAACACAAAAACAATATAAGAATGGAGCAGCTTCTCTCTATTGTCTATGGGTCATCCAGTTAAAAATGTCCAAGTTTCCTATCACTAGTGTAACATGCCTCTAGGTTGGGCTCCTCATCTAGTCCCTTTTTTGCTCTAGGTAGTCAGTAGAGTACTTGAGTTCAGGGGAAACACTTCTATTTTTCCCTTCACTGACCTTCATCCAAATATTCTCCTTTATGCTTCCTTGGCAATAATTCTTGGATTTTCTCCTGAGTATACTTTTCCCCGCCTTTTTTAGGGGCAATGAGGGTTAAGTGACTTGCCCAGGGTCACACAGCTAGTAGGTGTCAAGTGACTGAGGTCGGATTTGAACTCAGGTCCTCCTGAATCTAGGGCCAGTGCTTTATCTACTATGCCACCTAGCTGCCCCCATCTACTTATTCTTGCTTGTGGCCTAAACATTAGGCATTTGAATATAACATATGAAGCTATGGATTTTCCTTCTGGCTCTTTTTTTTGGATTTTATGTCCTACAAATTTTTGGGTATCTCAGTTGCTGTTCTTATTTCCTTGTGACTCTTCTTTATAGTATCTATTTTTAAAACTTTTTTTTTAGTGAACAGAAATCTATTTTTTTCTCCCTCACTCCATTTCATCGGGGAAAAAAATACTCTTCACAAATATGCATAATCAAATAAGATAGGGGCAGCTAGGTGGCACAGTGGATAGAACACTGGCCCTGGAGTCAGGAGTACCTGAGTTCAAACCTAGCCTTAGACACTTAACACTTAACTAGCTGTGTGACCCTGGGCAAGTCACTTAACCCCAGTTGCCTCACTAAAAATAAATAAATAAATAAATAAATAATCAAATAAGATAAATTCATTCATTGGCCATGTCCAAACACATACACACATATATGTATATATACACATATATGTGTGTATATATGTCTCAATCTGCCTCCTGAGTCCATCATCTCTGTCAAGAGGTGAATCAGTATGTTTCATTAATGGTCTTCTGGTATCATGGATGGTCACTATGTAGATCAGAGTTCTCATAGTTTTCAAAGTTGTTTGTTTTTAGGTGGGTGCTGCTATTGTATGAATTGTTCTCCTGGTTCTACCCATTTCATTCTTCATGAGTTCATATAAGTTTTCAAAATTGTTTAGTTTTACTATTTTGATGTTATAATATAAATTGTTCCTCTGGTTCTGCCCACTTCTCTTTCCATCAATTCATGTATTTCCATGTCTCTTTGAAATAAATTTGTTTCCTGTTTTCTTACAGCAGTCATATTCCATTCCATTCACTTGCCACAATTTGTTTAGCAATTCTCCAGTTGTTGGTTATCCCCTTAGCTTCCATTAAAAATGGGCAGCTAGGTGGTACAGTGGAATAGAATGCCAGGCCTGGAGTCAGGAAGACCTCTCTTCATGAGTTCAAATCCAGCTTCAGATGCTTACTAGCTGTGTCACCCTGGCCAAGTCACTTAACCCTGTTTGTCTCAGTTTCCTCATCTGTAAAATGAGCTGGAGAAGGAAATAGCAAACCATTCTATTATTTTTGCCAAGAAAACTAAAAAAAGGGGTCATGAGTCAGACATGACTTAAATGACTGAACAACATTATATTATATATTTGTACATGTAGGATTTTCCCCTCTTTCATCTTTTTTTTTTTGAGGGGTGGGTATAGGCTTAGCAGAGGTATAGCTGGGTCAAAGGGCATGTATTATTTAGGAACTTTTTGTGTATAATTCTAAATTGCTTTCCACAGTAGTTGGACACATTCACAACTCCACTGTTTTACAAAAGCCCTTCCAATGTTTGTCATTTTTCCCACCTTTGGTTATCTTTGCCAGTCTAATGGGTATATGGTAGAAACTCAGAGTTGCTTTAATTTTCATTTCTCTAACTATTCGTGATATGGAGCATTTTTTCATATGGCTGTAGAACACCTGGGTATATTTCCTTGAGAATTACTTCTTCATGTCTTTAAACCATTCATCACTTGGGGACAGGCTCTTATTATAAATTTGAATCAGTTCCTTATATTTTTGGAAATGAGACCTTTATCAAAGAAACTTGTTGCCAAGATTTCCCCCCTGATTGTTTCCCTTTTAATTTTAGCTTTTTGAGTTTGTTTAACAACTTTTTAAGTTTATGTAATCAAAATTATTCATTTTATCTTCTTTGATTTTCTCTATTCCTTTTAGTCATGTACCTTTTCTCTATCCATAGATCTGTGTGTAATTTTTTCTTTGTTTCTTTCATTTTTTAATGATATAACCTTTTATATCTAGGTCATGTATCCACGGAGCTTTTCTTGGCATAAGGTTTAGTTCTAATTTCTTTCATAGTGCTGTCCAATTTGGTCAGCAATTTTTATCAAATAGTGGGTCCTTATCCCAGTAGCTGAGGTCTTTGTGGTCATCAAAAACTAGGCTACTTGGTTCATTTGTCTCTGTGTTGTATGCCTAATCTATTCCACTGATTGTTCTACTTTTTAATTGGTATCAAATTGTTTTGAGAATTGCTGTTTTATAATATAGTTTGAGATCAGGTACTGTTAGGTCTTCTTCATCCCTAAATTTTTGAAAGATATTTTTCCCCTTAAGATTCTTGATCCTTTGTGCCTCCCTATGAGTTTTGTTATTATTTTTTTCTAGTTCTCTAAAGTAATTCTTTGGTAGATTGATTAGTATGGTTTTGAATAATTTCAATTAATTTAGGCAATATTTCCATTTTTATTATAGTGACTGTGGGTCTTCCCAAGAGCCATAAATTTTTCTTCAATTATCTAGGTTTGTCTTTATTTATACAAATAGTGGTTAGTAGTCGTATTTATATAGTTCTTGTGTATGTATTGGCAGGTAAATTCCCATGTATTTTATACATTCTGTAGTTGTTTTAAATGAAATTTCTATCTCTTCCTGCTGGTTTTTAATTTAACTGAGGATTAAAGAAATGGCCTCTTCTCTCTTCTCCTCTCTGTAGTACATAACTTGGGAGATTTACATAGGCAATCTTCTCACAATCCTATTTTTTGTCGAAAGCCTATTTGATTAGATTTGCAAGACATCTGGCACATATGTTCTTATAGTCATTCCTCTGTTTCCTGACCTTGCTTCTATATTCTTGCCAGCCCCTGTCAGGTATACTCCATCTCTGGCCAAGAATCTTTCAATCCTATATTGTAAGCTGTGAGGCAGAAATCCAATTCTCATTCTCAGCACCTTCCTAGCCAACTATTCACTTCCCAAATTATTTTTTCTCTTCTCTTTTACCTTCAGTGAACAGTGGTGACAAAAGCACAGCCTGTGTGTGCCCCCCTTGGTCTTCAGTTTCTTGCTCGAGACTTTTTAATTACTGACAACACTTTTTAGGTTCCTTCAGGAAATGTTATTTGTGCCCATGAAAATCAGCAGAAGTTGGTGGTTGTTCTAAGTTTTTATGAGTCTTAGGTGCTTCTTTGTTATGACTTGGTTACATGTCCCAGGAAGATAATTAACCTATTAGGTTGACAAAACCTGAACAGGGAATGATCCACTACTGCTTCTGGATGATCTCTCAGCTCATGGCTTTTGTGGATATCCTAGATCATTCTTTGGAGTACAAGGAACAATAGTTTACTAAGCTCCTACTATGTGCCAGACACTGTCTTGAGCATTTTACAAATATTATCTTATTTGATCCTCATGCTGACCCTCTAAGTAGGCACGTGCTATTATGGTCCTCATTTTACAGTTGAAGAAATTGAGGCAGAGGTCAAGTGACTTGTCTAGGATCACGGAGCTAGTGTCTGAAGTCAAATTTGAATTCAGGTCTTGACTCCAGGACCAGAACTCTATCCATTTGTACCACCTAGCAGCAATCAATCTTCTTTTTCCTCTTCAGGAAGACCTTCAAATACATTTTAAAGTTTTCTTTGTACAAGTATGTCCTTTTCCTTCCCTTTCTCTGGTTTTCTTTAAGTGTCACCGCAAGGACCACCTTCTGTGTGAAGATTTCCTGGTTGTCCATCTCCTAGTATCTTCCCTACTCCCACTCTTCCTTCTCCCAATTTATCTTTTATTTGCTTTGTGTATGTTTTGTGTACACCTACATATGGGCTTGTCATCCTCCTCAGAATGTAAGCACTTTGAGGGCAGGACCTTTTTGTTTTTGTCCTTGTATCCCCAGTGCCTGGAACATAGTAGGCATTTTAATAATCACTTGATTGATTGATCTGTAAAAGATGGAATTAACTCAGGTCTTTGAAGCTCCATGATACTAATTTAGTTTTTTCTCAGGCCTTTTTGGGGGCCTGTTTTCCCTTGGATCCATGAGAAGCTTGTGAGAAAAACCTTCCTTTCAGCACTTTCTTTTACATTTCTTTACAGTAATAATACAAAACACTTTATATAAGTTATCTCATTCAAGCCCCTATCCCAGCCCTCTGAGGTAGGGGCTATTACTGAAAAGTTTAAAAAGTTGGGGAAATTGGGGCTAAAAGAAGTGTTTGGCCCAAGATCATGTTTGGCATGATTTGAACCACTTCCTCCTGATTCCAAGTCCATCCCTTTATTCACTGCACCATGTTTGTTCTTAGCACAAACAGCACCAATTAACATCTATTCACCCCTTATTTTTTCATGGCACTGTTGTTTTCTCGGACACTGAGGATACAAAGACCTGGGAAAGCCTTCACAAATAACCACTGCACTGCCCTTGTCTGACTGTGGCTCCTGACATGTAATGGGAACACCGGGGGAGAATCAAAGAATTTCCCAACCAGTAACTTGTGGAAAGAGGTTCTGGAAGGAATGCAGAGTTGTAACCCACTGGGCAGTTAGGAGGCATTGCCTTACTCTGGAATATCAAGTTTCCAACTGGAACCTCCTCCCCCCCAATTACTTATATTTTTAGTCTTGTCATGAAAATCCAACTATTTCTGGGGAGCCATTAGTACAGAATGCTCACATAGCAGAAGGGGATTGTGTGATGGGGAAGGCAATATGTGCTTTTAGGGATGCATGGTGTGTGTATGTGTGTGTGTGTGTGTGTGTGTGTTCCGAAGTGTGGAGAATCGTCTTTTCAGTGCCTGTTAAGACTGGTCTCCTTTACAGTTGCCAGGCCCCTCCCATGCTGGCTCCCTCCAGTCCTCTTCCGAATTCCCTCCCTACATCTTTCTTAGAGGAAGCTTAGGATAGTGGACAGATCACGGGATTTAGGGTCACAAAAGTAGTATCCAAGTCTTGGCTCTACCACTTGCTAGCTGTATGACCTTAGGCAAGTCACTTTTGGGGCATCAGTTTTCTCATCGACGTAGTTATGTTAATTGCCCTTTTCTCCCCTGCTTTTTAGATGCCCCCGAACCCTGCCTCGGTCCTCCAATTCGGTCTCCGCTCCCCACAAGGTTTGGCTTCCCCGAAGTGGCCCCCGAATTCTTGGGCCCGGCCAGCTCCCGCCTCCTGCATTCTCCTCCCTCTCTCTCCACTGTGGGCTGGGCCGAGGGATGGAGGGAAGGGGGGCGGGATTTTTTTAGGGTGAGGGGGACGAGATGACGGCATCAGGTTGCGCCGAGGCGACCCCAGGTCCCAAGTTTGACCGGCTGGACTGAGGAGGGGTTGAGGGCCAGTCCGGGAGCAGGTGGGGGTAGGGGCCGGGGGCCTGGGGCAGAAAGTCGAAGGGGGTCAGGGATGGGATGGTAGCTGCTTCTGCATCTCTGCGCCTCTTGCCGCGTACCAGGTCCAGGCTTTAATGGGGCACCGGGAGCCAGTAGGCTGATCAGCGCCTTCGTCCTGTCCTGGTGGGGGCTGCCCGTGGAGCCTCCTCCTGGCGCCCGCAGCTGCCCCTGGGAGTGGAAGGGCCACGTAGCCCTTGAGGGGCCGGTCCCGCCGGGCCAGCGAAGAGAGCTTTTCTTTCCTCCGCGCAGTCCCGGGCTGGCCCTGGCCCAGCTCCGCGCTGCTGCTTTGTAAAAGTTGGGGAAACTTCGAAACGGCCCGGCGGTGAGGAAGGAGCCCGGGTGCGGGAGGGAGCGGCGGCGCGGGGCTGCGGGGCCCGGCGAGCCCACGCGGCGGCCGCACTCGGGCTCCGGAGTCCTCTGGGTGAGCCCCCCTATTAACCCTTTCTGAAAGACGCGGGGCAGGGCCGGAGTAGGGGTGGGGGGGGAGGGAGGGGTGGTGCGGGGAGCGGGGGCGGGGCGGGGCGGGGCGGGCGGAGTTGCGGGTCCTTGGTGGGTTTTCCGGCCGGCTTTGGGCAGTTATTCCTGACCCGTGGAGTTCAGCCTACCGCACTGATCGGGTTCCCAAACAAAGTTCCATAAGAATAACAACCCCCTGCATTTCTATAGCGCTTTAAACGCCTCCCGGGGAAGAGGGGTACCAAAGGGCTCTGAACTTCGGTGCTACATTTTATCACGGACACATCTCTGTGACGTAGCTAGGACGGGATTGTAGTCAGTCTGGCTAGGACGGTAGTAACCTAGTTGCTACTGTTTGCAGCTTTAGGTGCAGTCAACTCTCTCTCTTTTTAACTGATGAATATTGTGGGGCTTCGTCCAATGCCAGGGGCTCTGAGGAGAAATTCCCATTTTATGTGTTAAAAGGATTCCTGTCTTGTTATCTTAACCTGTATGTAAAAAGAGAAACAGCCCTAGAGAAGTTTTCAGTTACATTTTATATCTTTTTCTAATGAACAAGAATTTTCTCTCCCTCTCACTACTCTCACCCTAGGAAAAAAACAAAACAAAATACAACCCCCCAACCCCCTTTGTAACAAATATGTAAAGTCAAGCAAAACAAATTCTCACATTGGCCGTGTCCAAAACTGTGTGTCTTATTCTGCATCCGGAGTCTATCACCTTTCTGTCAGGAGGTGGGAAGCATCCTTCATCATGGTTCCTCTCAAATCATGGTCATGGAGTTGGTTAAAGTTCTTAAGTTCATTCTAAAGAAGTTTAGTGACTTGTCTGATAGCAGATAAAAAGAAGAATCACTCCTAGAAACTGTATCTCCTATAGTGTTGCTCTTTTGCTGCAGGATGCATTAATTCAGCAAGCATTTATTAGGCTGCTGTGGGCAGGTACGCACTACATTGTTGGGTAATGGTAAGAAGCTTTTTTCTTCTCTCTTCTCTCCAACAGTGGGCTGTGCAAGGCCCTAACCATGGGACTGGAAGCCCCGCTTCCACCTAAGGCAGAGGAGACACCTGTGAGAGTGGCCCTGCGTGTTAGGCCCCTTTTGCCCAAAGAGCTGCTACATGGACATCAGAGCTGCCTGCAGGTGGAACCAGAGGAATGTCGGGTCATCCTGGGCCGAAACCGGGCCTTTGATTTCGATGTGGTGTTTGCAGAGACATCTGGTCAGGAAGTGGTGTACCAGACCTGTGTGCAGCCTCTCCTAGAGGCTTTCTTCGAGGGTTTCAATGTAACTGTATTTGCCTATGGTCAGACTGGCTCAGGGAAGACTTACACCATAGGAGAGGCCAGTGTTGGTGAGTGCTTTTGTTGGGGCAGGCCTATTTGTCCCTATTCCCGAGACACGGAAGCACTACATTCCCACATTTGCTGTACTGCCTCTCCCACTCCCTTCCTAGAGTTTTACTTAACAATATTTCACTCTCCTATCTTAATTCCTATGGAGAAGGGGGGAGGGGAC
Source organism: Dromiciops gliroides (assembly GCF_019393635.1). NCBI lineage: Eukaryota > Metazoa > Chordata > Mammalia > Microbiotheria > Microbiotheriidae > Dromiciops > Dromiciops gliroides. The sequence continues at coordinate 122,105,837 of NC_057862.1, forward strand.
ATTCAAAGAAGCTTTCAATTGACTAACTGAATATTGATTAAAATATGAAATCTGGATATACATTTCAAACCCAATTCCCACCCAATTCTTGGTGCTGCTCTGGAGGGTGTTAGTTGTTTACATTCTCAATATGAATCAACGACATGATGTGATTGCTCAAAGTAATTATCAATCAATAAGTTTTAATTAAGGGCTCTTTGGGGAAGTTTCCCTTGTGGGTAAAGGGAGTGAGCACCTCTCTGGCTGCCCTAAAGTAGGGACTGTCCAGACTTTGTACCTGTCTGCTGAAGTTCTGAGATCCCCTGAATCTCTTGTACTCCCCATCAGCTTCCCTCCATGAGGATGAACAGGGAATCATTCCTCGGGCCATGGCAGAAGCCTTCAAGCTCATTAGGCTATATTAGTAAAAGTCTGGCATAAAGGGGCAGTTAGGTGGCGCAGTGGATAAAGCACTGGCCCTGGATTCAGGAGGACCTGAGTTCAAATCCGCCCTCAGACACATGACACTTACTAGCTGTGTGACCCTGGGCAAGTCATTTAATCCTCGTTGCCCCGCCAAAAAAAGGCAACAGTCACAGTATTGGAGGAGAGGAGCTATATATAGTTGGGATCCATGAACAGAAGGTGGGACTGATGGCCAGCTCCCTACCCCTGTTGAGAACACATCTAGAGAAACATGTTTGGTCTTAGGTGCCATGTTTTAAGGACAGTGAGAGGTGACAAGGATGGTGATGGATGTAGAAACCACGGCATATGAGGAGCTATAGGGATGGTTTACCAGGAAAGGGGAAATTTAGACGAGTACATGGAGACATAACAGGTGTCTTCAAATACTTGAGAGCATTTTGAGACTTGTTCTGTGATGCCCCTAAGGACAGAATTAGGACTAATAGAGGGAAGTTACAGAGAGGGGGAACTTGTCTTCATTTAAGGAGAGTAGCCAGATAATAACTTCCTTAACACACACAGTGGAGAGTTCTCCGTAGAGCCCCTGGCGTTGTTTGAAGCCCTCGGAGATTCATGTGCTTCTAGCACACAGGAAAAGGGTAGAAAGCTAGAAGCCAGTGAAAAATGGATAGAGGGAGGGGCAGCTAGGTGGTGCAGTGGATAGAGCACCGGCCCTGGATTCAGGAGGACCTGAGTTCAAATCCAGCCTCAGACACTTAAGCCTTCCTGCCTATGTGACCTTGGGCAAGTCACTTAACCCCCATTGCCTCACCAAAAAAAAAAAAAATGGATAGAGGCGACTATACTGAGGAATGCAAACAGTAACAACTAAAACTCAAGATGGAATAAACTGACTCATGAGGAATTCATACATGGAGGGGAAGGTTGGATAAGATGACCTCTAGCTATTAATATTTTATGGTTCCATTGCCAGATTTCTTTGACTGGTTTTACAGAATTTTTTTTCTCTTCCTCATTTCTTTTTTCTTTCCTTTAAAAAAATTATTGTTATAAAAGATGACCCACTGGGGGCAGCTAGGTGGCACAGTGAATAAAGTACCGACTCTGGATTCAGGAGGACCTGAGTTAAAATCTGGCCTCAGACACTTGACACTAGCTGTGTGACCCTGGGCAAGTCACTTAACCCTCATTGCCTCACAAAAAAACGAAACAAAAGATGACCCACTGGAAGGGGATAGAGAAAGGGTTATGGGGAGAAATCTAGATGTTGTAAAACCAAAATATATTCATAAAAATTTGTTATCAAATGGCCTCATACCCTTGGCCTACTATCAGCTCCTGTTCCAACCCTGAATTACTTCTGTTCGCAACCCTAAGTGCAGTCAGCTATAGCCCTTTTAAAACTGATTTCTTTCTTGCTTTATACTCTTTTTGTGGGTGCTGGAGGTATATGAATATGAATATTGTGGGTCTCTAAGCAATGTCAAGGGCTCTTTGGGGAAGTTTCCCTTGTGGGTAAAGGGAGTGAGCACCTCTCTGGCTGCCCTAAAGTAGGGACTGTCCAGACTTTGTACCTGTCTGCTGAAGTTCTGAGATCCCCTGAATCTCTTGTACTCCCCATCAGCTTCCCTCCATGAGGATGAACAGGGAATCATTCCTCGGGCCATGGCAGAAGCCTTCAAGCTCATTGATGAGAATGACCTGCTGGACTACACCGTGCATGTGTCCTACCTGGAGGTGTACAAGGAGGAGTTCCGAGACCTGCTGGAGGTGGGAACAGCCAGCAGAGACATCCAGCTGAGAGAGGATGACAAAGGAAATGTTGGTAAGAAGCCCTCTGTGATTCTCCTTGAGAGGAATCTCCTTTGGGACTCTTCAAAGGTCTGTTAGGATTGGTTGAGCTTTTCCTAGTTTTTCTGTTCCATAAAACAAGGTCTCCATGTTTCTTGAAAACATGTTATATCTCCCCTTGGGCATATTACATTGTCAGGTGCCACTGTGCTATGGGGAAGTAAACAGCAGAGAGTGATTTTAGGAACAACAGGGTACAAAGGGCCGTGCAGAGACGTCCTGATTTGGGGTTCTTTCTTAGCTTCTGTCCCTGTGGGCCAAATCCGTGTGTGTCTACTGCCCTTCTCCTGGCTTAATGAAGGGAACACCAGTCCGCTGTCATGAGCATGCCCCTGAATCTCATGGGGGAGGAAGGGGAGGTGGACCAGAACTGACCACCATTCTGGGGTCCTCACTTTCTTCATTTGGCTCCTACTAGGAACCTTCTTCCCTTGAAGTGCTAATGCAGTGTTTCTCTCCACAGTGCTATGTGGTGTCAAGGAGGTAGAAGTGGAGGGTCTGGATGAAGTGCTGAGTCTGTTAGAAGTGGGCAATGCTGCTCGGCACACGGGGGCCACTCATATCAATCGGCTGTCCAGCCGCTCCCACACCATCTTTACAGTGACCATGGAGCAGCGCCGAGGTGCCGGCCGCCTGCCTCGCCTTCCCTCTGTGGGTCCCATCTCTGGCCAGCTTCTCTCCTCCAAGTTCCACTTTGTGGATCTAGCAGGTTCTGAGAGGGTACTGAAAACAGGCAACACTGGTGAGAGGCTCAAGGAGAGTATTCAGATCAATAGCAGCCTGCTGGCACTGGGCAATGTCATCAGTGCCCTGGGTGACCCTCACCGCAAGGGCAGCCATATCCCCTACCGGGACTCCAAGATCACCAGGTATGTGTGAGCCTGTGTCTCTTCACCTTTGTCATGTCCAATGTGTCTGGGGAGGGACAATTCCATATCTGGCACGGGAAGGGCAGCCTGGGTTCTCTTCTGGTCCCTGGGGACATACCTGTGATGGTTGGGAATCAGATTCCATTTCTAGAAGCAGTTTTACCAATTGGTAATGAGAAATGCTACAATATAGTAGATAAAGAGCTGGCCAGGAAGATTTGGGTTTAAGCCCTGCTTCTGACACAGTCGATTTGAGTTTAAGCCTTGCTTCTGACACAATCAACTGGCTATCTGACCCTGGGCAAATCATGTATTGTCTCGGTGGAAATTCTCTTCTAAGGCATCTTTTGGGTCTTTCTTGGTTCTCTGAGACTACATAGTCTCTGTCTCCTGTCTCTGTCTCTTTGTCTCTCTCTGTCTCTTTCTCTCTCATTTCCTTGAGACCATGTGCTGTCTCTCTGGGAGACCACATGGGTCTTTTGAGACTTTTCTCCTGCTCTCACTAACTGGCATGCTGAAACTTTCTCTCTGCCTCCAATATCATGAGGCCTTAGACCATGAGGATTTAGGGAGACACGTGGTCAATCTTCTACTGGTATAATTCCGATAAATTAATAATATGCTTACTACCCCCCCCCCAAAAAAAGAAGGAAATTCTCTTAAGACTTTAAGTTGCTAAGAAGGTATCAACTTGGTTTGGAACAGGATGTTTGCTCATCCAGGAGTTCCCAATACTAATGAAATCACAGGTCTAGTCCCTATTCTTGTTTTGTTTTGTTTTTTTAGTGAGGCAATTGGGGTTAAGTGACTTGCCCAGGGTCACACAGCTAGTAAGTGTTAAGTGTCTGAGACTGGATTTGAACTCAGGTACTCCTGACTCCAGGGCTGGTGCTCTATCCACTGCACCACCTAGCTGCCCCCTAGTCCCTATTCTTAATGTTAATGGGCAGAAAATTAAAGTTACCATAGATGAGAGTGATAGAGGCAGGAGGTCTTTGGTTCCTGGACCTGAGATACTAAAGACCAAGGAGGTGATATGTTTCAGGGAATGGCATAAAGGGATCTTCAAATGTAGATGCTCCATTTTGTCCCTCATGGGCGACCAATATAGCTCATTATAATTGCAGCCCCAGTTACAATTGCCTGGTTCTCCACAGGATCTTAAAAGACTCATTGGGTGGAAATGCCAAGACAGTGATGATTGCCTGTATCAGCCCTTCTTCTTCAGATTTCGATGAGACCCTCAATACTCTCAACTATGCCAGCCGGGCCCAGAACATCCGCAATTGTGCTAGGGTCAACTGCCGGCGGGAACCAGAGCATGTGGAGGAGCTGCAGCTGCAGATCCGAAGCCTGCAGCGGGCCCTAGAGCAGCGGCACCGCTCAGAAACTCGCATCATCCACAGGCCTGAACCTGTACACCGCCAGCATCGTGCTCCAGAACTGCCCGCCCGCCTGGTAGCAGAGTGCGCCCGCTATCGGGCTTGCACCGACGCAGCCTACCACCTCTTGCTGGAGCTGCGGGGAGAAACAGGGTTGCCTGAAGAGATGACCCAGAAAGTTCGGGAATGGCTTTGTAGTGTGGAGGGGGAACGCAGTGCCCTGAGCTCTGCCTCAGGACCTGACAGTGGCATTGAGAGTGCCTCCACCAATGACCAGTGTTCCCGGGTGCTTGGGGCAAAACCGTCCAAGGCTCAGGTATGGCAGTAGGATAGTAAACACATGGGAAGTATGGCTGTTGGCCCCTTGGTCATTGACTATGGGTCCCTTTTTCAGGGCTAAAAGGAGGCACCATGGTATTGTGGAAAGAACATTGGACTTGGAGTCAGTGGACCTGGGTTTGAATACTAGCTCTACCATCTATTGCCTTTGTGACTCTGGGCAAGTCGTTTTGGTTCTTTTAGCCTCAGTTTCCTCATCTGTAAAATGAAAGAGTTAGAATACCTCAGGGGTTCTTATACTGGAATCTTTGAACTTGTTTTAAAAAATATTTTGATAGTTATATTTGAGTATAATTGATTTCCTTGATAATCCATTGTATTTTATTTTATGTATTTAAAAATATTATTTTGAGAAGGGCTCCACAGTCTTCATTAATGTGAACATGACACACAAAACATTTAAGAACCTCTAGGACTAGATGAATTCTAAGGTTCCCTTCATGCTTTAAATCCTATGATCCTAAATCTGTGCTGTGTGAGGAAAAGGTAATATCTGGGAAGAGTTAACTGAAATTGGGTTGAAGTGTACCTAAAAAGAGAAAAAGGTAATAGAGATGGCATGAGACCTAAAAGGTTCCTTCTGTGGCTTAGGAAGAGGCAAAGAATGCAACCTAGAAAGAGAAAGACAGAGACAGAGACAGAGACAAAGAGGAGAGAGAGAGAGAGAGCAAGAGAGGGGAAGAGGGAGAGACAGAGAGAGAGCAAAGGAAGAGACAGAGATAAAGAGGGAAGAAAGAGTGAGAGGGGAAAAGGGAGAGAGAGACAGAGAGAGAAGGGAGAGACAAAGGGGAGAGAGTAAGGGGGGAGAGAGAGAGAAGGAAGAGAGACAGAGACAAAGGGGAGAGAGTGAGAGGAACTAGAGATGGGAGGAGGAGGGGGAGAGAGAGAGAGAGAGAGAGAGAGAGAGAGAGAGAGAGAGAGAGAGAGAGAGAGAGAGAGAGAGAGAGAGAACGAGAGAGCGAGCAAATGCAATGCAGGCTTTAAGAGTAGAGAGGACAGGATAGGTGTGGGTAAAATGAGAAAAAGATGGGCTGTGTTTAGACAGTGAGTATAGATGGCAGAGGAATCTCCAGGAATTGCTTTCCTTTGGGGGAATGCACTAGGGAAAGAGATGCATGCAAGGACCCCTTTCCATAATATCATTTAAGTTTTTCTCCAAGGGCCATGAAGGAGGTGGGGAACAACAGCTGCTAAGCCTGCAGAGCCAAGTAGCCCGCCTGGAGGAGGAGAACAAAGACTTTCTGGCTGCCTTGGAAGATGCCATGGAACAGTACAAGTTACAGGTAGGGCTCCTTGCAGATTTATACCATGTATCACAGGGTCTGGCACAGAATGGGCACTTAAATATTTACTGACTGCGTGACTCAACATAAAGAGAATGTCAGCTTCTCCCAGTTCTTCAGGTGTTCAATCCCCAGTCATATCTAAAATGCATTTTGTATTGTTGGAACTTTTTGCATTCATTTCTATGGCCCCTTCCTGTTCTTGGTCAGTTAGCCTGGATTCTGGATGCTGAAAGCTATAGGTCTGAAACGCTATCTCCCACAAGCTTTGTACACACATATGGGTAAAGATAGAAGGTCATCAGTATTATCGCACATTGAATACCCACCATGGGTATGGTGACACCATGCATTTTATAATCTTGGTAAGTTGCTTTCTGTTAGCTTATAGTCTGTGAAGAACACTGGGTTTGGAGTCAGGAGGGACCTGTGTTCAAATATTGGCTTTGGCCTTTACTGTCTTTGTGACCCTAGGCAAGTCCCTTAGCCTCAGTGAGCCTGTTTCTTCATCTTTAAAATGGGGATAATCATCCTTGCATTTCTTACTTCATAAGTTTTGTGGGATTTACTCTGTAAACCTTAAAGCACTATATAAATGTTAGCCGTGATTGTTATTGTTACCATTGTTATTTCTAATGCATTGTAGAGTGACCGGCTTCGGGAACAGCAAGATGAGATTGTGCAGCTTCAGTTGCGTCTGGAAATGACCAGGCCTGGCTGGGGACCCACAGAATTACTGCAGGGCCTTCCTCTGGGGGACCACACCCTTCGGCCCCACACGGCCCCTCTGGAAGCAGTACGCTGTCATGCTCTTGGCATGTCTCCGACCCCCTTATTTCTTGAAAATGAGAATGGGAGAGCCCAAAAGGGAGAGGTAAGGGCCAGGGATGAGTGAGAAGAGCTGTGCTTTTTTACCAAGAGCTCTCTGCCCTGGCACTCAGAATGGCTTCACATCACAGGGTGGGGCTAGGTGTTGATTCTCAAAACAAGAGAACTGAAGAAAACTATCACATGGCAGAAGAAGAGGGGAGTCCCTTCTTTCAACCCTCATGGATTTCATCCTAGTCCAGCTCCAGTAGGGGGTATAAATTAGGGAACACGGCAGTGGACATTGCTCTGTAGCATCTGATCCCTCTACACCTCTTTCCTCCATCATTCTATTTTCCTAGCTGTGAAATGCTGATGGTTCTTTTTTGGAGCTGTCCCAGATAAAGGGGTGGGGTTTGACTAAAGTGGGGCTGAATATCACACAGGAAGCCAGCATTTGGCATCTCCTACCTCCCGTTACCTCTGTGGGTAGGTTTTTTCCTCCAGAAAGGGAGGAACCGGGTCTGTCCAATAGTCCCAACTTTGAAACTTACTTCTCAGGAGCTGAGGACTGGAGGCTAACAAAGCCTGTGAGAGGCTTTGTGCTGTAGGCTTATAGGACTAAGAAATGAGAATGGGACCCTCAAAAAACTTTAGGTTTGGCCTTTATACCTTACTTCTCCTTGGGGCAGCTGATTAACAGAAAGGAAAACATGGATGAGGGACTGGAAGCAGCAAGGTCTGGAGGTCATTCCTTTTCATCCTCAGAGGAAGAAGAAGAAGAACCCAAAAGGTCGTTGCATCTTCGAAGGTAAGCTGTAAGCAATTTCTTCTGGATGTTAACTTTTTTTTTTTTTTTTTGCAGGACAATGGGGGTTAAGTGACTTGCCCAGGGTCACACAGCTAGTAAGTGTCAAGTGTCTGAGGCTGGATTTGAAGTCAGGTACTCCTGAATCCAGGGCCGGTGCTTTATCCACTGTGCCACCTAGCCACCCCTAACTTTTTTTTGTAGGAACCTAGAAGCTCCCCTAGGCAGCAAGAAGTTAAAAGAGTCTTCTTGCCCTATGATTCTTTTTTTTTTTGGTGGGGCAGTTGGGCTTAAGTGACTTGCCCAGGGTCACACAGCTAGTAAGTGTTAAGTGTCTGAGGCCAGATTTGAACTCAGGTACTCCTGAATCCAGGGCTGGTGCTTTATCCACTGTGTCACCTAGCTGCCCCTTTATTAACTTTTAAATTACCCAGCATTTATTTTCTCTCCCTCTCTCTCCCTCCATCTTCCCCATGCAAAAAAAGAAAAAATAAAAAAAACCTCTCATAACAAATGTACATTAAGTGGGGACAGCTAAGTGGCACAGTGGATAAAGCACTGGCCCTGGATTCAGGAGGACCTGAGTTCAAATCCAGCCTCAGAAACTTGACACTTACTAGCTGTGTGACCCTGGGCAAGTCACTTAACCCTCATTCCCCCCCCCAAACCCCCCAAAATGTAAAACAAAATGTACATTAAGTCAAGCAAAATACATTCCTATATTGGCCATGTCCAGATATGTGTGTCTCCTTATGTATATTGAGTCCATCTCCTCCCTTGTGGGGAGGTGGAAAGCATCTTTCATTGTTGGTCTGCTGGGATCATGATTGTTCAGAATTCTTAATTCTTTCAAAGTGGTTGTTTTTATGGTGTTACTGACATTGGATAAATTGTCCCCTGGGTTCTATTCACGTCTGTCTGCATCAGTTCATGTCTTCTAAGGCTTCTCTGAAACTGCCCCTTCCATTGCATGTTACAGCACAGTGGCATTCCATCACATTCATATACACTCAGCCATTCCTCAGTTCAAGGGCACCCCTCAGTTTCCAGTTCTTTGCCACCCTTAGAAAAGCTAATCGGTTGTTCTTTTTTTTCCTTTCATTGTCTTCTCTTTCTTCTGGCAACTCCTTGGCTCTTCCTGGGATGCCATATGAGCATTTTTTGCCATATTCTCTCTCTAATCTACCATTACCTTTTCCCTGCCCTTTTCAGCAGCTTCCAGTGCTGAATGATGCCTTCAGTGACCTTTGACCCTTTGATGGAGGTCCTACTACCTTCAGAGTCTTTAACTCTAACCCTTGTTGTTCCTTTGAATGGCCACAGTTGTGGGTAGAAAGGGTGTCTGCTTTTCTGGGTCCTGCCCTCTAGAAATGGCATTGGGAGCTGGAGCAAGAAGGAAGCCGCTATCCAATGGCATGGAGAACCTCATGGAGAGAATAAAAGCTTGGAACTTAACCTAGAGGAGCTGGAGACTGCTGCTCATATGGCCAGAGGTGGGTGGAGCTCTCAGCATTGCAATTGGCAATACCAACCCTAACCCCATTTCCCTGCCCCGGCCTTCTTGTCTCACCAGGAGCATCCTAGGCAGAGGACACTCCAGCTCTGTTTTGCTTGGGGCGGGGGAAGCCCTCTGCATAAGACTTAATGTACTGAAATATAGTTTCTCAAATCGATTCTTTTGAGCAATAAGACAACTTTCTCCTGGTCTCCTATTCCACCACCACCACCCCAACCCCAGCCAAGTATACACTCTGTCTTTTCCTGGAACATGATGTTTGATTTCTAAGTTGGAAACTGTCACAAGGAAAGGAAGGACATATCACTTCTGCTCCCTTTTTCTCTGGCTGCAAAATGGGGGGGGGGGCGGAAATTCTCCTTGGGGAGTGACACCCTTCCTCCTAGATTACAGAATCAACAAGTTTGAGTGTCATCTTCCTCATTTTACAGATGAAGAAACTGAGGTCCAAACTGGTTAAGTGACTTGCCCAGAGTTATATGGGTAGTAAGTGTCTGAAGTACAATTCAAACTCATGTTTTCCTGACTCCAGGTCCAGGGCTCTATCCATTGTATTCCTCTTTCTCCTTAGGAGTTCTTAACCTTTCTTGTGTCATAGACCCCTTTGGGAACCCTTCTCAGAGCAATGCTTAATGCATAAACTTAAATACATAGGACTTCAAAGGAAACGAATTACATTGAAATAAAGATATAATTTTTCCCCAAACGAGTTTAGATACCCTCTGAAATTATGAAGCATAGGCTTCAGAACCTCTTACCTAGATGAAGGGTCAGCCCCCTGGAAGCAGGGCAGGGTGGCTCAGAGAGCCTTTTTCAGACCCCAGGAAACATTCTCACCTTCTACCCCAAAGCCATTGAATCCTTGGGGAGAAGGTAGGAATGCTTGGGAGAAACAGAAGCTGCCACAAGTCTGTTCTTCTCCCTCCCTCAGACCTCTTGTATCTTCCTCACACTTGGTGCTGTTAAACTCATGAGTAGCTGTCCCTGTCACCCTTTCCCCTACTCCCCTAAGCAACCCTGGAGACAACTTTGAGTATCTGTCATCTTGGGTTGTTACAGCAGCTGGTGGGAGAAAGGAATCAGCTGGTTGTGGACAAGGCCCCTCTGTCAAGGCCTCAGAGTGGCGTCTGGCACAGGCCCAGCAGAAGATCCGGGAGCTGGCTATTAACATTCGTATGAAGGAAGAACTGATCGGAGAGCTAATCCGAACAGGTGATCAGGTGGCTTGGGATCCCTCTTTCATTGCTCCTGAGTACCGGGCAGCTCAGATAGACCCCCCCAAAAATATAACTCCCTGACGTGTTTGGTCCTCATTTCCCTTCTTGGTGATCCCACAGAGGGGTTCAATTTCTTGTCCCAAGGGAGAATCTTCCTATAGATTTGCTTAGTCCTAGGAGTTGTTTCTAGGGATTGGGGAAAACATACATTCCCCTAGACAAGACACTGAGGTGATGGGTGATAAAGATGGTCAAAGCTGGGTCCTCCCACCCCAAACCATGACATCTGTCCACACTGTGGGCTTCTAGGGAAGGCAGCCCAAGCCATGAATCGGCAGCATTGCCAGCGGATTGGGGAGCTGGAGCGAGAAGCTGATCGGGTGCGGGCAGAGCTGAATGAAGGCCAAAGACAGCTTCGGGAGCTGGAGGGAAAGGAGTCCCAGGACCCTGGGGAGAGATCCCGGCTGCAGGAATTCCGCAAGAGAGTTGCTGCTGCCCAAAGCCAAGTACAGGTTGGTGTTCTGAAGGGTATTGGTAAGTCCCATGAAGCAACAGTAAGGAGGAAACTCTTTGCTGATTACATTTTGATTCCCAAGTAAAAGGTTATTTGGAGTCTGGAAATTTGGTCTCTGATCATAGATTTCACCATGTTACTTTGCAAAGTTGCTATTCCTTCTTGCCTTAGCTTCTTCATCCACTTAATAATGAATCTCTTCTGTCCTCCCAGGTCTAAAGGAGACCAAAAATTTTATAAGAAGATGCAGCTGTATAAACAGTGTTGATTATGAGGAAAGAGCTTTGTAGACTTTAAATACCTGTGAATTATTATTTTCATTATTATTATTATGAGGGTATAATGTATTTTTTTGTTTGTTTTTTTAGTGAGGCAATTGGGGCTAAGTGACTTGCCCAGGGTCACACAGCTAGTAAGAGTTATGTGTCTGAGGCCGGATTTGAACTCAGGTACTCCTGACTCCAGGGCCGGTGCTCTATCCACTGCGCCACCTAGCTGCCCCTGGTATAATGTATTTTTTAAGCATCGAGTCTAACTATTTTAAGCCGCTAACAGATTGGAAGTTGAGAAGTGGTTTCTGCCTTATAGATAAGGAGGGAAGAGGGGGAGACTTGGATGATAGGTGAAACAAACTATGCAGCATCTGAGGGCCTTTGTTATCCAAAGAAGGGTGGAATGGCCAGGGGACAACTTTCTGGGGTGGGTATAATAGGGGGCTTAGATTTATATAGTGCTATAAAGCAAAGTTTCTTAAACTGTGGGTTGTGACCCCATATGGGGTTGTGTAACTGAATGTGGGGTTTGCAAAAAATTTGGCAACAGTAAAAGTTCATTATACCTATTTTATGTACCTATATACCCATGGTTGTGTAAAAATTTCTCTGGCAAAAAGAGATTGTGAGTTGAAAAAGTTTAAGAAGCCCTGCTATGGAGCAGCAAAGGGCAGCTAGGTGGCACAGTGAATAGAGCACTGATCCTGGAGTCAGGAAGACCTGAGTTCAAGTGCATTGTGCCACCTAGCTGCCCAAGCATAACCAAGATTCAATAGGGCAGTCTCGGGGCAGCTAGGTGGTGCAGTGGATAGAGCACAGGCCCTGGAGTCAGGAGTACCTGAGTTCAAATCCAGCCTCAGACACTTAACCCTTACTAGCTATGTGACCCTGGGCAAGTCACTTAACCCCAATTGCCTCACCAAAAAAAAAAAAGATAAATAAGTAAGTTTCTGGGGCGGCTAGGTGGCGCAGTGGATAAAGCACTGGCCCTGGATTCAGGAGTACCTGAGTTCAAATCCGGCATCAGACACTTGACACCTACTAGCTGTGTGACCCTGGGCAAGTCACTTAACCCCCATTGCCCTGCAAAAAAAAAAATAGGGCAGTTTCCTGATTCCATGTTTATGTTATTTCCATTATACTTTGCTGCACCTCTACGAATGTGGCATCTCCATGGACCCACTAGTTCCATGGTGCCAGGAAGGTGGCTAGCCTGAGTTTTGGGGCTGCTGACTAATCTTTCTATTGGCATAGGTCCTGAGGGAGAAAAAGCAGGCCACGGAACGTCTAGTGTCACTGTCAGCTCAGAGTGAGAAGCGAGTACGGGAACTGGAGAGGAATGTGCAAGTCATGCGTCAACAACAAGGGCAGCTGCAGAGGCGGCTTCGGGAGGAGACAGAGCAGAAAAGGCGTCTGGAGACAGAGATGCATAAGAGGCAGCACCGAGTCAAGGTCAGGGGCTTTGAGGTTTGGTGCCATGAATCTGGAAGTCAGGAGCTGGTGATGAGGCTGGGATAGTGAGGTTGGGCATGGTCCATGGAGACTTAGAAAGTGAAGAACTCAAGACAAAAGCCTCCAGGGGCGGGGGGGGGGGGCAGCTAGGTGGTAAAGTGGATAGAGCACCGGCCCTGGATTCAGGAGGACCTGAATTCAAATCTGGCCTCAGACACTTAACACTTACTAGCTGTGTGACCCTGGGCAAATCACTTAACCCCAACTGCCTCACCCCCCCCCCAAAAAAAAAAGCCTCCAGGGACATATTTCTGAGAAGCAAAGCGAGGCAGCAGGAGCTAGGTTGGGCAAAAGGGAGGAGTCAGAACAGTTGAGAATATGGGTGGTGGGGCTTCCTTCACATACAACATACCCGGGCTAGGGTGAAACCCTCCCCTTCGATGCTAGGGTGCCGTTACTGGAAAATCCTAGAGGAAAGAAGTAGCCTTGTAAACAGCATTGTTCTCTGGTGTCTCACCTACTGATCTGTTCCAATCCCTTTCTCTTGGCTTTCTGGCTCTGGTCCTTCCTTTAGGAGTTGGAGCTCAAGCATGAACAGCAGCAAAAAATCTTGAAGATTAAGACAGAAGAGATTGCAGCCTTCCAGAGGAAGAGGAGGAGTGGGAGCAATGGTTCCGTGGTCAGTCTGGAGCAGCAGCAGGTACCTGTGGTTAAGAGGTTGTTGGGGAGGCCTTCACTGACCCCCTCTACTGATAAAGTCACGTCCTGAGACTCAGGGACCTTGGATTGCACTTCAGAATTCTTTGGAATTGTGATCCCAAGGAGGTGAATGAGAGCTGATGACCAGCTGGATTGAGAAAGAAGTGTGAATTGATATGGTCTAATATCTCTTCCCTTAGAAGATTGAGGAACAAAAAAAGTGGCTGGACCTGGAAATGGAGAAGGTCTTGGAGCAGCGGAGGGCTCTGGAAGAGCTGGGGGAGGAACTGCGCAAGCGGGAGACTATTCTGGCTAAGAAGGAAGCTCTGATGCTGGAAAAAACTGGGCTCGAGAGCAAGAGACTTCGATCTAGTCAGGTGAGCATCATCAGGTCAGGGACATCAGGAACAGGAAGAAGGCAGTGGCCATCATCTCTCAGGAGAGAGAGAAGTTAGAGAAGGCTCGCTAATTGGGGATTCCTACATAATCATCAGGAAGATGCTCAAGGACCAGATTTTTAAAGAAACCTATGTTTTCATATTCAAATTCAATTAAAATACTTATTTGATACCTGTTGTGTACACTGATCTGAGTTCCATAGGATAAGTAGAAAATCTGATCTTTTCCCCAGGAAATCTATAGTGTGGTTGAAGAAATGCCCAAGAGACAATCAAATACAAAAACCAGGCAGCATGTGATCAAGTATTAAAATGTATAGACAATGGGTACTTTTTTTTCTTTCTTTCTTTCTTTCTTTCTTTCTTTCTTTCTTTCTTTCTTTCTTTCTTTCTTTCTTTCTTTCTTATGGGGCAATGAGGGTTAAGTGACTTGCCCATGGTCACATAGCTGGTGTCAAGTGTCTGAGGCTGGATTTGAACTCAGGTCCTCCTGAATCCAGGGCTGGTGCTTTATCCACTGCGCCACCTAGCTGCCCCAGACAATGGGTACTTATAGTGGGTATTTATACTATGGTATAGAAGTACTGGATTTGGAGTTAGAAGATCTGAATTTGAATCCCAACTCTACCACTTTGAGTCTCAATTCTTCTGTAAAATATTGATACATCATAGCTTTTGTGAAAATCAAATGAGATAATGAATGTAAAGTGCTTTGTAACCATCAATGGCTGTATAAATGTAGGTCATCAATTTCTGTTTATAGGACAAAAATCTACTACCAAGCTATTAAAATTTTTGCTATTTGTGCTAATCAACCAAGATCCACCATCTTGCCCTCTCACTCTATTCCTCCCCCACCCCACATTGAGAACACAAGAAAACCAAAACCCACTATAAATATGTATAGTCATGACCAAATTGGCCATGTCCAAAAAAAAATTATCTTATTCTGCATTCTTATTCCTTCACTTCTCTATCAGGGAGTAGCATGTTTCCTCATTTGTTCTCTGTAATCTAAGTTGGTCATTATATTAATAAGAGTCCAGCAAAATAGTATTCCATCACATTTAGATACCATAACTTGCTTATCCATTCCCTGATTTATGGGTGTCTTCTCACATTCCCACTCTTTTCCACCTCAAAAAGAGCTATATTTTTTTACATCCGTAGAGTTGGTTTTGCTTAAGACTAATTCCTCTCTTAGTTTATCCTTATCATTGTTCATTCGTATTTTTTTGTGTTTCTCTTTGCTTGAATTTCTTTCTTTCTTTTTTTTTTTTTTTTGGCAGGGCAATGAGGGTTAAGTGACCTGCCCAGGGTCACACAGCTAGTAAGTGGTGTGTCTGAGGCTGGATTTGAACTCAGGTCCTCCTGAATTCAGGGCCAGTGCTCTATCCACTGCGCCACCTAGCTGCTTGAATTTCAAAGTTTCTCAGCTCTGGGTTTTTCATCAGGAATTCTGAGATATCCTCTATTTCATTAAAGGTCCATTTTCTCCTCTGTAGCATTATAATCAGTTTTAGTAGCTAAGTTATTCTTGGCTATTAAGTCCACATCCTTTGCCTTCTGGAATATCATATTCCAAATTCTTTGCTCCTTTATGGTGGTGGCAGCTAAATTCTGTGTGATCCCAACTGGCTCTTCAGTACTTGAATCATTTCTTTCTGACTGCTTGCAGTATTTTATTCTTAGACCTGGGAAGGTCTGGATTTTGGTTGTGATGCTTCTGGGAGTTTTCATTTGGGAGTTTCTTTCAGAAGGTGACTGGTGGATTCTTTCGATTTCCACTTTTGTCCTGGCACAGTTTTCTAAAAGAAAAAGAGTTCTTGACATTTTTTTTTTTGGTTGTAATGTTCACATAATATAATGATGCTTAATTTTTCCTCATTGATCTGTTTTCCAGGTCAGTTAATTTTTGCTGTTATACACTGGATCTGTGACCTGGAACTAGGTAATGGGTGACAGAGCTGCCAGTTGGTACTTGTCCCCTTTGCAGTGCCCCAAAATAGGTTTGAGGGTTCCCTATATGTGTCTGGAAATTCCTCTTACCCTGGTGCTCAGCTTTTCCCTGGGCCCTGGACACAGTACTCTGGGCACTGTGTGTTCCTAACCCAATCCAGTCCTCAGTGTATGCAGACCTCTTTTTTATCTCCCTATCTGGGCCAAAGGACTCATGGTAACTTTTTTTGTAGTATTTCTCCATCAGAATTCTTCCTTGCATATTTTCCAGATCTTTTTGGAGGAGTCTGTGGTGGGGAGCTCATCACACTGGTTTCTACCACTACCCCATCTTGGCCCTACCCTATTGAACTATTTCTTAAGACTGATAGAGTGACAAGGTCTTTATATATATATATATATATATATATATTTTTTTTTTGTGAGACAAGGTCTCTATTACTCATCACACTGTTCCCATAGTAAAAACTTCAGTAGATCCCTACTTATATCAACAAATTCTTTCGTCTGATTTTTATGACTTTCCAGTCTGACCTCACCTTACCTAGCCATTTCTTTTTACTCCACCGTGTGCACTGTCTAGTTTAATTAAATGTTTTTCTCATGTCCCACCAAAGACTCATTCCTACCTTTGTGCCTATGTTTATATTCCCCTGTTATATCCTTCCTTTGTTTACATGCTATTCATTCTGTAAGGCCCAGCTTCAGTTCTACTTTCTCCATGAAGTTTGTCCTAATTCTTCTAGCTGTCATTGGGCTTCCCCTTTCTTGAACTTAGTCTGAAGCACACTACTTAGTACTTATACTACCTTTCATTGTTTGCTATTGTTGCATGTGTGTCCTGTATGCCACCTAAATTCCTAGCTTCCTAGGAATAGGGAACAGTGTCTAGTCTAGTAAGTGCTTCTCTCTCTCTCTCTCTCTCTCTCTGTCTCTCTCTCTCTTTCTCTGTGCAGGCACTGAATGAGGACATTGTGCGAGTATCAAGTCGATTAGAGCATTTGGAAAAAGAACTGTCTGAGAAAAGTGGGCAGCTCCGGCAGGGCAGCGCTCACAGCCAGCAACAGATACGTGTGGAGATTGACAACCTGCGACAAGAAAAGGACCTGCTGCTTAAACAGCGACTAGAGATTGATAGTAAACTGAGGCAGGGCAACCTGTTATCCCCAGAGGTATTGTTCTGCTTGCACTTGAGCCCTCCCAAGCCCATGAATCTCCTTGTAGAATGATGTATCCCAGGCACCAAAGTTCCTGACATCCTTCCAATTGCTGGACCTTCCCCATTTATCTTGAGGCAAAACTAGATTAGAAATAATGAAATCAAACTTTTATGGTTTCTGAAAATCTTTGAGCGGAGGCTGGATGACCACTTGTCAGGACTATTATAGAGGAAAATTCCTTCCAGCTCAGCTTGATTATAAGAGTTGATGGTACATTTTGTGCATAGTCTCATCTATCTTCTTCATGAATAGAGTATTTAAGAACACAATCTAGGATTATGGAATATGGAAAGAGCAGTGCATGGGATGTCAGGAGCCTGGAGACTTAGGTTCTAGTTCTTGCTGGTTTACCTTTCTGAGTCTGTTCTGTCATCTATAAAAAACTAGAGGGTTGGACTTTGTGATCTCAGAGATCATTCTAGCTCTGAAATTCAATGATTCTATGCAACTCAAATTAAAAAAAAATTTTAAAAATTTTTTGCAACTCAATTTTGCACATGGGCTAATTTAGTAGTCATTGATGGTACATTTAAAGTACCACACTAGGTTTTCCCCCTATTAATAAGGTGGCTTTCCTTGTAACCCAGTCATTTGTTTACTCAGGGAAGATCAATTAATTGTAATAAATCATCTTAAAGCCAGGCTGGCAAATTAGTCACAAGGATGAACACAGTACATTTGTAAGTTATCTGAACTTTTCTTGTATTTGTTATTTTGAATTATTGATAGCAGTGGTTCCAATAGTATACTCCAAGAAACTTCTCAAACAATACATGGAGTTCTTGCCATTGGGCTGGGCTCATGACTGAAATATTCAGTTTGATGGAAATGGGCATCATCTCTCTTTACACACTGATGATACAGGGACAGGCACCAAGGGATTGTTGGTTCCCCTGTTCTTGCATTCTTTAGTCTCTAGCAGAGGTCAGAGCTATATTTTGATTTTTAAATCAAATATTTACTATTGCCCATGCCAAAATAGGCCCTGCATAGAATAAATTTGTATGTGTGTGATCTACTCAGTACCTGGCACACGGCATAAGCTTAATATACATTACTTCCCCAAGAGTCAGTGTCTGTGTCCCCATAGGAGGAAAGGACTCTATTCCAGCTGGATGAGGCTATTGAAGCTCTGGATGCAGCCATTGAATATAAGAATGAGGCCATCACATGCCGTCAGCGGGTGCTACGAGCCTCAGCCACTATGTTGTCACAATGTGAGATGAACCTCATGGCCAAACTCAGCTACCTCTCTTCCTCAGAGACCCGGGCTTTGCTATGCAAGTATTTTGACAAGGTAGGCAACTACCTCAAACACTACCATTTCTTATCTGACCTTTGATTCTATGAGACACTAAAAAGGCATCAAAGAATAGCTAATTTCTTTGGTGAGTCTGAACGTAGAATAAACCACAATCTGCAGGGATTCCTTAGCCCTCCCTTCTCCATGAAACCCCTTTTCACCTAAACCCAGTGCTGTCCATAGGCCGAAGCTGAGTGCCATGTCTTCACTGCTATCCTTTCTTTCTGACCAACGTGAGATGGTCCCTGTCTAGATTTCACTTAGATTTTGGGCCTCCAGGGACAAAGCTATGAGCCTCAAAAGAGCCTCAGGGCTTGATCAGCTGGTAAGGCAAAGCCTGGGATTTGAGACAGGTGGTAACACTTCGGGAAGAACAGCACCAGCAGCAAATCGCCTTCTCAGAACTTGAAATGCAACTGGAGGAACAGCAGAGATTGGTGTACTGGCTGGAGGTAGCTGTGGAACGGCAACGACTAGAGATGGACCGCCAGCTGACCCTGCAGCAGAAAGAGCATGAGCAAAACATCCAACTCTTGCTCCAGCAGAGCCGAGGTAATGCCCATTTCATTCACTATGAATTAGTATGATCCTTTTTCATTATCTCTGTATCTCCTCCCATGGCTCTTCCTACACACCTTGATTCTTATATCCAGAGCACCTGGGTGAAGGACTAGCAGGCAGCAAGAGGCAATATGAAAATAGGATCCAAGCTCTGGAGAAAGAACTGGGCCGATACATGTGGACAAATCAGGAATTGAAGCAGAGGCTGAATAACTTGAATTCCACAGGCCAGAGCAAAGGTAAAGTTTATAGTCGATTGCCCATCTCGATCATCTTAATTTCCCTTTGGGATGTTAAATAACTTATCATAGGTGGATTCTCATTAAGCTTAGCTACCAGCCTCACAAATTCTGAAGTGGGAAGGAACAGAAAATAGAACTCCACGCAAAGGCTGGATGACTATTTGTTAAGTATATTAGAGTGGAAATTCCTTTGTGTAAGTATTGGACTAGAAGGCCACTGGTGTCCCTTCCAACTTTCAAGTGACGGGAATATCTCACCAGCAAATTTGAGCTGCTTCTAATTCTGCTCATTTTTTTGCCCCTCGAGACATCAAGGCTGGAGGAGCCATCTTCCTCACCTTGGCAGTGAGATCACCTCTATGTTATAATTATGAGACTAAGTGTCCTGATATCGACTCTTGACAAAGTTGTGTTCTTGGTGACAGGAGGGGAGAAGCGGACTGTGTGCACTGAGAACAGAGCATCTTTTGCTGCTGGAATGGAAGAGGAGACTGTTGCAGCTTCTGAGCAGCTCTGGCAGGCATCACTTAGTGAGGGAACTCCTAAGGCCAGGGAAGAGATTCGAGACTTAGTGCATGCACCATTACCATTGACATGGAAGCGCTCATCCCTGTCTAGTGATGAGCAGGGTTGCTTAGAGGAGCTCAGGCAGCGAGAAGTATCTGAGCCCCTACTTGGAAGGATGTTGCCTATGAGCGAACCACTTCTGCCTCGACACCTGGGCCCTTTGCCCAAGTCAAGAAGAGAGTTACGAAGAGCCAGTCAAGGGATGATTGATGTTAGGAAAAACCCAGTGTAGACAAATTCCAGCACCTGCCTCAGAAGTTGAGATTTTTATGTGAATGGTGTTGCTCCAGTGGACAGAACTATGCTATTCAATGATCAGTGAACTGGTGGTCTACTGAAGGATGCTAATGCTCAAAGGTACATGTCTATTGGAAGCTAATACCAGCCTGTGGGATTTCAGTGATAATATATGCAGCTGAGATTGAGGACCTTGTAAATGTATTTAAAAAGTATGTTTATTATAATTTTGTAATAAATAAGCTTTAAGGTGAGTTTTAAGAACCAAGGAATGAGTTTGTAAAGGAATTTCAGCTTCTATTTTTATCAGGATGACTAAAGCAATGACACAGAGGAGGGGAAGGGAGTACCTTTGATTTAATTTGATATAACCAGCACAAAGGAAGCTATTTAGGAAAACCCACTTCCTTAATTGACACTTTCAGCCTAGGTAAAGATAGTCGAGTATAATAAGCAAAGTATTGAGAGTATGGGGCTAAATAATCTAGGGTCTAAGTTCTCTTTCAACCCACACCACTGATTTAGTAGCAAATATATCCATAAACTGAAAAAAAGTAATGTTGTCTTATCCCTGAGATAAACTGTTTTGAATTCATAGGCATTTTTCTGAAAGGCAGAAAGTAGTAAGATGTTTCAAAACATGGAAATATTACTTTAAAAAATCTTATTCTAAAAAAAAAAAATCTTATTCTGGAAAACATACCCTTAATGACAAGTAAAGAAGTTTATACTTGGATGATGGTCACAACTGACTCAGGCTAGTCATGGCAAGGATTAGAAACCTGGTAGAAATAAAAGCTTATGACATTTTATATGTTCTCATTTGATGGTCATAGCTCTGTTTGATAGAGTGCTATTCCCAACATACACACTCAATTGGGTGGAGTAATCTCTCTACCCCTGCAGGAAAATAGGAGGAGAAGGGGATAAAGAGAGAGGGGCAAAAGAAGGAAGGGCAGATTGGAGGAGGGGACAAATCCCTTTTGAAGAGGGATAGGATGAAAGAAGATGGATAATAGAATAAATATAATGGGGAAGGGAAGAGGATGGAAGGGAAACAGTTAACAATAGTAATCATGAAAAAGAAAAAAGGGAGAAAAATTGTACAAAAAATATTTATAGCAACTCTTTGTGGTGGCTAAGAATGGAGAATCAGGAATGTCCATCAGTTGAGGAATGACAGAAGAAGCTTTGTTATATGATTGTGGTGGAATGGTATTGTGCTATAGGAAATGACAAACAGGATGATCCCAGAAAAACCTGGAAAGACTAATGAACTGCCGTATAATGAAGTGAGCAGAGCTGGGAGGACATTGTGCATAGTGACAGCAGTACTGTTCAATGAGCAATTGTGAATGACTTAACTACTCTCAGCAATGCAATGATCCAAGACAATCCCAAGGGACTAATGATGAAGCTTACTATCCACCCCCATAGAAAGAACTGATGAAAAGAGCACTTGTGGATTGTACATCTATAACCTGGTTGCTGTCTTGTGAAGGGGGGAGGAAAGGGAGGGAGAAAAATTTGGAACTCTAAATCTTATGAAAATGAATGTTGAAAACTACCCTTACATGTAACTGGAAAAAAATAAATGTTTGTTGCAAAAAATAAAAAAAAAGTGCTATTCCTGATTTTACAGATGAGGAAACAAGCTCCCATGTTAAGTGACTTGCTTAAAGTTACATAGATAGTAAGTGGTAGAGACAGAGTACCCTCAGGGCCACTGTTCTTTCTCCTACTCGATATTGCATCTGTACATTGAACTCAGTGCTTCAAGTAACAATTTATTATATTATACAAAGGGAATGTGGACAATTTCTTCTGCCACATTAGATGTGATCTTGCTCCATCTTGGGTGAGGTGTGGAACGGAGGTTGATGGAGAAATTGAATGCAGGGAATAATAACCCCCCACTTTCTAGCCAAACTCCAAGGCCTGAGAACAGTAGAAGAGGCTTGAAGCCAGGTCCCCAGCACCTTTCTGCCTGGCTCTCTCTGCCCTTATCCCCTGTACTTTCTCAAATAATTTAAAAAGCCCTTGTCTCCAGCTCCGAAAAGAGACACAAGCATTGCAGAAATCTCTTCGCTCAATCGCACGAAGGATGAGCAGGGTTTTCTGTGTTATTTCACAAATTCATTCATAGCATAAGCCTGTGAGTGTCCAATACATCTGATGAAAGTCAGTCTTTGGACTGAAGAGAGACAAGAACAGAGAATCCCTGTTGTGCCAGGCCAGAATGGCCTTTGGCAAAGTTGGTAATGGCTATATAACCAACCAATTTTACTAGCTGAGCAGCCTTTTCCGAGTATAAGTTCTATTAATAGGATGTCTCTGGGAGATTGCTATATTGAAAGGAGATTCTTGGTCTGCAGGACTTGGAAATATGTCCATCTCTTCATCTGTAAAAAGGCAAAGATTTAGAATTAAGTTACCAAGTACTGGAGGTAGATATAAAGATGGATGGGAAAGTTTTAAGAAGACAACAGTTAAATTTGTAAGATACCATACAGTGTTAGGCTCAGACTCTCAATACTATGGAGTATAAACTTTTCATCAGCTCCTCCAATCTTAATTAAGGTTATTCAAACATTCATCTATCTGAACAAAGCTTCTTAAACTATGGGTTGCAACCCCACATGGGGTCGTTTAACTGAATGTGGGGGTTGCAGAAAATTTAGCAACAGTAAAAGGTTATGTATACCTATTTCATGTACTTATATACCTGGGGTTGTATAAAAATTTTTTGGGCAAAAAGGGGTCCTAAGTGGAAAAAGAAGTCCTATACCTGAAGATAAAGAGAAGGGGGAGCAAAAGCCAATCAACAATGGTATGCATTTAGTTTTTCAATTCTCCTTTACCTTCAGTTTGATTTCTCAGGATTGTGGGCTTAAACTAATTTACATGACTTATAATTTTAGTGTTTTTTTAAGAGGCATAAGAATGAACTAAATTATAGCTCAATGGTTTTAAAGTCTTTATGACCACTTACATTCCCAATAAGTATGGTCAAAGAAAGAAATCTATTTACCCAGTGTTGTTAACAGATTGTTAATTTCTCAGGTTAACTTCTCAGGTAGGATGAAAGAGAAGCAATTTTGTTTACAATAGTCACAAAAAACAGGTTTTGAAGCCTCCTTTCCCCCCTTTTTGGTCCAGACCTAAGATTTCATTGGTGTAGGGGAACTCTTGGTGAGGAAATTCCCTCTATAAATGTAACTGTTCTGTAATTTAGAGAGTTGCCCGGGGGAATGACAGGTTAAATGACTTGCTTAGCCAGGGTCACCAAGCCAGAATTTGTCAGAAGCAAGACCTGAATCCAGGTTTTTGACTCCCTAGGTCAGTTTTCTTTTCTTTCTTTTTTTTTTAGGCAGTTGGGGTTAACTGGGGTCACACTGCTAGTAAGTGTCAAGTGTCTGAGGCTGTATTTGAACTCAGGTCCTCCTGAATCCAGGGCCTGTGCTCTCTCCACTGTACCACCTAGCTGCTCCCGGTCAGTTTTCTATCAACTACACTACACTAGTTATCATTAGAATGGATGGCATAATTATCAGATGGTGACATTATAAATGCAGATATAAACTCAGTGACACAAATTATAGAAAAGTGCCCAACTGTGGTGTTAAACATACATCTATTCTTTACCAATTAGCCACCCTCATTCCACCCCTTCGCAGCTTTTTTACTTTTCCAGCCTAGCTTTTTCTTGGGGGTAATGGTCAGTTTCTATTTTCCTGTTTTCAAGAAGACTAAAGTGCTTGGAAGAATGCAAGGAGTTTTTATAATAAAAAAGCTTGGCAATCCAAATCAGATTTTCCGAGATGGGGACATAACATCGTAGGCTATATATTAAACATTTTAGAACGTTTAGAATGCATTCCACTTTCCCTAACTCCTTAAAAACATTTTATCTGATAACTCTGGGCTAACTTAATTCCTAGTGCTTAATGCATGGGATACTCAAATACTTCCACTCTGGAGTTCCCTATACTGATGAAATCACAGGTCTAAATGAAAATAAATGTTGAGCTGGACTGGCAGCCAAAAAAAAGGTCATAGTTTTGACACTGGCAAGAGTCCCTAGGATTTGCTGATCAATAACGTAGGTTACAATTTAGATGGCTTACCTCTAATATCCTTTCGCTGAAAGGAAGGTGCTTTTCCTTGGTATAGTAGTGGAGACTGGGTCAGTGCCCGAAGACCACTAGCAGAAAGACAGCTCTTCACAGAACAGTTAGGTGGGGTGGAGCCTAAAGAGATACCACACCACAAATACATAATTTGGTCCAGTGCCTGACACATAACAGGCACCTGAAAAATACTGGCTCAATAAATGAAAAAACATGCTGCCACATTCCCCCATGGACTCCGGATACAAAAAGTATAAGCAAGCTCATCTTTCTAAGAATTTCATCTCTCACAATTCCCAACAATAAGCAAATTGGAAGAAGACTTCAAGAATATACTTACCTGAAACGAATACCTCATCATCCCCCATGGAAGAAGGCTGCTTTTTATTTCTACTTGGAGATTTCCTTTCTTCCTTGGTTTCGTTATCAGCAGAAATGACCTGGTTCCCTTTTTGGCTGCCATAAGATCTGGTTTGGAGCTCAGTTTCTTCCTTAGAGGAAAGCGGTCTTTTCCTAGAGAACAATCCAAATTGCCCCTTTGAAAAACTGTCCTCCCCTCTAGGCTCACAGTCGCTAGAAGGAGACTGATCTGGAAGCCGATATACTCCTTCAAGTTCAAAATCCCCCAAGATGGGAGTTTTGCTGATGCACTGCTCAAAAACTCTCTCCTTTCCCTCCTCTTCAATACCAGCTATGTTCCCCAGGAGATCAGAATCTCTTTCATTTCTCCCGCCACAAGAATTAATATTGCTGTCTACTGCCTTCTTTTTTCTTGGCCAGTCTTGGATTGTATCAGGAGTGGTTTTCCCTTTGTGCCTGGGAGATGGTGTCCAGGGAACCCAAACATCTGTTGGGGAGGGGGAGGTGGTGCTAGAGGGAAAGTGAGTTGGAGTATAAGACTGACAGATATACATCTGCCTCCCATTCTTGCCCGGGGTAGTATGGGAAGAATGAAGACAGGGAGATGAGACATAAGCAGCTTCAATTTGGCTAGGTTTATTCTGGTGCGACAAGCACTCAATATCAGGAAAGTTCTCTTCTCCCAGATATGTATCCACCTTTTTTTGGTTTTCAGTACTGACAGAAGTAGATTCTACCCTTTTAATACGAAGCTTGGGTAGGCCGGAGGCTTGCATCTCCAGCTCAACCTCATAGGTTGGAGGGCTAGCAGGAATCACTTTCAGATGGTCTTCTGAAAGCGGAGGTGAAGCTTTTGGATCAGCTAGTCGTGCTGCAGCCTGTCTCTGCCTTCTATCTGCAGTACAACGAAGGGCATAAGATGGTACCAAAGGAGACTTGGGCTTATCAGGTGGAGAAGCCACCTCATTAGATGTAGAAGGCTGTTCATAAGTAAGAGCCATACTGAACCCTTCAGTTGGTCTTACAGAAGTTTCTGTGCTATCATTGCTCTGGTGTTCTCTTGCATTCTGGGTAGTGAATAGCAGAGAGGAATCAAGCCATTCACACCCTACATCAGCTAATGGGCAAAAGTGCTCACTGGGGGAAAAAGGAGAAGGAAGGTTTACTTTTTTCTGCTCCTTTTTAGGGGATGAGTCTATAGTTGCCATATCTCTTTGTTCAACTGTAGGATCATCAGAAGTATTGAATTGGTGAAGTGGCAAACTTCTTTCAAGGATGGAATTATTTCTGTTCATATGTTGTTTCCTGGTCTTAGAAGGTGGTGGAGGGTGACCATTACAAGGTTGAGTTACCCTTGAATTCTTTTTAGGAGTTGAGATAAGATTACAGGTAGGAGGTGTGACTGTCATAGTTGGTGACTTCTGTAGCATCCTCCAACCAAATTCTCCAAGTTCAGCAGGAGAAAGAGATTTCCTAGTTGGAGTCTTTATTGAAGCATCATGTAGTGGAGAATTAAATAGGGTTTTTTTTTGGGAAGAAATAGGTGGTGTGAATGCAGCAACCACATTCCCTGATACTTTTATGTTTTGGGCAGTTTTATCTTTTAATTCATTAATGTATTCCACTGACTGAGAAACTGTATGTATGAGAACATCTGGGTCTTGGTTTCTCTGATTTAGAGGTGCCACTGCAACTACTTGGCCAGGTTTTCTTGGAGATGCAGAGGCTGCTGATTTCTGAGGTGTTTTCTGGGAGTGCTTAATGGGAGTCAAATAGTTAGTATTAGCAGTCTGGATAGTTAATGGGACCTGGGCTATAGAACATGAAACATCAGCAAGACTGGAATTCCTCTGAAGTGACCAAGGAGGAGTCTCTAGAAGTTCAGGTGTCTGACTTCTTGGCCTTTTGGGAGTTCTTAATTCCATCTTCTCAAGAGGAGAGGGGGATTCTTTTTGCAGGGAGCTTCCCTTCTGAGGGATTACTTCTGCCTCAGATAGTGATGTAACTTCTAAGTCAGGTGAAAAGTCTTTTCTAGAATTCTCACAAGCCGTCTGATCTGTCGATACATTTTTTGAAGTGGTTTTTCTTTGTTTTCTTGGAGTATGATATGACATTTGTGGTGTTCGTGGTGATCTCCTCAGAATTCTGTTAGTGGGGGTCCAAGGCTGTTGATCACTTTTCCTAGGAGTCTATAAAGAAAGTGACAATGATCATTTCAACTCAAATATTATAACCAGTGTTTTTTTTTTTAAATACAGGCAACTGGTAAGCTTATGCCTGGCATTCCCATAAAGACCCATTTGAGAGAGTCACAGAATAAGAAAACAGGAAAATAAGAGAAAGTAGAGGTTTTGACTTTTGGTTGAATCCAAGTCTAAAACTGTGAAGTTTTCTTTTCTAGGTAACAATCAACTTTGACCATTTTCTTCTCCCCATCATCAGCTCCAATTCTGCTGTCCAGTTTGTAAGACTTACCATTTTGGAGAGCAATCTGGAATTATTCCCAAAGAGTTATTAAACTGCCTATACCCTTTGACCCAGCAATACCACTACCAGGTCTATTTCCAAAGATGATTAGGGAAATGGGAAAAGATCCTGTATGTTTCAAAATATTCACAGCAGCTCTCTTTGTGTTGGCAAAGAACTGGCAACTGTAGGGATGCTCATCAATAGGGGAATGGCTAAACAAGTTGTGGTATTTGATCATGATGGAAGACTGTTGTGCCTATAAGAAATGATGAGTTTGTTGATTTTAGAAAAACATGGATAGACTTGCACAAAATAATGAAGCGGGAAAGGAACAGAATCAAGACACTGTTGTATAAAGTAACAGCAATAATGTTTTTTGTTTGTTTGTTTGTTTTTTGGTGAGGCAATTGGGATTAAGTGACTTGCCCAGGATCACACAGCTAGTAAGTATCAAGGGTCTGAGGTGGGATTTTAACTCAGGTCCTCCTGAATCCAGGGCTGGTGCCTTATCCACTGCACCACCTAGCTGTCCCAGCAATACTGTTTTAAGAACAACTTTGATTAAGTCATTTTGACTATTATAAATACCCAAACTAATGACAAAAGACCTATGAAGGAAGGCACTATCTGCATCCAGAGAAAGATAAAATATGTATAGAATGATTTTGTACACACACACACACACACACACACACACACACACACACCCCTAATGGTATCCATCTCTAGGATGGGATAGGGGGAGGGAATTTTTTTAAAAAGGAAAAAAGTTACATGATAACTATACTTTTTTTACAAGGTTAAGTAACTTGTACATAGTAGATTTGTAGTTTTCAAGTGCAATCTTTTTTTTTTTTTTTTTTAGTGAGGCAATGGGGGTTACTTGCCCAGGGTCACACAGCTAGTAAGTGTTAAGTGTCTGAGGCCGGATTTGAACTCAGGTCCTTCTGACTCCAGGGCCGGTGCTCTATCCACTGCACCACCTAGCTGCCCCTCAAGTGCAATCTTTTAAAAAAAATACTATGTTATGGAAATGATTGTTTTATCTCATAAATTAAAATAATTTTTTTAAAAAATTAAAGACTTATGGTCTCTATAAAACTTCAAAAAATTTTGTATAGTACAATTAAAAACATTTTCTCTAATTGTTTTCTGTCATTTGATTCATAACATACCCACTCTCCAAATAAAATTTGCATTTCATATGGTTATTTCCATCTGTTGGTCCTTTTTTATGTACCTTTCACCTCCTACTCATATTCTGTTCTAGCCAAGCATACTTTGTCCCCACAGATCCAATTGCCTTTTATCTCTTGGCCTTTCCAAGATCAACCCCAAATATCTTCCTAATTATTGTTATTTTTATAAATACATTGATTCTCCACTAAAACTTTGATCTGATACTTCATCCTAGTATCAAGGTGAACTTGTGTTCTTGACCACTCACTCCTCAATCTCCTTTGCTGGATCTTCATTTAGGTCCTGTCCTATAATCCCATAGGGCTCTGTCCTAGACCATCTTCTCTTCTCCCTCTGCTAGTTTACTTGGTGATCTCATCAACACCCATGGATTCAATTATCATCCCTATGGGGATGATTTTCAAATCCAGTCAATCCAGTTCTAACCTCTCTGCTAACTTCCAGTCTTTTTTTTTTTTTTGAAATTTATTTATTTTTCCGTTACATGTAAAGATAGTTCTCAACTTTTGTTTATACAAACTTTCCAGTTTCAGATTTTTCTCCCTCCCCTCCCTCCCCCCTCCCCCCCTCCCCTAGACAGCAGGTAATCTGATATAGGTTATATCTATATATCTCTCTATATATGTATATATATACACATATACACAATAACATTAATCCTATTTCTGCATTAGTCATGTTATAAGAGAAAAATCAGAGCAATGATGAAAAACCTCAAAATAGAAAAAACAACAGCACCACAAACAAAAGAAATAGTATGGTTCATTCAGCATCTATACTCCACAGTTTTGTTTTTTTTTTTCCTTGGATTTGGAGATCCTCTTCTATCATGAATTCCCTGGAACTCTTCTGTACCATTGCATTGGTGAGAAGAATATAGTCCATCACAGTAGATCAACACTCAATGTTGCTAATACTGTGTACAATGTTCTTCTGGTTCTGCTCATCTCACTCATCATCAGCCCACACAAGACCCTTCAGGTTTCTCTGAACTCCTCCTGCTCATCGTTTCTTACAGCACAATAGTATTCCATTGTATTCATATACTACAACTTGTCCAGCCATTCCCCAGTTGATGGGCAATCCCCTCAACTTCCAATTCCTTGCCACCACATAAAGAGCAGCTATAAATATTTTGGTACATGTGGGTCCCTTTCCCCTTTCCATGATTTCTTTGGGAAAAAGACATTGCTGGGTCAAAGGGTATGGACAGCTTTATTGCCCTTTGGGCATAATTCCAAATTGCTCTCCAGAATGGTTGGATCAGTTCACAGCTCCACCAACAATGCATTAGTGTTCTAATTTTCCCACAGCTTCTCCAACATTTATTATTTTCCTTTTTTGTCATTTTAGCCAATCTGACAGGTGTTAGGTGGTACCTCAGAGTTGTTTTAATTTGCATCTCTCTAATCAATAGTGATTTAGAGCATTTTTTTCATATGGGAATAGATAGCTTTGGTTTCTTCATCAGAAAACTGCCTGTTCATATCCTTTGACCATTTCTCAATTGAGGAATGACTTGGATTCTTATAAATTTGATTTAGTTCCCTATATATTTTAGAGATGAGGCCTTTATCAGAAGTACTGACCACAAAAATTGTTTCCCAGCTTTCTGCCTCCCTTCTAATTTTGGATGCATTGCTTATGTTTGTACAAAAATTTTTTAATTTAATGTATTCAAAATCATCCATTTTGCATTTTATAATATACTCTATCTCTTGTTTGGTCATAAACTGTTTTCCTTTCCAAAGATCTGATAGGTAGACTATTCCTTTCCCTCCTAATTTACCTATGGTATCACCTCTTATGTCTAAATCGTGTATCCATTTTGACCTTATTTTAGTATAAGGTGTAAGATGTTGGTCTATGCCTAATTTCTGCCATACTATCTTCCAGTTTTCCCAGCAGTTTTTGTCAAATACTGAGTTCCTATCCCAGAAGCTGGAGTCTTTGGGTTTATCAAACACTACATTACTAGTGTCATTTACTACTGCATTTCCTGTGCCTAGCCTATACCATTGATCTACCACTCTATTTTTTAGCCAGTACCAGATAGTTTTGATGACTGCTGCTTTATAGTAAAGCTCTAGGTTTGGTACTGCTAACTCACCTTCCTTTGAATTTTTTTTCATTATTTCCCTGGATATTCTTGATTTTTTGTTTTTCCAGATGAATTGTTATTATTTTTTCTAGCTCTCTAAAATAATTTTTAGGTAGTCTGATTGGTATGGCACTGAATAAGTATAACTTCCAGTCTTCCATCCTGAAATGTCCATTGGACATCTTGAACTGGGTGTTCCATAGACATCTTAAAAACAACATGTCTAAAACCGAACTCATTATTTTTTCCCCAAAACCTTCCTTTCTTAATGTTCCTATTAGGGAAAAGACTGGAAAGCTTGTGAGGGCACTACCATTCTACCAATCACTCAGGTTTGAAATCTAGGTGTCATCCTCTCCTCCTTCAGTGCCACTGCCCCTGCCCCATGACCTTACTCCTGGATGACTGCTAGCTGGTCTGCTTGCCACGAGTCTCTGTCCACTCAGAAGTCTAAATGATCTTCCTCCAGTGCAGGTCTGACCGTGCCATCCCCCATCTACTCAAGAAACTCCAGTGGCTCCCTATCATTATTTGGCCTTTAGAGTCCTTATAACCTGGCTTTCTCTGCTCCTGTTTTCCCCACTATTCTTCTACCTTACAGCTCCCCCACTCCCCTTCCCTTGTATTCACTGATACTGACCTCCTTGTTGTTCCTCAAACAAGACCCTCCATCTCCCAACCCTGAACATTTTCACTGGCTGTCTCACATGCCTAAACGCTCTTCCTCTTCACCTTTGATTCCAGGCTTCCCTAGCTTCCCTCGAGTCCCAGCTAAATCCTGCCTTTCACAAAAACCCATTCTTGATATCCCTTAATTCTAGTGCCTCTCATCTACATTATCCCATAAATAGCTTGTATAGAGTTGTTTTCACATTTCCCCATTATCCTGTGAGCCCTCTGCGTCTTGCCTTTTTTTGTACCCCTAGCACTTAGCAGAGTGCATGGTGCATTGTAGGGGCTTTGCTAATAAATGTTTATTGACTGATCCACAAGCAGTGGAACTGAACAAAGACTACTGGGAAACCTGAAAAGTAGTTTGGTACAACGTAAGTATAGACTGGCACGTCCTACCATATACCAAGATAAACTCCAAAAAGGTACATGACAGACATAAAGGGTGCTATCATAAACAAATTAGAGAAGTATGGAAGAAATTACCTTTCAGATCTATAGATAGAGGAGGAATTAGTTCATGACCAACTGAGGACAGAGAGGATCACAGAAGACAAAATGGCCAATTTTTGTCATAAAAAAATAAAAACCAATATAGCAAAAATGAGAAGGGAAGCAGGCAACTGGGAAAAATTGTTACAGTAAGTTTCTCTAATGAGTCTCATTTCTAAGATATAGAGAAAACTGTTTAAAATTTATAAGAGCCACTCTAATTGATAATGGTTAAAAGATCTGGCCTTCTGTTGTGGCTGCCATTGAGGCTGCAATCATGCTGCAGCCATGCCCATCTGCTACCCCATGGCTATGGGCTTCAACAAGGGCCAGTTACCAAAAACATTTCGAAGCTGCAACACTGCGGCTGCCATGGGCACCTGGCAAACACACTAAGTCTGTGAGAGAGATGATCCCGGAAGTGTGTGTGTTTGACCCAGGCCGTGGAATTGTTAAATGTCTCCAAGGATAAGTGAGCCCTAAAGTTCATCAAAAAAGGGTGGGAACTCACATCTGAGCCAAGAGGAAGAGAGAGAAGCTCAGCAATGTCCTGGCTGCCATGAGGAAGGACTAAACTGGACCCTGCCTACCTTTCCCCAGTTATCCAATAAAGATTTAACAAACAAACAAACAAAAAAGATCTGAACAAGTAGTTTTCTAAGGAAGAAATCTAAACCATCACTAGCCATAATGGGGAAAAAAAGCTCCAAATCACCAGTAATTAGAGAAATGAAAATTAAAGCAACTCTGAGGTTCCACCCCAGAGCTTACAAAAAAGGAAAATGAAAAATATCAAAGGAGCTCCAGAAAAAACAAGGTACATTATCTGGAAGACAATTTAAAACTGTACCTCAAAAGTTAATCAATTGTGCATATACTTTGACCCAGTGATACCACTACAAGGCCTATAACACAAAGAGATCAAAGAAATAGGAACAGTCCTCTTTTTGTGGTGCCAAAGAACTGGTGTCCATCAACTGGCTTATTATACATGAATGTAACAGAATACTATTGTGCCATTAGAAAAGATGAAAGGGACATTTTCAGAAAAATGTGGGAAGATCTGCATGAACTGACAAAGAGTGAAATGAACAGAACCAGGAGAATAATTTATGCAACAACACTGTAAAGATAAACAACTTTAAAAGATTGAAGAACTCTGATCAATGCAATGACCAACCATGATTTGAGAGGTCACATGATGAAACATTAGAATGACCTCCTGACATAAAAGCGATGTACTTGGGGCAGCTAGGTGGTGCAGTGGATACAGCACCGGCCCTGAAGTCAGGAGTACCTGAGTTCGAATCCGGCCTCAGACACTTAACACTTACTAGCTGTGTGACCCTGGGCAAGTCACTTAACCCCAACTGCCTCACTAAAAAAAAAAAAAGCGATGTACTCAGGGTGCAGGTTGAAGCATATTTTTTGGACATGGCCAATGAAGGAATTGATTTGCTTGATTGCATGTTTGTTACAAGAGTTTTTTCTTCCCACCAGTTGGTGATTGGGGAGGCAAAAGGGAGAGAACATAGATTTCTATTAATTGAAAAAAATAAAATTGACTACACAAGTGGAGTTTAACTTCTGGCAGGTCTTATCAACCTGGAAAGTCTTTGAGTACTGACCCAGGAAACAAAACTACCTTTTCCTCAAGTATCAGCTTAGCTCAGAGAGGATCAATGTTAGAGTGTGGGCAACTAGGTAATAAACATTTTTAGCTCCAGCAACTCATGGTTTGTGATCTATACTGGTGGAGGCAGATCACAAAATCTCATATCATCTAGTTCAACCTCTAAATCATAAATCCTTGAATTATAAATAGATGGATTACATGTGCTTGTGTCTTGTATATTGTATTTGTAAGCCCCCTAATAAAGGCCACATCTAATCCTTACTTATGACTCCTAAGAACATCATAGCCAACTTAGTACCTTAAGATGCTCATTATAAGGCATTTACCTCATAAACAATAGGCTTTTCAGAATCCAATGGGTTTTTTGGAGACCTTTTAGTTCCGTGCAATTCTTTTGTGGGAGTAGTCATCTCAGAGACTGCACCAAAAAGAAGCCTCTTGGGAGAACGGATACCCTGAATTATAGGACATTCCTTAGTATCTAAAAAATAAAGCATGAAAGCATTTTAGTGCTATTGGCTCTCTCCCTATAGCATAAAGAAATCCAAATTATAATTGGAAAAATAAAATTTAGCTTAAAAAAAGATCTATTACATTGATGCTTTTGTGCATTTTGTTAAATATTTGCTACATAACCTGCCAACTTCAGCCTATATGTTAGCAAATACAGGAAACTAGCTGAACGTGAATGTTGCAAAAAAACAGACAAACAAAAAAAGCAATACAGGTAACTTGCTTTTCATGATAATGAAAAGGAGGAATGGCATGGATAATATAACATATATAAGATTTCACACCTAATTTGAGACTTGACTGTATAGCAAAAGTTCTGGGTTATCATAGATTAATTTCTCTTGAATAATGAAAGGACCATGTCATGGGCAACATGCTATACTGGTTCAAAGTACATATATTCCAGCAGGAAGCTGGAAAAGTTTTTCCACACAGAGAAAGCTCAGTGCATGTATATCATATCCCTAACTCAAGCAAACAGCAGATTTGACATTTCCCCAAAGTACTATATTACCTCCCACCCATCAAAACTGACTTCTGAGAAGTATGTAAGTGACCTGATTCATCCTTCTGTCTCAGGTACACCTTCTGTATATTTCGAGGCTTTGGCTGTGAGATAGGGTAGAAGGAAGCAGAGTTTGTTCTCACAAATGACAGATGCTTGATGCGAGGACTTCGTCTCAAACTCATTTCTAGAAAAGCAGAATGATAGCCAAGTTATCCAGGGAAGATAGATCCTTGCCATTTTCACAGTAAACAGGAAAAATATTTACGTTACAATGATTAAAAGAAAAGATGGAAATTCTACACCAATCACTAGTTTAGTAGTAAGATTTCTTAAGTGTTGCTACAAATATACATAGTGTTTAGGATGTGGCCCCATGGAGGGACAGAGAAGCACTGACCTACTAGATGTCTTTTCCTGAAGTTCCATAAAAACCAATGTGGACATCACCTTTGTTCCATTTTTTAAAAACTCCAAAGCACTTCACAGAAAAGCAGGTTATATCAGGCTTCACCCTGATTCTATTTCCATTTGAATAAGGATCCAAAAAACATCTAAATAAGGTCATAGGAAAATGCCCAGAGCAGCAAAACTCACAGAAGAATGTGCTGAAATCATCTTCTAACCAAGAACGGCTTGGAAGGTCAGAAGGAGGGAGATGCTGTGCTGATACAGGAGTTGGGCTCAACCCCACAGTCACCCTGACACAGATCCAGTCTCAGGAAGTCCCCACCAGAGAAGGAGACCCCCAGAGCCTCTGAATCAGCTGAAGCACCAGTGTCATCTGGAACTAAGCTCACAGTCTGGTGAGTGGGCTGAGCCCTGGGCAGGGGAGAGACTACAGGGGTCTATGCTGGTGCTAAGGCAGAACTTGGATTTTACACCCCTACTGAGAACCAGGTGGTAGGCTCGAGTAGAAGTGGCCCAGGTGGGGGAGGGGCACAGGCTCATCGGAGCTAACAACCACAACACACAAAGCTGGTTGATTGGCAAGTTGGTCTGGGATCATCTAGGACCAGGAAATAGGCCTGGTGAGGGAAGAACCTGATTCTCCTTAAATCATACCACCTGTGACTTCTTAAGCTTGGGATACTGCAGCCTGGAAACAGTGCCCCACTTTAAGGAGCTAAAAGTCTAGTAAAAGAAAGGCAAGATGAGCTGACAGAGAAAGGTGAGGACCATAGAAAGTTTCTTCAGTAACAAGGAAGACCAAGGGGCACTCTCAGAGGAAGATGCCAACATCAGGGCCCCTATATCTAAAGCTTCCAAGAAAAATACGAATTGGTCTCAGGCCATAGAGGTGCTCAAAAAGGACTTTGAAGATAAAATTAGAAAGGTAGAGGAAAAAATGGAAAGAGAAATGAGGGTGATGCAGGAAAGACATGAGAAAAAAGTCAACAGCTTGAAAAGTCAAATGGAAAAGGAGGTACAAAAGCTCTCTGATGAAAATAATTGCCTAAGTATTAGGATTGAACAAATGGAAGCCAGTGACTATGAGAAACCAAGACACAATAAAGCAAATCCATTTGAATAAGGATGTTATTTCTCCATAAACTGCCTCAGTAACTTTAAAGGTATGAAAGAATAATTTATACTACCGTTACAATGATATCATGTAATGGCCAAGATTTCACTTAAGAGGTGGCCGCTTTTCTAGAGTGAAGTATGTGTTCATTCATAAGAGCATTTATTAAATAACCTGAAGCATTTTTGTCAAACCACATAATATGATAGTCGTTTTCAAATAGCTGAGTTTGTCATCTGGGAGATTAAACCTATGTTGAGTATTTTAGAGAGCAGAAATAGGACTAATGAGTAAAAGTTACACAGGGACAGATTTAAGATGAATATAATTAGGGGGCCGCTAGGTGACGCAGTAGATAAAGCACAAGCCCTGGATTAAGGAGGACCTGAGTTCAAATCTGACCCCAGACACTTGACACTTACTAGCTGTGTGACAAGTCACTTAACCCTCATTGCCCTGCCCAAAAAACAAAACAAAACAAGACGTATATTCATCTAATTATATTATTAGAGCTGTCCGTAAATAGAATGGTCTATTTCTTGATAGGAGACCTCCGTCAGTCACTGGAAGTATTCAGCAGAAGTTAGATGACCATCTGCCTATGAGGTGAGGGGATTGTTGGATTAAGTAGGAGGTTAGACTAAATGAACTCTAAGGATCCTTGCAATTCATGCCCCTTCAACTACAAAAGTCT
Source organism: Dromiciops gliroides (assembly GCF_019393635.1). Lineage (NCBI taxonomy): Eukaryota > Metazoa > Chordata > Mammalia > Microbiotheria > Microbiotheriidae > Dromiciops > Dromiciops gliroides. The sequence continues at coordinate 122,142,038 of NC_057862.1, forward strand.
GAATTACAATCATGGGCTTGACACCATCATCATTTTCTATAAAATGCTTTAGAATTCAGGATAAAATAGAGAGAAAGTTGGTGTATTAAGACTAAGGAAAAGTCAAAAGATAAACTTAAATTCCCCAAATACCCACCACATTCTTCTTTTTCAGGGGATTCTTCAACAACATCTATGTCAGGGCCAGGGTCAGAGGACCTTGAGAAAAAGGAAAATGATGCATGTGAGTTTTATTACACTTGAGTAGGGATCATCCTAATAACCTCTCACCAGAGAGCCCCATGACTATTAAAATTCTTGAGACTCAGACAATTCCCTATGTGCCCAAAGTGGGTGTACTAATTTCCAATCTGAACATATTAGGAGTCAGTCAACCACCCGTTGGAAACCCAAAGTTTTACATTTCCAAGTTATACACATTTTGGTCATTTTTCTTTTGAATACCCAAACATGCCTCTACCTCTGAAGATACAGCTTTAGCCTAGGCAGACAAGATCTGAAGTTACAGGAGATGTATGGTAAAGGTCACACTAAAACCAAAAAGGGTACAGTGATTTAATGAAGCAGATAAAGATAAGAACGCCACTTACCTGCCCTTAATTTGTCTTTGAAGTAATCTTCTAGACACCTGTTTGTGCAGTGGAGTCTCTGATACCCTCTTAGTTAGCAGTTTATGATAATCTAAATGACGAAAGAAGCAGAAATTACAAACTTTACATGACTTTATAATGGGCAAATATTAGCATGAAAGGTAGCAGCCTCAAATTTCAAGTGATTTGAGGAGGTAGATGGCTCGCGTTAGTGACTGCTGTGCTAATCAGGACAGAAAGGATCTTAGTCCTTTTCAATTTAATCATCGTGGGATAAGACTGGCTGGTCTGTCAACACTAAAAAGGATAATGCATATAACATTTTGTAGACTTTCTCCTAAGAGTTTAATGACCTATCATGACACACCAGACCAGTAAGTTGGCTAGTTCCATAGAAAATAGCAGAATTGATTTTCTTAATCTTATTTCTTAACATCCTTTTAGTACTTCAGAATTGAAGCAAATGGGGTTGTGATATCTACTGCTACCATTAATTACATATGTGAAATATATTGACCTACATTTTATAAAAACCCTTACTTCTACCCATGTACTATAAGAGTTAAATAAAATGGGATAAAGCAGGTGTGACTGGTAAGCTGACGAGCTTTTATTTTTCTACCTGTGTTGCTATAAGAAACATTAATAGGGGGGGGGGGTTGGCGGGGGCAGCTAGGTGGCACAATGGATAAAGCACTGGCCCTGGATTCAGGAGGACCTGAGTTCAAATCTGACCTCAGACACTTCACACTTACTAGCTGTGTGACCCTGGGCAAGTCACTTAACCCCCACTGCCCCGCCAAAAAAAAAAAAAAAGAAAGAAAGAAAGAAACATTAACATACACATATACAAATTTTATGTTTCTGTATACATAGTGTATCCCAAAGTCTTGGTGCAATCTTAAACTATTAAAATTTAAAACTGGACTACGACTTGGGACATGTTATATTTTAAGAAAACAGAGTTAAATAGGCAAGTTAGTTATAGTGATCATTGAATGACATCTTACCAATAAACTAGTTTAAACACAAATATGTAGCTTTGTAACAACATGGATCCTTAATGTTACCCCGACCTACCTCTCCAAGATCAGCTCTTATTACTTCTCTGCATTTACTTTTTAAATTGGGGGGGGGGGGGCAGGGCAATGAGGGTTAAGTGACTTGCCCAGGGTCACACAGCTAGTAAGTGTTAAGTGTCTGAGGCCAGATTTGAACTCAGGTCCTCCTGAATTCAGGGCTGGTGCTTTATCCACTGTGCCACCTAGCTGCCCCCTCTGCATTTACTTTTTGCTCCTGCCCCAATGGCCTGCTTTATCACTCCTGTGAGTAAATAGTTCATATAATATTCTTCCTGCCCTTTCTTCTCCATTTGTTTAAGGCTCATCCTTTCAACATCTAGCTCAAATATTACTTTTTCCACGTAGACTACTTTAACTATCCTAGCAGGTGATCCCTCTCTTCTTTGTGTTTCTGTTATACTTATTGGCTATACTACTTCATCATACAGCATCCTATATTGCTATTTTTTTTCCTTTTGTGTTTATGTGAAGATTTCAAGCTCCATATTGGTAGGACTATATCATGTGGGCCTCTGGGTTATCAGTCATTAACAACAATTAGCAGCTAGCATTTAAATAGTGGTCTAAGGTTTGCATAATACTTTACACATGGGAAGTTGGTGCTATTATTATCCTCATTTTATAGATAAGGAAACTGAGGCAGACAGGGGTTAAGTGACTTGCCTGGGGTCATATAGCTAGTAGGAGGTGGGAATGGAACTCATCTTCCTGACTTGACCTCAGGCTCAGTGCCCTAATTCATGGTGCCTCTTAGTAGTATGTGCACATAGTAGGTATTCAATAAAATGTTTGCAGCTATTGTTATAAAGTAGTATTTTCAATCATATAAGCTATTTTATACATAGCCTGAAGGATAAAGGAAACGCATCCTATTTTACTTAAAACTATATCAAATTCCGAACCTAAAAATACAATGGAGTAAAAAATATCTAGAACCTCTATCTGTATTAAACCAATCAGCTTTTTTTTTTTAAAAGCTAATCAGTTTTTAAGGGATGTTCCAAAGAGGGTGGGGGAAAGTAGGGAGAAAAGAGATCATAGCTGCCCTTCATTAAGCCTGGCCTCTAGGGACACTCCTAAGAGCTATTTAGCTTAGCTGTGAAAAACCTTTCCCTTAGTTCAGATGAACCAAGATTTGTAATTTTGAAAGGGGGCTATTACTAGGAAACCAAGGGAAAAACAAACTACAAAAGTAGAGAAATGGGCAAGATTACACAACAGAGATTACTGTTTATCTTCAGCCTTAGCTGAGTTAGATACTGCTCTAAACTATTAATATTCCTCAGATGAGGTAGATTTTCAGGTTGATACTGTTGCTAGGTCTGGTGAGATTTGTTTAGAACCTGGTCCCCTTGATGATGAATTCACTGCTCTATCTGACTTATGATTCTTCTGGGCTTCAAGCCATCCTTCAATGGCTGCAATGCATATTCCCTAACCAGTTATTAAAGCTTGCTATACCTACCTTTTGGGAGAAGCTTGGTTTCTTCACCTAATGTTTTATGCTGGCATTTAAGCCTAGTTTCTCTAACAGTCATGTGGCTTATATATAGCAGCTACAGTGGCTCCTGCCATCTCTTAAGAAAGGTGGAGGAGGGGTCGGCTAGGTGGCGCAGTGGATAAAGCACTGGCCCTGGATTCAGGAGGACCCGGGTTCAAATCCGGCCTTAGACACTTGACACTTACTAGCTGTGTGACCCTGGGCAAGTCACTTAACCCCCATTGCCCCGCAAAAAAAAAAAAAAAAGAAAGGTGGAGGAGATAGTTATGATGGTTAATCCTTTCTTACTTGGAGCTATTCCTACATGGACACATACAGTACCTTGAATCTCCTTGAAGTTGTCAGCTTTGTATTTTAGCCCTTCAACAGCTGACACTGAATGACTTCGGGGCAGTTTTTTCACAGATCTTTTTGAAGGAGAAAGCGTCTCTTGGTTGAAAAGGTTTCTTCGAACTTTGGTCACTTCTGAAACCACCAAAAAAATATTATTTTTGAGACAAGAGGGATATTTACTCAAAGCAAAAAGGCTTTAAAAAAGCCAAACCCTAAATAGGATCAGATTAAAGTAGAATTATTTGGATTTATGAAGTATTCCTTTAAATATTTCTTTCTTGGGCAGCTAGGTGGCGCAGTGGATAAAGCACCAGCCCTGGATTCAGGAGGACCTGAGTTCAAATTTGACCTCAGACACTTGACACTTATTAGCTGTGTGACCCTGGGCAAGTCACTTAACCCTCATTGCCCCACTTAAAAAAAAAAGACAATATATTTAGAGTTGGTGGGGAGTTACAAAGGTTATCTGGTCCAATACACTTATTTTTTAGATAAAGAAAGCAAGGCCCATAGATTTGTATTTTGCTCAATGATTTACTTAAAATAACACTGGTAGTAAGTGGCAAAGCTGGGATTTGAACCCAAGTTCTCTGAGTCCAAATCCCCCACATTTTCTACTATACCATTTTGCTGACTAGCCGATTATAATAATCCCAACTCTACCCTCATTAGTAATTTATTCTACAAAACTTTTCAGGAAAAATTAGAATTGTTTCTACCAAAATCCACTTTGTCAGTGATTGAACAGGATCATTGTTCTATCCTGAAAGAAATGCCTTTTTTTTTTTTTTGGTGGGGCAATAGGGGTTAAGTGACTTGCCCAGGGTCACACAGCTAGTAAGTGTCACGTGTCTGAGAACGGATTTGAACTCAGGTACTCCTGAATCCAGGGCTGGTGCTTTATCCACTGCGCTATCTAGCTGCCCCCAAGAAATGTCTTTTTGAGATGCAATAATAGTAGCTAAAATTTCTCTAAAGGTCAGATTTTTTTCAGTGCTTTCTTTTTATTTAACACCAAAGAATTTTAAAGATGGAAGTAGAGATTTTGAGGTGGTTCTATCTTCAAGCAATTCAATGGCTAAAACATGTAATCAAAGAATAAAATTTTCCTGAGTGTCCTAAATGGGCAAGGCACTGTGCGGGGGTTGGGGGGCAAGGAAAGAACTATATATATTGCCTCTGCCTATAACTCAGAATCTAGTCGAAGAGACAAAACATACACAGAATGGGAGACAGATTGTGCAGTAGAAAACCAGCTGAATTTACACTCAGGAGACCTCGATTCAAATCTTGCCTCTGCCTCTCACTGTCTGTGTAACCTTAGGCAAGTCAATTTTCCTCTCTGAGCCTCGGTTTTTTCAAAGGTAGAGACTCCCCAATTCCTGATGAAAGCTGACATTCCTGTTGTAAGGGAGGTTTTAAAAGATCCTCCAGGTTTGTTAAGCTCCGTATGGGCTACCAATCTGTAAGGGCCAAATTTAATATGGGAAGAGTTAATTGGGAGGCTAGCTGCAATATTGGGACTCAAAAACAATGGGGAATCTTTAGGTCCCGAGCCTCCTCTCTTCCACATTGCCCCCTCCCCAATTGTGTCTCCCAGACTGATAAGAAAAGAGATTAAAAGGCCTCTTTTTAAAGAATAAACAAAAAAAAACCAGGGTTTATTGATGGGAAAAAATAAGGACAAAGAAAAGCAGGAAATACGACCTGTAAATTTGCCCACCAGACTCAGCTGCTTCATTTGGCTCTCTCTACCTCCCTGCATGTCAGCGCTTAACTCTCTTGCCTGCCACTGTGAACTCTTCTCTCTCTCTCTCTCTCTCTCTCTCTCTCTCTCTCTCTCTCTCTCTCGTCTCCTCCCCACCTCTTCTCTACCCCCCAGAATAAAAAACCCTTCTCTCACAGGAAACCCGAGCCAACTACCCACACACCCCAAGCCAATTCGCTGGCACCCCAGGGGTGGCGCCCAATGCTGGCTGGGGCACAGGGTTTCCTTGCATACCCCTGCTTGGCAGAAGGAGCTGGGACTCGGGTTTTCCGTGCATGCCCCCACTGGGCGGAGGGAGCCAGGGCATGCCCGGGGTGGAGGCATGCCTGAGGTTTTCTAATTTTAGCCAAAGATGCGGTCCCCAAATCACAATCAATTCTTCCACTGCTCATTAACACTAAGAAAGTTATGCTATACAATATTTGTGTTGAAGACTCAAATAGCACACGAGGAAGTTTTGTCTCCATTATAAAATAGTCCCTGATGTCTGACTTATCTTTCCTATGAGGGAGAAGTTAAATCTTAATTAAATTATTGGAAACTTTTAGCACATGTGCTCTAGGTCACGTTAGTGGGTATATTTTACCAACCAAAAACCCTACATAGTTCAATAACTGCCTGCAGGGACTTCAACATGTCTACTTAAAGATAACTTCTCGTATTCCACAGAGGAAATAGAGAAACATACCTTGAACCAAATCTTTTACTGGGAGTGGCGGCTGCTGATGACCAGGATGAAAGTTTTCCTGAAAGTTCAAGAAAATCTGATATAAGTAATTTTCTGAATTAATTTCTATTAAAAGAATAAAAGTTCCATATGGATTAACTGGAGGGGCTGTTATTGGTGGGGCTTTTCTCCTTGTATGAAAATCACTGTTCATAATTGGAGTAATCTTACAATTGTAATTCCCTGGTTTATCCTCTTTCTACCATGGGAACTCCTTACTTTTTTGGCAGCTCTCTTGGAAACCTTAGGAATTTCAATTTGCCGAAGATTTTGTGCTGCTTCCGTCACACTCCTATGTCTTGTTAATGCATGTTTCCTATTTTTAAAAAAGTGAGAACCAGTTAGACGAATAACTGGATAGGTGTCAGAACAGTTCAGGGGCAGCCAAATAAGAGCATAAAAGATAAAGTTACAAAAATCAGTATAGTTCATGTTCCCTTAGGACCATATTTATAGCCAAACAAATTAAGCATTCCCAGAGGTAGGGTACATTTAAATAATTATGAATAAATCTGAGAAAAGTTCAAAAGCTGGGCTGAAATCCTAAATGTACGTAGATGGGCTAAGACCCCACTATCTGGATGAATATGAAGGAGCAAAGCAAGACCTGGGTTTCATCTGAGGATTTTTGAATACTCTGTGGAGTACAGAATATTGTATTATTTTCTAGGTAACTTAAGAGTCTTGGATATTCAGTGTATGTCATTCAGAAGGTTAGTTCAGCACTGGTCAATCACTAACAGGGAAAATAAAGATAGGACTATGGCTCTAATAAGTCCATTGTTTCTAATAAAACACTGGAAGATATTTACCTTTTCTTGGCTGATCGGCTACGTAGCTCCTCCAGTTGGTCAGATTCAGTGCTGACCGACACTGTGCTATGAGTATGTGGCACAGAAAGTGTTGGTGATCCACTCTCCTGTGTCATGGAATCATCGCTGAAGAAATCTGCAGGAAGGATGACAGCCAGCTTCTGGGGAATCACAAATCCCAGGCCATAGTAAAGATTTCCAAGTGTCTTTGGAATGGAGTCAATATACCTGTGGAATAGATTGTTCAAATGCAAAACAGATAACAAACATTCTGCTCTTCTCTAATTCTCTTTTATTATCTAACACTAACTTCAATTTGCTGCAAATTCTACATGGTTTTAACACCTCAATCCTGATGAATTCTATGTTTCTATGAATTTCCATGATTTGCATTTCTATGGTACAATTCGTATAGAAGCCTTGATAAGATAACTTTAAAACTGATTGTCGTCCATCAAACTTACAATTCCAAAATTTCCTCCAAAAACCCTGATAAATATGCTGGATCCTCAGTTAAACAAACTGCTCGAAGCAAGTTTGTCACCTGAAAAGATAAAAAGGAAAGGAAAGAGAATTGACCCAGGAAAGGTGAGGCATTTAATACAGCCGTTCCATTGACACAAAACTAAACTATGTACTTGCCTCCTCTACTAAGTTCTCCATGTCATCTGAACTGTTCTGTATTGAAGGGCACTGCAAACACATCTCCAAACGAAGAAACACCTGAAGCTGATACCTATATAGACCAAAAAAATGCCGTCACATCTACTGTTGCTTGACTCCTCCTTACAGCTTAGCATAGACAGCTCTCCTTGTTAAAAAATAAAACAAAACTTAACAAAAACAGCTTCAGAGAAATATGTTTTACTCCATTTAGATGGATATAGTTATTAGGTAATCACGAAATTCTTAGAAACTATGTTAGAACACTATGCAAGATTAATTAGCGAAAATAAATCCCTAAATAGCCAGCAAATGTATTTTAAATGGTACAATAGAAATTAGAGGGCTTCCCTCCCACCTTTTTTGAGGTAAAGAAAGTATTTCCTTACTCTCTGACTTTGGCTTCCTTGTCCAGATTTTTATTCAATTGCTGTCGAAGACTTTTACTGGTCTTTAGGAGATAATTTTTTACTCGATCTAGACAGGTCATCTGTAGATACAGAATCATTATATAGTTTTAAACAGGCTATATACAAACACCTCCATTTCTGATCTTTCTCACAATCTATTCTCCATTATTACAAAGAAATTAAAGAGAAAAGGATCTTTATGTAAAAAAAATATTTAATAGAGCTCTTTTTGTGGTAGCCAAAAATTGGAAACCAAGGTGTTATCCTCCTATTAAGGAATGATTAAATAATGTGAATATAACGGAATATTATTGTGCCATAAAAAATGAAGTGGAAAATTTCAGAATAAACTGGGAAAACTTTCATAAAAAAAATAAGCAAAACTAGGAGAACAATTTATACAATGAAAATAACATTACAGAGAAAAGCAATTTTGAAAGACTTTAGAACTCTGATCAATATAATGATAAACCATGAGTCCAAAAGAATAAAGATGAAACATACCATTCAAATCTTGGACAGAGGGGTGATGGACTTAAAATGCAGAAAGAGACATACATTTTCAAGGATGATTTATGGGAGGGGGAGGGGAAGGGAAGGATGGATTAATAAAATACTCTTTACTAGAAATAATAATAATAATAAAAACAACAACAAAAAAAGAAAATGTGCCCAAAGGAAAAAAATGCAGTTCTTAACTAAAGAAAATCGTGATGCATTATTTAATTTGGGGAAAGGTCTTTCCATCTTCCACCTTTTTTGGGGATGAACAATACAATGAGATTTAATTTAACATTTAATGAAGGAACTTATCTAAGCAGGTACTAGCTACGTGGGTTAAATAGATTTATTTCAATTATGGTTGACTTTGGAGCCTTCAAAGGAAACAACACAACTGAGAAATCTGTGAATGGTAAGCAAAATGTGGTACTGACTCAAGAGAAGATAAAATTTCAACTTTAACTCATATTTCTATGTAGACACAAGAGCCCTGATTTTTGTCAATTTACTTTCCAATCTTGTGACATTTTAATCAGGCACAACATAATATGTGAGATTTCCTTCTATCAAAATATTGGACCTTTAAGAAACATTAGAGATCTTCCTTACTTCTAAATCTTCTAAATCTTTTGTGCCTCTGGATTTCAGGAACATTTTAATGGCTAAGATCATATTCTGGGCACTTGTATGTGTTAAAACTTCTCCCATAGCCACAGTTTTTTGGTAGTTTTCATTTAAGTGAGATAATAGTTCTTCCTCAGTTTTAAAATCTGTAGAAACAAAACATTATATTAAATTCAGCTAATATTCATTTGGCATGCTTTTTAAACACTATTTTCTGTGCAGATAATAAATAACTCAAGATAACATATTATAAAAATAGCTATGACCCTCCTGAGAAGATATAGAAAGGATGATTGTTTAGAAATCTTTCCCAAAATCAATATGACACACCCATGACAACTTAATGATTTCCCACCTAAAGAGACTTAATTGAGAGGGGTTGAGAGCAGTTTTCATCTTCATTTACATACTTTAGGCAAATTCCATAATAGTTTTCCCCAGTAATCAAAGCCAAAAATTGACAGTGGACCCAAATAATCAGATGCATTGGCCCTATATTCAACTCTATAAGACTGATGTTTTGCATATTTAGCATAAACATCTGGCAATGCATCCTAGAAATTATCTGTGAAAGGACTGATTAATACTAAACAGAAGTAACAAGGTTTCAGCTGCAGTTCTACTTGGGGAGTGTGACCTATTGTTTGATCTGACATGAGAGGATTAAAAAGTTGCCAGAAAAAGAATAAAAACCAACTTGACATTAAAATATGTTGGGCCAGTATTTTAAAAGGTGCAAATTCAAATCAAGTCTAATAGTAGCAGGGTATTACTTAAAAAGAAACTTCATTTGGAGATTCCTGACATACTGGAAATAAAGCGCATTGAACTTGAAGGAAAGGACCAAAATCAAATACTGGCTCTGCTACTTTCTACTTCGGTGACAGTGGGCAAATCACTGCATCTCTCTGAGCCTATTTATGAAGATGTAAAACAAAGGGGTGGAGGAGACAGGGTCTAAGGTCTCTTCCATCTCTGGATCTATAAATGACTAATTTCAGGACACTTGGGAAGCTCAACCTTTTTTGTCAGATTTATTACAGAGAATAAGAGACTAAGATATGGCTTTCTACTGTATTTCTACTTAGGAGGGTACCATAGGTATCATGACTCTGTAGTCAGAAGCTAAGGAGACTGGCACATTTCAGAACTAAGTATACATATAGATGAATGAACAAATACTGGGAAATTTGGGACAAAAAGACAGAAACAATTTCATTCTTTAAAATTCCAGTTTCCAGTATAAACAATCATTTCCTTTCAACAACAACAAAATCATTTTTATGTTTTTGATGTTTTTTTGTCTTTAATATGCTTTACTAGCTCCTGCTTTTAAAATTAATTTATATTACACATTTGCTATCTTATCTTGTTGGCTTGTTTTGTGTCTAGATCCCTAACTAAATTATGAGCTCTTTGATAACATTCTATATATTTTCCATCACTAAGAGCACACAATAACAATATCAGGCATGCTACTGGGACTCAATAATTACTTTTGTTTTATTTTCAAAACTTTTATCTTGTTTTTAATGTAGTTTTTAGCATCACCTTCATTTCTGAATATATCCTTTCTTTCCTTCCCCTACTCAGAAACTTATTCCTTTTCACAAAGATTAGAAAAGAGGAAAAAATGGTGTTCAGCAAAACTGATAAACACACCAACGGTTTCTGATAGTACATACACTATTACATATCCACTGTCCCTCACCCCAGTAGTGAAAGGACCCTACCCTGAAGGTGAGTTAGTGACTGATGAGTCCTTGCCTGGAAATACTCTAAGATGTGCCAGTCATGCTGCTCCCACTCTCTCCTTCTGGCCTTTCCTCCAGCCTGCTTTACCTCTATACTGCTGGCCAGCCCCCAAAGCAGGTGGCATTCTTTTTCCTTCCCAGCTTACTTTCATGTTTGTATTCCCCTACTAGAGTGCAAGCTCCGTGAGGGTAGAGGCTGTCTAGTTTTCTTATACGTCTCAATTTTGTTGATATTTCTCTGTAATCTGGGTCCATGGAGTTTGATTTCTTGAGATCAAACCCTTTAAGTTACTTAGTGATCACAAAGAATCAGAATAAGGAAAATACCTTTAGGGTAGGGAAAATTGGCCCGAGAGTCAAAGAACACTTGATAGGAATCTTTATCTTCACAATGAATTAACAAAGTAGAATGTGGAGAACAGAGATGAAAACAACTCATCTACCCCATCTCTCAGTTTGTTCTCCAATTCTGACACAGAAATTATTCTTATCCTTATACTCAAAACTATTCCTTCTACTACATTCAGTACTAAATCATTGGCAAGGGGATGCAAAGGTAATCTATCCATAATCTACTTTTTTCACTCGTACTATTTTTTTTTTTTGCTTGGTATATCCTCCCTCTCCAGACTAAATTCCAACACATCCTTTAAAGACCAATTCAAAATGCCACTAGTCCATGAACTTTCCCTGATTACCTCTGATGCTCTCCTGAGACCCTTAATTTACACTGTTGTTCAACTCTCTAATGCACTTATATAATACTGTGTGGGTTGTAGCTTTCTATATATACTTTATCCCCTTACTAAACCATAAGCTTCACAAGAACCATGTTTTATCTAAACTATGTATCTTGGGATTTAGCACACCAGAGACTGAATAAACACTTGCTGAATCTAAATCCTACACAAATATCATTTGAAGATACTGATAAAATAATACTTTCCATGTGTACGTGATTTTTTTTTCCAGGGCAATGGGGGTTAAGTGACTTGCCCAGGGTCGCACAGCTAGTAAGTGTCAAGTGTCTGAGGTCGCATTTGAACTCAGGTACTCCAGAATCCAGGACCGATACTTTATCTACTGTGCCACCTAGCTGATTATTTTTTATGATAATTAAATAACTATCAGACAAGGATTAAAATTCAATGTGTAAATTGCCCCTTCATTTACACTATCTTCCAAGTGACATCATTCTGTACTCAGAACTCTTCTGGTCAAATTAGGTAAGAACAAATATTTTTGTGAAAATGCCTGGGCACCAACAGATTTCAAGAAAATTCAACATCGTGAAACTGGGGTTGAAAATAAAATTTTGATGCCACTTTTTCCATTGGTCCTACATTTACCAAAATATTCATAGCAACAGTTTTTTTGTAGAAGCAAAGCGCTGGAAACAAATAAGTGCTCACTGATCGGTAATAGTTAAACAAACTGCTATATGAATGAAATGGAATATTACTGCACCATAAGAAACAATATATAGGTAGAATTCAGAAAAATATGATAAGACTTTGAAGTCAACAGAACTAGGAAAACAGTATACATGTCTATAACAATGTAAATTGAAAGAATAATAAAACAAAAATGAACTCTATATGACTAAAATAACCAAGCTGGACTTGGAGAAGAACTGGGAAAACCAAAGAGCTAAGAAAATCAATCTCCTCTCCTTTCAATGCAGAGATAAAGGAGAATGTAACTGCAAAGTGATTATGGTGAAAATCAAAATGTACCATTAAAAGATACTTTAAAAAAGAAAGAACACATTAAAAAAACAAACACAACGAGTTCAGGTATAAGCCAGGCAATCTACTGCAGTGGGCTTATCTGTCAACCACGCAGCTTCAGCCAACTAGAGGGTGTAACAAGTACCTTTAGGTTTGGAACTTCTCAACATTTTCCCTCTCTCTTCCAGTTTTTCCTCAGTTCTTCTAGAGCTTGCCTTTTGGACTATTTTCTCCCCAGCTGAGGAGGATGGGCTGCAATCTGGCTGAAGCTTTTGAGCTTTTACATTCAGCCTTGCAACATTCAACATCTTTAGAGAACGTGACATGCTCTTCATCTTTTGTCTGACTGGTGTACCAGGGACTCCCCCTGGAAAATATCAAAGGAAGAAAAAAAAATCATTTCTAAGGACAATTAAGAACTTATTCAAACCATTCTACAGAATTATTTCAATAAAATATAAGTACTACAAAAACCACAAGAGACATATAATAGGAGAAAAAAAATGGAGTTCTTTCCATTTAGGCTTGGGAACCAAAAAAACCATACCACGATCAGACACCACTTAGCAGGTTTCTATAGATTTTCCTAAATCTTCAGAAAATAAGAGTTATCCTAAGGTTTCCAATGAACATTTTTATATTATGACATCAGGGCAATGCCAATGAAGACTTGTTAATTCCAGTTCTAGAAACTAAAAATTGCCCATTATTGAGATATTTGCTGTTTCAACATCTCTTCAAAGAGACATATTAGTAAAAATAAAGCAAGAGCCTCAAGGAAGACTATCTCTTGAAAATAATTTTGTTGACTTTTGGCCACTGTGGCTGCTGGAATGGAAGCAGTCCAGCTTCTATACCTCTACTCTAGCAAAAACCTAAAAATCATACCAGACAAATAGTGGTCACAAAATCTAATGAACAACCACAATTAACTGACTTCATCTTTCCAAAAACCACATAGTTGGTCAAAAGCCAATAGACTATATAAGAAAGGCAACAGTGCCAGCAAAGGCAGTGCCAAGAATTAGATGGAAGACTACCAATATGACCAGAGACTGGTCAGAAATAGCAGTAACCTGCAAGTCTTTGTATCAACCCCCTCCACCTCCACTCCCCACCCCCTTTTTTTGGGTGGGGCAATGAGGGTTAAGTGACTTGCCCAGGGTCACACAGCTGGCAAGTGTCAAGTGTCTGAGGCCGGATTTGATCTCAGGTCCTCCTGAATCCAGGGCTGGTGCTTTATCCACTGTGTCACCTAGCTGCCCCCCACTCTACTCTTGAAATAGCTCCAGCAGGGATCCTGTAAGCCCCCCAGACCAGCATCAACCAGTCCAAGTGCTAGTACTCAAACTAAGCCACTCTAGGCTCAGGACTCCAAGATCCACAGCACACTGAGACACTAGAGGGCACTAAATATCTGGCACTCTGAACCTCGATCCAGGGTGGGCCTAACCCCAGGAATCAAAGCCTAGCACAAGAACCCAAATAACCTAGGTTGAGATGAAGCAAATTGCCAAATATAAAATGCATTAAGAGGTAGATTGTGGTCCTGACACAAAGCTTCAATTTAGGAACTAAGGCTGGTAGAATGAATAAATAAAAGATATATACTACTATAAAGAATTCAGGAGGACCTGAGTTCAAATTCGACCTCAGACACTTGACACTTACTAGCTGTGTAACCCTGGGCAAGTCACTTAACCCTCACTGTCCTACAAGGAGAAAAAAAAAAAAAGAAATAGAAATATAATAGATTTAGGGTTGCCCAAAAATTCAACCTAGAAAGAAAAGTAACTTTATAACAATGTCAAGTAGGGACTTAAAGGGGAAAAAAAATAGGATTTTCCACTTGTGCTGTATGAATACCTAGAAGAAGTGAAGAGAAAAAATTAAAAGCTCTGGAGGAAAGTAGGAGGAGAATAAGTAGTTTACCAAAGTAACATGCTACCTCCAAATTATAACAGACCAAACAGAAATAAATAACTTAACTAGACAGCAAGAAATATTAGAATAAAATCAAGACCAAAAAAATAGAAGAAAATATAAGGTATCTGCTGTCAAAAACAGCTGATCTGAAAAAAAGGTCAAGGAGAAGGAATTTAAGAATTATAAGACTGTCTAAAAATCATGATTTAAAAAATCCTGGTGACTACTTCAAGAAATCATAAATTAAAACTACTTTTATCTATTAGAACTAGACAGCAAAGTGAACCTAGAAAAAAAATCCATTAATTACCTCTTGAGAGAAACTTCAAAAGGCAGAAAGTCACAGGAATATTATACTCTAAATTTAGAGGTACCACATCAAAGAAAAAAAAATTTATAAGCAACAAGAGTTCAAGTGCCCACAAGCCATAGTCTGGATTACAGAAGACCTAGTAGTTTCTACTATAAACAAGATATTTTTGAATAATTATTCCAAAAGGCTTGCAACCAAGAATAACTTACCCTGTGGTAGTAAGGCCTAAAGATAAAGGTAAAAAGAAAAAAAAGAAGAGAGCAATTGAAACATTTAAAAACATGGAGCAAGGAATATAGAAGGAAGAAGAAATAAACAAGAAAAATTTGAAAGTAATGGTCTGAATTCATTATATACTTTTTAAAAAAGGAAGTATGGAATAGAGATTCAATTTCAAATATTATTATTCACTTTTTGTGTTCTACTTTGCATATGGAAATACTAATTTTTTAAAGATTTAAGTTCAAAACAAAAAGTTTTTTAAGAAGAGAAAATAATTTTGTTCTATACATACGTTTCTTTTTGTTATCTTCCTGACTAACTGCAGTAAATTCTTCACGAGATTTTCTCTGGTAGAACTCAGAGAGAAAATGTGTTAGCTCTCCTTCTGTCTTAGAAGATTCTTCCTTATTAGTTGAGGTAGCCTGTAGTAACCTGTATATAAATAAAAGTCAAACTATGGTTCACACATACAGTCAAATAACTCATTTATGTAAAAACTATTATTTATACAGTATTTTCTTCACAATTCTGTGAGATGAGTATTACTAATATCATTTTACAAGCAAAGAAAAAGATTTGCCCATGGTTACACGTTAGCTAAGGGGCAGAGCCAAGACTAATGCTCAAGTCTTTTGGGCTTATTCAATTGCCTTTCAAAGGTCAAAATTCCAGAAGTCTATCAATGTTATTATTGTAATTTAATTTTACTTTATTTTTTTGTGGGGCAATCAGGGTTAAGTGACTTGCCCAGGGTCACACAGCTAGTAAGTGTCAAGTGTATGAGGCCATATTTGAACTCAGGTCCTCCTGAATCCAGGGCCGGTGCTTTATCCACTGTGCCACCTAGCTGCCTTAGTCTATCAATGTTTTTAAAAGAACCGAATATCCTTCCAAAAACCTGTCAAAGCTCAATATAACTGCTTATATCTTATTGTTAAAGGACAGTATCTTGCTTCAAAGTTGTTGTTATGTTTAAACTACTTGGTCATATATAGCAAGTGATTTTAAAAAGTGTCTCATTATCAAATGTGAATGAAATTAGTTCCAAATAATTCCACTGGATTATATGGAAAGTTAGTTTTGGATTATTGATAAGGGTCAGAGAGAGTAGTTAATTGACTTCTAATTTTTTGTCTCTTGATCATTCAATTCTGTCTTAAGTCTGGGAAGAAAACTCAAGCAGAACCCTAACCAGTGGGTGAAGGTTAAATGTCTATGGAATTCTGAGAATTGCACAACTTTCAAAATTACCAGCTTCCATTACTTGATGTAATTTCAGGCTGGATGTGTGACCATGAGAACAGTAAATGTATATAGCTATCATAGACTCGAACCCCCCCCCCCCCTTTTCCCCTCACTAGAGGCACATAACTTTTATGGGTAATTATGTGAATAGAATTAACATTGATTTCATGGTATATAGTTCTAGTATACCTAGAGATCACATGCCAGAAAAACCCAACAGATTACGGTTTTGTTAGACCAAATTCTACAAAGCACATGAATCCTGCCCTCTTGACAAATGTTTATTTCACTGGATAAATTTCACCATAAACAAATGAACTAAGTCATTTAAGAGAATAAAGTTCTCTTCACTGGTGAAGTTAAGTAATTCACTTCATCAAAATGACAATATGAAGGGCATCAAAAAGAAAGAATGATATTTTGTAGAATACAAATTTCTAACAAATTAAGCACTGAATATATAGTCAAACTGATTATAGTAGATAAAACTATTTCAGATAATCCAAAGAATAGATTTAAAATAAGTCCTAATTGCCTTTAGGATATATTACAATTTTTTTTGAAGCAAATTCCTAATTATTTTTGCTTAGGTTGATATTAAAATAAATTTGTATTCCCTTGGCACGTATCAGCTGGATTTTAGAAGGTACATACTGGAGAAGCATATTGGCTGGCAGGGAAAAAGCCACAATCTAGATAATCCATATGCAGACAGCTGAGAGTTAACATCAATAACCAAGCAATAGAGAAACAAACAAGTTGTTTTACCAAAATGATTCCATTAAATTTGAACTTGCACCACTGTGATTAGAGAAAGGAAACCACTTTTCTACAATTGCAGCATTCCAAGGATGAGTCTGGCCAAGTTCCTGCTGGGCCCACTCAGGAACAGGAATATCTACTGGGGGGAAAAAAAAGGGTCATAGACAGGAAGAAATAATACATTACAAACAAACTGAAAATTTTAGAAAACGTGACCTTCCCTCCCCCTTTCAATTTCTCTCCCCAAAGGCCAAATCAAGAACTATTATTATTTATTTATTTTTTTTGGTGGGGCAATGAGGGTTAAGTGACTTAGGGTCACACAGCTAGTAAGTGTCAAGTGTCTGAGGCCACATTCAAACTCAGGTCCTCCTGAATCCAGGGCCCATGATCTATCCATTGCGCCACCTAGCTGCCCCCAAGAACTATTATTTTTAAAAAAATTGTTGTTTGACCAACAAATCCCAATATTGGCTATGGAACATGATATTAAAAGTGCAATAGTTGGGGCAGCTAGGTGGAGCAGTGAGGGGCAGCTAGGTGGAGCAGTGGATAAAGCACTGGCCCTGGATTCAGGAGGACCTGAGTTCAAATCCGGCCTCAGACACTTGACACTTACTAGCTGTGTGACCCTGGGCAAGTCACTTAACCCTCATTGCGCCCCCCCCTTCCAAACAAACAAAAGTGCAACAGCACCAACAAAACAAACATATTTGCAATTTTCATTCTAACAATACTTTCCTACAAATTATAAAATGTATCTCTGGATTGGGGTTCTTGACCTGGATCCACAGAACTCCAAGGAGTCTGTGGATTGATTTCAGGGGAGAAGGGGGTGACAGGGGAGAGGGGCGTCTGTGAACTTAGATGGGAAAAAGGTTACCTATTTCAATATAATTAGTTTCCTTTTATTTTATATATTTAAAAATATTATTCTGAGAAGGAATCCATAGGCCTAACCAGATTGCCAAATCAGTCCATGACACAAAAGTTAAAAAACTTTGATAGATGTTAGATAGTAATAAAAGTTATATGCACGTGCCTATATTTCTTAGTTTTAAAATAACATTCCATTGAATCTTCCAGTAAAGTACCACTTTTATGCCTTATGATATGGAGGGACCCTGGATTCTTGAAAGCTATATGTATATAATGTGAGCTCGAACAGGTTTTATTAAACTGGAAAGGCCTGGTCAGAGGCCATATCTGTTATCCAAGGACCAATCTAATTATATTCTGGGACACTTGTTGCCAGATTAGTCACAGAGTGATGAATATTTCTCACTCAAACTTCTTAGAGGAACTGGGACCTCCATTGATAGAGGGAGTACTCACACCAATAAATTTCAAGGAACTACTGCCTATAAAATGGCTTAAGTGTAATAAAACATCTAACAGTATTGAGAACATGATGAAAAGCAGATTAGAAGACAAACTTTTGTTAACTAATTACTACTTCGCTGCCTAAAATTATAGGTTTTTTATTGTTTTCTGAAATGGAATTCTATTAGATCAGGTCTGGTGGGGAAATTATTAAAATATGGCTCTCTTTTCCAAAAATATAACTTCCAGAATCTCTTTTTAGTGACCTGTTTTTGAGAAATATATTCAAAATTGAGAAGAGATAAAGCTTTATAAGTTGAGGAAATCTTATATTTCCATAAAGAACAAAAAGCTTATCAGTTCTAATACATTTCAACCAGAAACATTCTCCCACAAATAGAAAAAATAATTTATATTGACACTCTATACACAGCATAAAGGTGATGACCTTAGATTATCTGCAAGACTGACTAAAGTCAGTGTCTTCAAATTTACTCTGAAACAAAGTCAAAGTAGAGCATGGAGAACAAGTAAAACATTCTGCTTCCCGTCTATCCAACAAACTGCTAAATGTTTGCATTCATTTGCAAAACACAATTTTACCTGCTTATTAAAAAATTATGTAGAATTACAGTATTTACACTTGTGATCTACAATATCCAAAAATTCAGCAATGTTTAAGTGAGCAAATTTGACTTTACTTTTTGATGAGGTCAGTTAAAATTAGAGTAAACAAAAAAAAAATTGCTCCTAAATCACCACTGAATGTGTTCAAACATATTCAACTCCTATAAACAGTAAAATTTTCACTCTGAGGGCAACAATGCCAAGGGACTTAGGTTTGTTTGATTCCTGGCTCTGCTACTTACTACTTATACCATCTTGAAAATGTTACTTAACCCTTCTGGGTCTCAGCTGCTTCAAATGTAAAATATGGGAGTATATGAACTCCTGGAGTTTTTTTTTTTAAGTTTTTGATCTGAGGTGCATGAATTTGCTTGTTTGTATTTCAATATAATTGGTTTTCTTTATAATCCTAGGTATTTAATGAATTGAAAAACAGTATTCTTAGAAGGGGTCCATAGGCTTTACCAGACTGTCAAAGAGGTCCATGACAGAACAAAAAGTTTGGAACTCTATCTCTTTGGTGATCTCTAAAATTATCCATAAGTTCCTTTCCAGCTCTAAAGTTCATGATCCTATGACAATTGCCATAAGGAAGGTAGATACAATTCAGTTCTGCAGTGATTCTTTGTCCTTATGGACAGAGAAAAAAAGCTTATTTAAGGATATTTGAGCTTAACCTTAAGTTTAACCTTAGCTTATGTGCTTACCAGAAGTATTAGAATTTTCATGTGAATTATGAATCTGGTTCAATACACTATTTACAACATCAGGTAGAAGGTAAGTTGTATCCTGAAGATTTTCTGTCACATCTTTATGGAGATTTTCCTGAAAGTCACTGTGTTCATTTCGAAACACAGTAAGAATTGTAGCAGTGGTGGAAAGAGGAGATATAATTCCAGTACTAGGTGGCCAGCCTTCATCAAGAACTACATCAGCAACCTACAAGTGGAAAAGGAAATCCAAATGATCTTAAGCCTATTATTGTGATGTCCAGACCAGAATGTAGGTTAGTGAAAAGTTAGAAGTTGAAAGTTTCTTTTTACATTTATGGTTAAATTAGAGAAAATATTGCTCCTTGGTCTGAAACAGCAAAGCATCATTTCACAATAGAGTCAATAAAGGAAAACAGGTAACTGACAAAACAAATGAAAACCTGGAATACAAAACTCCAAAGGAGTAAGTGCATTTATGGTTGTTGTATTATCCCTTTATGAATTTTATCTCATACTAGTCCATCTGGAATCTAAAATGGTGTCAAATGGGCACCTTTTCTTTCTGGGTTCCATACTTTCATGTATATATACATACACAAATATCTGTGTTCTTTTTTTTTTTTTTTTTTAGTGAGGCAGTTGGGGTTAAGTGACTTGCCCAGAGTTACACAGCTAAAAAGTGTTAAGTGTCTGAGGCCAGATTTGAACTCAGGTACTCCTGAATCCAGGGCTGGTGCTTTATCCACTGCGCCACCTAGCTGCCCCACAAATATCTGTATTCTTACAAATTGTATACACAATTTATTTACATCCATGAACACAGACACTAGCATTCACAATTATCAAGGCTATACCATATGTTCTCCAAATTTGGGAAACATACTTTACTATGTTAACATAGAAAGAGATATAGTTTTTCTCTTATATGAAGCTATTTTATATAAGCAATATTTACCAAATGTAATTCTTCATCCGAAAGCCTTCTAACAAGTTGCTGAAACAACCTCCCTTGTTCTGATTTCTCATTCTCCAAGCTCTGTAGCATCCAGCTTTCTGTGGCAAAGCTGCTGCTCATTGGGTGAGTCCAGTGGGTTACAGTGCCATTTAAGAAAATACTGACTGGTCTCTGAAAGTTCCTTTGATGCACAGCTAAAGGTTCAAGGGTGACTGTCCAACTTTGCTGAGGCTCATTACCTGTTTCATAAAGAATAACATTAAATTTCAATTTAAGAAAGATATTTATAAGAAAAATGGGGAAAAAATAAATGACTTTGTCAGTCGTGGTTCAAAAGCAATTATTTGATTCAATGTCTATACTACAGTTATGGAGCATCAGCAATAATGTCACTGATTCTGCAGAGGAAGGCAAAGAAGTAGCTAAACGGAACTACTAACAATAGACACAAATTAGTTATGTAGATGATGTCTTCAAAATTATGGTTTAGAAATTCATGGGAAAGAATTCAAATAGTACTTACTAAGCATAAAAAAGGAGACTTTTAAACCAAAACTCAAAAAGCCTAAGGGCTAACAACCTCTACATGGAGATTCACCTTTATTCTATGACTTCTTTGGTATGTTTACATCTTCTGATTCATTTCACAAATAATTCAGTAGCTTTGATGTCAAAATATTGCATATGTACTTCAAAAAATAGCCCTTGACCCAAAGGAGCTTATAATAAGACTTAATAATATTAAAACAAACAGCAAAAATCTGCCATATAACAAGAAGAATAGCGGCTTACATCTATGTAGTGCTTTACAATTTGCAGAGCCTTTCTCACAATGACCTTATAAAGAAACTGAAATGGTTTGTTCAGGATCAGAGAAAGTGAGTTCTCACATTTAGCTTCTGGTTAACGGCCTTATTTTCTTACCTTCAACAGGCAGGAATAATGTTCCTTCTATATGTGGGAATGATGCCTGGTGTCTGGGTGGCTTGCACAGCAAGCAGTTTAAAGTAGATTCAAATGGCAAGCTTGAAATCCATGGGGAGAACTGGAGTTGAGCAGGTCCTGGGTTAGCCTTCACCCTTTCACAGTAGGGCAACTTTTCACCATCTTGATTAAAGCACTGGGTTACAATTTCAGAAGGCAAAATAGTACCTCCTACACGGTGGAACAGTTCAAACATTGTCCAGTAGCCAAGATGGTCTGGGGAGTCCTGAAGCTGAAATAAAATCAGTCTCAAGTCATCAACCAGTAATAATAAAAGAAACGATAGGAAAGCCAAATCTACACCTGTATTAGAGAATCAAATTATTTAATTAGCAAATTTAGTCAGCAAAGGACAGTTAGAAGTCTCCCACCTTGGTCTAGTTTGAGAATATAGTATGGAGCATCCATACCATTAAGCAAATGTCCACAACCCTTTCCTATCTTTCCTATTTCTTTCTCTCTCTCTCTCTCTCTCTCTCTCTCTCTCTCTCTCTCTCTCTCTCTCTCTCTCTTTAGCGAGGCAATCAGGATTAAGTGACTTTCCCAGGGTTACACAACTAGTAAGTGCTAAGTGTCTGAAGCCAGACTTGAACTCAGATCCTCCTGACTCCAGGGCCAGTGCTCTATCCACTATGCCACCTAGCTGTGCCTCCTATTTCTTATAAAGAAAATAATACTTCCCCAATAAGAAAAATAAAAGTAATACAAGGCTTGTAGAATGCTCAATTTGCCCTTTCTTTTGACTCAAGTTCAGTAGAGGGCCAGAATTTGTAATAGGTTAAGTTTTTAAAAATGATACCTGTACCAAAAAAAAAAATAAAAACACTTGAATAACCACCAAAAAAAAATGTTTCCAGGTCCCATCCTGATTCACCTACTTCCAAATAGCATGAAACACAATAAAATTCTAGAACAAGGGAATTTTGAAACACTTGGAAGTTATTTACAAATGTTTATTGATACTTTATTATTATTTTTTTTAAATCGTCACTTTCCAAAGATCCATGCCAATAAGTATGCTCCCTTGCAACAAAGGATGGGGAAGCAGAACCAATATATTGGTCATATCTTAGAGTTTGTTTTAGGGAGATTTCAACAATTCATTAAGCATTGATTAAATCCTACTATGTACAAGGTACAAGTCACTCACCTTCTCTGAGTCAGAGATAGGAACTAGACCTATGATTTCAGTAGTAGAAGAGAACTCACCGATGAAGAAATTTCCTCTAACAATACAAGTTAAACCTTCCCTGCAATTTCTATCTTAGAGAGTTAGCTAGAGCACTAAGTGGTTAAATGACTTGTCCAAGGTCTCTCAAATGATTTGCCCTCTGACAGTAATGTGTCAGAAGCTGAACCTGAGCCCTAGTCTTCCTATTTATAAGGCCAGATCGCTAGTCATCATACTATGTTGCCTAAGACTCATCTACTAAACTACTAAACCTAGCTGAGATCTGCCAGGGAGTTCCTACAGAACCCTTACTGTACTCTACTTTCAGGGGATATAAAGAATAAGCTCCTCAAGGAGTTTACAATCTAAAAGGATGATAGGCTTTAGAGCCAGAAGAAAACTTAAAAGACATCTATTCCAATTTCCTCATTTTACAGATTACAAAATTGAAATGTTAAATAATTTGCTCAATGTCATATGGGTAGTAAGTGACAGAAACAGGATTTAAAGCTAGGTCTTCTGGCTCCAAATGCAGTGTTCCACAAGTTCAAGAGCAATAAGCTAATTGCCTTACTACTTACATGCATCCAGAATGACCATAAGAAACAAAATCTAACAAATGCAAAGAAGGGATCTAGATAGAGCTATGAAAATCTGAGATGGGGAAGTGCATTCAAATAAGAATAGTTCAAGGAGAGATGTCATAAGTACTGGGAAGAAGTGGAGAGCAGGGAGTCCATAAGATGTCAACATGTGAGTTCATCAGCAAACATTTCTTTGGCATCTATGGGAAGGACAGAATTATATAATTGGTAATTTTACCAATTTTGAAATCAACTCAACCTTGATTAAGCCCCTACTGTGTATAAGGCAGAAACAGCATAATTTAGTGGACAGTTACACCAGATGATAGAAAAACCTGAGTTTAAATCCTGATAAGTTTTAGTTGGGTGACCATAAGCAAGTTCTTTAACCTCTAATGTACACCAAGTATCTATTTGGGAACCATAGATTAAGCTGTGCTGGTGGTGGAAGGAGCACCTCCATGCTAACAAATTTGAGAAAAGTCTGTTGTGACAGAAAGTTGTCCTTCACTTAAGATAAATGACATGGGCAAAGGAAAGTCAAAGTGCTATGAGAAATATGAATTAGGAGATATTAAATAAAAGTCATTTGACAGAAGAAACCGAATCCAAAGAAAGTTAAGTTACTTATCCAAGTCACACAACTCTTTAGTGGTCAAACAGTTCAAGAAGAAAAATCAAATACACTACATATATTGGAAATGTGAAGAAAAAACCAACAACAAAAAAACCAAACCAGTGCTGATACCTAATAAGGGTGAAAAAACTACAGTGAGTGTTTCTGCTTTATAAACGACCCAAATGAGTAATTTATTTCTACTTCGGGAATAAGAGGCAGCTCAGAGAAAACAACATTGTATTTGGAGTCAGTGGACTTGAGCTCCAAAAAGCTCTACCACTAACTTTGTAGCGCTGGGCAAGTCACTTTATCTCTTTGGGCCTATTTGCTTAAATACCTAAAATGAAATGGCCAACCCAGCTACGGTCCATGACTTTAAGGCATTTAACAAAAGCTTCATTTTGTCTGCACCCACAAGCATTTCCTTCTGTGTCATAATCCTACCTTAGAGATTTCAGTAGTATCCACCCAATAAAGAGAAATCTTTCTGCCCATCAGAATTTCCTGAACTCTCTTGGGCAATAGTTTTTCCATGACCACTTGGGTGGTGGGTGTTAGGTGTTGGGAATGGGCATCACTCCTGGCCACAAACTGCAGCAGCTCCCTTTGGGAATGAGGGCATGGGGAAAAGAGGAAAACGGCATTCATGAAGCCTCCGAGGTCAGCATCAGCTCCCCCAGGCTCATCGGGGGACCCTAGCAATCGTCTCCTGCTGCTTCTTAGGAAGGGCTTTGTAGGCGACGAGATTTCGGGCAGGTCCCACTGGTAATCCAGCAGGGTTTCCGTCAAGACGTTCTGGATGTGAGTGGCCCTGGTCGCAGGGCCCGGCAAGTGAGGGCGCTGGGCCCGATCCCCGAACCTGGCTTCCAGTTCTTCCTCGAAGTCTTCCCAGCTGCTGGGCCCCAGCTCACGGAAATCGGAAACCCGCGACGGCCGGCTCCGGGCCCCCTGAGAGTCAAAGAACTGGAAACCCCAGCGAACTCTGCCCAGGCCGAAACGGCAGCTCAGGTAGTTCAGGAGCCGGAGGGCGACTAGCTGGATGTGGTTCTTCCCGACGGCACCGGCGGTGTCCAGCAGTAGCAGCACGTTGTGACAGCGGCTCATGTTGCCTGAGGGGGGTCCGCGCACCCTTCGGAGGTCAGGGTCGCGCGACCCCGGGACGACGCCTCCGAGATCACCCTCGCGCCCCCCAGGGCCGCCCCACCGAGGTCGGCGTCGTGCACCCCGCCTCCTCTGCAAGCCCTGCCAGGGGCCGCGAGCCCCTTTCCCAGTTTTCCAACTCCGGGGACCACAAGTTTGTACTTCTCCAGGCAGAGCGCCCAACTGCGCGGACTCTGCTTTGCCCCTTGCCTACAGCATTCCCTTTATGCCCGAACTCGCTCCTCAGGGATTCTCGTTCTCTTAGCAGGCGTTTCTCTTTCTTTTCTCTGGCTAAAACCTGGGTTCGGGCCTCCCTTACCACAAGGCCATCGCCATTCTCTTCTTCCCTTAGTCAAATGCCTCCCGCGCTCTCTATGAGACGCTCCCATTGGCCGAGAGAGCTCTTAGCTCCCGCTCGGCTCTGAACGACACTCTGTTTCTATTGGTCTCGTCCTTACGTAGATAAAATGAGCAACGCCCTATCTTGTCGCTAACCGGAAAAGCTTAGGAGGAAAAACCAGCTCTGAATGGGCCGATTCCATGACGCTTATATAGGGGCGGGGCCACCCCGGAAGAAGCTGTGTGCTCACTGGCCTGAGTTCTGAGTTTAAAATTTAAAGACTTGTGGGGGGGATAGGGGCGGAGTTATAAAGACGTCTGAGTACGTGCATGCGTGCGTGTTGTGTGTGTGCTTGCGTATTTTTTGTGGGCGAGGAGGGAGTGTTGGTCTTCCTTCCATAAGAACAGGCTTGGAGGCAAACTGTAACCAAAATGTTATCGTATGATAAAAGGAAAAAAACAACGAAGCAAACAGGACGCTGAATTAACATGAATAATCTTGGTGAGGAGGAGAGATGAGGACATGCTCTTTTCTCATATCGTCGGAGAGTTGGGGACTATGGGCGTGGCATATTTCTACAATGTCAACATAGATTGTGGTATCTGTTGGTTTTGGTTTTGCTGAACTTTGTTGGCAGGATGACTGTATAGAGATGTATAGAAAATGACTGTAATGTCATTCACTTCTGTTTTGGACAAATCTGTTTAAATACATGTTAGATCCCTCATTAAGCACCTTGAGAATAAGTACCGTCCTGTAGTTAGTGCTTAATAAATTGTGTGAGATAGGAGGAATAGCAAGCTGGCCATCTGGATCTTGTAAGAATATTGAAAAGGTAGGCCCAGAAAAAAAATACAAAAAAAAAAAAAGGTAGGAAGGGGCCAGGTTGTAAAGAGTTTTAAATAATTAGGAACTTTATATTTGATCCTAGATGGTAATGGGGGCATTTCTGTTTTATTGAGTGTGGGAAGAGAGGACATGGTCAGACTTGGAAATCACTTAGTCACCCAGCTTATTGGTTATGGTTGTTTGACTCTACATGACTTCATGGACTTTAATCTAAGAGGTTCTCTTGGCAAAGATACCCGTATGGTTTACCATGTTCTCCAGTTTGCACTCAATTTACAGATAAGGAACTGAAGCAAATTAGGGGTTAAGTAATTTTCCCATGGTCACACTGTTACTGTCTTGACTCCAAGCCCAGTGTTGTATCCACTGCACCACTTAGCTCATTATAGAGATGACACTTAACCTATGTCTTGCTGACTTCAAGGCCAGATCACCGTCTCTAAGTTTCCTTGAGTATGCTGATCATTTTCTTTTGGACTAGAGCTGAAATTTTATTGGTGCAGGGCAGCGGTCTCCAGACTTTTTTTTTTTTTTTTGAAAGTGAGCTCCTATCAGCAAAGCTTTGGGTATGCACCTTCAATCCATCAATCAGTATTTATTAAGTAGCATTCAGCTGTATTCTCATATAACTGCAATGAAAGTATATATTTGAATGTCTGAAAACACATATGGCTTTCCTTAGTGGTATTCATGGTACCTAGGTGGTGAAGTGGATAGAGTGCCATGCCTGAAGTCAGGAAGACTCTTCTTGAGTTCAAATTTGGCTTCAGATACTTGGTAGCTGTGTGACCCCGGACAAGTCACTTAAACCTGTTTGCCCCAGTTTCCTCATCTGTAAAATGAGCTGCAGAATAAAATGGCAAACCACTCTAGTATCTTTGTCAGGAAACCCCAAATGGGATCATGAAGTCTCAGGCACAACTGAAATGAATGAACAGCAAAATTTACTATGTGCCATGCTAAGCATGGGTGATACAAAAAAAATTTTAATTAGTCCTTGCCTTCAAAGAGCTTGAATTCTAAAACTACATTTTAATTCTAAATCTGTGTCTAAATATGTATATATTAATGTATTAATGCATTACTGTACTATATGTACAATATAAAGCACAAAATAGGAACTTTAAAAGGATGAGATAAAAATTAAATAATATTTCATTAAAAAAAAGTTTGGTTGGATTGTAGAGTGCAAGAAAGGAATAAATATATAAGGCTGGAAAGGTAAATTTATTAATGACAAACACTTTTTTCTCTCACTAAAATGTTATTAATATTTTAATATTTTATAAAACACATAATGCTAATTAGTAAGAGCAATAAATCAACAAACATCTATTATACACTTATTACAAACAAGGCATTGTGGATAGAAATAGATGAATGAAAAAAATCTGTACTGGAAAGGAGCTACATTATTTTTTTTTAATTCTTGTGCATGCCCTGGGGGATGGGGTATACTTGAAGATAATAATTCTCTGTTAGAAATTAAAATGTCAGTTAATTTTGTTGGGGAATTTATCAGCCTGGATTTCTGGAGATAACAGAATCTCACCCACCAGCTGCATCCACTGACATCAAATAACTTGTGTTGCAAATTGAAAAGAAAAAGCTTTATTGGCATGCAAAGGAAATTTGCTTGCTGGTAGCACTTTCAGCTTCTTAGGGTACAGATTTTTTTAAAAATAAATTTTCAGGCTTACTTAGTATATACAGCTAATCACCAGCATTCTGTGGCAATTTAGGATATCTAAGTAGCACATTTCACAGAAGGGAGAGGGAGAGGAAGGGTGAATCAAACAGAGAAAAGGGAGTGTTTTGGGAGGCATATTTGGGATTCAACTGGGAAGATTTGTTAGTGGAATGAGAAAACATTTCCTGCCCAAGGGCAGAAAAGGAAGTGACCAAATACTTTTACAATTGTTAAAGAAATACCCCTGCTCTAATTTTTCAATTCAATAATTTATTAAATACTTACTACTTATCAGGCAGTCTCTGCTTGGCACTGAAGATACATATAAGAAAAAAGAGACAGCCCCTGCTCTCAAGGAGCTTACGGTATAACACAAAAGGAAGCTGAGAAGTGTGTGTGGGGAGGGATCAGTGGGTATTTGGCATGGGGACATAGTTTTCCACGGAATAGAAGTCAAGTACAGCTGCTGATGGAAAATAGAGTTATCAAGAAGGTTGTGAGCCCTCTGTAAAGGAAGTTTTGGGGCATTTAGTGCTCTGTCCATCAGCCTTCCAATCAGAGCAAGGTGTAGACTATCAAAACCTGAGCCATATTTTGTGGTGATGAGATTTCAGGTGATACTAGGGAGTAAGGGGATGGGATGGAATGGGCGTGTTGTTCCTTGGAGTCAAAGCTAAGCAGAGTGAATTTATTTTAAGATACTTTTTTTGGATGTAATAGATATTTAATGATTTAGTGAAATATATTCCAAGAATTTATGTTGGATAACATTTTATCCACAAAACAACTACTTCAACCAAAGGTATAACCTAGAGAAATCATTTTAATACTAAAAATTAGCCTATTTTAGCTTATTTAATAATTTGACTGTTTTGTTCAAAAAGAAACAATAAAATATATCATCCAAAAGAAATTACTCACTGTGAAACCATAACAAAATTACCCTTATCATTACATTTATTTATCAAACTTCCAAATGTATTACTCTAAATAATCATAAAATAATTATGAAAGTCTACAAATAACTTATAAAATTCTTGAAACATGGGAATAAATAAATCCATCTCAATTGCTCTCCAAAACTTTTCTCTAGTTCTTCCAGTCAGAAATTTGGTTTCTTTCTCTGGCACATTGTTTTTTGTTTTTTTTGGGGGGGGCAGTGGGGGTTAAGTGACTTGCCCAGGACCACACAGCTAGTAAGTATCAAGTGTCTGAGGCTGGATTTGAACTCAGGTCCTTCTGAATCCAGGTCTGGTGCTCTATCCACTGTGCCACCTAGCTGCCCCTCTCTGGCACATTGTTAAAAACACTATCTTATGCATTTTAGTTCTTAGACACTTAGGTTTACATTTTTTTTTAATTTTTAGAAATTTAATCTGAAGGTTACAAAAATAAGGAGACATCACATGCTTAAGTTAGCAAATCAAAATAGTTTATTTCTCTTGGTATTGAATTAAGAAAGGATCAGGAGAGGTTATTTAAATAATATTCCTGGAGGAGCTAGCGTTTTCATAGCTAACTCCGTCTCCTGAATTTTTTGCATTATTTTCAGTGAACAGGAAACTGTTTCTCTTTGTAGGCTCCTGGTTCTTTTCTTGATTATTGGGGAAGAGGGTTAGGTGTTAAACAGGCTTTAAGATTCCCCTAAGATGCCAACTACTGACATGGTGACTGAGTCATGACTGACCAGCACTCTTTGATTGGATTGTTGAAGGGAGACACAGCTCTTCTTAAAAAGATGCTGAGCATGTTCTTTAGGGGAGGGCAGAAGATAAGGCTGGATAATGCATGTGAATAGTTGTTTTTATTGCTGGGTGCTTGACCATCATTCTTCTCAATTGCACAAAAATCATTTTCTTTTCCTCACCAGGTTTTCATCCTCCTGTCTTCATCTTGCACTGTTGAACATATTAGTACCAAAGAGCCTACCTGTTTTTGCTTTTGTTTTTTTTTTTTCAGGGCAGTGGGGGTTAAGTGACTTGCCCAGGGTCACACAGCTAGTAAGTGTCAAGTATCTGAGGCCGTATTTGAACTCAGGTACTCCTGAATCCAGGGCTGGTGCTTTATCCACTGCGCCACCTAGCCGCCCCCAAGCCTACCTGTTTTTTCAGTAATCTCTGTTAGGTACTGGTGTCAGAATACTACCCAAGCTACATATATAAGAAGAGGTGGAAAACTTCCAGTTCTCCAGCTTCAAAGAACTTCCAGTGTTTTTGTGTATCTGAAACTTTTTTACCCCCACAGACCATGTGATGTTTGTCAGGCATTTCCAAACCTAAAACAGGAATACGATACTTCTGGGTGAGGTATTTCTGCGACTCTTGTAACCTCTCAATAACTAATTCCATCTCTTTTTTTCTTTATGGCTTGCCATATAGCTTTTTGTTTTTGTTTGTTTTTTTGTTTTGAGATGCAGTGAGGGTTAAGTGACTTGCCCAAGGTCACACAGCTAGTAAGTGTTAAGTGTCTGAGGCCAGATTTGAACTCAGGGACTCCTGAATCCAGGGCTGGTGCTCTATCCACTGCGCCACCTAGCTGTCCCTTTCTCTTTGATTTCTGATGTAAACATAGAATAGTTATATTACCTTGGGAAACTCATTTCATCTCTGAACCTCTGTTTTCTTCATCTTTTTAGTTTAAGAGTATAGGTCTCATGATCCCAGTCCCTAATAGTGGGGATAAAGGAGCTCCCTGGCCCAGTTGGGTACTGTGCCAGTGGAAGGGTTCAGCAGCGGTGGCAGAGGGGCTGCCACTCCCTGACCTTGGGGAGAGCATCTTTGGATACTTCTTTAGTGAAAGCTACACAATATAATCAACAAGTAATATATCATAATATTCAGTGAATATAACAGCTTTTCAGCAGGAGTCATGTAATATTTTCCATTACACAATGAAAAAATAGGCAAAAGTGAACTCTGATTTCAACTCAACAGAAAGTTTTCACTGTAAATCCATTCTTCTTCCTTTGAGAGGGCTCATAACCTTCCTGGTAACTCTTAAGACAGACAGCAAAGTTGAAGTACTCATTAAGACATAGCTACAGGGGTCTCTTATCCAAGAACAAGAAATAGTTTTTATGATGAATGGGATTACCTGGTATACGGTGTACTTTAATGGTTACATTTTATTTCTCTTCGGTTTGAGCAATGTAACTAGCCAAGCTGGTGAATTTATTTTTAGATACTTCTTTGTTGAAAGATACACAATGCAATTCACAAATATGTCATAATATTCTGTGAATAGAACAGCTTTTCAGGAGAAGTCATGTTGTAATATTTTCCATCATGCAATGAAAAAAAAATACAGGCAAAAGTGAATTGTCTCTGATTTCAATTCAACAGAAAGTTTTCATTATAAATCTGGTCTTTCTTTACATGGTTCTGCTTAATGGATGGTATTATAATTTTAATTTCTTATTTATGTTTGTATATTTTAGTTGTATTTTTATATAACTATGAGGAACAGCAAGAAGGTCAGTTCCACAGAACCAAAGAGGGCAAGAAGCGGGAGTGATTTCCAAGACTGGAAAGGTAGATTGGGACCAGGTTGTAAAGGATTTTAAAACCCAAACAGATATTTCTATTTCAGGCAGTCAGTAAACATTTTTTGAATACCCACAATATGTCAGGCACTTTGCTAACTGCTGGGGTTACAAAGAAAGGCAAAAGATAGTCCATTTTCTCAAGGAGCTCACACTCTAATCGGGGAGACAGCATGCAAACAATTATGTATGAACTCGTTCCATAGGAGATAAACTGGAGATAACCACAGAGGAAAGACTAAGATTAAAGAGGACTAGGAAAAGCTTATTGTAGAAGGGATTTTAACTGAGACCTGAAGGTAGCTAGGAAGGTTAGGAGGCAGAAATGAGGAGGGAGAGAATTTCCAGCATAGGGGACAGCTAATGAAAATGCATGGACTTGAAAGATGGAGTGTTATATGCAAAGAAGTCAGTGTCACTGGATTGCAAAGTTCATGGAGGGAAATAAGGTGAAAGAAGACTGGAAAGGTAGGAGTTTTGAATGCCAAACAAGAGGATTTTCTATTTGATCCTGGAGGTGATAGGGAACTATCAAAGATTATGGTGTGGTGACATGTGACAACAGAATGTACCATAGGAAGATCAATTTGACAGTTAAATGAAGTGGGGGAGAGACTTGAGGTAGAAAGACCAACCAGCAGGCTATTGAAGTAATCCAGGAATGAGGTAACTAAGGCCTGCTCCATAGTGGTTGCTGTATCAGAAGAGAGAAGAGGACATATATGAGAGATGTTATGAAGGTAGAAAAAAACAGGACTTGGCAACTGATTGAATATGGGGGAGTGAGAGAGTGGAGAGTCAAGGATAATACCTAGGTTGCAAACATGTGCTTGTGAAGATCATGGTACCCTTTATAGAAAAAAGGAATCTAGGATGAGAGGAGGGTTAGGGGATGGGAAGATAATTAGTTCAGTTTTGGATTATATTGAGTTCAAGTTCTACAAGACATCTAGTTTGAAATGTCCAATAGTTGGAGAGGTAAGACTGGAGATCAGGAAAGAAGTTATGACTGGGCAATAAATCTGAGGATTATCTGCATAGAGCTGATAGTTGAATCCATGGTAGCTGATGAGATCACCAAGTGAGATGATAGATGGAACACTCTTTTGGAGAAGATGGAACATGACTTGGATGATGATACAACAAAGGAGATTGAAAAGGAACAGACAAGTTAGAGGAGAAGCAGGAGACATCAAGGTTTCACTAATGTGTCAAGATGGAGAAGGAAGGAGAGTGTAGATGGTGAAGAGGTGATGACTTGGGGAAAGAGCTTAGGGGTAGAGGGATTGGAAGTCACAGTGAGGAAAAAGAACCACCTTTGCGGTTACAAGGCAGATGGAGAGGTGTAATGACAATAGATTTTAATCAGTTTCAGAGTTCATGAACATGCAAGTGGCTCATCTATGAGTGATGACAAGAACAAGGGTATAACTTTCTTTGTGTGTAGCCAAGGTGGGGTAGAGGTTATGGGAAATGAGGAAATTGAGGAATGGGGAGGTTAGGGTGTTTGAAGTAGCAGTTATATGTATATTGAAGTCCCTTAGTATGAAAGCTGGAGTTGGGGAGGAGAGAAATCCTGTGAGACAGGCACTGAACTCATTGAGGAAAGAAGGGAAATGCACTGGAGGTCAGTTGGCAAGCTGCAGCTACCAGAATTTTGATTGGGTAGTAGAAGGGATTGAGAGAACCTCAAAGGAAGAGAGGTTACTGGGTGATGGTGGTAGAGAGTCAGCCTGTAAGTGACAGTGGGGAACAAGGAATATTCCAGTTTCCCCACTTCTACCAGTGAGTTAGGGAATAAGTGAGAGTGCAACCAGTGCTGAAAAGGGTGGCCAAGGAGGCTGTCACTAGGAAGGAGCCAGTCAGTGAAAGCCAAAAGATGGAAGGAAGGACTTGGAAAGGAAAAGATATAAGCTGAAGACAAGTTTGTTACTTATGAAGTAAGCATTAAAGAGAGTTGTTGTTGTTGTTTGTCCTCCATTCTCGAAGAGGACCATGACACTGGGGTGATGTTGTGACTTGCACTGAATTGGATTTCAGTGAGGGAGGGCTGTGCAAGGTCACCAACCTCACTCTTTCCTCCAGAGCCATCGGGGTCCAGTGGCAAGATGTACATCAGGAAGACTAGAGATAGCCCCAGATTTTTTAAGGCAATTGGGGTTGTGACTTGTCCAGGGTCATAGTAAGTGTCTGAGGTGATATTTGAACTCAGATCTTCCCAACTAAAGGGCCAGTGCTCTATCCACTGTGCCACCTAGCTGTTTAAAGAGAGTGGAATAGAAGGGATAGGTAGCTTTAGAGTGGAATGTTGTCGGGCTGGGTTGAAGGGGATAGGAGGATGGAGATCAAAGTTGGAATAACGATGGGGGGAGGAGGGTTTAGGATCAATAAGATGGAGAAGGTGTGGTAGAGCAGTGGTGTGCTAGAGACAGCTTGGATGGGAGAGTAGTGTTGATTGTTAGATTTTTCAGTGTGAGCATTTACACCTTAGAAATTGACAAACCACTACAGATCAGGGCTTGATTTATTATTTTGTTGATTTCCAGACTTTGTTTTTTGATTGTCTAGACTAAAGAAAACGATGGAGGAAATGTTAATAATGTAGATTAAATTTAAAAGTGTGTTGTGAGTACATTTTCCCCCCAGAGAACTGTTTGGTAAACATTTATCAGTATAACCGTAGGTGGGATTTTGTTAATCATTGAAGAATGACTTCAGGTGGGTTATTAATATCGCTAGGTTGGGATGTTGCCCACAGGGTAGAGTCCTCTCAGGGATTTAGGAGGCTGTGGTAGGGGATAGAGGGAGATGAATGGTGTCTTTCTCCATCCCCTGCAGTCAGGAAGAAGCCAGGAGAAGAGATCTCCAGGTGATGGAATGGAGTGTCTGTCCCTTACAGACAGACAGGGTTTCCTGAAGACAGGAAAAGGCTCACCTAGGAGACTGACTCTCTTTCTGACCCCTGTAGTCAGTAAGGGCCCCCTGAAAGCAAGAAGAGGCCATGTAAAAGAGATCTAAACGGTCAGGAGTTGGAATTGTTTTGGCTCCATCATATTTAATCCTATAGTCAATAGGAAGCCACTGGAGTTAATTTTTAATTTTAAATAAAAAAAAATTTTTTTAAAATTTTTTGCCACTGGAGTTTATTAATAGAGTAAAGGGGCGTGCGTAACATGGTCAGACCTGTGCTTTAAGAAAATCACTTTGACAAGTATATGGAGGATACATTGGAATAGGGAGAAATTTGAGGTAGGGAAACCAATTAGGAGGCCATTGCATTAGTTCAAGTGAGAAGTGATGAGGGCTTTCTAACTGGAAAGAAGAGAGGACGTGTGTGTATACATGCGCATATACACACATGTACATATGTATTTCTATGTATACAGGCACATGTATGTATGTATACACGTGTATGTATAGCTAGATGTGAAATGTTCTGAATGTAGAAATGACAAGATTTGTCAATTGCTTGTTTATGTGGTGTTGAAAGTGAATTTTTGGGAGAATAGAATTAACTCCATTTTGTTCTATATTCACCATTTTGCTGTGTATAACCCCTGTATGAACTGCAAGAACTGCAACAGCTGGTTCCCCTCAGAGCCTTTCTTTGCTCCCCTAATTGGTACAAAATGATTTAATTGCTTCAAAAAAAAGAGAACTATAGTCTTTGGAATGCTTCCCTTCTTTATCTAGCCTGACAGGTAGTTCCCTTTGATTTAGTGAAATTAGTTGTACTAACAAAGACACATCCCTTATCTATTTCCTGTAGCTAACGATGCACATTCTCCTTAACAAGCACACTTTTTTATTTCTAAAACCAGTCACAGTATAATGAACAGACATCTTTTTTCCTTTGTTTCATGTAATATATAAATACTACTAGCTGAATTGTGAATGACACACATTCCCATCCACTGCTGGTGAGATGTGCCATACTCTAAGTGTATAATAAAACCTCTTTCTCTGATTTGTGGTGTCTTATTGGCAATAGCTAGTTGAACCAATAAAAAAAAAATCAGGCAACAATTGTGGTGACCTCGTTGGGACTGGCTGATAATCATCACACATCCCTGTCTTCAAGAACTTTCCAGGTGCTCATAGGTAAGTTCATCAAATTGGAACCTTTTAGAGAGGGGACAATAACAGGGGTGATAAAATTGCAGTCCCACACTTCTTTGTTCCAGATCGAGAGACCCACAGATACAGGTTAATGTTTTATGTATTTTTTGTTCTGTATTGTCTGATTGTCTATTTTTTATGATCACTATATTATCTTGGCCACCCTTTCTATATAAATTCTTGAATTCTGTTCATTCTGACATGAGACTCTAGTTGTCAATGTTACTTATCTCTGCCAAAATAATGACATAATCCTGATGTAATCCTCAAACATTGTAGTGATCAGTGGCTGACTTGATCCTTAGCTGCAGTGGGCAATAATGACATTGTTTGTGGTGGTCAGTGGTTGATGTAATCCCCAGACTTTGGTCAGTGGTCAGTATGACATCTATTCTAGAACAAAACCCTCTCTAGGCTCCTGTTGATGAATTGGGAAAAACTCCAGGAAGGGCTGAACTGAGACCATACTTGCTAAGCTCTGCCAAACTAAATGGCTATCCTATACTAGGTGAGCTAGGTGGCTCAGTGGATAGAGTGCTGGACTTGGAGTCAGGAAGACTTGAGTTCAAATGTGACCTCAGACACTATGTGTGTGACTCTGGGCAAGTCACTTAACTGTGTTTGCCTCAGTTTCCTCATCTGTAAAATGGGCTGGAGAAGGAAATGGCAAACTACTCCACTATCTTTGCTAAGAAAATCCGAAATGGAGTCACAAAGAATTGGACATAACTGAAAATGGCTGAACAATGATACTTGTTGTTCTTAATGACCCTGACCATTATTATTTGGTACCTTTGATTATGAAGTTAAACCATCTCATTCCCAATAAACTTTAAGTAGAAAATAAGGACAAGAATTAGAACTCTCTTTTGCAAAATTTCAAAGCTTTCAAAAGATATAATCTCATCTCTGTATTCCTAATTTTGGTCAAATTGGTAATACAGAGAGGAGGAGGAGGAGAAGAAATTCTTTATCTATTTGCAGCAATTTATGGCATTGTAAACCAATTAGAGATGAATTTGTGACTGAAATTTAACTTTTTATTATGAATTTCCAAAATATGCTTTAAATATTTTTATAAATGCTAAAATATCCTAGTGAGATTTTTTTTTCCAGGGCCGGGTTGTGTGTGTGTGTGTGTGTGTGTGTGTGTGTGTGTGTGTGTGTGTGTGTGAGAGAGCGAGAGCGAGAGCGAGAGCGAGAGCGAGAGAGAGAGAGAGAGAGCGAGAGAGCGAGAGCGCAAGAGATGCTCCCTTGAATTAAAAAAAAAATTTAATTTTGTGGAAGTTTCATACAAATAATACCTGGACCCTTTTATCACTCTCTTCCCTGGAGAGTGACAGATTATTATTTTAGAGTAGGAAAAGAAGATGATTTCACCAACTAGAGAATGCCAAGGAAGCCTTAAAGCAGAAAAAAGGAGAAACAAATGGATCTGCAGTTTACAGTTTCCAAACTTACCTGGTGCTTATGCACCACATATCCCACATATCGACTCTTCAGGAAAGACGTTTAAATCAAAAACACAATTCCATTTAAGAGAATGTTTTTGTTTTACCTCTGTCTTATGTGAATGATTTAATGGAGTCAAATTGCCTAGGTAAATTAGAAGCAAAGTTACCTAAGAGGAATTAGAATAGACTGCATTTGCAAGTTCTTAAGGAACTAAATTGAAAAAGTTTTATTTGAAGTTTCAATTTTGATCAGGGAAAAGTAAGGTGTTGCAGTTAATTGGTATTGTATAATTAAACCCGCTGCTAATTGAGAAAGGGGAAATTTCAGTGGAGTAAAGAAAGCTAGTTTTGTAGACAGATGGAGATATTGTGAAGTAAAGACATGAGGGATTGAGAAAGTAGTAAAGGAGAGTATAAGGTTGAATCAGAAAGAGGTACAGTTCTAAGGGTTTTAATCAGTCACTGGAAAGAAAGAGAAAGAAAGTTTTTAAAGGGGTATTGGAGACTGTTGAGATGTAAAGCTTAATTAGAAGGCAATGGGAAGTTAGAGTTTGGATTTCCCAAAGAACAAGAATATAAAACTAGTGATTTTCTTTACCCAAGTTGGCATAATACAAGGTCTCATCTTTGCCAGCTATCAAAAGTTTAGGTATTTACTTAATATATTTTACTTTATAATTCATAAAAATGATAATTAGTTTTTGGCCTGGAGCAGTTAGAGGTTATGTGAATTGCTCAGGGTCACACAATCAGTATGTGTCAGATTTTATATATCCCTGTAAATTACATGAGTCCTTACAGTCCACTTTCTGGTCCTAGGGTTTTCGACTGGCCACCCCTGTATAAGGCATAACATCTACATATAAAACTGATTTAACATAATTACTTTCAAGAGTTTAAGTAGGCAACTCTATCACTTTTCCTTCTTACCCCATTTCTCCTCCACCCCCATTCATTCCCTTTAAAAGGTCTTTAGCACTTGGATTAATTGTTTACTGATGTTTTAAGAAAAGACAAAGTACCTGGTGTGAAGCTCTGGAGAGGGCATTCTCTGAATATCTGAGGCAGAAGAAGTACTCACACTGAGGGGATCAGATTTCCATTTAAAATCAGTGGTTCCTAGGGGCGGCTAGGTGGCGCAGTGGATAAAGCACTGGCTCTGGATTCAGGAGTACCTGACTTCAAATCCAGCCTCAGACACTTGACACTTACTAGCTGTATGACCCTGGGCAAGTCACTTAACCCCAATTGCCTCACCAAAACAAAAACAAAATCAGTGGTTCCCAACTTACAAGTCACTCATCCCTTTGGGGCCTTAGAGCTATTAGAAAAAAGCCAGCAGTATGATTTATATTTAACTATCTCCAACAAAATATATGATATGACAGTATACTAAATAAGCAAACATACTATCTATAGACAAATGTCTTGAACATATTTATATGATTATTTTATGTTAGTAGATGCCATTAATAAAATAGAAATCCATTTTAAAATGTTACTAAATTCATAGCAGGTTCTGTCATGATGTATTTTCTCCATCAGTGGATACTAGTTTGATTCAATAAATATTTAGTAAGTGCTCTTTATTGTGTGTAAGTATACTACCTGCTGGAGAGCCAAAGCCAAAATAGATTAGACCCTGACCTCAGTGATCTCATATTGCGAGACTAATGATAAAACTATGATGGTGGGGTGGGGATCATTGAAATATTTTATGTTAAAAATATATATTTTTCTAAAAAGACAGTTGTAGCAGTGTACCTAAGTATAAAGAGTTGGAGATACATACTATCAGAGCTGAAAATTGCAATTATACCTGTCAAAGCAAGTACCACAAAACAGACCATATTATGAGGTGGCAACTAGAGAGACAATTGCTGAGGGGGTAGAGGAGAGACTATGATGGTATAGGCAGGGAAGGAATTCACCAGGAATGTGGGAAGACACTACCTTTCACCTTCACTGTGTCATGGGTGGTTTTCTAACTCAACAATCTGCCCTGTTGGGTTCGGTTGTGCTAATGGAGGAACACCCTCTTCCCTAGAGAACCTGACCCATGCCCCCATGGCTTAACTAATGCTCCCACAAATTTTTCTTGAACAAGGTAGGGGAAGGTGGAGGGGGAAGATGTGGTGATACTGTGGGATGCTTATGTTAATTAGGTCACTGGTTAGGGTGGGGATTGAGATGGCGGGTTAGGGGCAAAGAAAAATAAATTTGTTTCCTAGGATGAAGCCATGGTTTCTCTGCCCCCCCCTTTTTTTATTGTGTTGTTTGCTAGGTAGAAAAGTGTTGGTTGTCTTTTGTGAATTTAGGGGTAACATGTTACTTGGATTCTGAATTATTTGAGGACATGAGAAAAACATAGCTGTTCTATATTTTCTTCATTTTCCTTAGTGAGGGAGGGGTGCAGAAAGAAATAAAGCTAGTCACTCATGGTATCCAACTACTCTTAATCCAATAGACATATGGACAGAGTACAACAAACCAACTATGCCTTCAGCAAGATTTCAGATTAGAGTGAATCTAGGATTAGAAAAATATTCCTTTAGATAATGCAATAAAATAATAAAATTCATTGGGAAAAATAAAAGATCTGGAATACCATGAAAAATAATGAAAAGAGATATAGAACAGCACTTACAGATCTCAAATTATGTGATAAAGCAGCAGTCATCAAAACCACATAGTATTGGTTGAAAAATAGAGAGGTAGATCAATGGAACAAATTTAAAAAGGGAGAATCTGAAACAGTGGATTGTTTGATGAACTTGAAAACATAAATTACTTAGAGAAGAACTTTCCCTTTGATTAAAAATTGCAGGGAAAACTGAAAAGCAGTCTGTCAGAAATTAGGTTTAGATCATCACTTTATACCACATTGCATAATACATTCTAAATGGATATATGACCTTAATATTAAAGATCATACTATAAAAAATTAGAAGATCACTTGTATACCTCTCACAGTTCGGGGCAGGAGATGTACTCTTAATGAAACAAGTGATAGAGGCAGTTACAGAAGATGAAATAGATAACTTGGATCACATGAAACTGAAAAGCTTCTGCACAAACAAAATGACATGTGCCTAGGATAGGAAGAGAAGTAGTTGAATGGGAAAAAACAAAAAAAAATTGTCAAATTTCTTTGATAAGAGACAATTAGCATATATGTATCTATCTATATATCTATATATATTTGATCAGAACAAAACCCTAGTTTCTCTTAAGGGAGAAGGTAGCCCCAAGCTTATACTTACTGGCTTGGCCTGTATAAAAGGCCATCATTAATAGTGAGTAGCCAACAAACCCATTTATCTAAGCAAACAGAAATTGTAGAAGCTATACATATTAGAATATACCAGAAAATACATGAATGAATGAGTTTTTTTAGATGGAAGTAAGACGAGTCAAATCAACTAGCATTTATTAAGCACTATTGTGTGTCAGGAGCTGTGCTAAGCATTGAAGATGCAAAGAAAGGCAAAGAACAGTTCCTACTTTCAAGTAGCTCACAGTCTAATGGGGAGAGAATGTGTAAACAACTATGTAATATATATATATATATATATATATGTATGTATGATAAAATTGGAGGTAATTTCAGAGGGAAGATACTAAGATTAAGGTAGACTGGGAAAGGCTTCTTGCAGCAGAGACTTGAAGGAAACCAGTGAAGCTAAGGAGGGGGGAGATGGGGGCCAGTCAGCTTAAATATTCAGGGTTTAGAGATGGAGTATCATATTTGAGGAACAATGAGGACGTCAGTGTCCCTAGATTACACTGGATCCCTGGAGTACATAAGAGGGGAGTAAGGTGTAAGAAAACAGGACAGGTAAGAAGGAGCCAGGTTATAAAAGGCTTTGAAGGCCAAACAAAGGATTTTTTATTTGATACTGGAGGTAATAGGAACTCATAAATTCTACTGGAGTTTGTTGAATAGGGTATGATGTAGTCAGACCTGGGTTCTAGAAAGATCAGTTTGACAGCTAAGTGGAGGATGGATTGGATTGGGGAGATACCTGAGGCAGAGAGGACCAACCAGCAGTCTATTGAAATAGTCTGGGTGTGTAGTGATGAGGTTGGGAGTGAGATGAGATATCTGTTACAAACAAGTGAGAGGGCCCAATCTCACCCAAGCAGAATTTCTCTTTGAAGTTTCTAGGGCGGCAAGCAGGAACTCAGGACTGGCTTCTGCGGGCTTCAAAACTCTTTCTCCATGTGTATTTCTCCTAAAGAGTCTCTGCAACCATATATATCTCTCCCCCAAGAAGCTCTGGCTTCAGTTCTGTACCTTACATAGGTACATAGTGTTGCCTTAAGCATTCCACACACATCTCTTTCACCATATGCATCCACACACAAAATGCCCCAGGCTTAGTTACACTCTGCCTGGTTAGACTGAATTATTCAGTCAGTCCACACTGTTGGTTCCCTTCTGTCCTGTCTCCATGTTTTTACTTACCATGTCTTATATCTCATTTCTTCCTGTTGAGATCCTTTTCAATCATTACTCAGATCAGGTGCTACCTCCTCAACAAAGCCTTCCTTCCCAGATCTTCCTCAACCAATACTGACCCCTCTGTCATCTGACTTCTTATAGCATTTTATCCGGACTGACTTGCACTAAAATTCTTTCTTGTAACTTAGTTATTTGTCTACATGTACAATTAATTCTAATAAGATGATATACTACCTGAAGGCAATATATAGTTGTTGTTTTTTAGCTTTGTATCTTTATTGCCTTGTATTT
This sequence comes from Dromiciops gliroides, assembly GCF_019393635.1. Taxonomy (NCBI): domain Eukaryota; kingdom Metazoa; phylum Chordata; class Mammalia; order Microbiotheria; family Microbiotheriidae; genus Dromiciops; species Dromiciops gliroides. The sequence continues at coordinate 122,183,866 of NC_057862.1, forward strand.
TTTTCCCAGTGAGACCTGTGATTTTATTGATACAGAAATTCCTGGGAAAGAAATTCCCTCTATCAATGCAGATCAGCACACGCTCTGCAATTTATAGTGTAAAGGACTGAAATTCATAGTATTAGAGAGTTGCTTTGGAAATAGTGGGCACTTACTAGGTATTTCTTGAATTATATAAATTTGAATGTATATTCTGACACTGACTGATTGTCTAACTTTGAGCAAGTCCCTTCCCCTCTCTGGGTCTTAGCTCCCTCATCCAGAAAATGAGGAGGTTAGACTAGGTGATCTTTAAATTCCTTCTAGCTCCAGCAATCTGATTCCATGGCTACAAATCTGTATGGTCTGGGAGACTTCCTTTTATGATTGCAAACACCATTTTTGTGTCATCAAAGAGCACCCATAGAGATTTCTTTTTTAGTTATTTGTAAATTACCAAAACTAAATTACTAGCAACCTAGCTGTTATCTTTTTTTGGTGGGGGGGGGGCAGGGCAGTGAGGGTTAAGTGCCTTACCCAGGGTCACACAGCTATAGCTGTTACCTTTTCAAAGTTTCTGTTTTGTTTTTCTTTCTGGGAGAAGCAAGATGTGTATATGGATTATTGTGAATAAACCAAAAAACATGGTTGGATGATAGGTGGGGTTAACGTGAGCTTCTTTATCAAATCCTGATATGTTACAAATAACTCCCCTTCTCAAAAATAAATCATTAACTTAGTGGTAATTATATGATTCTAAAGACTAAATATTTTTTTGAAACACTCAAAATTTTGAGTCAGAGGGTCTGGGTTCAAATCCAAGTTTTGCTGATTACTACCTATGTGATTTTGAGGAATTCACTTAGCAGTTTCCTTATTGATTCCAAAGGATAATTGCATTAATTATCTGATGTGTTACCTATGCCCTGGGGAAAAGAAGTAGGTAAAAAGAAGGAGATTGGATCACAGATTTCTATCTGGAAAGGACATAGAGGACATCTAGTCCAACTCTCTCATTTTAAAAATGAGGAAACTGAAGTTTAGATTGGAGATGTATTTGTTTAATGTTCCAAGAGAGTGAGTTAAGTCAGAGTGAGCCAGGTCTCCTGATTGTATCAATATTCTTTACATTGTCCCTATGGCAGGACCCTCTATCAAGTTATGGATGGATAGTACTTAACTTGGGGGTAAGAAACCCTGTTTTCTGCCCTATGCCTATTCTCTAGTTCTTTTTTTCTACTCTAATACTCCATCTCTTATCTTATCCTCACTCATATCTTTTTTAAAATTTATTTTTTTCAAAGCATTTATTTTTTCTTTTTTCCAACACATTCCACCAGCTGCCATCTTGAGATGGGGAAGGAAAACAAAACACTTTCAGCATCTCCACACATGCATATACATACGTGTGTATATATATACATATATATATATATGTATATATATATATATATATATCCTTATGGGTTGTCTTGTATTGCTGAGAATAGTTGTCATTCACAGTTCTTCATCAAACAATATTGCTGTCACTGTGCACAATGTTCTTCTAGTTCTGCTCACTTCATTATACATCAGTTCATATAAGTCTTTCCAGGCCTTTCTGAATCATCTTGCTTGTCATTTCTTATAGTACAATACTATTCCATCACCATCATATACCACACCTAACAAGTATAGTTTTAGACCAGCCCTGGCACTTTATCCAGTCCACCATTTAGCTACCCCCATACATACAATTACATATATATAGTCAAGAAGAACAAGTTCACACATTGACCATGTCCAAAAAATGTGTCTCTTCTGCATATTCAGTCCATAACTTCTCTGTCCGGAAGAGGGCAGCATTCTTCATCATCAGTCCTCTAGAATGATGGCTAATCATTTCAATGATCAAAGTTCTTAGTCTTTCAAAGTTGTTTGTTTTTAAAATGTTGTCGATATTGTATAAATTGCTCTCTTGGTTCTGATTACTCTGTGTCACTTCTTATAAATCTTCCCAGGTTTCTCTGAAACTGTCTCTTGCATAATTTCTTTTTTTTTAATTTTTAAAATTTTATTTATTTTGGTTTTTTTTCCAATTTTTTGGTGGGGCAACGAGGGTTAAGTGACTTGCCCAGGGTCACACAGCTAGAAAATGTCAAGGGTCTGAGGCCAGATTTGAACTCAGGTCCTGCATCCAGGGCCGGTGCTTTATCCACTGTCATCCAGCTGCCCCCTCTTGCATAATTTCTTATGGTACAAAAGTATTATGTTATCTTTGTATACCATAATTTGTTTAGCCATTCCACCAACTGATGCGAACCACCTTAGTATCCTGTTCTTTCCTACCATGAAAGAGACTCTCCATCTCTATTTTTGTACACATGAGTCCTTTTTCTCTTTATTTGTTTCTTTGGGGGTATAGGTCTGATAGTCTCATCACTCATTTTCCCTTTGCTAATCCCTCTCTACCCTTTCCTGACTAATCTTTTTTTATCCCTGTTTTTTTATCACTTATTTTCCATTATCATACTCCCACCTTAAACTTGCCTTTAACTTTTGAACTCTTAGAGGGTAATGAAATATAAAAAATTAAGAATTTGTTATTATTACCATTTCCAAAGGAGCAATGTCACCATTACCTATGATTTATCTTCTTCAAAACTGCTATTTTTATTACTGACAGTTTTATAGCAGTTTAAGATTTGCAAAAGTTTTACATACATTGTATGCTTCATTTTTCAAAAAACCTGTGTAATAGGTACTAGGGAAATTATTATCCCCATATTACAGTTGAAAAAATTGAGGCTTAGTGGCTAAGTGACTTGGCCATGGTTACTTTTTAAGCGTACTTATTAAGTATGATTTTCCATTAAAAGTTAAGCCCCCCCCCCTTGAGGATTTTCTTAAATCTTTTTACATTTCCAAAGTTTAGCACATAGTTTAGTATATAGTTTAAACATAATTCATGAGGAAATACTGTAGACACATGCAATTACCACTAGAGGGCATAAACATCACCTTTTCCCAAGACACACAGAAACCAATGACTACTTGGAAAGACTTCCAGTCAATCATTCTTTCTTTCAAGTCACTCTTGGTTGGATGTATTTAGCACTCAGGGGCTTAGAGAATATTAACGGAGAAGACAAGTTGTCAGGTTCCGCTGATACTTCAGTGGGGATATATAGCAATAGACAAAGAATCTGTATAAACCACATGGCAATATTAATTGAAAACCAAGACAGTTATTGGAGAGTTGCTTGCTGTGAGTGAGAGAGAGAGAGAGAGAGAGAGAGAGTGTGTGTGTGTGCTTGTTAGCATAATATAGGCCAGCATATATAAGGATGTGAAATGATGGGGGGACGTTGTGAGAGTGAAAGAGGAGCAAGAGAGATTAAGACGCTAGTAGGTTACACAGCTCAAGAGGGCTAGGGGCTATGAAGCAGGCATTTTGACACAATGATGGCAATTACCCTGATAAGGAAGAATAGAAAAAAAGCTAATGATTCTGATAAAGAAAAGAAGGAAGAGGAAGCAAAGGAATACATCTAATATAGCTCAGGGGAGCCTTTTGACTAGTTCAGATTTTTAGAGACACTAAACATAAAAGGATATGCTTATAACCAAGCTTGGTTGGACAAAAGGACTAGCACAAACCTATGAAAATGTGGCCAACAAAATTGAAGCCAGAATGAAATAAGGCTTATGAGAAATGGACGGGAAGACACAAATGTCTTTTATGTCTTTTTTGGTTTTTTGTTTTGTTTCTTTTTGGTGAGGTAATTGGGATTAAGTGACTTGCCCAGGGTCACACAGCTAGTAAATGTCAAGTGTCTGAGGCTGGATTTGAACTCAGGTCCTCCTGACTCCAGGGACAGTGCTCCATCTACTGCGCCACCTAGCTGCCCCTTCTTTTATGTATTTTTGGAACAAGAAGAATGGACCTCGGTAACAATACTGTTGAAGCAGATGGTTTAGGGTTAATAGATCACACTGTCATAAAATTCAAGTTCAAAGGACTCTCAGAGATCATCTAGTCAGAGGATCACAGGATTAATAGCTGGGAGGGATCATTCTATCTAGGTCAGCACTCCCATTTTACAAATGTAGACACTGGAGCCTAGAAAGGTTGAGTGATTTGTCCAAAGTTAAGTTAGTAAACAAACACAGAAAGAAAGCAGGAAGCTATCCAGGTCCAATTTTGTTTCATTTTCTCTACTAAGGAGAAGGATCTTCAAATTTCAAAGGGCATAGTGAAGAAGAAGTAAGAGAGAATTGAAGTCCAAGAGAGGTAAGGAGATAGTAAAAGCTACTTGATGTGAATTGAAGTCTGAAGGACTAGAAAAGCTATATACCAAGGTACTAATAGAATTTGCTGATATAATTATGGAAGTGTCACTGGTAATCTTTTTTTCCCCTGGGGTAATGGGGGTTAAGTGACTTGCCCAGGGTCACACAGCTAGTAAGTGTCAAGTGTCTGAAGTCAAATTTGAACTCAGGCCCTCCTGAATCCAGGACCAGTGCTTCATTCACTGCGACACCTAGCTGCCCAGTCACTGGTAATCTTTGAGGAACTGTGGAAGACAGGTTAGACATCAGAAGACTGAATATAGCCTAAAGTTCATATTTCAAAAAGGAGGAAATCGATGGAAAAGCATTCATTAAGTGCTTTCTATGTTCAAAGGACAGGGGATACAAATAGAGAAGACAGGTGGTCTTTCCTCTTAAGAATCTCATATTCAAGGAGGGGCAAAAAACATTATATAAGAAGTTTTAACTACAAGTCATATGGAAAGGTTTAATGGTCCTTAGGGTGCAATGGCAAAGCAGATAGTAATACATCTTCTTTAATGTTATTTTCACTAATACAGCTATATTTATTTCTGATGTTGAACCATCTGATGGTGCCAAGGACTTTGGTGGTGAAAGCTTTCTTTTCTATATCTTCAATAGTTGTAGATACTGAGGAAGTAGGTACTATAGCACTCAAAGAAGCAATTACCTGTACAGAAGATGATATATACTGGATAAATTGGAGATTATTAACAAAGGGAAGATATTAGCATTATGGAAACTGAGAAAAGCCATCTCCACAAGGGGTGATTCCTTGGTTGATGGTTGCAGGGGCTGGATTTGAAGCAGGGTTCATGGTTTGGAGAGCCATGCTTGTTCCTGGGACTTTTGAACTCAGAGTCCTAGGCTGATTTTATCTGAGTCTGAGGTGATCTAAATGGAAGAACAATTTTGAGAAAACACCCCAGTTCTACTTCCCAGAGTCTCTTGTATTTGCATATGATTGACCTCCTTCCAAAAGAGGTGATAGTAACTTTTTTGTTGTTGTTTTTTATAGTAACTCTTAAGTACACAAGTTTATGAACCGTTTTCCTCACAAAAATCCTCTAAGTTCAGTTGTCTTAGCATTGTTAGCCCCAACTTATAGATGAGGAAAATGAGGGTCTGAGAAGTTGAGTTACTTACCCATGGTCACACAGGGAGTAAGTTGTAGATCTTGACATTGAAATGAAATTCTTTTATTCTAAATCCAATGTTCTTTCCATTATAGGAGGACGGAGAAGGGGGAGATATTTCCATATAAGAGAATGGGATAGAATGTTCAAGGCAAACTTCCCAGAATGAGTGAGGCTTGAACAAGGCCCTGAAATATTTAGATAAGTGGAAAGGAGGTGCAAGGACATAGCAGATGGAGGGAACAGAATGAACCAATCCTTAAAATCATGAAAAAACATGGCACATGTAGGAACAGTATGTTACAAGGCCCTTATGACGCCCAAAGAATCAATTCCAGTTAATTAACCTGTATATTTTCCAGGCATTTCTATTGTAAAGCCAGCAATCATGGTTTGGAGAATACTGATCTGCCAAGTGTTAACTAAGAAGATAAATACACACTGTGCTCAGATTATGCTTTGTGCAGCTATGTAAGTGGGGCAAGTCACTTCAAGACTTCATTTTCCTCATCTATAACGTGGGGATTAAGCTGCATTAATTCTATGATCCCTTCTAGTACCAAGATTCTTTGGCTTTTATTCTTTTCTTTTCTTTTCTTTTTTTTTTTTGAGGCAATGAGGGTTAAGTGACTTGCCCAGGGTCACACAGTTAGTAAGTGAAGTGTCTGAGGCCAAATTTGAACTCAGGTCCTCCTGAATCCAGGGCCAGTGCTTTACCCACTGTGCCATCTAGCTGCCGCTGGCTTTTATTCTTTTAACACAATAATGAAGAAAAGGATCTATTCTTTTTTTGAAAGGGTAAAGAAGATAACTTAGACCATGCTCTTCTTGAGCTAGGCAGGCTCTCATAAAATTTCTTTGTAGTAAAAACAGGTGAGTTGTGTCTTGGGTTGACATACGTAAGTAAGTAAAAGATGCGGTGGTTTTTTTTTCCTATTAGAGCAGCTATCCATTAGCTTTGTATCCACATCATCATTCTGACCAGGACAATTAGACATTACCTTGATGGTGTCTGGAGCTAATCTGCACTTTTGTTTGCACTTTTATAATGCTGGGAAGTGGAGAATCGTAGCCTGACACTCATGGAGACCATCTGGTGGTCTGGTATCAGTATGGGTGCTGCCAGCATATAGGAACATGACTCAGCAGGAATGCAGAAAGCACAAGTCAACACTATAGCAATGTTGCCACATCATTAGAACTGGAGGGGACTTCAGAGCTCTTCCAGTCCAATTGAACAAATATTAACTAAATTCACATTGTGTGCCAAACACTGTCCTAGGCCTTGGGAGAGAGTCAGTGTTTAGGTGAAATACTATCCTTGGGTCTTTTAGAGTATATAGTCAAGCATGCAGAAGAAACAGATTGAGGGAAAAAATATTTATTCCCTTTTTTCCCTTTTTTCTTTTTGTGGGGCAATGAGGGTTAAGTGACTTGCCCTGGGTCACACAGCTGGTAAATGCCAAGTATCTGAGACTGGATTTGAACTCAGGTCCTCCTGAATCCAGGGCCAGTGCCTTATCCACTGCACCACCTAGCTGCCCCTGAGGAAAAATAATAAAATGTCCTGATGAGCCAACCTAGGTCAGGGAAGAAAGCTCAAGTTAGCCAGAAGCTCTGAGCCAGTAAATGAGTTTACTTTTTCTGATGAGCCAACCTAGGTCAGGGAAGAAAGCTCAAGTTAGCCAGAAGCTCTGAGCCAGTAAATGAGTTTACTTTTTTCTGTGCGAGCATCACACACTAGAGGGTCACTGTACCTATCCCCACCCCCAGTTTTGGCTTCTTAAAAGTACAGTCCTGTCAGGTACCAGGTTAGAATAAATGTGCTTAAAAATAAGCAACTGTTACCAATCTTTTAGATTGTCCAGAGGAAATTTTTCTGAATGAAATGTGATGTGCCCTATAAGAAATAATGGGTTTTTGTCCAAAGTTCCCAACCAGGGGATATTGATTTAGATTGATTGAATCAAGTGAGACTGACTGAGAGTGATTGACTTTGCTAATTAACCCACTTAAAGTTAAAGCCACACCTGGCTCACTCCCAAGAGGGAGTGTTCTCAGAGGCTGTGGATTATGAACATCAACAGGAGACCACCCTCAAGTCCAGTGAACTATTGGATGTGGGTGATGCTAACTGATCAGCTAGAAGCAGTGTGCAAGGACAGCCTCTTCCGAGGATCGCATGAAGGGCTGCTTCCTCTCTCAGTTTGTTGCTGGAACCTCGTGGTGGTGACAGAAGACTTGGGAGAAGAAGCAGGAAAGGCAGAACTCTTATCTCTCCTCTAGGGTAGATAGATTTCTTAACTTCCTGAACTCTACTTGTTCTCTACTTTCTAATAAATGCTTAATGCCAAACTTGGTACTAAAGCTTCTAATTTATAAGTAAACCCTAGCTAGTTTTCCCTACACTGGGGACAGGAGAAAGGTGACCACACATTAAATTTTAAATGACACAGTCCCCAAATAATGCAATTTTTTGGTGCCATAGGTGCCCTGGCACAAGGTCATATATGTGTAGCATGTATGCTCCATGTAAGATACTTAGGTCCAATGCGGATTTTGTATTTGCACTGAGGAAGGTGTACATACAGCCCAGGGTTTGTGAAACCCTTCCATTTTACAATAACTGTTGGGGACATAACATATACTTGAATCTACCAATCAAATTTACATTTCTCAATTTCTTTTTTAAAAGGTGCTGTTTCTTTCTTTTTTTTTTTACATATAAGGTATTTTATTTTTTCCGTTACATGTAAAGATAGTTCTCAACTTTTGTTTATACAAGCTTTACAATTTCAGATTGTTCTCCCTCCCTCCCCCCCTCCCCCCTTCCCTAGACAGCAGGTAATCTGATATAGGTTATATCTATATATCTATATACCTATACATATAGATATAGATATATCTATACACACACACACATATATATATACACATAATAACATTAATCCTATTTCTGCATTAGTCCTGTTATAAGAGAAAAAATCAGAGCAATGATGAAAAACCTCAAAATAGGAAAAAAAACCAACAGCACCAAAAACAAAAGAAATAGTATGGTTCATTCCAAAAGGTGCTGTTTCTTTATTTAAAAGAGCTGTATTTTTTCCTCTATGTAAAGGTGCTTGTTGTTTATATTATTGCACTGCTAGTTTTCTGTAGTTATTAATACTATTGCTGCGGGGCAGCTAGGTGGCTCAGTGGATAGAGCACCGGCCCTGGATTCAGGAGTACCTGAGTTCAAATCCGGCCTCAGACACTTAACACTTACTAGCTGTATGACCCTGGGCAAGTCACTTAACCCCAATTGCCTCACCAAAAAAAAAAAAAATACTATTGCTGCTTGTAGCTTTCTTCATATAATTTCTCTTTCCTTCCTTCTCCTTAGCTATATTCTCTATAACTGTCTGCATATAATTTTATTTACTACAAGCACACTGATTTTTAAAAAATTCTTCTAAAAATATTAAACTTTGTGAAACAGCAATAAAAATTTTTGAAGAAAGGTACTCATGTCCACATGTGTTGTCTTAATGTATAGATGTGGCTTGTGGGTTGCATGCATAGATTTCTATATATGTGCAATTTCCACCTTGAGAGGAGTAGGAGAAGAAGGGTACTTGCTTATTCCCTCACCTATTCCAAGGTTTTATTGGACTAAAATTATGTCTATCTGTTTCCACAATTATTGCTGGTCTGTGGGTATGATAGGTTCTGAACAAAAGCTGTTCTAAAGACAGAGAGTAGTCCTTAGCTTATGTTTGCTAGCTTAATTCTTTACCAACAAACACTGGTTACAGAAAAGACCACCACAAAGAAAGGGAAGTTGAGGAGATTCCTATAAATTAGGGAATGGCTGAACAAATTGTGGTATATGATTATAATGGGAATACTATTGTGTTATAAGAAATTATGATTTCGGGGCAGCTATGCGGCACAGTGGATAAAGCACCAGCCCTGGATTCAGAAGGACCTGAGTTCAAACCCGGTCTCAGACACTTGACACTTACTAGCTGTGTGACCTTGGGCAAGTCATTTAACCCTCATTGCCCTCACCCAAAAAAAAGAAAGAAAAGGAAAAGAAATTATGGTTTCAGAAAAACCCGGAAAAACTAACATGAACTGATGCAAAGTAAAGCAAGCAGGGGGCAGCTAGGTGGCAAAGTGGATAGAGCACTGGCCCTGGAGTCAGGAGGACCTGAGTTCAAATCTGACCTCAGACACTTGACACTTACTAGCTGTGTGACCCTGGGCAAGTCACTTAACCCCAATTGCCTCACCCCCCCCCAAAAAGTAAAGCAAGCAGAACCAGAACATTGAACACAGTAACAGCAGTATTGTACAAAGATCAACTGTGAATAACTTGGCTATTCTCAGCAATACAATGATCCAAGACATTTCCAGAGGACTCATAATGAAAAATGCTATCCACCTCCCAAGAAAGAAATGATGGAGTCTGAATTCAGGTCAAAGAATACTATTTTTCACTTTCTTTTTTGTTAGTGTCTTTTACAACACAACTAATATGGAAATATGTTTTACATTATTGCACATGCATACCCTATATCAAACTGCTTACTGTCTCAGGGATGAGAGACAAGAGGAAGGAAGGGAAAGAATTTGGAACTCAAAATTTTTAAAAAATGAATGTTAAAAATTGTCTTTACTTGTAATTGGAAAAATAAATACTATTAATAAATTTTTATTTAATAAAAATAAAGTATTATTTTAAAAAGAAAAGACCATCAGAAATAGCTGATTGTTGTTTGTCTTTCATTCTTAAATAGGACCATGGCAGCAGAAAGGTGATGTCATGACTTGCAAGTAAATTGGATTAAAGTGAGGTAGGCTTGTACAGAGTCACCAACCTCACTCTCTCTTCCAGAGCTGTCTGGGCCCAGTGGCAAGATATAGAACAAGATGACACCAGAAAAACCAAATAGCAAGTAAACCCCTCCCAACCCCTCCCCTCCCCTCCCCTCCCTTCCCCTCCCCTCCCCTCCCCTCCTCTCCCCTCCTCTCCCCTTCTCTCTTCTCCCCTCCCCATCCCTCCTCTCCCCTCCTCTCCCCTCCCCTCCCCTCCCCTCCCCTCTCCTCTCCTCTCTCTCCTCTCTCGAGTATATTCTCTACACATTTCTCTTCTGAAGTTCTCCGGAACCATATGTTTAAATTCTAAGAAGCTCTGACAACTAACTTTACCTTTTACACAAGTACACAGCATTATTTCAGCAATCTCTCCACTGATTTGAAGTCACATCTCCCTTTGCAAAGATGACAACATGCAAAATGACCCAGGATTGGTTGGAAGCCCAGTTAAATATGTTTATACATATTTTAAACTGGACCATTCAAAGAATTAGAAACTGAGGGAATATCTACCAATTGGGGAATGGTTGAACAAGTTATGGTAAATCTAGGGAAGACTTTTATGAACTGATGCAAAGTGAAGTGAACAGAACCAGGAGAACAATCTATATAGTTAGAGAAATATTGTAAAGATGATCAACTTTCAAAGACTTACTAATGCTGATCAAGAGAATAATTAACCACAATTATAAAGGATTTATGACAGTATGTTATCCATCTCTAGAGAGAGAACAATGGAGTCAGAGTACATGTTGAAGAATATTTTCTTCTCTTTCCTTTTGCTTTTTTTTGGACATGGCCAATGCAGAATTTTGTTTTGCATGACTATACATATTATAATGGTTTTGTTTTTCTTGCCTTCTCAATGTGTGGAGATAGGGAGAGGGGAAAGGAAAGAATTTGGAACTAAAAATGAAATAGAATAAAAATTTTTAAATGAGTCACAGGCTGCAGAGAACATGAAATAAATAAACAAATAAGTAGGGCCACTAAATCAAATGTCATAGATGAGTTCCCTTTTCTTTTACTAAATCAACAAAGAATGAAGATAAACAGAATAAGCCCAAATTTTCTTCTGCATATGATACGTCAAAGCTAGGTGTTATAGTATAACGCTTAACACTTTACTGTTTGCATTTTTAGTTGTTAATATATGTGTATGTATGTATATATATCTATATACATATATATGTGTATAAGTATATACATATATATGGAGAGTGTGTATCTGCTGAGTACTTTATGACACATATACACATGTACACACACATATATATTTGAAAGTCTGTCTCATTTTGTAGGTGAAGAATGAGGCCCAGAGATGAAAGTTTCTTGTTCAATATCCCACAGTTATTTGTGGCCTTGGTGCAACAGTGATACAAAAGTAGGGAGAGGACACTTCCTTCTTCTCTGGGGAGATGTGAAGAACTACTGGTGCAAATTGTTGTATATACCATCATATACAGTCACTATGCCAATTAGTTTTATTTAATTGTAAAATAACTTAAAAATTTTTTACAAGACTTTACCTAAGTTTCTTATAAGGGAGGGACCTAGGAGTGTGTATTAAGAAATTACTGGTATAAAAAAAACAGGCATCAATAAAACCTTTAAGAAAAAGTAAGAGGAGTAGAGCAAGGGCCTAGAGAGAAGGTAGTGTGGTGCACTGAAAATATCAGTTGATTCAGAGTCAGAGGGTGTAGGTTTGAATCCCAGCTTCTCTACTTATTGCCAGTATGATCTTAGACTAACCACTTAAACCTCTAGATTTCTGCTTCCTTATTTGGTAACCAAGAGGGTTGAGCTAAGTCACCTCTGAGATCCCTTTCAGGGGCACAGAGAGAGTGGGTAATAGGATGCAGCAAGGGTGGAACTGGGTAAAACAGTGGAACTGGCAAAAAACAAGAGCTGGGTGGAAGTTTTCATCTTACCTGTTTTTCAGAAACCATGGCCATTTCCACTGTTTTCTTTCCTGCCTTGACAGGAAAGCTGTGACAGGAGTCATTAGTACTTCCTGTCCCCAATAAGTTATTTGCTGAGAAGCGTCTATGGGTCCAAAGTCATATAGAGCTATGAGGTCATATCATTTAGCCCCTTCACTCTATAGAGGAGTGAACTGTAACTGACCTAGCAATTGAACTCAGGTTCTTTGCCTCTAGATCAGGAATGCTTAACTAGAGGTCCACAGACTTCTGTTTTTTCACTGACTTCTAAAAAAAAAATTGAGTATTTCCTTCCATTATAGATACAGGTAACTATATTAATCCTTATAGGCTTCACCAGATTGTCAAAGTGATCCATGGCATAAAGAGATCAAGTATTCCTACTATTTTTCTATTGTTATATGATGTCCATAGTGACACTCTTTTGGGTTTTTTGGGGTTTTTTTTGTTTGTTTTTTTGTGGGGCAATGGGGGTTAAGTGACTTGCCCAGGGTCACACAGCTAGTAAGTGTCAAGTGTCTAAGGCCGGATTTGAACTCAGGTACTCCTGAATCCAGGGCCGGTGCTTTATCCACTGCACCACCTAGCTGCCCCAGTGATACTCTTTTGATGAAAGCTGCCCTAAGATAATGTGTATAATCTCCAGCTTCCCTCCACATGCTCTTCCTTTTCTGTGCTGAGAAAATCTCACTTTTCCTGAAATAAATGAGGCATGGCAGAGGCCTGCCTTATTGGGAACAGGGAGAGCCCGGAAACGCAAGGCTAAACCTGGCTCACCTCTATTCACATGGAAATGCCCTAGGATACTGACTTCTGGAGCCTCCATTATGATCTCAAGGAAGAAAGACAATCCATAGTGGGTTACAGCAGAGAGCTATCAGGTCAGAGTGGACATGCTTCCTTTCCCAAATACTCATACAGGTTCTATCTGTTTGTGTTGGCTGTGATCCATGTAGGATCAAGGGATCAGGCAGGCAGAGTGAGTATGGAGCAGTTGGAATGTAGTATCTTTGCTAACAGGATCAAATTTCTTTCCTAGAAATATCTGAACAGGAAACAGAGTCCCTAGAGTCTAGGAACCCTGGCCTGGATAGCGCTGGCTCCTACAAGGGTTTGGGTCTAGTTTAGATAATTCCTGCATCTATCCTCATATCAATTAATCACTCAGTCAATGAACATTTATTATTGTGCACCTATGATGTGTCAAGCACTGTACTAGGTCCATAGACAAAAATGAAAGAGTCCCTCCCTCCAAGCTTCTGGAGAGAAAATATGTATATACAAAATAAGTAGAAAGTCATTGGCAGCAAAGGGGCCTGGCTTAGAAGGTATCAAATGAGCAGAGTTTGTAAGAAAGCAAGGATTTTAAGAGATAGAGGTGAAGTGTGAATGTATTTCAGATATTCTGGGCAACCAATGCAAAAGGAGCAGAGAAGAAACTTCAAGCGTCAAAGGTGAGGAGGCAAGAAGGCCAGTTCAATTGGACCATAGAGTGTGGGAAGGGAGTTGATGTATGATGTCAGAAAGTAGGTGTAAGCTGGCTTGTGGAGGGCTATAAAAGCTAAAGAGAGGTGGGGCAGCTAGGTGGCACAGTGGATAAAGCACCGGCCCTGGATTCAGGAGGACCTGAGTTCAAATCCAGCCTCAGACACTTGACACTAGCTGTGTGACCCTGGGCAAGTCAGTTACCCCCCATTGCCCTGCAAAAAAAAAAAAAAAAAAAGCTAAAGAGAGGAATTGACATTTGATGCTAGAGGCATCTGGTTGTATAAGAGCTAAACTTTCCCTGTGGCATCCTGTTCCTTACAGAGAGCTCTAAGAAACAAACATTCATCATTAGGGAGAGATAGAAGTGGAGTTAGTTACCTGGTGAAAAGTCCTACACTGGAATGGGTAATGAAGATCCAGGACCCTAGGTGGTACAGTGGGTAGAGCACTGGGCTTGGGATCAGAAAGACTCATCTTCCTGAGTTCAAATCTGTTTTCAGACATTTACTAGCTGTGTGACTCTAGGCAAGTCACTTAATCCTGTTTAGCTCAGTTCTTCATCTGTAAAATGAACTAGAGGAGGAAATGGCAAACCACTCTGTCATGAAAACCCCAAAAAGGATCTCAGAAGAATCAACTGAAGAACAAGAAAAAATGCAAATCCACTCTTTTCAATGGAATAACAGTTTGAAGGTAATTAGAGAGTTGGAGGTGATTTTGATGCTGTGGTCCTCTAAGCTGGTTGTCCTGTTCCTCCAATGAACTTGTCAGCCATTGGCCCTGTTCTGGTCATACTCCAGTCAACATTCTCTGGAGAATTCTGGGAGGCCAGACCCTTCCTCAAGTAGTCATTCTTGCTGTTTAATAAGGCTGGGTCTTTACTAAGTTAACAAAGCATATGGAACATTTGTCTTTTTTTTCCAAAGAGAAGAAAGAAAATGGACCAGCTAGGGTATAACAGCAGCTACAAAAGTGAATGTATAGTTAATTTATGAAATTATGAAATGGGGGCAGGCACACCTGGTTTTTTGGGCACTCTCTGGAAAAGCACATGGTGGCAGTGGGAAATGGGACTACAATCACAATTTTAATAGGCACAGGAGGTATAGAGAAAAGTGGCAAAAGGGGTACAGATGGATTAAAAATGGGGATAAAGGATGGTGCAAGAAGAAAGTATGAGGAAGAAGTTGGGGAGGGAGGAAAGACACCATGGATTAGAGTAAGAAACACTAGGTAGCATGGACCCAATGGAGATGGAAGACTTAGCAGGGCAGGAGTTTGAGGTCCTCTTAATTACTCAATAGAGTGTTGGTTTTTTTTTAAGTGGGGCAGTAAGGGTTAAGTGACTTTCCCAGAGTCACACAGCTAGTGAGTGTCAAGTGTCTGAGGCCAAATTTGAACTCAGATCCTCCTGAATCCAGGGCTGATGCTTTATCTACTGCACCACCTAGCTTGCCCCCTCTCAATAGGGTTTTTTTGGAAAACAGACAAACTCTTACCTATGCCACCTTGGGGTTAGTTCATTAACATATCCACATCATCCACGTCAAAGTTATTGGTAAAACTTTAAAGTCATCATGTCAAAGTTGTCAGCACCTTTTTTATATTCTGCAGGTTTGGAGCTGTGAAAGTCTGGAATTTACATATCATAGGATTCTGACAGCAGCACCTGGATGGCTTCTGCTGATTCAGCATATCTTACCAGCATGTGAATTTTCGTTATTTTTTTATGCTCCTTTGATCTTTGGGACAGTTTGTATGTGACTTCCAGGTTCTCCTTTGCAATCTTATTTCCTGCTATTGTCCCTTTGTACTGGCTACTTATAAACTTACTTACTATACCAACTAGAAAGGGCGGGGTGGTAGTTAGGGGGATCAGAACAAGATACAATTTCAACACAAAAACAATAATGGCAAAGGATTACTCCATGAGCTACAGTACTGTCACATAGTTTATGTGGGGATAAAAGGAGCTGGAAGAGTAAGAAAAATCAGAATGTAATTAATCTCACCAAATTTAATTATTGAGTAGAAAGCATTTTACTAAATGCTTCTTAAGGAAGGTAAAGAATTGGGATTAGCTTTGAAGGTGAGCCAACCTTCTTTCACTGAAGGTATCTCCTTCCAGAAATTAAAGGAGGGGCAGCTAGGTGGCGCAGTGGATGGAGCACTGGCCCTGGAGTCAGGAGTACCTGAGTTCAAATCTAGCCTCAGACACTTAACACTTACTAGCTGTGTGACCCTGGGCAAGTCACTTAACCCCAATTGCCTCACTAAAAAAAAAAGAAAGAAAGAAAGAAAGAAATTAAAGGAGGCCCTTAGAGTGATGTTTGCAGAATTCTGCTGCAGGACATGTCCTATGAACCATGTTACAAACTTTATAAACAGATTCTAAGGTGCCTAGAATAAATACCTGTCTGTCCATCTAATAAAAGTCCATCACCAACACTCTCTGCTAATTCCTCTTGAACCCCTCATTATTTGGGGAAGGCAGAAGGAGGTTCAACAATGTGTAGCATTTCATCCTGCTTTTTGGCTTAAGGTTCATTGTTATGTCCTTTGCTGGGTGGGGATGATGAACCATTTTGTGAAATACATTGGAATCTAAAAGAAGTCCTCTGAGATGATTCACCAAAAAAGTAAGAGCCGGGATATTGTGGGTGAAATAAGAAGCAAGGCAAAGAAGAGGAAATGAAAGGGTAGGAGGTCAGAAGAAACTTTTCTCTAATAACAAAGCAGGTGGGCTGTCCAATTAGTAATAATTTGTATTTTTGTAGTGCTTTACAATTTAGAGTTCTTTCTTCACAATAGCTCTCTGAAATAGCCTGAGCATTATTATTTCCCTTCTACAGGTGAAGAAACTAGAGAGGTTAAACTAATTGTTACATGGCTAGTAAGTAGCAAAGCAAAGTACTGAACCCAGGTCTTATGATTCAGTACTACACGCTAATCTTGAGGAACCACCGCTGGTACCCAAAGCAGATGAGGTACTGTGGCACTCCCTTCTCCACCCAAGGGCCTTTCCACACAGGACCCACGTACGCAGTTGGACTGCGTTCAGTTCTAGGGAGTCTGGCTCCCAGTTCTCATACTCTTTGACTCATCAAGCCCTTACTCTGGAGTCATAGCTTAAGTTATGGCTCACAGTTAGGGTTTCCAAAAAAAGAGGGAGAATAAAAACAGTATTTGATGTACAATGTGAATCTTCTATGATAGTTATCTTCTTCCTACACACAAAGAAAATGTTAAACATAAAAGACTCATTGCCCACCTCAACAAAATGACTTAAGATAAAGTAATTTATAGGCGTTGTTAGAATATGTTGGGGGGCTGCTACTTAGATTTCATTCAAGCATATAATAGTTTGCAGGACCACTCCTTAGGCATTTTACATTTCATTTCAGGTCTACGCTGTAATTCATAATATTTCTGCTAGTAAAATGGTCATGCTTGGGCTGACTCTCTTGTCAGCGGCTATTTTCTCTGATAGTACTGGAATAAGTTCTGGAGACTCCTCTGCTGCCACCATTTACCTCTGACTGGATGAGAACTCAGGTTCTTGTGAACTTACAAGGTTGCTTCCAAGCCTGGACATGTCTACCTTGGGATTGATGCATGGTCACCTAATTGGGAAAGGAAGGATAAAGGAAGACATGGGCCCCCATCAACAATCATTTATCAAATGTTTACCATGCACCAGGAAAAAGGCAAAAAAAAAGTCTTTGTCATCAAGGAGTTTATATCCTAATGTGGGAAGCAAACATTAAATATACCAAGGTTCATACAGAATAGAATGGAATTCTGTGTGCAGGAATGGAATAGAATGCCATGGAAACTAAGAGGTGGAGGTAATGAGGGAGAGAATTCCAGGAATAAGGGACAGGAAAGGAAGGCAAGGAAAAGGGAGGTAGAGTTTAATGGATGAGGAACAGTGAGTTGGCTGCTGGGGCTAGGTTGTAGAATACATAGAGGTGTAAGAATACTGGAAAGGTAGAGAGGGGCCAGGTTGTGAAGAGTTTAAAATGCCAAACAGAGGACTTTATCCTATAGGTAAAAGGGAGCAACTGGAGTTTATTGAGTGACATGGGCGGGACCTGAGCTTTAGGTAAATCATATTGGCAGCTGGGTGGAAGACAGTCAAAGAGCAATCTCACCAAATTGAATCCATGCTCCATGTGGGATTGGTGGCGCCCATCTCCTCACTCCTTCACAAGCAGCTCAGAGATAGAGTACGTTACTGTCTGTGTGGGACAGTCCAAACAAGAGGCTGTCTCTTCTTTAACTGACACAGTATCCCACTTCCTTACAGCTGTCACAGGGCAAAGGAGGACCAAGGGACCTCTCAGGGCTTGCCACATGACACTAAAATGTCACGTTCTATTGTCTCCAGGCCATCGTATGGCCAGAAGCAGGTGTATGGTAATGTCCATGTGGTAAATCAGAGCCAGGAAGGGGAATGCTTCATGGGATTGTCCTTTGATACAATAAGATTTAGAGCTAGAAGAAAAGTTAGAAAACATCTATTTCTCATTTATCAATGAGGAAAATAAGGTTTAGAGAGATTGAGTGACTTTCTGAAGGCTACACATAGACATCCTGTGTTCTTTCCTCTGCACAACGCTACCTCTCTTACTGTGGGAGTAATTTTCCCTGACTTGTTGGGTCCCTGGAGAAGCCGAAGAGCACAAATGAAAATATACTGTTTGGGGATATAGCACAGGTTCTACCCTTGTATTTTCTTTTTTTTTTCTTTTTAGTGAGGCAATTGGGGTTAAGTGACTTGCCCAGGGTCACACAGCTAGTAAGTGTCAAGTGTCTGAGGCCAGATTTGAACTCAGGTACTCCTGAATCCAGGGCCGGTGCTCTATCCACTGTGCCACCTAGCTGCCTAGCTGCCCCTGTATTTTCTTTTAATTTCTTCAAAAGTCATCTGTGAATGTGGGTATATTTTCAATTTGGAATTACACCAGATTTCTTGTGCCCTAGGTTTTTGGATTTCAAAATATTCAGATAAAGGAAAGGTAGAATTCCATGGTCTAATGTTTGTAAAGAGGAGGTTAACACAGGAAGGAAGGGAAACTCTCCAGAATGGAATTCTGGAAATACAAAGAGAAACGATCCTGAAGACAAAGAAAAAAGAAGAGCTAACTAAAGAGACCAAAGTGGATATACAGGGGACTCACCAACCAACTTATATTTTTAAAAGACAGGTCTAGAAGATGAAAGTAAGGGCACATAATGGGAGATGAACACAAAAGCATGGTATGAACATAGAATAATAGTGTCAGGAGTGCTAAGATGCAGAATGAGCTGAGCCTGGCAGGGAAGGATAAATCCATTTTATTTGTGTTTGTTTTGATTTTTAATTCACTGTATTAAGAAAAAGGAGAAAAATGGTTAGGATCACTGCTTGGTGTGGAGGGGATGATGATAATAAACAATAGAGAAAAGGCAAACCTGCTCAATTGTTTTTCTCTTCTCTGCCAGGGATAATGACATTTGGATTGGAAAGAGCAGGACAGAAAAAAAAATAGCTGATAGGGTACTGAAATGCAAGATAAGGAGAGAAATAGTAAGAGAACACTGAGCTGCCCTTGATGAGCTTAAGTCACTGGGCGAAGATCATGTATATCCCAGAGTAGTAAAAGAGACCTGGTGATGGCTAAAAGATTCTGGAGAGCAGGAGAAATATGAGAGGGGGGGGGAGAGGGAGAGGAAGAGGGAGAGGGAGGGAGAGAATGAGAATCTACAAATACTAGATCATGGAGTAGTGTTTTATTGAAGCCCTTTTCTTTCTTCCTTCCTTTCTTTCTTTCTGTTTTGTGAGGCATTTAGGGTTAAGTGACTTGCCCAGGGTCACACAGCTAGTAATTGTTAAGTGTCTGAGGCCAGGTTTGAACTCAGGTCCTCCTGAATCCAGGGCCGATGCTCTATCTACTGTGCCACCTAGCTGCCCCTGAAGCCCTTTTCTTTTTATGTTGCAGTTACCTCATTGTAATTCTTCTTTCCTCTTAACCAAATCCTCCCCCATTATAAAGAAATAAATTAAATGCAAAAGTTGGTCATTTTTCTGACCTAAGCACAGAAAGGATAATGTAATTATAAAATGTGGTAATTCCAGATAGTCCTTTTATGAGTTAGAATGAGTCAATTGAATGAATCATAAAGGAAAGAAAGAAACAAGGCTGCCTATGTGCTTTTAAATGCTTTAGAAATATTTTCTCATTTGATCTTCACAGCAACCATGGGAATTATTATCCCCATTTTACAGTTGAAGAAACTGAGACAGATGAAGGTTAAGTGATTTGCCCAAAATCACACAGCTAGTGACTCTCTTAGTCAGGATTTGAACTCGTTTTCCTTGACTGCAGGCCCAACACTCAATCCACTAAATCACCTAACTGCCTCTAAAGATGAGGGGGAAAAGAATGATTAAGCCATTGCTCAGGATGACCTTTAAAAGTCAATTCATTGAAAAAAATTTTTAAAGGGGCAGCTAGGTGGCGCAGTGGATAAAGGAATAGCCCCGGATTCAGGAGGCCCTGCGTTCAAATCTGACCTCAGACACTTACTAGCTGTGTGACACTGGGCAAGTCACTTAACCCTCATTGCCCCTCAAAAAATAAAATAAAATATATTTTTTTAAAAAGTCAATTCATTGAATCTGCAAATCACATTTGAAGAGGAACCCAACTCCTTACAGCTCATGCTGAAGAATCATGGAGTTGGAGAAAGGGAAGCTATGAGTTTGCTGAGATCTTAAATAGCTGAAGCATAGGCAGGGGCAATCATCACAGAAAAAGGAGCCTGGACTCTGAGAACAAGGATGCTTAGTTCAATCAGGCATGAAATGTTTTGGAACAGAAGCTGTGTTGTGGAAACCTCTGTGCTGTAGAGCCAAAGGTTGTAACCCTATTTCTCCTTTATCCTCTTAACATTTCTTCAAGAGAACCTGATGCTTTTCCTCCAGGCACTGGTGGGGGGGAGGGGGCGGGGGAGTTGTTTAGTATTATTTGTTTTAAGAAATACTTTCTCTTCCTAACAATGATAATCACCAGCAATTTCTGGTTGAGATTGTTTTAATGGAGAATATAAATTGAAGGGAAGAGAGATATAGAGCTACCACTAAGTATTTTGCCAGAAGTGTTGTCTGTGGCTGGGTACATGCAGCTAACAAAAAGATAAAGAGAATTACATATCTTATTTATATTATTTCTCAGAATGGAGGAGGAATGTTTATTTTTTAACACTGCTACATTACCCAAACAAGCAAGTTAAGCAAAATACATTGGTTGTAACTGTGTATGATTTTTTAATGAACCTAGAGTACCTCACCGCTCTCTCAAGAGGATAAAGGTCCTTTGAAGTTAAAATTGCTTACTGGATTTATCATAATTCTGATGTCTTTCAATGCTCCTTTCCTTTATGTTATTGTAGTCATTTTGTAAATGATTCTTCTGATTCTGCTTACTTTGCTTTGCTTCATTTGATAGAAATCTTTCCAAATTTCTCCGAATTCTTCATATTTCTTGTTCTTTGTGGTACAATCATATTCCATTATATTAATATACCATTATTTATTCAGTCATTTCCCAATTGATGGGTGCCTACTTTTCCCCACTTTTGTTTTTTTGCTAACACGAAAAGTGGTACTATAAATATTTGTGTTTATATGGAACCTTTCACTCAGTTCTTGACCCTCCTTAACCTATAGACTCAACTGTGGTATTGCTAATGACTTTGATTCTGTGTAAAATTCTAGAATATTTAAAAAAAATCAAATGAGATTTTACATATATGTGTGTATCTATAATATATATAGAGATGTGTGTATATACATGTATAGATATGTAAATATACACATATATGCTGTACTTCACAATTGTTAAAGTGCTGTATAAATGCTAGCTTTTATCATCATAGTCACCATAGTCGTCATCATCACCATCATTAAGGGATTGTTAGTGAACACCTAGGAAAAGGAAGCAGTGATCAGCACTGATGACAAAGAGTCAACTTGGGTAAAATCCAGGGAGACCATAGTCAAGCCAGGGTTCAAGTAAGTCTCTCACACTGTAGAGTGGGGGAAAGAGTACTCAACTTTAAGCCAGAAGACCCATGTTTAAATTCTGCTCCCTTCACTTCATAGCTGGATGACCTTAGATATTGGACCAATCTCTTTAAGCTTTAGTTCCTTCATCTGTAAATTGAAATGATGAGACCTGTACTTCCTGTATCACAGGTCTGATGGGGGGGGGGTAGGTGTGGAGTACTATATAAATACAATTTGTTATTACTGTATACCTTGAAAAGACTGCCGTGGTTTGACATCCTGTTGTGGGCAGTGAGGTGGCATGGTAGTTAGAGTGCTGGTCTTGGAGTCAGGAAGACTCATCTTCCTGAGTTTAAATCTGGCCTCAGACACTTAGTACCTGTGTGACCCTGGGCAAGTCACTTAACCCAGCTTACCTCAGTTACCTAATATACAAAATGAGCTGGAGAAGTAAATGGAAAACCACTCCAATATCCTTGCCAAGAAAACCCCAAATGGGATCAGACACTACTGAAAATGACTCAGTTTTCAAAGTGGATGTTGTGGAGGAAAGATGAAGGGGCCTGGAAAGAGAAGGAAAAGGGAAACCCTATGGACACAGTCGTTGGGGGAGAACTATATCTTTATTCCCAGGTGGTAGCAGCAGAAAATTGCTCAAGCAAACAGTGTGAGAACAGTTCTCCCCACCCAGGCAGCTTGGAAGGGGGAAACATTACATTACATTACATTATACCTCATTGGAATATGGGAAGAGCAAAGGACTTGGGGGTGGGGAATGTAATCTATTTGGCTGGCTGGTTCTTGGACATCACTAGGAGGGGTGAACTGCACCCAAGGACAAAGACAAGTAGGAGCCTCATAGTTAATTGAAAGCACAACCTGGATTCCTGACCTTACTGGATTTTATGACTCGGGCTAATTAGCTGACCTATAAACCTGAGAGAAAAAGAAAGAACTAACTGCTCATGTCTAGCTCAGGCTGCTCTCACCAGTAATGGAAGGAATGATGGGGGAGGAGGCTGGCTGGGTGCCAGGACCCCGGACAAAACCTGTAAAATTGCAGGCTATCTTCAGAGAGACACTAAATCAAACAAGAGGTTTATAAAGAGTATTTGCCCCTTTGAGCAGAATGTCTGTGCTAGCTGGTTAGCTGGCGGGCAGTTATGGCCCATCATCACCTTCATGATGAATGTTATTATTCCTGTTATTATTTATGATAATAAGTGTGGTCATCCTAACCTCTCTCATTTAGCACTTAATAAGTACTATTTGATGATGATAATGAATAACTAAAGGAGTCAGAAATAGTGAGTAGGTTTAATTTGTCTGGCAAGACTCTTTGGCAAGCTCTCTCCATATTAACACCTGTAAGCTCAGACTCCTTAGTCTCAGATACATACACACATGTGTATGTGTATATGTATGTCTTTGTACACAAAATACATATATGCGTATGTATGTATGCATGCATGCATATTGTCCTATTGGCCTATATAGAAAGAATTAGAATGATTCAGAGATGCTCTAAGTAGGAAAATTATTAGATATACATCAGCATTATCCCATAATAGATGAGTTTGAATACCAAGTAACAACAAATCATTCATTCATTTATTCACTCAACAAACCTTAGGTAAGTCCCAAGTTATGGTAGATACTGAGAATATGGAGATGTCTTGACAAAGAACTTGCTCTCAAGGAACTTGCAATCTAATAGGTGTGAAATAAATAGATAGCTATGTATGTATATACATACCACAATACAAGGCAAAGTGATATAAATACAAAGATGAGGTTGAGGCAATGTACAACAAGAAATTTGGGAGAGGTCTCTTTCAACTTGGTGGTAAAGGGGATGTTGCTGTAAAGTTCTTTAGGAGCAGAAGCCTTCATGGAGGAAGTGGTACCTGGGCAGGGCCTTAAAAGAAAGGAAGGACATCAATAAGATGGACATGGGGGGAGTTCATTCTATCCTTCTAGGCATGGAAGACAGCATGAAAAAAGAAAGATCTGAAAATGAGAAAGGGCAGCAGGATGGGGAGCGGCCCACTTTGGTAACTGAGAGAGTGTGAAAAGGTAAAATCTTAGATAAGGCTGGACATGGAAAGTGGAAGCTGAGCGTGGGTGACCTTGAATACCAGAATCAGGAGTGTGTGTATAAGAAATGTGGAGCTTCTCAAGGTTATTGAAGAGAGGAATGATATGGAAATTGAGCAATTCATGGGAAGGCATACTTAGGTGACTAAAGGATGGGTTGAGGAGGAGATGGAGTTGGAAAGGGCATAGAGTGGAGGCAAGAAGGCTGATTAGGAGTCTATTAACAATCGGTTAGGTGAGAATCTTGGAATTGGAAAGGATCTCAAAAGTCATTTAACCCAACCTATATCCAAGAAGAGAATCGCCATTACAACGTATCTGATAAGTGGCCATCTGGTCTTTGCTTGAAGACTTCTAAAGAAGGGCAACAATTGCCTCCTAAGAGCAGACCGCTCCATTTTAGAATGGCTTTGATTTGGAAATTTTTCCTGACTTCCAGCCTCAATTTGCCCCTTTGCATTTGTAACGATTGGAATGACGCCCCCTGCTGGAGACTTACTGTACAAGAGTTCCACCCATGAAGCGAAGGTCTTTGAGGGCAAGACCAGGAGTCTTTTCTTTGGCGTCAGGAAGTGACACGGGCGAGTGGGAGGAGGAAGGAAGAGACTGGCGCTCGGTCTCACGCTCTTCCCTTTGGACTCTGATGGAGAGCGGAGCTAGAAATGTGCTCTCCCTTTAATAGATAGGAATCTAGGCCTTTTTCTTTCTCTTTACCAAGTTCTTATTCTCCTTAATAAATGCTTAAAAGTCTAATTCTTGCTAAAGCTTATAATTTATTGGCAACCACTCACTAGATATTTTAGACAGTTTAGCTAGAATTTTAGCCCTTAACACATTTTCCATTCAAGGGGCCAAACAGAACACACAGAATCCCTCTTCCTTGTGACAGCCCCTTAGATACTTGAAGACCAAGATGAAGGCCAGAATTATCATGATTACAATGGGAATTTAAGGGAGGAAACTGATGTGAGAGACATTGTAGAGGTAGAAATGAGTTCTGTTCATTCCAACCATGGGTCCTTAGGAAGATGGGCAATTTCCCAGTGTGGCAGCAACTCTTGTGAATGACATAGAGAGGCAATAAGGCTGAGATACTTGTCATAATAAATACCAGTCGGATTGGACTGGCTGTAGCAGTTGACCTGTTGGGCCCAATCCTAAACCAGCCTACATTTCATCATTCAGGATTTCATATACTTTCCCTGAAGAAGATAAAAGGATATCTCGAGAAGCAATATACAGTGACGTTGCTAGATCAAGCAAGCAGTTTGGGAATGGATTGTTTATCTGTCTTATCCCCTTGGAATATGGGGGCAGGAA
The DNA here is from genome assembly GCF_019393635.1 of Dromiciops gliroides. Classification (NCBI taxonomy): domain Eukaryota; kingdom Metazoa; phylum Chordata; class Mammalia; order Microbiotheria; family Microbiotheriidae; genus Dromiciops; species Dromiciops gliroides. Next base: position 122,209,059 of record NC_057862.1, read on the forward strand.
TTGAGGCCTGCAAACTGCCTGGATTTGCACATACTAATATTCACCAATTTAAAAAAATGCTCTTGGGCAGCTAGGTGGTGCAGTGGATAAAGCACTGGCCCTGGATTCAGGAGGACCTGAGTTCAAATCCAGCCTCAGACACTTGACATTTACTAGGTGTGTGACCCTAGGCAAGTCACTTAACCCTAATTGCCTCACCAAAAAAAAAAAAGAAAGAAAGAAAGAAAGGGAAAAAAATGCTCTTACTAGAGATCTTTAACAGTAGTATAAATTCTTGGCTAGATGTAATGACTGCTTGCCAGCTCTTTGCCCCTACTAGTTAAGGCAGAGAGTTACAGTAGAATGAACACTTGTTTGAGAGTCAGAAGATCTGGGTTCAAGTCCAAGCCCCAATCACTTGTTGGTGAGTGACCTGGGGCAAATCATTTTGGTCTTGGAGTTTGTGTAACTCACTTGCTCTGGCCCAAATCTCCCAGGGTGAGAGGCCTGTTACATCTTTCAACCTTTAGGGTTCTCCAGTACTCTAATAGGGTTGAGGAGTATCTCTCCTCTGCCATTGGCTTAAATCTCCACCTATTATATTCCCCCATTTTAGGGGCACAGTAGTAGGTACCCCGGTTCCATTTAACCACTTAGCATCATATTAGCTTTTACAAAGGGATATTTACTTCAAAGATACAGCAAGAACAAACAGACAAAATTCCCCTTACATTTTGGGAAGATAATCCTCCTTTACACAACCTAAATCTCTGGGGAGTGTAGGGGGATTAGTATCATTACTTTCAAATCCAAAACCCAGCCCAGGTTAGGACTGGGCTTCAGTGCTGGGCTGGCTGCAACATCTGGCCTGGATTCCTGGAACAAAGCCTGTCCATGGCTTGCAGTCTGCTTGCTGCCTGTGCTTATAATGTAAAAGCACAAACAAAGGGGCCTATCTCAGGGACACATGGGAGGTGGGGGTGGAAGTGGGAAAATGAGGTGACCCTCAGGCCCTGGCAGTTACTCCTAGGTATTTCCATCTGTGAGTGAAGGATTCCTTTCCCTGATTCAGTAAAAAACCCCAAAACCAAAAAAAAACCCAAACAAATAAATAAACAAACCCTGGCAAGGTTCAATCTGGCAGTTTTAAAGATGGGGACAGTTCTAATCATTCAGCCAAAGGCTGCTCAACCATGTGGTAACTCAGTGCATTGCAGAATGTCCATGCATTCATCAGTCCCATAGCCTTCCAGAGGCAAGTCTCCTTGTATCTTCCATATGGTTGACACCATTTTAGGTGGTCTAAGTGTGGAAATTTATTTTGATTTGGGGACCCTACCTTTAGGCTGAGATTAGAAAGCTTTAGGCCCTCAGGGTCTCGTCCCCTCCCCCTCTGCTTCAGCTGAGTCAAAAAGCCCAGTGTGTGTGTGTGGGGGGGGGGGCGGCAGCTAGATGGCACAGTGGATAGAGCACCGGCCCTGGAGTCAGGAGTACCTGAGTTCAAATCCGGCCTCAGACACTTAACACTTACTAGCTGTGTGACCCTGGGCAAGTCACTTAACCCCAATTGCCTCACTAAAAAAATAAATAAATAATTAAAAAAAAAAAAAGCCCAGTGGGCTATACAAGACGCCAGGTCAGACAGCTGGGGGAAAAAAGCCCCCAGCTCCCTCCGACCTGAGCAGAGCTATCCGAAAGATCCCGGATAGCCTGTGCTGAGGCCCAAGCTGCTCGAGCACCCTGCCCCCCCCCACCACCAACTGCAGCCCTGGCTGGCAGATTAGCTTGGTGTGGGGGCGCAGGAAGCCCCGAGAGTTGAGTGGAGAGAAGAAAAGGTATAAATAGACCTGGGAGTTAGACAGCAAGGAGTTCAGTGAAAAGGAGAGATGGGGCTGAGAAGGAACTGGGCTGCTGAAGGAGGGCGGAGAAGAGGTCAAGAGGCGGCTGGTGAGATTAGAAAGGTGGTGGCACGGCAGACTAGAGACGGGGCTACAAGGATGCAGGAGAAGACTAGAAGGACTAGGAGCAGGGAAAAGAGAGGCCAAAGGGCAGACTGACGGAGCAGACAGACAGAAGGTTGGTGAGAGAGAAACACAGGGGTTCAGCGGTGGCAGTAAGGAGGAGAGAAAAGTTAGAAGCAGGGGATTTACAAAGTGAAAGGGGCTCGGAGTTAGAATAAAGGACCTGAGTGCCCTGAGGAGGTGTGGCTAAGGCCCTTATTGTATTAAAAAGGTTATAGGCCTTATTACAAACAAGGTTAAAGTGTAACGTGCCCTGAGGCAGGAGGCGGCTTAGGCCCTTATTGTATTCAAGAAGTTCGAAGTGCAACAGGTGGGAAAGAGAGCAGTGGAAAGACACCCCAGGAAAGCAGTCAGGTTGTACATTTTATTTCCTTGTATTCTTAATTGTCAGTAGTATCTCATAAATAAACTCTGCTTTGATTATTTAGTTAAGAGGCTTCTTAATATTTTGCTTATCAATTTGGGAGTGGAGCAGTGTGGTGGAACTTTATAAATGGCCCACATTAAATTAATAGCAGTCAGATAGCCAAACAGTCAAAAGTCCCCAGATTAGTCCTCCAGTCAGCTTTAGCCCCCGAAATTAGGCTAGTCAATTCAAAATATTTTCACACTAAGTGATGTAGGAGGTTGTATGATATGATTATGGATTTGAGTCAGATTAAACTCTGAGGATGGGGTCTGGAAGGTACCCAGCCCTGCCCCAGTATAGTTTGTTTAGAAGTTTATTGCTTGTCAAATTCTCACTTTCTCCTTTAAGTTTTATTGCCAATTAACAGTATTTTTTACTTCTGCTCAGTCTCCCCACTTGTCAGCTACATATTAGTTTTGTCTGCAATCCATCATGTGTCAGAACCCCAGTCAGTGGGTCAGGGAGTTAGCCCACCAATTCAATACTTGGGACTCAAGAAGAAAGGACGGGGCTTGGCACAGGATGCAGCAATTGAGTTGAGACCAGATGTTAAGTGACATGTCTCTTTTTCTCAGAGCAGAATCCCCTTGACCCTAGGGTCCCAACAATGTGTTATTCTTTTATTCTTTATTCTATTTCTTTGACTTCCCAACATAGCCGAAGATAAATTTTAACCCTGTCATCATTCTAGAATTAACACAACTACAAAAGAATGCTAAAGCACCTGAGTGACTCTTCCTGTTATTCAGGTTGAATATCTTTAGAGACAGAGGCCGGGAGAGGGGAGTCAGTGTGAACTGTGAGATCTAAAACATCTGACTGTCACTCCCCTGTTTCCTCTTCCTTTGGTTTGACCTTGTTCCCCCTCCCCTTTTCCCCCTTGTTCCTGGAACACGTATGCATGTCTCCATACATTGATCACAAGCTGAACATGCACCCTGGGTGAGACAGGATTGGATGTTAGATTGTGAGCTCGACCTAGTGTGCGTGAGGACTTCCCCTCTCACCAACATTCCTATATAAGGTTAAGGCATGTATTGGCTGGCGCGGCTCAGGCATTGAGCTTGCCCATTCCTATGGGAATGTAATAAATCTGTCTCTGCTTGACTTGGTGGTCTCCTCGAGTTATTTGGGTAAACTGAGGCAGTTTGCTCCATACAGGGTGAAAAAAGGGTTAACAGAAAAACCTAAGACCCAAGCTTTAATTCAGATATTAGCTCCAAAAGGGAGTTAGACCCTAGTTAATGGATAACTTACAAGTCAGGATGCTAGGTTCTCTTACCCACAGAACTCAGTGCCCATTACAGAACAGAGGGAGCTAGGCTGTGAAGGCCTAAGACTATAACAATAAAGGAATTGACAGGCTATAGAAATTTAGACAAGAAACAAATGAAAAATGAAGATATTTTGAAACTAGCCATGGGAATCAGAAAGAGACATGCGCAGAAAAGGCCAAATTTGTCCCCAGATTCACCTTATGACAGGTAAACCCCCAAAACACACCTCCACTGGAAAAGGTACCTGCCTCGGGGGTTGGCTTAGGACCCCAGGAACTCCAAATTGGGATAAGCCCTCCCCTGTACCTCCCCAAGGTGGGGAATATTATAATGAGTAGGATAGGCCCTCCCCTGTACCTCCCCAAGGTAGAGATTATTATAATGAGACTGATAAATCAATGTATCTATACTATAAATATAACTGTCTTTTCTTTCACTATTCGAGAGATACCTTTGCACTTTTCTGGTTCTCTCCCTGTGATCACTCACAGCATTGCAATAAAACTTGGTAAACTGAGTCACTGCGTCTTGTAATTCTTTTGGGATGATTTACGATCAATTTGACCCCAAATTCTGCCCACATCATAAGGTGGCCTCAAAATTGCATTACATTTGTAAAATGGGTGTAATAATATCTACACTCTCTACTTCCCAGGGTTGTAAAGATCAGATGAGATAATGTGTATGAAATGCTTTGTAAAAGCTATGTCAATGTTTGTCCTCCTCAGTTTCGGTTGCCAGAGGTGATCCTCGAAGGACTAGGAAGTAGGAGCCATGGTGACTTGAAGCCAGCCTGCCCATGATGGAAGCCCTGAGGAGCCAGAGTGCCTGGAAATTGAGTCTGAGGAGAGTTTTGGACTTGGACCCGAGACTGTGCAGAATGCACAGAGCTAAACTATGAACTAAATCCCCTTTCCCTCCCCAGAGGTGGTACAAGGAGAAGGGAGTTTATGCCTCCCCTGTGTAGGGGGAGAGAGGTTTGTATATTTGTGATCATGCCTTTTGAAGTAAATATTCCACTTTGTAAAAGCTCCCCTTCTTAGGGGCAGGTGAGTTGATAAATATCCATCCTTCTTTTCATAGCTCTAGAGATATGGTTCTGCTAGAAAGCCGGGGGGAGCTGGAGAGAGATCTAAAATTTGTGAACTGGGAGATGTGGTTTCCTGGTTTATTCACTTTCTGTGTGAAAGGGAGTGGTATCCTGAGGCTCAAGCTAAGGCTACCTTCCCAGCTTTGTAGTGGCTGGGTGTGACCAACATTTGGACTGTGTTCTATATTAAGTAATAGGCCAAGTGTCTTTCTTCTCCTTTCCTTATGGGGTTTTTGCATATAGCCCAGCAGGAGGGTCGTCTTGGCTTTGGTGCTTCCCAGGAAATCAATGAGTTTCATGAGGAAAAAATTGAAGGATTTATATCTTGTTTCTGCCACTTACAACTTGGGAACCTTCTGGAAGTTACTTAACAAGACAAGTCAACAAGCAAGTGTTGAGCACCTACTATGTGTCAGACATTGTACTAATCATTGGGGTCAACAAAGAAAGGCAAATAACAGTTCCTCTTCTCAAGAACTTATTGTTTGGAGAGTAGGGACTGGTTCTGGGAAAACTAGGTGTAAACAACTAAGAGGTATATAAGATAAATTGGAGATAATCTCCAAGGGTAGGCCAATTGTATTTATTCCATTCATAGGAACCCTCTGACTAGAGACCCAGTTCTATTTAACCACTTAAGTGGGTCTTTAGTCAGAGGGTCCCTAAGAATGGGGTGAATACAATTGGTTAGGGCTCAGACTGATAGCTAAGAAAAGAAACTTCCCAACCTCCTCAGAGTACTGGAAAGCAGGTAAGATGTAACATATAGTCCCTGAGACACTGGGGGCAGCCATGGTACATAGATTCAATCCTGGGTCCTAACCTTTTTGGATCTTAGTCTTTACTTCTGAAAAATGGGGAGGTTGAACTAGATGACTTCTAAAGCCCCTTCTTACTCTAAATCTATGATCCTGAGACTTGAAATTGTTCCTAGGTGGGAACTCATACTGTTTCAGGGCAGCAAGTGCTTTTCCCATGGGCTTTTCTCTCTCCTTCCAGTCTTCAAGCTTGGGAATTAATTAGTCTTACACTGACCTGAGTGCCATGGGTCTTCTGAGTAGAATCAACAAGGAAGGAACTAAGTACCCAGAGAAATTCATGCAATCCCATTGAATTTATCATCCTTAGATCAGGAAGTTCTCAGATGTCTGAGAAGCAGACATCACTGTTATTATGTTATGGGGAAATAGATGGGGGTTTGGGATAGGGAGTCTTAGGAATTCCTCTTTAAAGAATTACACCCTCTTGCACTCAAAACCAATTAGAATAAAATAATAGTTTATTTAAGGTGCTAGGGAAAGGAAACCAAGAGAGAAATAAACCAAGAGAGAAATCCTTAGATTTCTCTTGGGAAGAAGGCATGGCACAGAGGTGTGGCTCTAAGATACCAATCTCCTCAAACAGGAGGCAAGCAGATACTTTTATAGAGGACTGATGGGGGTGATTATCTGATTGTGGAGAGCTCCCTTTTTGGGGGAGGACCATCCCCCCTGGTGGTGGCTGGGGGAAGTTGGGTGAGGGGCGGCTCTGGATCTCTCAAGCCATCTCTGTCCCAGCAGCCACACCTAATCTTATCTCCCTGAGGGGTGGGGGAGACTGGAATGAAGGGTGGTGGTCCTGGAGCTAGCTCAGCCCTGATCCAGTGCCACATCTCTTTACGTGTGTCTGTCTTTTGGTTTAGTTTCTCAAGGAGAAGGTTCTTTGATTTACCCCAGAGAACTTCTGGGGTACGATAGGCCTGTAACATTACCAAAGCATCACTATAATCTCATTGACCATCAGGGACTAAAGGTTATGGATGTGAACCAATTTTGTTCAGTTGTCTGACTCTTTGGGGTTTTCTTGGCAAAATTACTGGAGTAGTTTGCCATTTCCTTCGCCAGCTCATTTTATAGATGACGAACTGAGGCAAACAGGGTCACACAGTAAGTGTCTGAAGCCACATTTGAACTCAGGCCTTCCTGACTTCTTGAGCCTGGAGTTCTATCCACAAATCACCCAGGGTATGAACCAAAGAAACCTATAAATGTGCATTACATTGAAAAAAAGGGTATACCCGTACAAGTTTACCCCAAATTAATCATTAACATTACATACTGCAAAAATTTCCAAACAATGCTCTCTACTATTAAGTACTAATCAAGATGATAAAACTGACAAAGTTGATAATATAAGATCATTGATTCCCAGTAGTTACTTACAAGCCACAACAGCTTGAAGACCAAACCCTTTGTTCGACTGAGTCCCAAAGGAACTTTATCTCCTGTTTAGAGGTAATCCAAATGGGACCTACTCCTAGTACCATAGATCTTCCCTAACAATGGGGGATAATAATTGTTAGCACTTCATAGTGTTTTAAAGTTGAAAAAGTTTTTTGTTTTTTACCTAGTGCTTCATCCTTGCTACAACCCTAAAAGGTAGGTGCCTTTTTATAGATGAGGAAATTAAGACAGGCAGAGATTAAGTGATTTGCCCAGTCAGTAAGTGCCTGGGGTCAAATCTGAACTCCTGTCTTCCTGTCTCAAGGTCCAGAGCCCTGTGGATTGAGTCATCTAGCTGCCTCCTTCCTTCTTTCCTCTGAGACAGGAACCAACAAATCACAATGGCATAGAAGGAAGAACCCTGGATCAGGAAACAGAAAACCTGATTTTTGAATCCTAGCTTTGCTACTGGATTACAAACTACTCTGACCCATGTGAAATGAAGGGGTTGAATTAGATGTTCTCTAAAGTCCCTTCTAGCTCTTAATCCTGTGATTTGACTTGATTGTAGTTGAAGGGTAAACCAACCCAGGTACACTCAAGGATAAAGATTTGACTGTAAAGATGACAACAGGCTTTTAAAACTATGTTGAGGACAAGAGGAAAATCAAAGAAAAGATGGAAGAATGAGAATGGAGAGAGTTTAAAAACTCAATTCCCATTTTGCTTCCATTGTTTCAACAAAAGAGAAAGAGCTTCATGTGGTGGCATAGAGTGTATACACACACACGCACACACACACACACACACAAAATGTCCCATAAGTCTTACTTAAAACTGCACTAAGATTTTTGGAACACCCTGAGATATTTGTGTGATGTTTGTGTGTATGTATGTATGTATGTATGTGTGTTTATATGCATACATGCTCAGTGTGTGTATATATATGTAATACATATACACTAACACCAATGAAATCATGGATTTACCAAACATAAGTATGTATTAACAACAAAGGATGATTTAAAAAAGATTTTATATTCTGCACAATATCCAATTAACAAGCATGCTCCATTCTTCTGAATTACTCTTGAGATTTTACAATGATTTGCATTTTCCCAAGGTAAAGTCAGTTGGTAGCAAGAGCTTGGTCCTGGTCCCTCGATATTACAACATCAACTGGCCAAATGAGTATAATAAATCACAGTATTGTACTCATAAGTGATCCTACTTGCTAACATCTCATTGAACATGTTTTGATTTAGGGTAGAAATGTAGTATGATCTCTGGTTAATAATGTTCACTGGGTACTGACAAGAATCAGATGCTCATGACTCAGAATGATTCTCAATGTCCATAAGATGTTGTTCTTTCTGAATTAGACCTGGTGAGAGCAACAATAATGAAAAACAACCCCATGAAAATACAAACAAAGAAATTAAGTAAATAAGTAAATAACTAAAATTTTAAAAAGAAATAAAACCATTTAAAACCATAAAAAAAACCCAAGCCCATGAAAGTTTACAACTGTCAATGTTATTTTAAACATAATAATAACCAGAGATCAGAATGGCTGAATCAACCAAAAATTTCCAGAAGAATGGAGCATGCTGGTTAATAGGATGTTGTATAGAGTAGAACATCTCTTTTTTTTTAATGTATGGGCAGGGGGAGGGTGTATGAGTATGAAATATTTCATATATTAGCAGATTTTTTTCTCTCCCTATTTTTCTTTTTTCAAAAAAGATTCCATGTTACATGGAATAATTCTTTTGTGAAGGGGAAGAAGAGGGACAGGGAGAAATTTAGGTAAGGTAAAAACCAAAAAAAAAAAAAGAAAGAAAGAAAGAAAGAAAATTTATTCTAAAAATGGTTAATGAAGGCATGAATTGAAATGGTGGTAGTTAGCATTGAAAAGGATGCAAGGAATATCTCACATTCTTAGGATTTCTAGAATTTGACAAATTATCTAATAAATTAACTTACTCTGGTGTATTTACTTAATTAAATTATTATTTATTATTTTTATAACTTTTTTCTTTCTGACCTGTGATTTTATTAACATAAGGAATGTTTAGTGAAGAAACTCCCTCCTCCATTACAGAGCTGCAACTGTTCTATAATGTGCAGGTTTTTTTTCATAAAAGTATTTTATTATTTTCCAGTTACATGTAAAAATAGTTTTCAACATTTGTTTTTATAAGATTCCTAGTTTCAAATTTTTTGCCCTCCCTCCTCCCTCCCCAAGACAGCAAGCAATCTGATATAGGATATATATGTACAGTCACATTAAACATATTTCTCCATTGGTCATGCTGTGAAAGAAGAATCAGAGCAAAAAGGAAAAACCTCAAAAAAGAAAAACAAACAAAATAGAAATGGTATGGTTCAATCTGCATCTAGATTCCATAGTTCTTTTTTCTGGATTTGGAGAGCATTTTCCATCATGAGTCCTTTGGAAGTATCTTGGACCATTGTATTGCTGAGAAGAGTCAAGTCTATCCCAGTTGATCAGCACACAATGATGTTTTTTTGTTTTGTTTTGTTTTGCTCTGGGCAGTGAGGGTTAAGTGACTTGTCCAGGGTCACACAGCTAGTAAGTGTCAAGTGTCTGAAGCCAGATTTGAACTCAGGTCCTCCTGAATACAGGGCCAATGCTTTATCCACTGTGCCACCTAGCTGCCTCCAACACACATTGTTGTTGGTGCTGTGTATAATATTCTCCTGGTTCTGCTCAACTCACTTAGCATCAGTTCATGTAAGTCCTTCTAGGTTTCTCTGAAATCTGCCCGCTCGTCGTTTCTTACAGCACAATAGTATTCTATTACATTCATATACCACAACTTGTTCAGCCATTCCCCAATTGATGGGCATCCCCTCAATTTCCATGTAATGTACAGTTTTAAAGAATTACCTAGGAGAAGTAGGAGTTAAAGTGATCCTCCCAAGGGCCACTCAGAGTATGTCAGAAGTGGGGCTTGAACCCAGGTGTTTCTGACTCCAAGGCCATCCCTCTATCCATGAGGACATACTGCCTCTCCTACTATAACATGTTAATAAGCGCTAATGTATTCCTGAGAAGGGCTCACTGCTCTCTCTTCTCCCAAATAACACATGGGCATTTTAGTACTGAAGACAATGGCTTGAACCAAAGATATGATGATGGTTGGAATTTCTGGTGCCCTTGGTAAGCTGGAGGATAAGATATTTGGGATCAGATGGAATTCTGAGGCACCTCTCAATTCACACCATGTAACAGGCAGATTTCTATCATCATGTCCGATTAATGTAAAGGTAGGATCTAACTCACCTCACTTCACTTAGCCCTGATAAGTTTATCAAGTAAGAACAGGCTTGATTCATCAGTATGTATGAACATAGTCTGGAAAACTCCCTGGTTACAAAAGGAAATCTGCTTCTTTTGGGTGAGGGACTTGGATATGCCTTCTGGGACCTATATAAAACTATTGAGATAGTTAAACTGGAGATTCTGGGAGCAGAGGAGACAGAACTTCGAGGTCAGAACCCCTGGGGAGGAATTATTTGTGGGATGTAAGGAGTGCATTGGCTTCTTCCCTCCTCTCTAACCTATCTCCCAGGTTGTTGTGAGGATTAAATGAGATAATAACCATAAAAGCACTTAGCATAGTGCCTGGTATATAGTAAGCGCTATATAAATGTTAGCTTTTGTTAGCTATTACTAGTTTTCAATCATGGAAGAATCACATTGGTGGAGGATTGTGAGCTACAGTATTAGAAGAAACAACCCCCAATCTATCAAGTCTATCCCTAGAGACCTGAGAGGATTTAGTCTACTTAAATATTTTTTTTTCAGGACTTGGAACACTGTTTCTTAGATTGTGCTCCATGGAACCCCCCAGGGATTCCACAAAGCCATCCAAGGGATTCTATGAAGAAAAAAGTTGTAATGGCAGATAACTATGCCTCTACAACCCATCCATTTTGCTGTTTGTATTAGTTGTACATGATGCATGCATTTGGTTGATGTGGGAAATCATTTGAAATTAAAATAGATTAAATAAATAAATAAATATCTTTTGATGTTTTTATATCTTATGCCTAGTAATATATGACACAATCAGTTGATTGTTGGTCACTCTCAGTTGAAGACAGAGGGAATTATTGGTGTCCATTTATATCCTTGGTTTTTAGTTGTCTTCATTATAATTTTTAGTACAAACTTTTATTTCATATAACTTTTCTTTTTTTTTCCTTTTCTTTTTTTGGCAAGGCAATTGGGGTTAAGTGACTTGCCCAGGGTCACACAGTTAGTGAGTGTCAAGTGTCTGAGACCAGATTTGAACTCAGGTCCTCCTGAATCCAGGGCTGGTGCTTTATCTACTGTGCCACCTAGCTGCCCGGGTCTCATCAGTTTTAAAGATGCAAGCTGCCAATCAAAGGAGGCCACCCTTCGCTATATGGTAGGTCACATGTGCCTCCATCTTGGGCAATCTGCCCAGATAACCCTGGATAACATTTTTCCCCCATTTGAAATTTGCCATCCCAGGCAAATAGACAGGGGTGCTTTTTTTTTTTTAAAGCACAGGTCTCATCCCAAATTCAGAACATTTCTATATGGTCCCTGAGGAGGCATAAGCAACACTCTTTCATTTGCTTCCTCAGTGAAGACTAGCAAAGACTCAGAACAACTAATGTTACATTATCATATGCAATCCCACATGTACAGATAAAAATCATAATTATCCCCAAATACAAAGTTTGGCAAATTCACAGAACAAGGGGCATTTCACAAAATTCCCTGAATTCAACAAAATAAGAAGCTTTTTACAAAGTTTACCCAGTATCTCTGCTCGCTTAGCCTTGGTCTTATAAGGTTTTTCTCAATCCACAAGGAAAATAAAGAGCAAAGACAAAGAAAACTGGCTTCTATCTGGAATAGAAACCTGGTCCACACTGAGCTTTCCAAGCTCCATGGAGCTCTCCCTACAAGGATTTTTGTCCTCAAGTCAACTTAGTATTATCCCTTTTGCAAATGAGAAAACTTATACTGGGTAGAAATTTTTCCAATGATCCCCTCAGTGCATAAGGTCATTTAATTGGGGCCAGTAGGGAGGGCTGTCCTTCCACATTGTAGCGTGGGGGTATTGTGTGGCTTGAAGGGAGCCAGAATTGATATCTCTAGCTGCCCCTCCCCACCTCATCCCCCACCCCTTTCCAAGGAAGGCTTTATTTCCTGCCAGGAGGAGAAGCAGGAGGTTAGGGCCAGAAGTCTGGCCATGCTACTCTCTTCAGAGAAAGGGATGCCAAGCTGGAATTATATCCATCTGCTCCCTTAAATATTGTTAGTTTAGTCTAGGAATGTAGTTTTCAAATTCAAGCTAAACTCCTGATTTCTATTCATTAGTGGGAAATGAAAAACCTAAGGTTTTTTGTTTGTTTGTTGTTGTTTTGTGGGGCAATGAGGGTTAAGTGATTTGCCCAGGGTCAAGTGTCTAAGGCTGGATAAGCCTAAATTTTAGAGCCAAGGCTTGACTCCCTTCTTTCCAGATAACAGTTCCGCAGGGAACACATATGGCAATTAGAGAACCCCACTTATCCAACTTGATAGCAAAAGAGAAATCAAAAAAGTACATGTAGAGAGAGCATATACTATACAACACCAAATGAAGGAGCTTTTGCATTGGGAGTGAGGTCACTCAGCTCAACCAAGAGAGAGTCCCAGATCTCACCCACCAGGAAATTCCCTCAAGTCTCTAGTGTAGCAAGTTGGGGATAGGAACATGATGGAAACTGACAGTTCCTCTCAGGCTGACTTCTTTCCATAGTCTTATTTTCTTTTCAGCAACCTGAAGTGGGGTTGGCATCATCCATCTTCTCTCTCAAAGCTGGAAACCAGACATGCCCAAAGTGATTGCAGAGCCCAAAAAGCTTCAAGAAATTTGAAGGGGGCAGTTAGGTGGCGCAGTGGATAGAGCACCGGCCCTGGATTCAGGAGGACCTGAGTTCAATTCCGGCCTCAGACACTTAACACTTACTAGCTGTGTGACCCTGGGCAAGTCACTTAACCCCAATTGCCTCACCAAAAAAAAAAAAAAAAAGAGTGCTTTAGTCTCTACATTCCTTCAAATTTCTTTCTTTTCTTTTCTTTTTTTTTTTTTTGGTGAGGCAATTGGGGTTGTGACTTGTCCACGGTCACACAGGTAGTAAGTGTTAAGTGTCTGAGGCAGGAATTGAACTCCGGTCCTCCTGAATCCAGGGCCGGTGCTCTATCCACTGCACCACCTAGCTGCCCCCCAAAGCACTCTTCTTTCTCCCACTCTCACCAATTCCACCCTGCCCCTCACACAAGCATGAAGCATTGATCTCCACTAGTAAGGAAAGTCCTTTACCAAAGGGCTTTGGGACTTGGCTACATCTATATCTCTACAAAACCCAAACAAACCAAAATAACAAAAGCAATGCAAAAGATCCCTCAGCTTCCATGCAAGCATTCAAGTTAACATAAAAACAAATAAAGGACAGATTTTATTATACCTGAAGAAAGTGAAAAGGGCTTGCACCTGAGGTGTAAACAATCAAAACAACTCTCCCTTTCTAGTGAACCTTCACCTGGAGTCCAGATTACTACTAATGCACTATGATTATACTATATACTAACTGTTGAAGTTCCTCCCCACCAATAAATAGGGAAAGTACTTGGAGATGATAGAGAGTCAACACCTTTCCCTCCTGATGAAACCTCCCTCCATAGGGATCTACTCTAGAATTATAGTAGTACTCCAAAGTCCTTTATTAAGTTATGCTCCAAATAACAAAGGGAAGAAGTTTCAATTAAATCTTTTGTAACACAAGAGCACCTTGGCACTCCCTGCCTTTATATTTCACTTCTCCAGGGTCATTCAGTATCCTTAAGGGGATTTGGAGTGTGTCTAGGCTCCCTGGAAATGACTCTACCACTGATGCTATTCCCCAGTTGGAGGGGTGGGCCCCTAATTCCATTTAGCCAAAAATGGTTATATTTGTTTTTAAATGGAAACATTTACTTAAGAAGGTATATAATCAAAATATACAAACTTATTCTCTCATCACATGGGAGGCATAATCCCCTCCCCTTTGTACCACCTCAGCCTCTGGTGAAGAGAAGAGGATGTTAGGTTCATACCTTAACTCAATTCTCATAGAGCACAGTCCCAGTTCCAAGTCCAAAATTCCCCTCAGACTTGAGTCCCAGAAACCCTGACTTCTTAGGACTTCCATGCTAGGCTGACAGGTTGCACAATCCTGCTTGCCAACCTGTCTCCAAAGGCACCATGCCTCTAATTCCCAAGTCCCTTGGGGAGCACCTCTGACAGCTGAAACTAAGGAGGATGAACAGCAGAACAGAAACAAACACCCAAAGTCCCATTTCTCAGAGCCAGGATAAAAGAGGAAGAGCAGGGGAAAAAAGTCCTTCCCTTCTCACAAATTCAATTTATGGCACCTAAGCTGTAGGTGAGCTGTCACCTGCATCCTGCCGACACAGTGGATAAGAGTGTTGGAAGAGAAAGGAGAATCAAGAATGGTGGGAAATAATTCTTGCCAGTTTTAAAGATGCAGGCAGTTAATCAAAGGCTACCCTAACCCAGGTGGTAGAGGATGCAGAAGTCTTCATGTTAGGCAATCTGGACAAGTCTACACAAACCCATGTTCCACTTCTGAGTTTGCTAGGCATAATCTTGGAAAGTTCTGTCCTTGTGAATAGACAAAATTTCATAGCAATCTTCTCAGCACCATATCATTAATACAGATACATGCATTCATATTTCTTCTGATAATCCTCAGGTTAGTACTTTATACAAATAGAGCATCTGTCTAGTTTGTCAAGACAATTAACATCTTGTTTTTCTTGAAAAAAAGAAAAAACTCATCCCCACCCCATCCTCTGACAGATTGCTTGATAGATTTCTTGGTGAGTTCTTGTTTGATTGAGTGTCCCAAATATTAATAGGGAGACATTTTCTTCATACCCTGGAAAGAATAAGCGTCATCTTTGCCTGGATGCTGTTTCCTCTCTAGATTTTCAGGACACTGCTCTCTTCTGGTTCTCCTTCCTATATGATTGTTTCTTATCAGTCTCTTTTGCTGGGTCTTCATCCAGGACCTGTGGGTATCCCCTAAGAATTTGTCCTGGGCCCTTTTCTCTTCCTTCTATCAGAATATCTCACTAGGTGATCTCATCAGCTGTCATAGGTTCAATGATCATCTCTACTTAGATAATTTCAAGATCTATACATCTAGCCCTCCTATCTCTCTCCTGAGCTCTGGTCTTACATCATCCATTGCCTCTTGGACATCTTGGACTGGCTTACTGTAGGCACTTCAATATATTCAAAATAAAATTAATTATCTTTTTCCTCAAACCCTCCCATCTTTCTAACTTTACTCTCAAGGGCACCACCATTCTCCCAGTCACCTAGTCTCAGAACCTTAGAGGTCATCTTTGACTTTTTACTTGCATTCACCCAACATATCTAATGTGCTGTCAAGTCTTGAAGTTTCTACCTTCACAATACCTTCTGTACACATTCTCTTCTCTTCACTCACACAACTACCTCCTTGATTCAGGCCCCCAACACCTCATACCTAGACTATTGTAATAGGCTGGTTGATCTTCCTGCTTCAGGTCTTTTCCTACTTTAATCCAGCCTTCATTCAGTTGTCAAAGTGATTTTCCTGAAGCTCAGGTCTTACTTCATCAAATTTTCCATCTACCTCCTCTTTAATAAAATTCAGCAGTCCCCTCTTATCTCCAAGGTCAAATATAAAATGCTCTGTTTAAAGTCCTTCACCAAAAAATAAAATAAAATAAAAAAGGGGAGGGTAGCTAGGTGGCGCAGTGGATAGAGCACCAGCCCTGGAGTCAGGAGTACCTGAGTTCAAATCCAGCCTCAGACACTTAACACTTACTAGCTGTGTGACCCTGAGCAAGTCACTTAACCCCAATTGCCTCACTAAAAAAAAAGGGGGGGGCAGCTAGGTGGTACAGTGGATAAAGCACCGGCCCTGGATTCAGGAAGACCTGAGTTCAAATATGGCCTTAGACACTTGACACGTACTAACTGTGTGACCCTGGGCAAATCACTTAACCCTCATTGCCCCACAAAAAATATAAATAAAATAAAAATAAAGTCCTTCACAACCTGGTCCCTTCCCGCCTTTCCAGTATTCTTACACTGTACTCCTTTCTACATTTTCTGATCTAGTCCCAATGCTGACCTCAGTTATGGTTTCCTCAAACACAATACTCCATCATCCAGATCTGCCTGGGTTGCTTGCTCTCCTTTCTCACTATTAACTGCTGGCTTCCTTCACATCTCAGCTCCAATCTTAACTTCTTCAGGAGGCCTTTCCCAGTAACCCCCCTGCTGGTGCCTTCCCTCTGACATGACCCGACATTTTCATTATATATATCTTCTACACATAAGCTATGGAAAACAGGTAAGACTGGCTCTTTAAAATACCTTTTTTTCCATTCATGGGCAGAGGGTAGACCAGGGCCAAGGCTGAGAGAAACCACTGGAACATGTAGGTGACCTTGTACAGAAAGCCTGGCAGGAAAATTCTGATCATCCCAAGATAAGGTTGGAACGGGTTAGGGGGTAGCAAGTGCAATGAACTGAGACTATCAGCCTAGAAGAAAAGTTATGATCCTTGTTCTCAGTCCCTTGTTGGAGGCCCCGTTGTGGGCCAGTGAGGTAGATTGCTGTGAAAGGGGCAAGGACCTAGGAGACCATAGACTAGATATCTCTGAGAGATAACCTCCCATTTACACTGTAATATATCTTGTATATGCATAGTAGTTTGCATCTTGTTTCCCTCATTAAAATGTGAGCTCCTTGGGAGCAGGGATCATATATTTGCCTTTCTTTTAAATTTCTTTTCTTTTTCTCAAGAAACAAAAACAAATCTATTTTTCTCTCTCCCATGTTGCCTCCTTCCACCCCAATGAATGGGGATGGGGGTAGGTGGGAACCTTATAACAAATATACATTGTGGAGGAAAAAAGTTAAAATAACTACAATGGCCATGTCCAAAATATACATGTTTCATTCTGTGCCCTGAGTCTGTCAGGAGGTGAGTATACTTCATAATCAGTCTGGACTTACTTTCTATCTCTAGTGCAAAACAAGTAGCAAGCATTTAATAAATAATTAACCTTACTCTTAGGTGCTGTAGTGGATAGAGAGTTGTGCCTAGTGTCAGTAAGATCTGGGTGCAGCTTCAGACACTTATTCTCTTACTAGCTGTGTGACCCTGGGCAAGCCTTCATTTATCTCAGTTTCCTCAATTGTAAGATGATAATAATAATATCTACCTCCCTCCTATTGCAGGGATCAAATGATATAACATTTGTAAAGTGCCTGGCACCTAGTAGGTATTTAATAAATGCTTATTTCCTTCCCTTTTTATCTTCTCAGGGTTTGAATAGAGATCCCTTCTGGAGCAATGAAAATTTGGTTCCTCAGATGTATGCAAGTATAGCAAGGAAACTATTTTTAGAAAACTTATGACTTTCTGGAGGTGGGGTGAGGAGACTATTTTTCACATTTATTTTTCCTATCCTTCAGGAACCGAGGGGAAAAGAAGCACGGGATGGCTCCAATGGTGGTTGAAAGACAGGATTCAGGTGTATCAGTGGAGCTAGACAGGGAGTCCCAGGACCATAGAAGGAGAGAGCTGGAAGTTGGTGACACATCAGATTGAAAGAAAAGGAATCCTGCAGGATGAAGGCTGTGAACAGAGATGAGGAAAGGTAGAATTTCTATATTATCAGGAGAGTGTGAGCCCCTCCCACACAGTGACACTAGCAAGTGCTGATGAAGCTGCCAGACCAGGGAATACCATTCTCCTTCATGACCTTATCGTCCCCAGAGCAGTGTCCCATGCTCAAAGCTGGTCAGTGGGAATAGGTTTGGGTCAACAGGTATAACCCAGAGGGGAGCCTGCTGCAACTGGAAGCAGATTTCTTGTCTCTCTTCTCCCTGCACCCCAAGCTGCTTTTGACCCAAGTGGGGCCTCTATTTACACGTACACACCCATAGGTGGAAATTAAGCAAGGCAGCTCAGTTTTCAGGGTTGCTTGCTTCCTGGGTCATGGAGGCAGTGACTCCCTTAGCAGTCCCATACTCAGATTGCCAAGTTTCTTTGGCTTTGGTGACTGTGGAAATGCTAAGGTAACCACTTTGCCTTTTCTCTCTCTTTCCCTTCTTTTTTCTTCCTCCCTGAGATTCACTCTTCCTATATCCTTTTTTGCCTACCTAGTCTTTTTATGGAGGGGTGGGGGTGGGGCAATGAGAGTTAAGTGACTTACCCAGGGTCACACAGTTAGTAAGTGTCAAGTGTCTGAGGCCGGATTTGAACTCGGGTTCTCCTGAATCCAGGGATGGTGCTTTATCCACTGTGCCACCTAGCTGCCCTTGCCTACCTAGTCTTGATCCTTGTCTACTGTGGCCTTTGAAAACTATATAATTTAGATCAGGGTTCTTAATTTTTTTTTGCAATAACACCCTTTGGCATTTTGGTGAAGTCTATGGAGCTCAAAATGGTTTGTTACATCCATAATCGAAGGAAATACTAAATATCATTTAGGGCTTAGTGAAAATAAAGATTTTTTTTCCCTCCATCCATGACCCTAGGTTATGAGCTTTTTTTTTTTTTTTGGTGAGGCAATTGGGGTTTTGACCTGCCCAGGGTCACACAGCTAGTGTCAAGGGTCCGAGGCCGGATTTGAACTCAGGTCCTCCTGAATCCAGGGCTGGTGCTCTATCCACTGTGCCACCTAGCTGCTCCGGTTATGAACTCTTGATAGAGATCAACCTTGCCTCCATTTCTCTAGTCCTAGAATTCCTCATTTGAGGCCAGGGGAACCAGGAAAATGAAAGGAGAACAAAACTGAATACATATCTTTGTACCAGGGAAAACAATGGGTTATTAATCAGTTAACTAGCTGCTTTAAAAACCTATTGTTTTTTTAATATATATATCATTTATTGTAGCTATATTTGATTAAATATTATTTTTTTTTTTACCTTTTAGTGTGGATTCACACGACAGTGAAGAAAAACAACTTTAAAAAATCCTTCTGGAGCCTATGTGACTTGCATTTTGTACCATCCTGTAGTCCACCTGGAAGGGCCTCAGAGGCAAACCACAGTCCAGATAGGTTGTGACTTGTCCAAGCCACATGGGGAATAAATGGTAGATTCAGAAGTTGAACCCGGAACTTCTGATTCCAAATCCAGGGGCCTTTCCATGGCACCATGTTGTCCACATTTATACATGTGGCCAATATGTTGATTTATTTTGCTTAACTTGTATTTATTTAAACAGATCAATGCAATGAATCAAACATGATTCCGGAGGACTGATGATAAAGCATGCCACCCACTTCCTTAAGAAGGCATAATGGGGGGCAGCTAGATGGCACAGTGGATAGAGCGCCGGCCCTGGAGTCAGGAGTACCTGAGTTCAAATCCGACCTCAGACATTTGACACTTACTAGCTGTGTGACCCTGGGCAAGTCACTTAACCCCAATTGCCTCACTTAAAAAAAAAAAAAAAAAGAAGGCATAATGGAGTCAAGATGCAGAATAAGACGGACATTTTCAGACATAGCCAATGTGAGAATTTGTTTTGCTTAACTACATATTTGTTACAAGGATTTTTTTTTGAGGGGGCGGCACGGGAGAACATAGTGTTGCAGAGAGACAAAGATGGGAAGGAGGAGAGGGTGGTCATTGAAGCATTTTGTAAAATGCACAAAATAAAAACGTACATGTGGTTTGTGGTGGAAAAAAATTGGAAGTTGAGGAGATGCCCATCAATTGGGGAATGACTAAACAAGTTGTGGTATATAAATTTAATGGAATACTATCTATTGTGCTATAAAAAACTATGAGCAGGATGACTTCAGGAAAACTTGGAAACAGGTAAATGAACTGATGCAAAATGAAGTGAGCAGAACCAGGAGAACATTGTACATAGTATCAGCAACATTGTGTGATGATGAGCTATGAATGACTTAGCTCTTTTCAGCAAATACAATGATCCAAGACTATTTCAAAGGACTCATGATGGAAAATGCTATCCACATTCAGAGAAAGAACTGACGGAGTCTGAATGTAGATCGAAACATACCATTTTCACTTTATTTTTCTCTTGCTTCTTTTCTTTTGGCCTGTTTCTTTCATAACACAACTAATATGGAAATCTGTTTTATGTGATTGTATGTACATAACCTATATCAAATTGCTTACTGCCACAGGAGGGGATAGTGAGGGAGGGAGATAATTTGGAACTCAAAATGTTAAAAAAATGAATGTTAAAAATTGTCTTTACATGTAATTGGGAAAAGATAAAACGCTATAAAATAAAATAAAATGCAGAAAATGGAATAGAAAGAAGGCCAAAAGGAACCACAAAGAAGAACAGTTTTGAGAGTTACATACTGAATACTATATACTTAGAAAAGCAAGTTGTACATAAGAGAGATTCGTAGTTTCATGTACAACCCTCTTTTTCTGTTCTCTTATATGGAAATACTCATCTTATTTGATATTTAAGATCAGAGTAAAAATTTAAAAAGTCAAAAAAATAATTCTATTTGTTACAATGGAGGATTTTGGCAGGGGGAAATTCATCGGGAAGTGATAGCAATAAAATGAATAAGTTTTAAAAGAATGAGTTCTTAAAATTTTTAGAAGATGAATTTTAAGTAAACAAAAATAACATCACAAAGCACTTGGTTTAGAGATTCAAAATAATGAGTGTATTATAATGTGTGTTGGGCATTGAAATTGTTTGCTCAGGAGGGCAGCTAGGTGGCGCAGTAGATAAGGCACCGGCCTTGGAGGACCCGAGTTCAAATCCGACCTCAGGCACTTGACACTGACCGTGCGACCCTCACTATTGGGAAAAGTTATATTAAGTTGTTTGGGGATATATCACTGAGTAATGTTCTTTAAGGACTCATTCTTTACTTGTTTGAGGGAGTCTTGAGACATGGTCCCCACTCTTCCCACTTGGCTCCTTCCTGGATGTTTAGGGACTGAAGTGCAGTGGGATTTCTCATCCCCAGCCTGGCGCTGAAACCTCAACCCTCAAGGGATCGTAGTCAGCCTAAAGAAAAAAAAAAGACAAAGCAGTTAAGTGCTTACTATGTGCCAAGCACTTTACTAAGTGCTGAGGGTATAAATACAAGAAAGCAAGACAGTTTTTGCCCTTAAGGAGCTTCCCAGCTAATGGAGGAAGGCAAACACAGGAAGAGGAGCTGATTTCCTAGAACTACGGTGGACTTGGTTGGGAAATGGCACAAGAGATAAGGAAGCCTGGTTCTGGACAAGGTCAAGGAAAAGCTGAACTATCAGAGTTGTTCCAAAGGTAGAGTCTCAAGTTCTGGCGGAAAGGAGATGAGTCAATAAATCTGCAAGCATTTATTAAGTGCTTACTGTATAGATAATGAAGAGAATACTTGAAAAATCCTAAGTGGCTGGACCTTATTATTATTATTATTATTATTATTATCACTATTATTATTATTTTTTGAGGCAATTGGCCTTAAGTGACTTGCCCAGGGTCACACAGCCAGTAAGTGTCAAGTGTCTGAAGCCAGATTTGAACTCAGATCCTCCTGAATCTAGGACTGGTGCTTTATCCACTGTGCCACCTAGCTGCCCCCTAACCCTATTATTCTGTTTCTTTTTTTTCCATAAAGGTATTTTATTATTTTCCGGTTACATGCAGAGATAGTTTTCAACATTTGTTTTTATAAGATTTCTAGTTTCAAATTTTTCTCCTTCCCTCTCCCATCCTCAAGGCAGCAAGCAATCCGATATAGATTATACATGTACAATCACATTAAACACATTTCTGCATCATTCATGCTGTGAAAGAAGAATCAGAGCAAAAAGGAAAAACCTCAAAAAAGAAGAAAAAAACAGAAATAGCATGGTTCAATCTGCATCGAGATTCCACAGTTCCTTTTCTCTGGATTTGGAGAGCATTTTCCATCATGAGTCCTTTGGAACTATCTTAGACCATTGTATTGCTGAGAAGAGTCAAGTCTATCACAGTTAATCAACACACAATGTTGTCGATACTGTGTACAATGTTCTCCTGCTAACCCTATTATTCTTTACCCCCTGCTGTGAATTGATGTCCTTCCTTTCAGAAGAGGATGTGGCAACTGTAGTATTTTTCTTTTTCCTGAATTAGGTATGTGTTAAGTGAGTACACCTTTATTTTTTTTCTCCTGGAACTGAAGGAATAAACCAGTAGAATCGTATCTGAAGAATATAAACCTGTCCCAAGCCCAAGGAACGGCATTTTTTTTTTTTCTGGCTATAGTTTCCATTTTCCATTAGCTTAAACTCCCTTGACTTTTTCACCGGGGGCAGAGGAAGGATCCGAGTGACATCCCAGAGGAAGCTTGAGTGCCTGAAGTCATTTTTTCAGGTCCTCTTCCTAGGGAGAGGCACCCAGAACCAGACAGGACTGCTACCTTTGGGATACCGCTACACAAACCCTGCCATCCATTTCTATGTGTACAAATGGTGTGCTAGGTGTGTTTCCAAAGCATTGGTTCAAGGACTGTTAAGTCAACTGGGGGAAAATGCTTTAAGACTGAAGGTTAGGGGGCAGCTAGGTGGCGCAGTGGATAAAGTACCGGCCCTGGAGTCAGGAGTACCTGAGTTCAAATGCGGCTTCAGACACTTAACACTTACTAGCTGTGTGACCCTGCGCAAGTTACTTAACCCCCATTGCCCTGCAAAAAAAACCAAAAACCAAAAACCAACCAAACAAAAAAAGACTGAAGGTTAGGAGGAAGAAAAGTGGGTAGAACCTAGATTTCTTTACTATCAAAGAACACAGGGGACTTAGAGGGACTAGCAAAAGGAAATGGCAATGTTGGTCAATTCTTTGGGGATTCCTTGACAGTGGGTATGATTTTACCATTTCACATATTGGAAAAATGACTAAGTATAACGTATGCTGAATGATTTTTAGGGGTCCCACAGTAGGACCAAGAACTCACACCTTTTGACTCTTTGTCCTTCTCTTTGGTATAATCAGCAGACAACTGAGTATTTTTTTTTTTTTTTTGCAGGGCAATGAGGGTTAATTGACTTGCCCAGGGTCACACGGCTAGTAGGTGTCAAGTGTCAGAGGCTGGAAGAACTGAATATTAAAAGGAAGATGGCAAGAACAGGAATGGAGGAATATGAAATCTCATTATGGAGAGATGTAGCAGTAAAAACCCTGGCTTGAAATCACAAGAGCTAGGTACAGATCCTGGCTCTGCCAATTACTTCCTTTTGGTAGGCCACTTCCTCTCTCTTGGCCTCAGTTTCCTCATTAAAAAAAAGATGATGTCTAAGATCCCTTCTAATGCTAAGTCCTATGACTGTATGTATATTTTAGCGATCATGCATATTTTACTTAATTTGCAAATACTTATTCAGCACTTATTACATGCCACCATCTTGCCAGACATATGACAATAATACAATATCTATGTGTTAGGAGCCAGCATACATACCTCTGGCCTCCATCCCAAGTCATTCTTTGGAAAACTCAAACTTAGTCCACCCCAAACTCCACGTTGAGGAGAAAGAGCTGTGGGGAGATCCTAGGCCTATTCCTTTATCCCTATTATAGCTTCTTTGAGTCCATAACCAGGCTGGGTGATAAATTCCACAGTTAAATAAAGATCAGCTATGGAGGAGGGGAGGAGGCATTCTGATAAACACTAGAGTGATGGGAGATACACCAAGGTAGCCAGACCCCACCTTGGAAGCTCTGGTCAGTCAATAAGCCTTTATTAAGGACCTACAATGTGCCAGGTACTGTGCCAAGTGCTGGTATTATAAAGGAAAGCAAAGACAGTGACTGCTCTCAAGGAACTTACAGCCTAATGGGGAAGACCACATGCAAACAACGTGTATGAACCAGACACATACAGGATAAATTAGAAATAGCGTCAGAAACAGTATCAACAACATTGTGTGTTGATAACTCTTCTCAGCAATACAATAGTCCAAGATAGTTCCAAAGGACTCATGATGGAAAATGTTCTCCAAATCCAGATAAAAGAACTGTGGCATCTAGATGCAGATTGAACCATACTATTTCTAAATTTTTTTTGTTTTTCTCTTTTGCTCTAATTCTTCTTTCACAGCATGACTAGTGTAGAAATGTGTTTAATGTGATTGTACATATATAACCTGTATCAGATTGCTTGCTGTCTTGGGGAGGGGGGAGGGAGAAGAGGGAGGGAAAAAAATTTGAAACTAGAAATCTTGTAGAAACAAATGTTGAAAACTATCTCTGCATGTAACTGGAAAATAATAAAATACTTTTATGATTAAAAAAAATAGAAATCGTGTCAGAAAGACAGTGCTAGCATTAAGAGGGCTAGGAAAAGGTTTCTTGTAAAAGGGGACTTGACCAGAGGTAAAGGTGATGAGAGGGAATTCCAGGCATGGCAGACCTCCAGAGAAAATTAACTCAGTGGGGAAATGAAGTGTCTAGTTTGAAGAGCAACAGGGAAGCCAGTATCACTGGATCCCTAAGTGGGGAAAGAATAAGGTATATGAAGACTGGAAAGTTAGGAGGGGGCTAGGTTATGATGGGTTACAAGTAGAATCAATAGGACTTGGCAACAGATTGAATATGGGGAGTAAGAGTGAGGAGGCAAGGATATAACTAGACTGTAAGCCTAGGTGATTGGGAGGATGACGGTATCATCAACAGTAACAGGAATTAGGAGGATGGGAGGATTTGGGGGAAAGATAATGAATTCAGTTGCAGACATATTGAGTTTAAAATGTCTATGAGACATCCAGTTCAAGATGTCCAATAGGCAGTTGGAGATAGGAGTCTGGAGGTTAGGAAAGAGGCCTGAATAAGGAGATCTGAGAATCATCAGAATAGAGACAAGAATTGAATCCAAGGGAAGTGATGAACTCACCGAGGGAAATTGTATAAAGGGCAAAGAGAAGGCCTCCCAGGATGAAACATTAGTTCCATAATTGTGGTGTCCACATTTACCAAATTTAAAACTGGAGTTTTCCATTTTAATTTTAAATTTAAACCTGGAAGTACGATCTGCTAAAGGACTTCCCTTTTGCAAAACTTCACTAAACGTATCTCTCTTTTCTTGAAATTTTGACTCTCTTGGAAAATCTGGGATGTCTAGTTGATATCCCCATAAATACTTCCATTTGAATTGATGGAATTCAGAGAGAATAGAGCCAGAACAGACACTAGAGACCCTAGTCATGGTAGGAATAACTTGGGACCTGGGCCAAAGATACTCAGGATCCTTTGCCAAGTGACCTTTCTCTTTACCAGACTATAGTAGCTGTGACTGTGTGGGTTAGATGGAGTAGGCAGGGAGAATAAAATGCAGTCAGACAGTGATTGTCCCAGTGTAAATAGTGCGATGATTGCTGGTTTGCGGGGAAGCCCTGTCTCACAGCAGCAGGGCTGGTAGCAGGAAAGGTGAACAATTACTGTTTTGATTCATCCATGGATCAGTTTCCCTCCCCACTCACATGCCTGGTTCTAAGTTGCCAAAGCGAGAGCCCTGCCCTGTTTCTCTGCTTCCTGTGAACAGTCATCACGTCTAATTATTCAGCAAGCCACAGTGATAACACACAGACTTGAGCAGGAAGGGGAAGCCAAAGACTCTTCCAACACACCTTTAATTAGTTAAGCAAATCAGAGCAGCAGAGTTTCCTAAAGAACATCGTCTTCCACAGTCTCATGCTAGCACCTTAAAGGATGAGTCATTTACATGTAATCAATCACCTGGAGAGACTTGGGGCAGGGAGGTCAGATTGGAGGCTTTTATAAGAACCCGAGTGATAAGGACTTGAACTAAGATGATGGTCTCTAATTGACTGTGAGCTCCTTCCATAGTAGGGGATGTGTCATACTTCTTTGTATCCCCCACAGGTCCTAGAAAAGTGGTAGGTATTCAGTAGGTGCTTAATAAGTTATCTGGTTGGTTGCGTCCTAGAAGTGGTACCTGAGAGCTTAGTTAGAATAATTGGCCACAAAGGTTTAGGCTATCAGGAGCCACAAAAATGTGAACAGGGAACTGGAATGAAAAAGTTTTAAAAGCATAAGGAAAGTTTAAACATGATGTGGCTTGAAAGACTTAGGAGAGGGTTTCTGGAATGAACTCCTTTTAGGAGAGATAAATCATTTTTCACTGGCTGATGACCAGTATCCTATAAGTGAGATCCCATATTGAGAGTCAACATCCTACAAAGTAATAACTGCTTTCATCTGGACACTCAGGCCTGGATAAGACTTTGACTCCCAGAGAACATGCCCTCCCCTCCCAGTAAGAAATTCTTGCCCCAGACTTTCCATAAATTTCCCTTCTAGGACCCTCCCCACATAACAGAAGTCTTTCTCTAGTTGTTTTACTACCTTGAGCGTACCAATGTTATACCCAGGATGTCTGTAATCTCTGACTCTCAGTACAGAACCAGACCTTCCCTTTTTTTCTTAGTTATTCATGCCCCCACCATGATGCCCTTGATGTCATTTCTCAGGTACAGTTATGGTTGCTAATAAACTCACTGTCCCATGTGTACTCACCAGGCTCATTCCATTGCATGGTGCTTTACCTTGTAATAATGCTTCTCTGGATGCCATGGGGTTCTATGATTTACAGCCATATAGCACCAATGGGAGAAGGATATCAAATGAAATGATACATGCAGAGCAGTTTGTAAACCATAAGGTGTTTAGTATGTCATTGTGCATGGAGAGCTAGCTTCAGAGGCAGGAAGACCTGGGTTCAAGACCTGCCGCTCTGTGACTGAGAAAGTCACTTAAATCTTTAGGCAGCTCTCCAAGGCAACTCTTCAAGCTTACAGCTTGTAGATATCTTCTGTATCGGTAGGGAGATTTTTTATTAGGAGTTCACTGTATCAATGAAAGAATTGATTGTCCAAAAATTAAACAAAAAATGAGGCTGTGCCCTTGTAAAGGAAAAAGCAAAACAAAACAACCCTGGCAGGCAAAGCCGGAGTTCTGTGGCGATTCTGGAAAAGTGGAAAAGGCTGCGCTGGAGGGAGTCAGACAATTCTATCTTTCTTTTTTTTTTTTGGGGGGGGGCAATGAGGGTTAAGTGACTTGCCCAGGGTCACACAGCTAGTAAGTGTCAAGTGTCTGAGGACAGATTTGAACTCAGGTCCTCCTGAATCCAGAGCCAGTGCTTTATCCACTGCACCACCTAGCTGCCCCGAGTCAGACAATTCTAGCATAAATAAGGATAGGAGGGCCATGCCCTGGCTCAAATTCTTCCTCAACAGACCCCATATCCTGGTATTACCCACTTTGTCCTGAAGCAGGAACTTATGAAGCATTTCTGACAGTGTAGGTGATTGTAGCTTTGGGGTACAGAACTGAATGAAGGTTTTTGGGACCCAAACCCTGACTCACATTTTCCCCAATGCATTGATGTTGGAGGGAAAAAGACTGTAGGATTTGCACCCCCCCTCTCTTTCTCCCAGTGGTTGGTATATGATGCTCTTTACATTTCTATTAGAAAAAAAAGACCAGATAGGAGATCCAAAGAAACCCCAAGATGTGTATTTGCTCTCTTCTCTTCCTTACCAAGTCAGAATCAATCTCAAATCTCCCCCTTACCGAGTTGCTGCTGGAAGTATGGTGAGTAAAGCTTGGTCATTTCTTTCTCCCATCTTCCCATTCCCAGTACTAATAGTTCTTTAGATGGTACCTCTTGATCTTTCTCTTCCTCTTGTTCACTATCAGTGGGGGGACCAGTGGCCAAATGCAGAAAACTCCCTTCTAAAGACAGGTGGAGTCTTTGAAGCACCCCTGTCCTGTTAGAAGCACACAAGGTCAGATCTTGAGGGTTCCTAGTATGACCTCTGTCTCCCACTGAGAATAGCCCCAAACCAGTCCCCAGGCAGCCCCATCTCTCTGGACAGGAAGCAGAACTTGTCAGCTAGCTCTTAACCTTACTCTGCAATGTGATCCCTGCCCTCCTTGGCCACACCCCCTGTCCCTGAGTTATAAGATCTCCTTTTGCCTCAAAGCCACCAGAGCACCAAGGTTTTCCCTCCCCTTGATACTCAGCTCCTTATTCTCTTCTGGGTGCCTGTAACTGCCTGCCAGAGCAGCAGCTAGGGAAGTCACCCAAGATGACATGGAATACTAACCTTCGGTGGCGACTGCCACTCATCTGCTTCATCTTACAGGTGGCCATGGTGGTCCTTTTTGGGGTGTTTGTGCGCTACAATCCTGAGGCTGATGCACACTGGACTGAAGAGAAGAAGCACCGAAACATTTCCAGCGATGTAGAGAATGACTTCTACTACCGGTACCCAAGTAAGTAAAAATATAGGATTTGCCTTCCAGGCAACCGACAAACACCCTTCTCTGGGATCCTGTTGAAATCTCTGCCTGCACTTGGCAAACCTTCCTTCCTGAGTCTGGATAACCCTCCACCTCCACTTTTGACAGAGGCAATACCCTTTAGCCTTCTGCACTAGTCTGAGCTCAGAAGGTACAAATGCCCAACTCTGCCCCTCTCATTCCCATAATTCATGTTCCATATACCTTCAAGGTTTAAGCTGAGTGGGTCTTCACTGGGATCTTAGTGCCAAGGTCTGCTTTCATTGTGAAGGAGGAATAGTAGAAAATGGTTGGCTAAAATAAGAGCAGATGCCAAAGGTGGGGGGCTGGTCTAGGCAGGACCTTTTTCTTCAAAAGAAAAAAGGTTAAGGAGGAAACAATGTTGAACTAATTTTCAACCTCTCACTGCCCTTTAAGAATGTTCTTTCTTTGACAATAAACCTTAGCTCATGTCTGGTACCACTAAGATACTAACCTACCATACCTAGACAAATGCCTAGGGAATGGAAGAATTTGCATGGCCTGAAACGGGGTGTGTGTGTGTGTGTGTGTGTGTGTGTGTGTGTGTGTGTGTGTGTGTGTCGGGGGAGCAGTAAATTTAGAACTCAAAGGACCCAGATTTAATTCCTGGCTCTGCTCCTTTGGGCCACCCATACCAAGTCACTTCATGTCTCTGGGCCAAAATGATTGACTTGGACTAGATGATTGATCTATAATTTGACTAGGTCAGGATTACAGTCCATGAACAAGGGATGTGTGGATAGATTTCAGGTGATCATTTGAATGGTGAAAATCAAATCTTTATTTCACCATAATTGGTTTCCTTTGCAGTGCTATGTATTTTATTTTATGTATTTAGCACCATTACTCTGAGAAGGGGTCTATAGGCTTTATCAGACCAGCACAGGGGTCCATGACACCAAAAAGGTTAAGAATTCCTGAACCAGCTGATCTCTTGGTCTTTTCCAACTCAAAATCTATGATTTGATGAGCTAGAAAAAAAGTCCAGTTTTTCCTATTCTGTCCTGGACAGAACAGAATATAGCAAGGGCAACTTCTTTTTTTTTTTTTTTTAGTGAGGCAATTAGGGTTAAGTGACTTGCCCAGGGTCACACAGCTAGTAAGTGTTAAGTGTCTGAGGCCGGATTTGAACTCAGGTACTCCTGAATCCAGGGCCGGTACTCTATCCACTGCACCACCTAGCTGCCCTACAAGGGCAACTTCTTAACCTGGTCTCCTCCAAGTCCCTCTTTTATCCCCAGTAACATCCTTACTTATTGGAAAGGATCGAGGCTACACAGGGAATGGTTATTGGATTTGACATTAGGGCATCTTAGGGATTCTACCCCACTCTTGAAATTTTTGTTTGTCTATCTGCAAAGTGTTTATGATGGTGGTCTTAGCAGGGCCTCATTCTGATGCTTGGGAAATACCTGGAGAACACTGGCAAAAAACAAAAACAAACCCAAGGGCTACCAGTATTCGATTTGTGAGAATTCCAGAGAAGTCCAGATCATGGCAGTAGTGGGACCAAGAAGAAGTGGAGACTGCATTCTCTCCGCTATCCCATTTGGCTTGGTAGGGGGAGATAAAGAGCCAGAAGAAAACTTTTTTCTTCACCTTCCTGTCTTGAGCCTGGTGGATAGGAAAGCTTTCTCTGCCAATCCTGAGAATAAATGAGGAAGAAAAGGAGATTAGGTTTTAGATATCAACATACATATGGGGGAGGGACTATTATTTTGTAGCATGGGAATCTTGTGTTTAGGATCAGAATAAAGTCTGTACAGAGAGAGATCCACACACCCAGTTACTTACGTAGGATACAAAATAATCCACAGGACATGTAGACACCTCCGTTACAATATCTACACAGACTTTAGGCAAAAATGTAAAGTTAGGATCCTCCCTCTCTTTTCAATGTTCATATCTTTCCTCAGATCCTCTCACCCCCAATCTGCCCTCATTCTTATTTCAACTGAAGCAGATCAAGTGTAAGGTCTTGGCTCCACCTGTGGATATTTGAAAATTTTTTTTTAATTTTTTTTTTTTTTGTGGGGCAATGAGGGTTAAGTGACTTGCCCAAGGTCACACAGCTAGTAAGTGTCAAGTGTCTGAGACTGGATTTGAACTCAGGTCCTCCTGAATCCAAGGCCAGTGCTTTATCCACTGCGCCACCTAGCTGCCCCCGATATTTGAATTTTAATGGAGGATCCTTGAAGGAAAAATGCCAGAGGAAAGAATGGTAGAATTTCAGATACTGTCAGGATAAGGACCAAAAATACCCTTTCCCCTTTTGATACTAACTCTGCCAAACATGTACAGTCTAGTTCTAAAAGAGTTAATGTATGACTTCGAGTCTGTCTTAAATGCTTGAATTAGAGGAACCAGCCATCACCAGAGGTTCAGGATGGCTGTGGAACTGAAGGAAGAAATACATTGATCTTTTTCTAGCAAGCTGGTTTTCTGATTTCAGCTTTCTACTCCTACCAGTCAACAGGAGGCGTAAGGATCTGAATAGGTTGGGAGGGGCAAACTTTTTTTTTAACTTACTTTCAATTCTTGGCTAGAGATTGCTAACACCTGTGCAGGAACTTCCTTTTTATTCATTCAGCCCCCTCCCTTACCCTCCCACCACCATTAATGGGGCTAGTTTTTTCTTATTTGCTTTCCCTGGAGAGATCGGTTTAAGCAGGATCAGGTCATATAAGGAAGGGGTGGTGGAGAGGGTAGGCTTACCTATGGTGTACTAGTAGTCAGAACATCGAGTTGGGGAATACCCTTTGAGAATTTAATCTTAATTCCATAGCTAATTTGAGGGGATTTGCTACAGAGCTCTTATACCAGCCAATGGTCCCTGGTGAAGGCTGGGTCAGCTGAAGGCACTATTTCAGTAAGGCATGATGTTGATAACAAACCAGAGTACAGTAGAGGAGGAGAACCAGGATGGCTAGGGGTCTAGAGACAGAAAAAGAGTTAAAAGAATAGGATCCTAAAGAAGAAAAGACTTGGTAGAGGGGGAAAGGGACAGTGTGGGTTGGTTGTTGAATCATTTCAAACTCTTGGTGGCCCCATTTGGGGTTTTCTTGGCAAAGATACTAGAGTGGTTTGCCATTTCCTTCTCTGGCTCATTTTACAGACGAGGAAACCGAGGCAAACAGAGTTAGGTAACTTTCCCAGGGTCACACAGCTAGTGAGTATCTGAGGCCAGATTTGAATTCATAAAGATGAATCTTCCTGATTTCCAGCCCAGTGCCTTATCTACTTCACCACCTAGCTGCCCAGATGGCATTGTAGTTGTCCTTAAATATTTATTGCCATATTCAGAGGCAGCATGGCATAGGAAAATGAGCACGGATTTAGAGTCGGTCATAGGACTCTGGGAATGCTATTCAGTCCGTATCTGCATAACTCTGGCTAAACATTTCCCCTATCTGGGTCTCAGTTTTCTCATCTGTAAAATGGAGTTAGATTAGATAACCTATGAGGTCCTTCCAGCTCTAAATGTAAATATATGATATTGGAGCTATTGGACTTATTTCGTGTCACACCGGAAGCCAGGTCTGGTGCCAACAAGTGAAAGTTACGGGGAGGCAGATTCTAGCTGCATCGAGCAATTCTTTTAACAGAGCCGACCACCAACGATGGAAAGTCCCCGTGTCTCTAAAAGTATTTAGGGAGAAGTGGGAAGTGGCTTTGTCGGGAATATTAGGGTGGATTCCTGAGCTAGAAGTTAGATGAGATGTCCTCCAGAGAGGGTCTTCCAGATCTGCAATTCTGTGAGTCTATGACCTGCTCTGAAGCAGAACCACAACCGGAGCTGGAGTTCAACAGGGCTGTGCTCAGATTGCCATATTTAGAGGGTGTCAATTGCGCTCGGTGCTCTGGCAGAATAAAAACAATAGAGCTTAGCCTGCAGCCAGAAGAAGGAGCTAAAATAGCCTACTGTTCAGTCCTTCCTCCCCCTCCACCCCACCCGGTCCTGCTCTAGATTCCTATCTTCCCATCTCCCCAGTTGCAGCCTCATGCCAGGGGCCCTGGTCCATGGAGGCATTGCCCACTCCTTGACTGTTGATACAGTTAGTTAAGTTACTTGCCGGAAGCACAGTTTGTGGTGGTTGCTTAAGCATAAAAATTCCTAGATATACCTCTGTTTTGGAGTTGGAGGCCGACGTATGAAGAACGAGGTAAGGAAGAGATGAGATTTTGCTCTCTGAAAAAGAATATCAACTGTCCTTAGGATTGACCTGGGGAAGTTAGGAGGAGTTCTGATTACCCCCTCAGGACCACCAATCATTTGCCTGGTGCCATTCCAGCCCTGCCACTTACTACATAAGTGACCTTGGGCAAATGATTTTCCTCCTCTGCATGTCAGTTTCCTCATCTGTAGGTGGCTAGGGAGTTGTATTTGTAGTCAGGAAGACCCAAGTTCAAATCCTGCCTCAGAAAATATACTAGCTACCAATTACTTGAGCAAGTCTGCCTCTCCCAGCCTCAGTTTTCTCATCTATAAAATGGGGGCAAGCACCAATATCGCAGGTTTGTTTTGAGGATCAAATGAAATCATGCATGTAAAGTGCAGTAGAACTTTAAATCCTTAAAAGTGCCATAGCAAATGGTAGCTACGAGGAAATAATCTCGAAGGCACCTTCCAGCTCTAACCCTACACAGAGTAACCTGAATTTTCGTAGCATAGAGGAGAAAGCAGTGGTGGTCTGTTAGCACCGCGAGCTGCCTCAAGGTCTGGAATCTTGAGGACCAGCTGACCTGCTTTGCAGGGTCTTCCAGCTTTGGGTCAGGACACAGAAAAAAATATGCAGGAGCTCCCTCCTCAGAAGCTTCATCATCTGTCCGTGTCCAAAGGGCGAGGTGCTCGGGGCTGCCTTTTGTGGTTGGGAAGGCCTACAGCAGTGTGGAAGAACCATTTCCTTAATCTATAGAAAAATTCAAATGGTGCACACTAGTAAAAGGCAGCCTACATGCAACTCACTTCAGTGATTTGGGGAGGAAGGAGGAGGAAAGGGAAAGGGGGAAGAGAACAAGCACTTATGAAGTTTCTGTGATGTGCTGAGTACTGTGTTCAGCTTAAGCACTTTACAAGTATTATCTCATTTGATCCTCACAACAGCTGTGTTGTAAATGCTATTGTTATCCTCATTTTACAATGGTGGAAACTAAGCTGGACAGAGGTTGTGACTTGCCCAGGGTCACACAGTAAGTGTCTGAGGTCAAATTTGAACTCAGGTCTTCCTTACTCCCTGTGCAGAGCTCTATCCACAGTGCCACCAAGCTGCCAAAATAAGCCAGAAGCGAGATGTAAGATGTTCAACTCACTATAAAAATTAGAACCGGGAAACATAGACTTTAAATAAATTCAGTTCAATTCAAAAACATTCCTTAAGGGCCAAGGCACTGGGGATACAAAGACAAAACCAAAATGACTTCTGCCCTTAAGGAACTTATGTTCTACTGCAACATGACAATTTTTGCATAACATTGGTATAAAAGAGGGAGAATACGACCTCAAACACTTGACACTTGTTAGCTGTGTGACCCTGTCAGCTGTGTGTCACTTAACCTTCATTGCCCCGCAAAAAAAAAAAAAAAGGAGAATATATTCAAGTCATTGCCCCCAAAGGTGCTGTGAGGAGGGGAGAGAGGGAGACAAGGAGGAAGAGAGGAGAAAGAGAAAGAGGAAAGAAGGGGGAGGAAAGGAGAGAGAAAGAGGGAGGGAGAGTGAGAAAGAAGAGAGGGGAAGGGAGGGAGAAAGAGGAAGAAAGAAAAGAGGGGGAGGGAAGGAAAGAGAAAAAGAGGGAGGAGAAGTGAAAGAGAGAAGAGATGAGAAAGAGAGAGAAGAGAAAGGGAGGGAGGGGAGAGAGAGGAAGAAGGGAAAGGGAAAAAGAAAGAGAGAGAATATCTCCCTGATTCAAGTGTCTCCCCTCTAGATTAATCATCCTAAATCACCATGCTTTAACTCCCAGTTTACCAACCTTTAATAGCCGCACCCTTGCTCATAGGATGAAGTTCATGCTGTTCTGCCTCACTTCTATAGTCTCTCTCTCTCTTGTGTTGTTTTTTGTTTGTTTGTTTGTTTTTGTTTTGTTACTTCTGTTTTCTCTTAATCTGGCTCTACTTTACTGCTCCAACATATTTCCAAATACTCCCCTACAAAAACTTAAGTTCTAGACAAGTGCTCATTGCCTTGACTACTTTCACTTTTCCCTTTCTGCCACACTACCATCCCACTTTTCTCCACCTATTTAAATCCTACCCATTCTTTAAGACCCAGTTCCTTGACCTCTTCCCTGATTACTCCCGGCCATATCTACTTCTTTCTCTGAATTCTTGAGTTACTTACTGTACATGCCACTGATTTTGCCACTGTGTGTGTGTGTGTGTGTGAGAGAGAGACACAATCATCTTCATATTATTATCCAGTTGACTATGCATCTCTTATTTTCCCAACGACCTTGTAAACTCTTATCTTTTTGCATTTCTTTAGTCACAGGCACCACCCTTAACCAAGTATGTGTCTACTGAAATGCTGAGTAATGATCATCATTATAATAACTGAAAATAAGCATTTACATAACATATAATAACTAATAATAACTTATAATGAGTATTTATATACAGAGTGTCTCAAAAGTCAGTGTGGTTTAAAGCTATTTTAATAGCTTTAGTAATAAACTTATTCTTAAATTTATTAAACAAAACATATTACATACAAGTAAAATAAAAATATTAAATTATTAATAATAAAAAATAAGCTTTAATAGTTTAAGCTATTTTTTAAAAACTTAAAATAGCACTAAAGCTTTTGGGACACCCTGTATAATATTCTAAAACTTTAAAAATATATAATTTATGCTAATTCGATCCTCATAAAAACAAAACAAAACCCCAAACCCTGTAAGGTAGGTACTGCAGCTGCTATTAGCTTTCTTCCACCTTAAAAAAAAAGAGAAATTTGAAGTTCAGAAAAGTTATGACTTTCCTTTGGTCACAAAGATAACAAATGTCAGAGATGGAATTTGAATTTAGGTCTTGGCTGATTCCTAGTTTAGGACTCTTTCCTCTCTATCACAATACCTTAAAAAATTCAGGTATGCAAATATTTGAACTAAGAGATACTATAAAGGACATATAAAGAAAGATGCTGTCTGCATCCAGAGGAAGAACTGATAAATAGAAGTATTTATAGAATAATTATATATGTGTATATATTATACGCACTTATACACATACACACATATGTATATATGTGTATATACACACACACACACACACACACATATATATATATATATACACCTATTTGTGCCTAATGATAGCCGCCTGTAGAGCAGAATGGGGGGAAGAAAGGGGAAAAAAAGGGAAAAAAGAAATTTATGTGATAACTTTAGTATATATTTAAAAGGAATAGCAAGTTGTACATAATAGACTTGCAGTTTCAAGTACAATCATCTTCTTTTAAATTATATTATGTTATGGAGATGCTTGTTTCATCCCATAAATTTAAAAACAAACAAATAAATAAGAAGCCAAACAAATAAATAAATGCTATAGAATGAGGTTTTTAGATTTTCTACAAATTTTCAGTTATCCTGACATATTGGGTCTGCATCTATATAATAAATTGGTTGTACCATCCACACTGCACTGGGTACTAGAATTTAGAGGTAGTCTAACACCCTCATTTTTTAGTTAGAGAAACTGTTTCCCAGGGTTCAATAGCTTGCCCAAGGTCAGGCAGGTAGTAGGTTAGAGATGCATGATTTGAGCCCAGTTCCTCAGACTCAAATCCTGTGTTTTCCCCTCTAATTCATGCTGCCTCTAAGTAAGTAATAGGCATTAAATAAAAGCTTTTAAAAATGAATTGAAAGGAAGGAGATGGCCAGAGGGAGAGAAGCCAAAATCAACACTGGAAACTTGCCTCTGGCAAACTGCCTAGCATCTATTCCTCTGTCTCTGATAGAGCCAGCTTAGAATGACACACACAGGTAAGGATGTCAGGATGGACCTTAACCTGGAAGGATCAGATTTTTACAAATTTTATTTGTCAATTTAATAGCAAAGCCATGGGGGCAGGCAATAGTTTTTTGTTTTAGAAAACTAGCTATCAGGCAAAAGCCAGGGAATTCCCCACCCTTGGCTAGCATAAAAGCAATTATAATCCTCCTCAATATGAACAAATATTTAATTAGTGCCTACTCTGTTCTAAAAGCGAGTGATGCAGAGATGTCTAAGACACAGTCCTTGCCCTCTGGAAACTTATGATCTAGCTGGGGAGACAAGGGGTATATAAAATATGAATAACAATACAGGGAAGTAATAGTAAATATTAGAGGAAGGGTTAGAACCCAGGTTTTTCTTGACTCTCAAGTCCAACTTAATAGCACAATGATTTGATGTTCTTGGGATCAAAGATCATTACAGACAGTGACTGTAGCCATGAAATTAAAAGACACTTACTCTGGACCATATACTATAAAGCAAAGACATCATCTTGCTGATAAAGGTCTGCATATTCAAAGGTATAATTTTCCCAGTAGAAATATTTGGCTGTGAGAGTTGGACTAGAAGGAAAGCTGAGTGCTGCAGAACCAGTGCTTTTGAATTGTGGGACTGAGGAAAACTATTGAGAATTCCTTGGACAAAAGAGGCAGCTAGGTGACACAGTGGATAAAGCACTGGTCCTGGATTCAGGAGGACCTGAGTTCAAATTGGCCTCAGACATTTAACACTTACTAGCTGTGTGACCCTGGGCAAGTCACTTAACCCCAATTGCCTCACCAAAAAAAAAAAAAAAAAGAATCCCTTAGACAGCAAGGAGGTCAAATTAGTCAATACTTAAATAAATTAATTCAGACTATTCATTGGAAGGACAAATACAGAAACCGAAGCTTAAATACTTTGGCCACATAATGAGAAGATGGGATTCATTGGAAAAGACCTTGATGCTGGGAACGAAAGAAGGAGATGAAGAGGATGAAATGGACAGCATTAAGGAAGCAACAGACATGTGCTTAAACAGACTTTGGGAAATAGTGGAGGATAGAAGGGCCTGGCATGCTCTGGTTCATGGGTCATGAAGAGCCTGACATGACTGAATAACAACAATGAGGGTAAGGAGAGGCAGAGTGTAGTAGATGGAGAACACCCCTATTCAGACTTTATTCCTTATTCAGCTCTCTTTATCCTTCCTGGGGGAGGAGATGAGATGTACTTCAGAAGGGGAGGTTCCTGGAAGCTGCAAAGGAGAAAACAAACACCCAAGATTTCAAGAGTTTGTATCCTTTACTTGGAGGTTTCACTCCTTTAACTGGCTGTAACCACAGAGGTTTCTCACCTTGCTCTAGAACTTGTGTCCCTAATACCCCCCACTTCCAACCCCTGTCCTGTAGAGCAATTAAGGCAGAATTCAGTACTAGGCTCATTTTTACTGAAGGACCAAATTTTGATTTCTTTAAAAATTTATATTTCATTAAATATTTCCCAATTATGTGTAAAATTTTAAAAATTCATCTAAAAAACTTTGAGTTCTAAATCTTTCCCTCCCTTTAGCACCTCTCCCTCCTTGAGAAGGCAAGCAATTTGATATTGATTACACATGTAAAATCATGCAAAACATATTTTAATATTAGTCATGTTGTAAAAGAAATTACAGACAAAAACCAGTTTTTAAAAAGTATGCTTCAATCTACATTGACAACATCAGTTTTCTCTCTGGAGGTGGATAACATTTTTGTCATGGGTCCTTTGGAATTATCTTGGATCATTATCTTGATCAGAATAGCCAGATCTTTCACAGTTTTCATCCTTATAGTATTGCTGTTACTATCTTCAGTGTTCTACTGGTTCTGCACATTTCACTTTGCATGAATTCATTTAAATCTTCCCAGGTTTTTCTAAAACCATCCTGCCCATCTTTTCTTGTAGCACAATTAACTCTTGATTTCTAAACCTATGATTCCCCCACTTCTACTTCCAGATCCATATTTTACTTCCTGGTTTTATTTTACCGGCTTTAGGGAAACATTGCCCTAAGCCTGAATTCCACTGACAGACAAGATGATGAATCATGAGTATTGACCTCTGCTCAAAAGCAATTGAGGAGACCCATTCATTTATAATAAAGGGCTAGGGGCATAGGAAGACTGAAACCATTAAATAGTATGTTCCCTTTATAATAAGGATGTCTGGCTTTTCTTCCTGCAGGCTTCCAGGATGTCCATGTTATGATCTTTGTGGGTTTTGGCTTCCTCATGACCTTCCTGCAGCGCTATGGTTTTGGCTCTGTTGGTTTCAATTTCCTCCTTGCAGCTTTTGGAATCCAGTGGGCAATACTGATGCAAGGCTGGTTCCACTCCTTCCATGATGGCTACATCCTCATCGGTGTGGAGAAGTAAGAGGAACTGGGTGACTGGAGTGTAAGGCATGGGTTCTGGAGGAGTTGTGGGGGAAGGAACCAACCCTCTCAAATATCCTCCTGTGGCATTTTGTAATCACAAAATTTTAATCTGAAACCAGAGTAAAAGAACTGGGGAAAATCTTAGCAATCATCATGTACCACTACCTCCTCTTATAATTCTGTTGATCATTCATTTATCAAACATTTATTAAAGACCTACTATGTACCAGACATTGTGCTAGTTCTTGAGGTTGCCCATGCAAAAATGAAGTGATACTTGTATTCAAAGAGTTTACATCTTCTAGAGAAAGAAACAACCAGGACCCAAATAAGTCCAAGCAAAGCATAACTAAAGTAAATACAACATAATTTTGTGGGATCAAAGGCACTGACAGCTGGAAGAATCAGGAAAAGCTTTCAGTAAGAGTTGACACTTGAACTGAGCCTCAAAAAAAGCTCGGCACAGTGTCTGGTACATAGTGGGTGCCTAATAAATGTTTATTGGATTGAATGAAGAGACAGAGATAATGAGAAATCGCATTCTAAGCATGGGGAGGATGAGCAGCTTGAATAAAGGCACTGGAGGAAGGTGGGAGGAATGAAATGTCATATGCAAATAACAATAAGCAATTGAGGAATAGAGATGTAAATGCATGACTTGTTCAGGATCACATATTGTGACAGTCTCTAGAACAATTGCCCCATATACCTATCCCAACAGATACATATACAACTCCCTGTATTGTCAATGAGCACATTTAATTCAACTCAACATTGAACCATTACTGTGTACAAACAATTGCTCTGTGCACTGGAGATTGCTTGGAGGGGAGGAGACTTTGGTGGGATCTGGATGCCACAGGAAGGTCTGGCCCTTCCTTAGGGAGAGTTGGAGGGGATACTTATTCCACACTCTTTCTATGTTTGGTCCCCTCTTTTTGTAGGATTAAGTATTTTTATAACAGCCTAAGAACTACCACACTGAATCAGACAAACATCTATCCAGCTAGTATTGTGTCTAATAGAGGCACCTTTGGATGTGTGGTACTAATGCATAGTTTCCCAAGAGAACTATCTCAAAAATCTAGTAGTGGAAAGAGTATTGGTCAAGGAATGAAGAAATTTGTAATTTCATCTTTCATCGTACTTCAATTTTATTTTCATTTTTCAAAAGGGAATTAGTAATGTCTTCCCTGTCTACTTGACGATATTGTTGTCATGGTCAAATGAAACCATAATAGATGTTTGACCTAGAATGAGGAAGACCTGAATTTTAGTCCTGCCTCAGAAATGTAATAGCTATGTGTCCTTGGACAAGTCACTTAACCTTTTGGCTTTATCACTGCACCCTAAAGATGACTGGGACTTTCCATTTGACTTGTAGTCAAAATTTTCCTTCCTACCTTCCTAGTTAAAGCATTACTTTCTTTGGTCTTGAAACCATCTCTTATAAACTTCAAGGCATGTGACTTAGTTTTCCTGTACTGGAGTTTGATGAACACATGTAAGTTCTTAGTCTTTAGTTATATCTCCTCTTTGCCTTTATCTTGAGTCCCCATTTGATGAGTACCTACTGTGTTCAGAGCCTTGTGTGGAATATCAGCCTGAATCAGGCTTAGACCCTGTGCTTAAAGAGCTTATAATCTCAATAGAAGAGATGAGGTGTCTATACCAATAACTGTGATATAAGGTAGAACGTGGTCTCATAAGAAGTGAAACCAGTTGTGATGGGAGCTCAAAAGAGGGAGAGATCACATCTGATTGAGGAAGTCAAGGAAGGAAGAGGTCTCTCTAGAGCAGGCCCTTGAAGTGGAGGGAGTAATAAAGGGAGTGGGGAAAGGACAGCCTCTTGAAGGACATAAGGAAAGGCATGGCAGGTCATAGACTTAGAGCAGGAAAGTACATTAGAAGTCATTTAGTCCAGCCCCCTTGTTTATAGATGGGGAAACTGAGGCTAAGGATAGCTTGTCCATGGTCACACAGCCAGTAAGTGTCAGAGGCAGACTTTGAACCCAGGTCTTCCTGACTCCAGGCCTAGCACATAAGAACTTGAAGTCAGTAGCTAGTCTATCTTGGCTGGAATGTAAGGTACATGTACGAGAAGGGTGGGCGGTAAGGCTGGGCAAGGTAAGTTGTCAGCCAGATCACTGAAGGTCTTGAATGTCTGGTTAAGGTGTTTGGACTCGAGAACAAATTGAGGGCACAGTTCCTGTCTTGAAGGGATTTCAAATCCATCTGGGTGCCCAGCCTCTTTCTGACCTCAGGGATCCCATGCTATCTGGCAGCCCAAGGTGACTCACAAATTCCTCTGAAACTGTTTCCTTACAGCCTCATCAATGCTGATTTCTGTGTAGGCTCTGTCTGTGTGGCCTTCGGAGCTATCCTTGGTAAGGTCAGCCCCATCCAACTGCTCATCATGACCCTGTTCCAAGTGACCCTCTTTTCAGTGAATGAATTCATCCTCCTCAACCTTCTTCAGGTGAGGTCACTATGGCCTTGATGTGATTTTTTTTTTTTTTTGCAGGGCAATGAGGGTTAAGTGACTTGCCCAGGGTCACACTGCTAGTAAGTGTCAAGTGTCTGAGGCTGGATTTGAACTCAGGTCCTCCTGAATCCAGGACCTGTGCTTTATCCACTGCGCCACCTAGCTGCCGCCCTTGATGTGATTTTAAATTAGATGAGTAAAAGTAGACCAGCATGATCGTGGCAGAAGCAAGAACCTTTCTGGCCCTTCAACCTTCAGTCCAAGAGACTCATTCCGCCTCTCTTGTCTGGAAACCTCCTGGATACCTTTATAGGTCTGAGTTCAACTTAGAAAAAATCAGAGATTGTGAGTGGAAAAAATGACAGGAGGGGCTACAGGAAAAAAATGAGAAGAGAAGAGAACCCCAAAAGTAAGGAACCTTGATGGTCCCAAGCCTATATTCCATATCAGTTGGGGCAGCTAGGTGGCACACTGGCCCTGAAGTAGGGAGGACCTGAGTTCAAATCTGACCTCAGACACTTACTAGGTGTGTGACCCTAGGCAAGTCACTTAACTCCAATTGCCTTAAACATTTGGGGCCACCTCCAGTTGTCCTGTTAATATATCTTGCCACTGGACCCAGATGGCTCTGGAGGAGAGAGTGAGGCTGGTGACTTTGCATAGTCCTTCCTCACTTAAAATCCAATTCAGCAAGTCATGACATCTATCACAGTCCTTTTCGATAATGAAGACAAACAACAACCAGCCTTTTGAGAACTGATTGACACTGACATCTTTCTAGGGGCCTCAATCTCTGTCCTTGGAGGAGAAGTGATCCAGACAAGCAAGTACTGACTTTTCCTTTTCATGCCCAAGGTCAAGGATGCCGGTGGCTCTATGACCATCCACACATTTGGGGCCTACTTTGGACTTACAGTGACCTGGATCCTTTACCGACCCAACCTGAAGCAGAGCAAGGACCGGCAGAGCTCAGTGTACTACACAGACCTCTTTGCCATGATTGGTGAGAAATTCGTCTCTAATATTGGCAGGGACCAGGGGTGGGCTTTATTCAGCTTTGTTAAGCTCTGTTTACCTGGCAACCTGGTGGGATGGTCAGCAGCCAGCAGTATCCGGGCCACCCCCTCCTGCTCTCCAATCTGAAACTCAGAAAACAGTGAACCGTCAGGTCATGGGATCCCAGAGATGTCCCTAGTGGTGAAGCGAAGAGAGAAGGATTATGGGATGATTCATTCTCTCCCTGGATCACAAAGTCTCTGTCCCTCAGGTTGTTTACTTATAAAGCCTCATCCCGCATTTCCCCCAGTGTGTCCCATTGGCAGACACTACAGTAGGCAGAAGTTCAGTATCAGAACTGGTGGAGAGGGTGCCTACTATGTGTAATCCCGTGCCTTAACCCATTTTGTTAAAATTAATCTTTGTAGCATAAACGGTTTTAGTGCCTACTTAACTTCCTTTGTACCAGGTACCCTGTTCTTGTGGATGTACTGGCCTAGCTTTAACTCAGCTGTCTCCAACCATGGAGATGCCCAGCATCGGGCAGCCATCAATACCTACTGCTCCCTGGCTGCCTGTGTGCTTACCAGTGTGGCCCTCTCCAGTGCCTTACAAGGGAAGGGCAAGCTTGACATGGTGAGTGTGGGAGGTAAGATGTGGGGAGGGTGGGTGCTGGTGTTCAGGAGACACAGCTAGATGCTCCTTTGATATTTGGAGGGTTAGGAAGATGTAACTCAAAGGTGGACCAGTCACAACTCAAGCAACTTCTCCCTAAGACACCACAAGTGTTCTCCTTCTGAATGAAAACTATCAATATACTTGTCTCATTTCTACCATCTATTAATTTCCTCGAAGATTTATTATTCACATTTGTATGCCCCCCTTCCCCCAAAGGATGTAGCATAGGGCTTCACACATCATAGGCATTCAGTAAATGGTGGGTTTAGAAATGTCTTTTTAAAAAATCAAAATCAGAATTAGGTGACTGTGTGAGCTTATGAGTAGAAATCAGATGGACAATCAGAGGGTTGACATCTACTGATGTACAGTAGGAGCTCAAACTCCTAATTCCTACTGATATTGAGAGAGGGAGGGAGGGAGGGAGGGAGGGAGGGGGAGAGAGAGAGAGAGAGAGAGAGAGAGAGAGAGAGAGAGAGAGAGAGAGAGAGAGAGAGAGAGAGAGAGAGAGAGAGAGAGAGAGAGAGAGAGAGAGAGAGAGAGAGAGAGAGAAGAGAAGAGAAGAGAAGAGAAGAGAAGAGAAGAGAAGAGAAGAGAAGAGAAGAGAAGAGAAGAGAAGAGAAGAGAAGAGAAGAGAAGAGAAGAGAAGAGATGCTAAGGCTAGCTCTAAACACAATTGTGAAATGTGTCTTTGGAGCATCATGCCTTCTGGCTACCCATTGCTTTCTTCCTTCCTGTGTTGTATCTCATCCTTTTCAGGCCATACTCTCTGGATCCCTTTGCTGTCCAAGGTTACAGCTAGACTGATTCAACCTTATCTGCTAATATACTAATGGAGACTTTTGAGACCCTTCTACCCTAGGTAGC
This sequence comes from Dromiciops gliroides, assembly GCF_019393635.1. Taxonomy (NCBI): domain Eukaryota; kingdom Metazoa; phylum Chordata; class Mammalia; order Microbiotheria; family Microbiotheriidae; genus Dromiciops; species Dromiciops gliroides. The sequence continues at coordinate 122,252,893 of NC_057862.1, forward strand.
AAATGTGTATTTGGATAGTTCAACAGGAGCCTTCTGGGAACAATATTCAATTTTCATATATTATCTATCCTTCGTGGACCCCAACTGTTCTGCATCATGTGAATAATGGTTTCAACAATGAATTCTGATAGCATTAACATTTTCCCATCTTAAATATTAAACATTAATTCTATATAAAATATATAACAAATTTATAATAGAATAATATTAAATGTGATGTTATAAGATAGGCTGATTTTTTTCTATTTTACTCCAAAATTTCCCTGACCAAACCTATTTTGGGGCTATTTTCCAACAGAGTTGGAAGTCTATCTTAACTAATTCATTAGAGTCCATTTAATTCAATCCATTCCTAAATAAGAATCTTATCTATAGTGTAAGGGGCTAAAATTCTAGCTAGTCTGTCTAAAATATCTAATGAGTGGTCGCCAATAAATTATAAGCTTTAGCAAGAATTTAGACTTTTAAGCATTTATTAAGGAGAATAAGTATTTGGTGAAGAGAAAGAGAAAGGCCTAGATTCATCTATCTATTAAAGGGAGAGCACATTTCTAGCTCCACTCTCCACCTGAGTCCTCACGAAAAAGAGTGAGAGTGCCAGCCTTACCCCTTCTTCCTCCCACAAGCAAATGTCACTTCCTGAAGCCAAAGAAAAGCCACATGGCTTGCCCACGGGCACCTTCTCCTCATGGCGGAGTTTTCCTACAGTAGCTCTCCAGCAGGTGGCATCATTCCAATCGTTACAGTAGCATACCTAAGAAGTGGCCATCCAGCCTCTGCTTAAAGATTTCTCATAAGGGAGAATGTAAAATAACCCAATTCCACTACTGGATAGTTCTGTTGCTGGTTTTTTTTTTTCCTTACACCAATTAGTTCCCCCAGTTGTTCCTAGTTCTGTCCTCTGGTCCAAGCACACCAACTCTACTCTTTCATCTGATAACCTTTTGAGTATTTCAAGACAGCTATCCTTTCCCCCTCTGTCTTCTCTTCTCCAAGTCGCTTAAACCCTTTCTGCCTCGGTTTCCTTATCTGTAAAATGAGCTAGAGAAGGAAAGGGAAAACCTCGCCAGTATCTCTGCCAAGAAAACCCCAAATGGGGCTACAAAGAGTTGTAAATGGCTAAAATGAGTGAAAAACAGCAACAAACCTTGATTTATTGTCTTGTTGACTGCTCAGTTTAAAAGTCCTTAGTCTATACAGTCTCATGTCTCACTCAAGAATAAAATAAAGAGGGGCAGCTAGGTGGCGCAGTGGATAGAGAACTGGCCTTGGAGTCAGGAGGACCTGAGTTCAAATCTGGCCTCAGACACTTAACACTTACTAGCTGTGTGACCCTGGGCAAGTCACTTACCCCCAATTGCCTCACCAAAAAAAAAAAAAAAAAGAATAAAAGAAAGGTTTTTACCACCACCTTCCCACTGGGACTGTGGTTCTAAGGAGCAGTCTCCATTTTCTCCACCATACTCTGGTTGCTAGACTTGCCTGTATTCTTAACTGTATCATATGTGTTGCATTAATCAGACTTACCTACCTATGAGCAAAGAAGACTTAAAAAAACAAAAGCATCATCAGCCCCACAGACCATAAAATGTATAAAGCTACGTTATGCCTAAAAGCTCTGAATTCAGATCACAGTGGCTGCCAGGGAGAAATTAATTAAAGCCCTGCCCATTTTTTAATATAAGAAAAGCACCTTATTGTATGTTGCAGCCATCATCTCAATAAAGAGCTGCAGACCGTATTTATAGAATTAACTAATGTCTTTCTTAATCTTTTTTGGCTGAATGTGTATTCTGGTTCTTCTCAATGGCCATTCTCAGGTGGTCAGGGCCCCAGGCCCTAGTTCTGCTCAACCCAGGGATGAAATTGCCCAGCTTTAGTCATGATTCTGTTCCTCTTCCCCCACAGGTTCATATTCAGAATGCGACACTTGCCGGTGGTGTGGCTGTGGGGACAGCAGCTGAGATGATGCTCATGCCCTACGGCTCTCTTATTGTTGGCTTCATCTGTGGCATTGTATCCACTGTGGGCTTTGTCTACTTGACAGTAAGGGCTGCCTAATGGTGGTGGAGAGGGGAAAGAGATACAGGAAGAAAAATAAGGGATGAAAGAATCAATCATTTCTAGATGGGGACAGGATGATTCTGGACTTCCCAGTTCTGGGCTTTGGTGGCCTCTCCATTGCCTGACACACAGCCAACAATTTTCTCTCCCTAGCCATTCCTGGAGTCTCGACTACACATCCAAGACACCTGTGGCATCAACAATCTGCATGGCATGCCAGGCATCATTGGGGGCATTGTAGGGGCTGTCACTGCCAATGAAGCTAGTATAGCTATATATGGAGAAGAAGGGTAAGGAGGGGATGGGATATAGGGCATAGGGATCCCCCTTGACTTTTGTTTCTAAATTAATTCATTCCTGTCCAACCACAACCACAACCCTCATAGGCTCACTCCCCCAGTGTTTCTTAAGGGTCTCTCATCTCTTTTTTCTAGCTACTTCCCTATTGTTTCCATTTAATTCTTTAAACATTTATTAAACTATTATGGGCAAGGTATTATTGGGTGGAAATCCAAAGGTAAAAAATGAAATAGTTCCTACCCTAAGGATTTTATATTCTACTAGATTTCTTGCCCTTCCATCCCATACCCCAGTTTGAGTCCCTGGGAATCCTGACATAGGACCTTAAAATGTTGGAACTAGAAAGAACTTAGAGATCACTTAGCTCAATCCCCTCTCATTTTACAGTTGAAGAAACTGAGTTCCAAGAATTGAGAGTCTATTGTCTTGGTGACTGTTTAAACCTAGAAGCATTAGTCACCAAGAAAGTAGGTTACCATCAACACCAAACATTGATGGAATCCCTCCTCTGATTAGGACCCCAGAAGTTCAACCCCCATCCATGTCTTAGCTTACTTGGGGGGTTCTCCCTTTTACCCTCTAGGCTCAAGAAAGCCTTTGACTTTGAAGGGTCCAAAAGTGCTTGGAATCCTCGAAAGCAGGGCCAATACCAGGCAGCGGGCATCTTTGTGTCTCTGGTCATGGCCTTTGTGGGAGGGGCCATAGTAGGTGAGTATTGGGAAGTGAAGGCTTTGGTATCTCTGGGGACATATGAAGTGGGTATAAGTTGCATTTGGGATGAAATGGCAGCTATAGAATGTTGATTTAGAGAAGAGTTACATTTGGACTGCAGGTTAACATTCCTGCTAAGAGTGACAGCAGGGGGCAGCTAAGTGGCGCAGTGGATAAAGCACTGGCCTTGGATTCAGGAGGACCCGAGTTCAAAGCCAGCCTTAGACACTTGACACTTACTAGCTGTGTGACCTTGGGCAAGTCAATTTACCCTCATTCCCCCCCCCCCAAAAAAAAAACCATTTAAAAAAAAGTGTAGCAGCAATATGTAGTGGATCAGGTAAACTTGGAATTAGGAATAACTGGGTTAAAATCCTGTTTCAGACACTAGCTATGAAATCAAGGGCAAAAGGACTTTATGATTCTGAGTTTTCTGGGCAAAACAGGGAGCATTTATCAAGTACCTGCTCTATACTGGGCACTGTGAATAATCATACCTGTGGTGTCTGCTTTACAGGGTTTATTGGAGACTCAAGTTGAAAGAACGTATGCACAAAAGTTTTGTAAACCATAAAGTGTTATGTGAATGTCAAAGAATGTCTTCTTTGGGGATCTGGGCCTCACTTTGCCATTTGGTATCTCGCTGTTGCCACCCTGTGGCCTATTTTGGTATTACAATGGCACCAGCTCCCATTTCTATCTCTGGGGATGAGAAATTAATTCTTGTCCACTTATTGACAGAATGTGAATACTGAGAGGTATTTATTCCCTACTCTAATACAGTTTATTTTAAAGAGAAAGAGAGACCCAGGGACTTGTTCAAGGTCACACCAATTGTTAGTGACAGAGCTAACTCTTTGACCCAAGTCTACTGAACTTTCTCACTAGAGATGAAGAAACACATTTCACCACCTGCCCAAGAACCAGATAGGATAGAGCAGGATAGTAGGTGCCTCTCAAGGGAGTAAACCCCCTCTTATCCTCTGCTTCAATTGCCACACATATTCATTAAGCACATGCTGTGTCCAGGGCACTGTGATAGAAGCTAGGGAACATACAAAGATTAAATAAACCAAGGTCTTTGCTTTCATGGAGATTCAAATCTAGCAAGGGGGCAAAGGATCCTCAGATCGAGGTTCAAATTCTGCTTCTGACGTATGCTGACTGTTGTGTGACCCTATAAACTATTTAACTTCTCAGTCTTGTAGGCAACACTCTAAAACAAGAAATTACAGAAGGTCCTGACCTGCACGTGTAGAGGGAGTTTCCTCTTCTGAGAGTTCCCTAGGGCATTGAAATCATGGTCCAGTCCTTATCCTCATCCCCAATTTAATTACCACAATATTAAATGACACATGAGACTTGTCTAAGAAGGAAACTACTCTGCAAGTTTTGTTTGTTAGGGTTCGGAGGGTGGGAGTCAGTACTGATTTCAAAGGATCAGGGAAGGCTTCGTGGAGGATTGTCAGTTGAGTAGGAATTTTTGGTTTTGTTGTTGGTGAATCATTTCAGTCATGTCCAACTCTTTGTGACCCCATTTGGGGTTTTCTTGGCCGTGGTACTGGAAGGGTTTGTCATTTCCTTCTCCAGCTCATTTTACAGATGAAGAAACTGAGGCCAGCAGGGTTAAGTGAATCACCTAGGATTACAGAGCTATAAGTGTCTGAGTCCAGATTTGAACTCAGGTCGTCCTGACTCTAGGCCAAGTGCTCTATCCGCTGTACCACCTAGATGTCTATTGAATAGGAGAGGTAGAATTAAAACAGATGGAAGATGAGAAGTAAGAAGGTGGAGATGGGCTCCCAGACATAGAGGGTAAGAACATAGAGGTAGGATTCCATGGAAATGTACAAATTCACCAGAGCATAGTGCACATGGAGGGACTGGATTGTAGGTCATGTCAGTGTGAGATTAGGCTGGAGAGAGACAGAGAGAGAGACAGAGAGATATACACAGAGAGAGAGAGAGTGCATGCAGGGAGGTGAGGGGTAGGGGTGGGAAAATGGGGGAGTGTTGCAGATTGTGGAAAGTCTTGAACTGAATATATCTATTCCCATGTTCCCTATAAACCTACATACGCAGAGATCAGCCTAGACTGACTCTCAGCAGGACGGCCGGGTGGGATCCCTGGAATAAGGACATTCTTGGAAAGGGAGTGGGGTGAAGAGAAGGAAGACTTGTTCATTCTCTTCATTTGACCCTATCTTGGGTGGTTTTATTTTAAGGCTGCATTTTGAAACTTCCATTTTGGGGACAAGCTTCGGATGAAAACTGCTTTGAGGATGAAGTGTATTGGGAGGTGAGTGCCAAAGGATAAGCAATACTTTTTCAATCCAGCTGTACTGGTGCTTTCATTTTATAAAACCAGGAAATAACTGACTGTGGCCAGGATGATGGACAGAAACTTGGCCACCAGGTGATGTTCCCCTGAGCTGCTGGGATTATGGAAGCAAAAATGCTCCTTTGCTCTCAGAATCTTAGGGGCAAGAGGAAAGGATTTTTCCAGGTCTCTTAATCCGGGGTAACGCAAAGTGGGTGCTAATTAAAATGACTCCCCAGAGATATCTGGTGTGGTTCTAGATATTCAAGGCAGAATTCTAAGTAAAATATGGGATAAAACCTCATTATTTCACACTTTATTAATCTAGAATTTGAAATTAGATCATTTCAAATTAATCAGGGATAATCAGTTAGGGGCTCTTCTTACTCTTATCTATTTTCAAAAAGGTTTTCCTAAATAAATTAATTTCATTGGATTAAAAAACTTTTATTGAGTTTCTTTTAGGCATAAAACTTTAATATCTGTACTTTTATCCCTCCACTCAGAAAGATCACAACTTCTCTATAACCTAGTATAACTATAGTTGTAACAATACATAAACAACAATCTTCTGTCACCCTTGAATGACCAGGGAAACCTTGGGGGGAAGAGGACCTAACTGCTGCCTGTGGGTAGAGAAAGGCTTACACAGCATTAACCTGTATTCCTGAATTCTAGACTCTGATTGTGAACTCAGATGGGCTAATATATCTGGATTTTAGCTATATTACTATATATTATATATAACTACTAGATTAGCTAAATGTTCATCTGTATACCTACTATCTGGTATATAGTAATCTAGTTCCTGAGTTCTAAGACCCTGATTGTGAACTTAGATGGGCTAATATACCTGCACATTAATTATATTACTACAAATTATATATATATATAAGCTAAATCTTCATCTGTATACCTACTATATGGTATACAGTAATCAACCAACCAACAGGGCAAAAGTCATTAAGGCTTTCCCTAAGATTGAACACTAATAGGCAAGGTAAGAGGCTAGGAGTTCAGGTGTTCCAGATAAAAGCTAAGAGCTTTTCAGCTAACAGTCACTGGGAAAAGACTCAAGAGATTGAGAGTCCAGGAGATCAAGGCAAAGACCCCCAAATAGGTCAGAAATTGATGAAGAATCAGTAAGTCCCAGAGTTAGTAAATGATTCATGGTACCAGTAATCAGACTGATGTAGAAGCAAGGGGTGTCTGAGGAAGAGGTCCAGACTCTTTGATTGGATAGGAACTGGAGTTAGGAAATGCTGTGGACCTTGGTCTACAAGTTTTAGCAGTAGAGTAGCCATGGCTGGATGAAGAATTAGGAGACTGATAGAGGCTATGGAAAGGTAGAGAAAGACTTGAGAATACAAGGAACTGCTAGAATCAAATTGCAAGTCATTCTTTCCAAGTCATGAAATTGAATCCCCTAAAGGACTCTTTTGTTTCAGTTCTCTGTACCCAGTGTACTAAAAGCTATAAGACTGCATTACTTTTAAAATATACTACTATTCAGAATCTCTGCTATTTCCTTCCAGTAAGTCCACCTGAGTAAAGTTTGCCCATATACCTGTGTCAAATAGCTCCTCTCTGGAAGTATAGTACAGCAGAAAGACTGCTGAATTTGGGATAAGAGCCCCTGGGATTAAGTCCAAATTCTGCCATTTACTCCCTAAATGACCTTGAATGAGTCACTTAATTTCTCTGGACCTCAGTTTCATCATCTGTAAAGCCAGGGGGTTGGACTAGATGACCTCTCAGATCCTTCCCAATATAAATCTGTGAACTTATGAATATGTTATATTACTCTGTTCTTTCTCTTACTAACCAAAAATTCGAACTGTTTCCGTAAAAAAGGAACTTCCACATTACCTTTAATTCTGCTCTGACTAACTGGAATCTGGCTCTTGGGAGCCATTTTAACTAGCATCTGCACTTTTTAACACCTCCAAGAAAGGTGGGATATTCAATCTTCAACGTGGACACCTATGTAACTATTAGTCTCTCTAGTTGTACCAGCTGCTTAAAAATTCAGAGTTGAAGCTATTTTAGATTACAGTTAAAAGGAGAAGGGAATGTATTAGTCTCACGAGTCCTTTTATGTAACCAGCTCTAATATGTTACCTCTTCTTACCCTCAGAAACTCACTCTAATTTTGTTCTGTTTTGACCTTCATAATTTATTTTAAAGATCACATTACACCTATCTTTGCTCTGCGAGTCTTTTATTGGCCTCTGGACAAAGGCAATAAGATGTAAAATCTTGACCTAACAAAAGTTCTACAAGTGAAGTTTTTCCCCATAGACCACTAGGCTGAGGGATGGTTTGATCCTGAGCATGAGATAGATTTATTTGGTGGGAAGATGTCAATTCAGGGGTGTGAAATATGCTAAGTGACCACAAGGTGGCACCTATGACATGCTATATGCCTATTGAGGAGGGTTGGGTTCCCCCCCCCCATTACTTTGACAGACTCTTATCAGGAACACCCCTTCACTGCAGCCACCATAGAGCAATAGGAAAGGATTAGGAGAGAGTATGTTGGGGTGGCCCAGTGACCTTCTCTTTATGTAGGTGCCTGAGGCTGAGAAAAGCAACCATCGCGAGGATACTACCCTCAAGCCTGTGGCAACCTAACACAGATGTCGGCTCTCTGTGGAAGAGAAGCAGGTGGGAGTGTGCCTGGAAGTGGAATTTCTCTGGTTTGGGGAAACCCCATGAAATCAGGTCTGCTCTAGGACAAAGGCAAAGTACATCCTGGACCCTACCTAAGAGCAGATGTTAACCAGCAAGTGGACCGTTGTCAGCAGAACATGTCAGCCAGGGTTGGGTTCCGTCACCCAACCTCTGTAGTCCAAGATCCATAACCCCAGAACCAGTTAGAATTGAGCTGGTTTCTTGAGGTGGGGAAATGGAGTGAACAGCCTTTTCCCTTGCTAAACCCTACCCAACACCGTCCCTTGGAATTTGGGATCCTGTGGGTGGCGAGTCACAGAAGAAGAGAGAGAAAGAATATGGGTATTCTGTTGGGGCAGGAGTGTAATCTTCTATCACCCTACCTGGGTGGGAGTCAATCAGTCAACATTACGGTCTTAAGCACTTGCTATGTGTCAGGCACAGCCCTGGAGATACAAAGAAAAGCAAAACCTGGTCCTTGACTTTAAGAAACTTACAATCTAATGGCAGAGACATCATGCTAATAACTATATATGCATAAGATAGCTATCTGTGTGTGTATATGTGCATATTTATATGTGTGTATGTATATATATTAAATTCATATATACCACGTATACCTATGTGCGTATAGTGTAAACGAAAGGCAATCTCCAAGGGCAAGCACATGTTATAGTGGGAGGACTTTGAAAGGCTTCCTACAGAAGATGGGGTTTGTGCTAAGTCTTAATGAAGCACAGATGTGCTGATCCTTAATTCTCTTGTGGTGTGTGGTGTGATGCGTTTAGTAATGAGCTTCACACACATCGGGCGTCTGGTAAACTTGGAGGGGAAAGCAGTGGATTTTGGAGGCTTGGGACCAGGGTCCTATTCCGGCCTTTATCACTTTCTAGTTATTTTATGCCAAACAGGCCACTTCCCTTTCCCTCATCTATAAAATGGAGGGCACTAATACCTACTCTGCCCACCTCACAAGACTGTTGTGTTAACACATAAGCTAAGTAAGAGATGCGCCAGTTCCACTTTAGTAAGGCATTGTTATTGAATCCTGCCAAAGCTCTGGGGCTGGGGAAATTTATCTGCAGGCCTTGAAGGGGCTTAGGCCTGCAGCAGAGGCAAGGGTTGCTCTGATGCTTAATGGGCTTGGGCCATCCAGCAAGTTATGTAGGGGATCAGAAGGTAAAGGGGAAAGCGAGCAGCTACCTCCTTAAGCCCCTTTATTAGAGAAAGAGTAAAGTCAGCAGGGTCCAAGATTTAGGCTCCCTAGCTTTCATGCCCTTCTGGGCTCCAGTAGAGCAGTGGACATGTGACAAAGTGCTCTTGGCCTCTTTCAACTGCAGGTGTCCTTTGGACCCTCTCGGCCTCGGTGACCTCAGGAACGAGAGTATGTTTTTGCCCACCTCCATCCTCTGGATTCTCTACCCATCCACTTCTCTACCTTCAACCTCCTACCTCCAAGCAAAGGATTTTTCCCTCTTCAAAGAACCTCTAAGGCAGAGACTGACATGCTGCCTGGGAGAGGTCTGAGCACTGAGGAAGAGGGACAGATAAAGGGAGGGGAATGGACTGACATTGGGTTCCAGAGGGATGGAACCAGGGAGTCTGTTTAGATTTCAGGACCCATGGGAATGGGAGGCCAGGGTCTGGGGTCTTCCTTTTGTAGGGGAGGGGAGGAGAATGGGTAAGTTCTTTTTGGACTAGGGGGTTTTTCTGGGCTGATAATCTGGATCTCGAGAGAGGGTGGCTTCTGCTGCAAGGGATCTATTTCCTGAGACAAGCAGATGGTGAAGCCACTGTCCCTGCTAGTTCATGCTTTACACTACTTCCCTAGGCCCCCTGCTCCCTGCCGACCCTACTTCTTCCTCTTGTGTCGCTGTTGATGCCAGCCTGAACAAATAAAGTGGCTGTGGTGTCCGTTGTAAAGACTGTGAATGCTTGTACAGAAGTACAATCAAAGGGCTTCACGATGGAGCCGGGCATAGGACCCAAGAATCTTGCCCTCTAGGATTAAAATCCTCCTAGAGATGACCTTAGCGGAAAGGAAACAAATCCAGCCCAGAGAAGAGAAGGCTGGTTCAATAGGTGAATTTAGAGTGAAACTCCAGAGTCCCCCATCTTCCTACCTCCAGTCTGAATCCCTTCAAGGATCTGGGATGTTGTGACCCAGTCTTTTCCCCACATTTTTTCTGGTCCTTAAAAACTTCAGAGGGTAATGTGTGGAGGAAAGGGAGATAAGTTGTATTCCTCTTTTTCCCTTATTGCAGCAGTGGAGGGGAGAGGTCTGAGGGTCTTTGATTTGCTTCACAGAAAGGGACTGTGTAGCAAAGGACATATCCTTGGTCGTCCTGGGGATAGAGAGGGTGTACTATTGATAGACCAGAGTCATCTTTCCCTCCCAGATCTTTTCTGGCTGGTTCCCATCTCAACCTACAGTCTTAGGAACACAAGGATCTTGCTCTCCCCACCCTTGTCCCTAAGTGGTATCATTATCATCAGGAAAGATCTCTGGGAAGATTCTAATATGACCTTCTCTGAAGGAGAATCACACAAATTTGGGGTATCGTTCGCAATCAATCAGCTCTCAGGATTCTTCTCCTATAATACCCCCTTTGTCAAGCTCACTTCCAATCCCCCCCAGCCTTTCCATGAGATTTGTCCACCACCATATTCAGACAAGCCTTCTCCTTCCTCCCTCCTGTGCTCTTGTCCCCCACACTTGGGTCCCCTCCCCAAAGGAACTGGAGCTTTCATGTGTTACTTGACCCTTTGAGAACAAGCCAGCCTCATTCCTAGGGGTTCTGAACCTGAATCCTCCTTGGGTCTGTACAGTTCTGCTACTTATCCTGGTCTGGGCTTCACAGTCAAATTGGACTTTTGAGTGGAGGTGGAGGGAAGAGGTGATGAACCTTTAAAGGGAAATGTAGTGTCAAGGGATTTTTTGAGGCTGTGGCTGAGCTGTTTACTTCCTGTTAATCCATCACTGTCACCCCACACCCCTCTCACACACACACCCTCTTTCTCACCCTCACCCCAACGTCACTCTAGACGACTTGAGTCAGTAATTCCCAGCTCTCTATCCATTGTCTCAGGGAACCTAGCCTGTCCTAAAGGTCACACCTATCATGCCCTCCACATAGCCCAGTTCTGAAGTTCTCTCTCCAAGGATGGGGATGGGGGACAGCTTCACCGGGTCAATTTCTTCAAAGACCTCCTTCCTACCCCCACCCTCTCATTCTAACCTTGTTTATGTCCTGCTCAGAGGCAGGACGACTATTCTCAATGGCATGTCAGTTGGAGGAGACCAAGATCTCAATAGCCTAAATCTGCTCCAGGGGAGGAGAGCCTAAGAAAAAGGGGGTGTTGAGGGCGGGACGAGCCAACGACCCCCTCCCTCTCAAAAAAAGCACTTTATTCCTTGCACCTGAGGAGGGATTTGAAACGTAACCTATTCATGTTCCTGGAGATGTAACACCCCTCATTTTCCATGCTGGGTAAAGACAAAAACCCTTTACAACATGTTTCTGGAACTTGTCAGCAGCTGCCAGGAGGGGCATGTTAATTAAACGTCGGCAAAGATGGAAGCAAGAGGCCCCGGCTCTAATTGGACAGTTTGCTTCTCGGAATTGAAAAACATTGTGACAAAGGAGGAGGTGCGGGGCGGCTCACAAAGGGGTGCCGCGGAGGGATCCGGCAGGCGGCGGGCGGGGAGATGGCTTTGATTTCAGCTGATTCAGGCCCCCGGAGCTCCCCGGCTGCGGATGGGCTGGGAAAGCCCCTGCCAGGGGGCTGTGAGGGGCTGGTCCCCACCCCCCAGCTCACTGCCCTGTTGCCCCCAGGCTCCAGGGGAAGGGCAGACGGGCCAAAGCCTGGGGATTTTTTTTTTTAATCACCCACAGATAATTTCATCCATAGAGTAATTTACTATTTTCAAAGCCCTTTCACACGCGCAGTTTCACTTGATCCTCGCTATAACCCTGTGAAGTAGGCGGGGCAAGCATCCATAGTCTTATTATTAGTAGCAATAATCAGAACGCACATTTGTGTAGCCCCTTAAGTTTTCACAACGGCTTTCCTCACAGCAGCCTCCGAGGTCAGCAGTGCAAAGATTATTTACTCTCATTTTGCAGACAAGGAAACTGAGGCCCAGAGAGGTGATCGTTGTTGTTGGTCTTTTGTTCTAGTTTGAGGTTTGCAAAGTGCTTTGCATTTGTCATCTTGCTTCATCATAATAACAACCTTGTGAGGGAGGAACTATTATTTTCCTCAATTTTACAGATGAGGAAATAGAGATTGAGAAAAATTGGATGACATGGCCAGGGTCACAGCTATCAGGTGTAGGAGGAGGGTTTAGGGGTCTTCCCGACTCCAACTGCAGCCCTCTATCCGCCATACTAGTAGTGTCAAATTCAAATAGAAGTCCGGGCCACTAATTAGTACCATAAAGATCCCTGCTGGCTACATATTGACTTAGTTTTAAAATGCAATGTTATTTAGATTCTATTATGTTTTTATATTGTTAGATATTCCCCAATTATATTTTATTTAAACATTTTTTATTTAAAAATTTTGCATCAATCCAATTCAATTTTAATTGGGTTTCCAATGTACATGGGAGTATGGGGGGGGGAGTGTCATGCAGCTGCTGGAGGTGTGTTTGACCTCTGCCCTTTTTGTTGTTCAGTCGTTATTTCACACAGCTAATAAATGTCTGAGTCCAGCATGAAGATGAGTCTTCCTGATTGAAGGGCCAGAACTCTACCCAATTCACCACTTTACTGTGCCTAACTCTATACCACCTATCTTTAAAGTGACTGGAAGGGATGGCTAGGTGGTGCAGTGGATAAAGCATCTGACCTGGATTCAGGAGAACCTGAGTTCAAATCTGGCCTCAGACACTTGACACTTACTAGCTGTGTGACCCTGGGTAAGTTACTTAACCTTCATTGCCCTGCAAAAAAAATTTTCCGATGTAACATAGCTAATAAATGAGAGTTAGGATTCAAACCCAGGTCTACTTTATCTAAGTCATTCTATGGCATTGCACCCAGATTGAAGAGACTGAAGCTCAGAGAGGTTATTTCAGCCTGCCCAGGTTACATCGATAAGGGGCAAAGATAGTCCTGGAACTCAAATCTTTTGATTCCTACTTAGTCTGATATTTACCACTTCACCACAGTCTTCTACAGAAGTAAAGAAAGGAAGGGAAGGTCTCTGAAGCCTTTCTCTTGAATAAATATCCACTCTCTTGGATAAACTTTGAGCCAGGCATCCCTCTTCCTGAAGGGAGATTTGGGGTGGGAAAGGTGTTCAGAAATTTCTAGAAGAGTCTAGAATAGCTGAGAAAGAAGACAATACTCTGTACTGACGAACAGATGGGCTGTCCTGTCTATCAATAATGCCAAGGGTTTAAGGTTGACAGGCGAACCATACATTTCCTGTCTTTCTGCATCTGCCCTCTGCACAGGGAGGTTAGGGTTGGAAAGGACCTTAAAAATCATCGTGTCAGTACAGTGGAAAGGAAGCTGGGGGTCTTGAGAAATCATTCATCTACTTTATGTTGGGGGGGTGGTGGTAACAGAAGGAGGATCAAAAAGGCAAAAAGCTGGTCTCTAGTTTAGCCAGATCCCCTGGAGCCCAATAGGGACCGAGGGACGGTAGCAGCCTCTCCCAATTCTGAACTGCTTTGTTAAGGTTATGCAGCTGAAGAAATAGAGAATAGTCATGGAAGAAGATAGTAATAGCTGGAGAACAGTCCAGCACCGGGAGGAGCCATTTCATCATTCCCCAGAGGTTCTTCACCACACTCACCCTATCTTATCACCACTGAGACTGACCGGCCCAGGTAACAGCTTCCACCTTCCACCTTCTGGTGGCAATGAGGCCAGTGTTGGGAGTGCTGTAGTGTGGCACCGTGTTACAATCACAATATTCTTTCTCACTTGTCCCAGCCCTGGGAGATAGGATCATGGAGTTGGTTGGCTCAGGCCTAGGCCTGAATTCTACCTTCTGCTCCTTGATTCTTTCCCTCTTCCTGTCCCTTTACCCCCTTTCCTCCCGATCCCTTATTCTCCTTTAATCCACTCATTAATTTGCCTCATTTATTGGATCCTATGCCAGTATTCTAGACATTGCTTTATCCTTTTTTTTTGCTCCTCTCTGGCCTAGCCTGACTTTCTCATCCCTCTTTCCTCCACTATCACTGCATTCCCCTTTGGAGTTAGTACTGTGGTGGGGGAAAGAGGAGGTGGAGGGGAGGGGGAACATGGTTGAGAGGCTAGTTTGGTGTCATTGTGAACCAGAAGGAAGTGTGGGAAAAGATGCCATTGTAGGCCTCAGGACCAGGGGATTAAGAGGTACAAATTGGATGGGGAGGGCTAAAGCCATTGACCAAAGCTCCCTTGAGTCAAGTTCCCAAGGGGGGAGAGATTGGAACAGGCTGTGTTCAAGTGGTCTCCAGGGCCCTGCCCGCCCCGTGGATAATCTCATGGGAGCTACTGGCCCAAGGAGAAGAAAAAAATACTCATGTAAATATGGCCATCTCCTCAGGAGTGTGAGGTGGAGCTGAGGGTGGGTCTGAGGAGGTGGTAAGAGAAAGAAAATCTCTTAATCCCATGGTTAATAGGCAGGCAGGTGGCCTAAGATCACAGGTCTGATCCCCAAGCGGCAGCTCACTCTGCACGGTTAGGAGAGCTGAGGGCATTACCTTTGTCTGTCTGGTTAGGAGAATTCCAGAGAAAACATTTACTCTGATCCAGATGATTTGGCAAAAATACAGATAGGCAGGTAGGTAGATAGAGGATGATGAGGATGATAATAATGCCTACCATGTGCCAGGCACTGTGCTAAGCACTTTACAGATATTATTTCATTTGAACCTCACAACACTTCTGGAAGCTTAGTGCTATTATTATCTCCAGTTTACAGGTGAGGAAACTGATCCAGACAGCAAATAAGTGACTTGGCCAAAGTTACACGGCCTGTGTTTAAGGCTGGATTTGAACTTTGGTCTTCCCGATTTGAAGCCCAGAACATTATGGAGAGAGAGAGAGAGAGAGAGAGAGAGAGAGAGAGAGAGAGAGAGAGAGAGAGAGAGAGAGAGAGAGAGAGAGAGAGACACAGAGACAGAGACAGAGACAGAGAGAGGCAGAGACAGAGACAGACAGAGAGAGAGAGACAGAGACAGAGACAGACAAAGACAGAGACAGAGACAGAGACACACACATACAGAGACAAAGACAGACAGAGACAGAGACAGAGAGAGAGACACACAGAGAGACAGAGAGACAGAGACAGAGAGAGGAGAACATTTATTAAGCACTTCCTATGTGGCAGGCACTGTGCTAAGTGCCAGGAATACAAAGAAAGGCCAAACCGGGATCTCTGCCCTCCAGGAGTCCACGTTCTAAAAAGGGAGAAACCAACCCATGACAGGAAGATGGACAGTTGAGCAGAGCGGGTGAAGGCTGCCTCCTCTGTGCGCGCCTGTTGGTACGGGTGCTTGGTGGGTGTGTTGGTGTTGGCATGAGAATCAGACATATCTATTTTCAGGAAAATGGGGGACCGAGTGTGTTTGAAGTTGGAAGAATTCTTTGTGTGTGTGAATCTGAGTCAGAAATGCTCTTGGCTACCGAGTCCATGTTCAGGATGGCAGTGAGACTTGAAAGGAGGGTGTTGGTGGGTAAGGGGACTCTCAGTTGGGGTGCACCTGGACAGGATGGGAGGGTGTCACAAAGGGAGAATGAGAGACAGTGTACCTCTTGTAAGTAGGAGGAGGGTGGGTGGGTGGGTGCTGAGAATACGTGTGCTTGAGCTGGGGTGTGTGTGTGTGTGTGTGTGTGTGTGTGCATGTGTGCATGTGTGCATGTGTGTGAACGGCCCTTCAGAGCCTTCTGAAGGAGTTCTGTAAATTGTAATCAGATTAAGGCAGCCAATCACTTAAGGCTCTTGAAAAGGGCACACGATTTCTAATCAGTCCTGAGCACTGAGGCTCACAAAGGCTCTAAGGAACTCAGCAGGAGCCAGGCCCTCTGGAGGGCGGGGGAGGGGACTGCCTTTCTTTTCTCTCTGTCTCTTGTAATTATGTCAATTTGCTAGCCAAATTGTTTGCTTGAGTGGACAGTGGGGGCTTGTGTCCCTATTCATGTGGTAATGTGGGAACAAGCCTGGCCTCCTGACTGGGACCGGGAGATGTCCCTGACCTTCTCAGCCAGGGTGGAAGCAGCCTCCAGGCCAGGAGGGAGAAGTCCCCATGTTCTCCCGTTAGGCTCCAGGAGGGATGGGCATAGGCCCATGGGGCCTTTCCTTCCTAGGCTCCCCTGGCAGGGAAGCCTCTAATGCTGATGCCTAATGGCCATGTAGGCTTGACTCTTCCTTCAGGAATTCCCACAACTCCGGGCTTTGGACCTGATGCTTCCTTGACCACCTTTAAGAGCATAGAATCTACGTCTAAAGCCATATGCTGCCCCAGCTTGGGGCAATGGCAGAACCACTGAGTTGGATGGGGGTGGGGTGGGGAGGGGAAGGGGCAATGGAAGAGTAGCTCAGAGAACAGAGCTAGACAGAGTAGGTAGGGCTTATGGATAGGTAACTCTGTCTCTCTCTCTCTGTTTCTGTCTCCCTCTCCCTTCGTATAGTATATATATATATATATATATATATATATATATATATATAGCATATATGAAAATATATATAAACACATAGCTTATGCATACACATAGCTATACATGACACAGGGCAAGAGCAACAGTATCTAAGGATGGGAAACGAACCACCCCCTATCACAGAAATGGTTTTTTTCCTCCACAGAATATGACATTTCACAGGTGGCTGCCTTTTTCAATCTCAGGAAACGTCCTTGAACAGATGCCCCATTCAAGGGGAAAACCAATGATCTTGTGGCCCTTGCCTTGTACTCTGAAGGTTTTTGTGAGTGGAGGCTAGACTACGTTCCAGCCATACTAAAATACTCATTGTGGTCTAATAGATTATGGAATCGTAAATTTAGAGCTAGAAGGGGTCCTAGGAGTTATCCAGTCCAACCACCTCATTTTATAGATGAGGAGACTGAGTCTCAGAGAGGTTAAGTGACTTGCTCAGGGTCATGTAGTTAGTCTAAGACAGGATTCAAACTCAGATCTCCCTGACCCTAAGTATTGATCTTGGTCCACTAGGACACCCAGCTTGAAGTCACAAGAGAAAACCTATTTCAGATACTTACTAATTATGATACTAATTAATGACCCTGGGCAAAGAATTTCTCTCTGAGCTTCCTCATCCATAAAACAGGGATAAATAATCCCTTGAGTTTTCAAGAGGAATCAAAAGATATGATAGATATAAAGTACTTTGTAAATAATGAAAATAATTATGTATATACTCTGTGGATGTTACCTATTATTATAATGCAGGGCCTGTCTCCCTCCAGGCTTGTCATCTGGCCTTGCTCTGTGTGAACTTTGTATTAGTGTATCACATCCTATGCTTCCGGGTTTGGGTGTTTGTGTATTGAGCACCTTTTGTTTGCTCTAGTAGCTTTTCACATTCTGGCAATTTCTGATAAACTGAATGTGTTTTAGGGTTTTGTTGTTGTTGTTGTTTTTGCAGGGCAGTTGGGGTTAAGTGACTTGCCCAGGGTCACACAGCTAGTGTCTGAGGTCGGATTTGAACTCAGGTCCTCCTGAATCCAGGGCAGGTGCTCTATCCACTGTGCCACCCAGCTACCCCTATGTGTTTTAGTTTTTATTTTTAATAAACCCTGACTAGTAGAGGTGCACCTGCTGAGGCTAGATTTTAAATATTCCCCCAGATCCCTCAAAAGTCTTTCCCCATAATTTTTCTAAACCTAGCAATGTATTTGAGGATGTCGTCTACAGTGAGACACAGAAAGCCTTGACTGGGGCTGAATAAAGGGGTAGGAATAGTCCAAGAGTCAAGACTATGGATACACAAGTCAAGCAATAGCCTAGAGCACAACCCATAGTGTCAGGACACAACAAAAGATAGTGTGCAGTCTTACTTTTTGTAGATGCACATATTTTTTTTTTTAGTGAGGCAATTGGGGTTAAGTGACTTGCCCAGGGTCACACAGCTAGTAAGTGTTAAGTGTCTGAGGCCAGATTTGAACTCAGGTACTCCTGACTCCAGGGCCGGTGCTCTATCCACTGTGCCACCTAGCTGCCCTGATGCACATATTTTTTAATGCAATAAGACTTCACTCTTCATGGCAGAGAGATAATGAATATGGATAGTCAAGGGTTGGGCCCGTACAGTGAAGGATCCAAATTAGTGATTCTTAACCTCGGATCTGTGAACTTGTTTTCCTTTGTCTTTTAAAAATGTTTTCATAACTATTTTAATATCCTCGTTTTCCCTGTAATCCTATGGTATTTAATTCTATTCATTCAAAAAGATTATTCTGAGAAGGGGTCCACCACAGGCCTCATCAGACTGCCAGAAGAGTCTCTGACACAAGAAAAGTTAAGAATCCCTGTTCTGATTGTACCATGAACAAGTGACACACAGAGGGTACAATTCCCAGACCCCAGACCCTCCAAATGCTGTATGGGGGCTCTGGTTGAGATGAGCTGGCTGGGTATAGTAGTTATTATAGTCATAGGTTCATAAGCTCTTAGGACTCTGGAGTAGAAATGAACCTAAAAAATCACCAAGTCCACCTCCACTGTTTTACAGATGAGGGAACAAATACCTAGAATTCTGACTCCAAACCTTCCTAGTCAGAGACTAGGACACTCAAGGAGAGCCTAGATAACTATCCTAATGGAAGGGATATAGGGGGGATTCCTGTACTGAGTGGGGAATTGGACCAGAAAACTTCTAAATTTTCTTTAGTTTAAAGGGCTGAGTAAATCGGAGAGGAGAGAGTTGTTATTTGTCCTTCATTCTCTCTTTAAGTGACTTGCCCAGGGTCACACAGCCAGTAAGTGTCAAGTGTCTGAGGCTGGATTTGAACTCAGGAACTCCTGAATCCAGGGCTGGTGCTTTAGCCACTGTGCCACCTAGCCGCCCCCTGTCCTTCATTCTCAAAGAGGACCCTGACATCTGGAGATAATGTCATGACTTATAGTGGATTGGTCTTAAGTAAGGCAGGGCTGTGCAAAGTCACCCGCCTCACTCTCTCCTCCAGAGCCATATGTTCAATGGCAAGATATACATCAGGACAACTAGAGATGGCTTGGATGTTGTAAGGCAATTGGGGTTAAGTGACTTGCCCAGGGTCACACAGCTAGTAAGTCTGAGGTCAGATTTGAACTTGGATCCTCCCAACCTCAGGGCCAGTGCTCTATCCACTGTGCCACCTAGCTGTTCCTGAAGAGGGGAGGAAAGAGAAAAGAGAAGGTAAAGAATGGCAAAGGAAGAAGAAATTTGTAGGTAGACCTAGAAGAACAGGTTTCAGCCTTCTGAGATCAGATAGATGTGAGCATAATGAGAGGGGACTCAAAGGTTGATTCATCTTGGCATCATCTTCAGCCCCTTAAACCATGAGAGTATCAATTTTCTGTTCGCCCTCCAAGCTACTTTAATATCCCTTCTCATGGGGATATTAATTCAACACCTGCAGCCCCAAAGATGCAGGGGATTATGTCCCCATTGCTTAGATAACCATTTGCCCCAAGATGTTGGCAGAGGGCACTTAAGCTAAGGAAACTAAAATCACTACGCATTTAAAAAATTTAATTCAAATGTATTTTTCTGATTATTAAACATTTATTTCCTCTCCCTCCCCAAACTGAGCAGTAAAAAAAGAAAACCTTCATAATAAGTATAGTCAAACAAAATCCCAGGTTGACCATGTCCTGTAAAAGCATTATTTGTATTAAAGGAACATGATCTCCTTTGATGAGTGGAAAGAACACTGGGCCCTGTCAGTAAATGGGGGTATTAAAGCCTGACTCTGCTACCTTCTACCTGTGGGACTGCAGGCAAGTGACATAACCCCTCCGGGCCTGTTTCCTCATTTGTAAAATGAAGTGGTTGGGTTATATGACCTCTAAAGTCCCTTTTAGCTCTAAATCTTATGGTGGGTTTTTTTTGTGTGTGTGTGTGAGGCAATTGGGGTTAAGTGACTTGCCCAGGGTCACACAGCTAGTAAGTGTCAAGTGTCCGAGACCGAATTTGAACTCAGGTCCTCCTGAATCCAGGGCCAGTGCTTTATCCACTGCCTACCTAGCTGCCCCTAGTCCTATGATGTTTTGAAAAGGGGAAAGAGAGAATGAGCCAGAGGGAGAGTTGGTTGGGAAACACTGAGAAGTCAGTTTTGCAGAGATACTTCCAGCTCAGGAGTAAAGGAGGTTATCCAGAAATGATATGATAGGAAGAAGTGATGGGCTGCTGGACAGTCAGAGTACTGCCCTCTGCTACCTTCAAGATATGGAGAGAATTTAAGAAAGGTTTCCAGCATGTTGGGTGGATCCCCTTGGGCAAACATTGGTTAGATAGGAGTTGAATAGGATAGGCACCTATCTTAGATAGGCTGCAGTCTGCACCCTAGGATGTACTTCTCAGATGGGTGAGATCAGAGATCCATTTGTATACTCCAGGAACAACTCTCACCCTTCTCAGAGAGCTTCCGGCTGGTGCTTGCACTTAACCATAGTATTTGTCTTGATACTCTTCCAAGTTGTTAATGACAACGTGCACCTTCTGCGCATGATCCTGCCTTGAATTTAACTAAGGCTCAAGGAGCTTAAATGATTTGTTCATAATCATAGAGCTAGTTAATGTCAGAACTGGTTGATCTTGGAGCTAGACACTGATCTTGGAAGCTCTAATGATGCTAAGGGAGGTCAGGGAGAAAGGAGGAAATCGTAAAAAAAAAAAAGCCAAAGATGTGGGCTCTACCCTCAAGCAACTTTAGAGTCTTACTGGGGAGGCAAGATTACCCTATGTGTAAGGGTACCAGTATAAGAAAGTAGAGAGCTAAATGCCAAAATGAGGGATACTATAATTTAAAAATAGTGGAACTGAAAAAAGGGGCTTACACTGCCTTACCCTTTTCTCTGACCTAATAGGCTGACTCTGTAGTATTACCAGAGTGGAAAGATACAAGCAATAGCCTCACCAGCCTAGGAGGGTTCACTTACCAAGCTGGAAACTACTCATTTGCCACTCTAAAGATTTCTGGTTGAAGGCCGGCCGTGAGGGGTTTGTTGGGACAGCCGTTAAAAGCTGGGATCAAAATGGATCTGTGGACATTGCAAAGAAAATCAGCTTTGAAAGCCTTAAGAACTTTGACCAATGCAATGACCAACCATGATTCCAATGGACCTATGATAAAACATACTGATCATCTCTTGACAGAGAGGAAATGGATTTGGGGTGCAAACTTTGGAATGTGTATTTTTTGAACATTACCAATATAGAAATTAGTTTTGTTTGACTATGCATATTTGTTGCAAGGATTTTGCTTTTCTTTTTTTCCAATGGGCAGCCAGTAGGAAATAAGCATGTATTAAGTGCTTATTATGTGCGTGGGCTAAGTGCTGGGGATATAAATACAAGCAAAAAGAGAGACATTGCCTGCCCTCAGAAAACTTATGTTCTAATGGAGACATAAAACATAAAAGGGAATTGAAAAGGGAGGAGGGGGAGAAAGGGACTCGCTCTGAGGGAAGGTGGATGAATCGTGATGGCAAAGTCTAGAGGAGCACAGTCAGAAGAATGAATCGTGGCCTGCCTCAACCTCTCCTCACCAAATAAATGGAGGCCCTTGGAAGGAACTTAGGCTATTCCTGGGTTAGAAGGCTCTAGGCATTGATGAAAGTTAAAGGATGAGAAGTCAGCTTTGGCATAGCAACAGTCTAAAAAGTCAGAAGCATATCTGCGAGGGAAATAAGTAGGTGGGCTAGGGGAGGGAGAGAAAATAGATTGTTTTTGAAAATAGATTTTTTTTTAAGTGAGGCAATTGGGGTTAAGTGACTTGCCCAGGGTCACACAGCTAGTAAGTGTTAAGTGTCTGAGGCCGGATTTGAACTCAAGTACTCCTGACTCCTGGGCCGGTGCTCTATCCACTGAGCCACCTAGCTGCCCCCGAAAATAGATTTTTAATAGTTGAAAAAAGTTAAATAAAAAAAGATGTCTCTGTGGTATGTGTGTGTGACCATTGCCACAGAGAGTACTAGTGATGCTACAAGATTGAGGAAATGTGGGGTTCAGTACAATAGACCTAAGATAGCAGGGGAATAGGAAATTGTGGATAAGACTGAACTGGAGAATATTCTTGGACCTCATACAAAAGTAGTTAGTGACGGCTCTTGTTATAAATATCTTTGACTCCCCTTGTTCACCGAACAATAACAATTTAGTGCTAAATCCTCCCAACAACCCTGCTTCTGCCTGCCCCATACCTGGATGACCCCAGATGCCAACAGAAGAGAATGCCCACACTTAAGCAGAAGCCTGTGGTTGATGCCAGTAGGAATTCCACTTCGGCTGCCATGACAACAGAAACATAGTGATTCTGGGCCTAGAAAAGAAGATGTAGAAAGGTTATCTAACAAGTGTTCGAGATTTGAGAGGCTGTAACTAAGTGAAAAAAGATAGATTGTTGATTTGAAGGATTTATAGAGAATAGGAGGTAATTGAACTCTCTGGAAGATTTTATGACTTTTTTTTTGCCCATTCCATTCATCTCCATCATTCATTCATTCATTTGCATTTATTGAGCATAGATTGTTTAGGAAACTAGGGAGTACCTGGGTAAATCACTAGGTAACTAGGGAAGGAGAAATTCTATAGTCCCTGCCTTCATGGGACTTATCCTATTCTCAAGGTACATTCAGGGGAAACTTAGGACAAGGAGAACTAATAAACAAAACCCTGGAAGAAAAGAAAAGTGAAAAGATTGCCTTAAAAAAATTAAGAAGACAGAATGCATTGTACCCTCATTGCTTTGGCCTTTCTTTTCTGATTCTAACTTTATGCACTCATGGTTCAAGTCCTGGCAACTATAGGATGAGGGGACTGAAGGGCTCTGAGTTAAGGATTTATTAGGGGCTTGACCTGAGCCTCATTCTAGTTAAGACTCTACCTCAAGTTTATAGGTCATTCTAAGCAAGTCTTTTGCTGTGGCCTTCCCATTAGCTCTTATTTCCCTGGTAACTCCTCTGTTGCTCTGGAATCTGGCCTCATCTCTCTGGGGGTGGTGGGCAGTGGTGGGAGGAGGCGGGTAGGAAACAGGGAGCCAGATCAACTCCAATACAAGCTGGTCCAAAAAATAATTTAGGCTACAGCCCCAGGCCCAGGCAGGCTCTAGTCTTCAAAGAACAGACACCGTTGGAATATATTTAACATGATTGTACATATCTATAACTTCTCTCGGATTGCTTGATGTCTTGGGGAGGGGTAAGGAGAGGGAAGGAGGGAGGAAAAATTGGAACTTGAAATCTTACAAAAATGAATGTTGAAAACTCTCTTTACATGGGATTGGGAAAAATACTATTAAGAATTAAAAAATAAAAAGAATGGACCCTGAGAGATAGATTGACAGGATGTGGGGTAGAGAAGAGGCTGGTGGAAGAGTTAAAAGCAGTGGTGATAGAAGCAGCCTTGGGTCACAAGTGCCTCTGAAAACATGGATGCCCTTCCCTTCTTTTCAGAGGTGGGAGAGTATGGGTTTGGACTATTGCAGATACTGTTGGTCACAAATGTGTGTTTATTGATTTTTGTTGTGTTACTATGATGTCTTTTAAAAATTGTTTTAAGAAAAAAAAAAAGAAGAAAGTAGGGGGCGGCTAGGTGGTGCAGTGGATTAAGCACCGGCCCTGGGTTCAGGAGTACCTGAGTTCAAATCTGGCCTCAGACACTTGACACATACTAGCTGTGTGACCCTGGGCAAGTCACTTAACCCCAATTGCCCCGCCAAAAAAAAAAATTGTTTTAAGAGATAGCTGCCTGTGTAAGAAGGCTGCAGGAATATATTAGAAAATAAAAGTAATCTAAAGACAGAGGAGATCAGAACACAGGGGTTTTTATTCTTTACTTTTTCTTTTTTTTTGCGGGGCAATGAGGGTTAAGTGACTTGTCCAGGGTCACACAGCTAGTAGGTGTTGTGTCTGAGGCTGGATTTGAACTCAGGTCCTCCTGAATCCAGGGCTGGTGCTTTATCCACTGTGCCACCTAGCTGCCCCCAACAGGGTTTTTTCCATATAAATATTTTGTTATTTTCCAGTTATATTCAGATATAGTTTTCAACATCTTTAAATAAGATTTCTAGTTTAAAATTTTTCTCCCTCCCTCCCCTCCCTCTCCCCTTCCCAAGACAGCAAGCAATCT
Organism: Dromiciops gliroides; assembly: GCF_019393635.1. Lineage (NCBI taxonomy): Eukaryota > Metazoa > Chordata > Mammalia > Microbiotheria > Microbiotheriidae > Dromiciops > Dromiciops gliroides. The sequence goes on from NC_057862.1 coordinate 122,277,254, forward strand.
TATAGAGGTTATATATGTACAATCACATTAAACATATTTCTGCATTAGTTATGCTGTGAAAGAAGAATCAGAGCAAAAAGGAAAACCCCCAAAAAAGAAAAACAAAAAAATAGAAATAATATGGTTTGATCTGCATCTAGATTGCATAGTTCTTTTTTTTTTTTTCCTGGATTTGGAGAGCATTTTCCATCATGAGTCCTTTGGAACTATCTTGGATCATTGTATTGCTGAGAAGAATCAAGTCTATCACAGTTGATCAGCACATAATGTTGTTTATACTGTGTATAATGTTCTCCTGGTTCTGTTCATCTCACTCAGTATCAGTTCATGTAAGTCGTTCCAGGTTTCTCTGTAATCCACCTGCTCATTGTTTCTTACAACACAATAGTATTCCATTACATTCATATACCACAACTTGTCTAGCCATTCCCCAATTGATGGGCAGCCCCATAATTTCCAATTCCTTGCCACCACAAAAAGAGTAGCTATAAATATTTTTGTACATGTGGGTCCTTTTCTCTTTTCTATGATCTCTTTGGGAAAAAGACCTAATAGTGGCATTTCTGGGTCAAAGGGGATGCACAGCTTTATAGCCCTTTGGAAATAGTTCCAAATTGCTCTCCAGAATGGTTGGATCAGTTCACAGATCCACCAACAATACATTAATGTTCTAATTTTTCCACAGCTTCTTGAACATTTATTATTTTTTTTTGTCGTATTAGCCAATTTGATAGGTGTGAGGTGGTACCTTAGAGTTGTTTTAATTTGCATTTCTCTAATCAATAGTGATTTAGAGCATTTTTTCATATGGCAATAGATAGCTTTGATTTCTTCATCAGAAAACTGCCTGTTCATATCCTTTGACCATTTCTCAATTGGGGAATGACTTGGATTCTTATGAATTTGATTTAGTTCCCGATATATTTTAGAAATGAGGCCTTTATCAGAAGTACTGGCTATAAAAATTGTTTCCCAGCTTTCTGTCTCCTTTCTAATTTTGGACGCATTGCTTCTGTTTGTGCAAAAGCTTTTTAATTTAATGTAGTCAAAATCATTCATTTTGCATTTCATAATATTCTCTTTCTCTTGTGTGGTAATAAACTGTTCTCCTTTCCAAAGATCTGAGAGGTAAACTATTCCTTCCTCTCCTAATTTACCTATGGTATGACCTTTTATGTCTAAATCATGTACCCATTTTGACCTTATTTTAGTATACGGTGTAAGATGTTGGTCTATAACAGGGTTTTTAAAAAGAGAAAATGTGTTTGCCCCTACCTTACTTTATTAGGTTAGATTTGGGGACAAAGAGGCTCCTAAATGGGAACAGGCTTCACTTCACCTCATCTCCGTCCAGAGGGGTTCCCTTGATCCCATAGAAAGAGTCTCACTGAGGAAGCATTTCTGGCAAAGCCCTCCTTGCCCTTTGGGCTGCTCCAACTTTCTCCTTACTTCCCTCCTGTCCTGTGGCTCTCTAGGTTCAGGAATACCAATTGCTTTCTTTTTAATCTGGCCAAGAAAAAGCCTTAACTTACTCTCACTTTTCTTAACTAATATATTGAGACCCGAGTTAAGGTATATAATGCTATCCATTCATCCTGAAGTTTGTTTTTAGTGGGGTAGGGTTTTAAAGAAGTAGACAGTGGGCTTATCTCCATTAGCTTTAATAGGGGAAAACTAGATGGTTCTGGGTAAGATGGGGCCAGGAGCCGAGCTCCTCATATTTGTCATGCTATTCTTTTATTTCTCTTCCATAATATATGGTGTGGGGTGGAAATTTCTGATGGATAATGATCTGACAATGTGACTTCACCTTTTTTTGCTGGCAAAAGAGAAGAATAGGGAGAACTTCCCATCCCCCTACCCCCAACACAGAGAGAAGGCCTTTTTTTGTGGGGGAGGGGGGAGGGGAGAGTGTAGCAAGTGACCACATGTCTCCCCGATTGCTAGTTGATGAGTGAGATTCAATGATAAAACTGTAAATACTAGTAATTCTAGTGCCAGAGGCAAGATAGCAAGAACCTTTTCAAAGTAACTTTTTACTTTTTATTTTATTTTATCTTTTCTTTCGGGGCAATGAGGGTTAAGTGACTTGCCCAGGGTCGCACAGCTAGTAAGTGTCAAGTGTCTGAGGTTGGATTTGAACTCAGGTCCCCCTGAATCCAGGGCCGGTGCTTTATCCACTGTACCACCTAGCTGCCCCAAAGTAACTTTTTAAAGACACATTTTGTTGGGGCAGGAGAGAGACCTGGAGAACACTTTAGACATTGGGATATAAGAGCCTCTGTGAGGTTTTTTTATATTGTCTTCTTTCTTGTTCTCCTTTGTATAGTGAAGTGATTACTCTACCAACAAATATTTGGCCCCTATTAAGTACCAGGGACTGGAAACACAAGCACAAAGAATGGAATAATCTCTGAGTAAAGAGTTTAGATTCTAATTTTTTTGTGTGTGAGGCAATTGGGGTTAAGTGACTTGCCCAGGGTCACACAGCTAGTAAGTGTCAATCTGAGGCAGGATTTGAACTCAGGTCCTCCTGAATCCAGGGCCGGTGCTTTATCCACTGTGCTACCTAGCTGCCTCAAGAGTTTACATTCTAATAGGGAAGACAGCAAGTGCATACATAATTATATACAGCATAAATAGAAAGTGAATAAATGTAATTATAGCCAAAGCAGTTAAATATAGGATAGTTTTGGGGAAGGACACTGGTAATTGGGAAAAACAGGAATGACTTCATGCAGAAGATGGTGTTTGAGCTGCATCTTAAAGGAAGAGAGAGATGCTGAGATAAAGGTGAGGAGGGAATGCATTTCATTTAAAAGAAAGAAAGAAAGAAAGAGAGAGAGAAAGAAAGAAAGAAAGGAAGAAAGAAAGAAAGGAAGAAAGGAAGAAAGAAAGCATTTATTTAAGAACTTACTACACCCTAAGCACTGTACTGTACACAGGAGGTACAAACACAAGCAATCAAAACAGTCCCTACCCTTAAGGAGCTTTCATTATAATGGGGGAAGTCAAACAAGTAAAGGAGTGTTGCAAAGCAGAGGCTTGGCAGAGACTGTGGGAAATGTTGTGGAGGCTTGTTGTGTCATTTCAGTTATGTCCAATTATTCATGACCCCATTTGGGGTGGGGTTTCTTGGCAAAGATACCAGACTGGTTTGCCATTTCTTTCTCCAGCTCATTTTATATATGAGAAAACTGAGGCAAACAAAGTTAAGTGACTTGCCCAGGGTCCCACACTAAGTAAGTGTTTGAGGCCCGATTTGAACTCATGAAAATGAGTCTTCATGATTCCAAGCCCAGTGCTCTATCCATTGTGCCACCTAGCTTTCTGGAGGGTTGAAATCCAGCAAAATAAGTAAAAAAAAAAGCTTATCTGTGAGATCTTAGGGAGCATGGAGAAAATCCAAGTTTCTGGTAAGAAGGAGGTAGAGATGGGCAGAGAGAATAGGACCATGGCAAAACTCTGGGAAGAAATGTTCATGTTTGTGGGTGAATCTTAGGTTCACATGAAAAATTCAATACTTTAAAAAAGGTACTATGTGGATAAAGACTCTGGGACATTGTGAGGTTGCTTCTGGGGAGACATAAAGGAGGGACCAGGGCCGGTCATGTTAGGGAGGAGCTCAGTTAGAGGTATAGCCTCCATCTGGGAGCTTCCAATTTTGACTCTTCTTGCTAACTAGGTGCTAAACTCAATGATAAGAATTCATTAAGCATCTATTATATTCCAGTCACTGTTTTTACCTGTCGAATAAGAAGTACTATGGCAACTTTTCAATCTCTGGGCCCTGGGACAAAGCCCTGGTTGGCTTACCCTTGTGAAGGTTATGCTCAGTGGGTCCACTGAGTCACCTCAGGCTTCATCTAATCTAGCACTAGGGTTAAAGGGGTACCAAGCTCTGAGAAGATAACTGTGTGGAGAAATTGCTTTCCTCTGAAGCATTTGGCCAACCCTGCCTGGATGATCTCAGCAGCAGCTACCCCAGCCCTTCTTAGTGGTATGATGGGTAATAAAATGTGAAGGGGGGGGGCAGCTAGGTGGCGCAGTGGATAGAGCACCGGCCCTGGATTCAGGAGGACCTGAGTTCAAATCCGGCCTCAGACACTTGACACTTACTAGCTGCATGACCCTGGGCAAGTCACTTAACCCTCACTGCCCAGCAAAAAAATTTAAAAATTTAAAAAAAAATGAAGTGGGAGCAAAGAGGAACTTCCCTCCATCAGTGGCCAAGGATATGCAGTGAAGAAATGGACACAGGAATGCCTACTTCAGGCATCTGGAGGGAAAGTCATAGAGTTCTTTCTCAAGAGATTCCTAGTTTAGGACTGCGTTCTATGCCTTCATGTTCTTGGCTGAGATTTTTAAACCTCACCTCCCTGCTCTTTTCCCACACATGCCTTCCCTCTCCATAGCAGCCCTGGCTTTCATTTGTTATGCAAAAGAAGGCCCCTTCCTATTCTCTTCCCCTATAGCTCCCCACTACCCAGCCACCCAACAGACACACAGAGCTTCAGTGGAATGCTGGTCTTTAGGTTAATATGTTCTCACAGTTCTGTGGCTTTAACAGGGTAGGAGGTAAGGGTGGTGAGACCCTGCTAGCTAATTATTTCCTCTACTCCATAAGAGACTTGATGCTTTCACTTGGATGGGTCAAAAGTCTCAGATCCAGAGGCCTTTGGTTCCAGAGAAGAGGCCACGTTATAAGAAGCCATAAAAAAAGCCATATTACGGGCAGCTAGGTGGCGCAGTGGTTAGAGCACTGGCCCTGGAGTCAGGAGTACCTGAGTTCAAATCCGACCTCAGAACATTTACACTTACTAGCTGTGTGACCCTGGGCAAGTCACTTAACCCCAATTGCCTCACCAAAAAAAAAAAAAAGCCATATTAGTAATCTCCTAGTGTCTGTTCACTTTTCTCTCCCTCAAAATCCCTCTTCTTGAAGTGAGTAAGTTCTGGGGGAAACAAGTTGCCTCCTCAGAGCTATGAATGAAGATAAATTTAAAAAGCTTCCAGAGGCCTACTGGAAGAAACCTTGTAAATCATCTAGTCCAAAGGTTCTTAATTTTTGGTGTGTGTTGTAGACCTCCCTATCGGCTGTCTGACAAAACCTGTAGACCTCTTCTTAGAAATGCACCCCTTTTTAGAATAATGTCTTTAAATGTATATAACAAAACATATCAGGTTACAAAAAGGAAACTAATCATATTGAAACACAAATATCAATATCTATATATATACCTATATCTTTTTCTATCTATCTATCTATCTATCTATCTATCTATCTATCTATCTATCTATCTATCTATTTTTTAAGAAAACAAGTCCATGGACCCCAGAATAAGAACTCTTGGAGTCTGATGTTTTCATTTTACAGATTATAGGATCATAATTATAAGGGACCCAAGGCCACCGAGTTGAATCCCCTTACTTTATGTATGAGGGAACCAAGACCCAATGGGATGAAGTGATCCAAGGTGACAGAGCCAGCAAGCAGGAGATAGGGCTGGAATTTGAACCCTTGATTCCAAATCCAGCAACTTTCCCACCGCACCACATTGTTCCTTGCAAGCCTTTATAGTTGTCATTAAACCTAAGAGACAGAAACTGGCATAGCCTCACAGGTGGACTACTAATTAAACGCTGGGTCTCTTCATTTTGTGCCAGGCACTGTACTAAGTAAGCACTTGACATACAGATACAAGCAATCAAAACAGTCCCTTCCCTCAAGGAGCTTACATTCTAATTAATGGGGCAATACAACAGGTAAATGAGCGTTGGCAAGCAGAGGCATGGCAGAGACTGTGGAAAGTGTTGCGGAGGCTTGGACCCCAGCAAAATAAGGCAGAAAGGTGGTATTAGTGGATAGAGCTATGGGTATGGAGTTAGGAAGACTCCTTTTCCTAAATTCAAATCCTTAGACATGGACTAGCTGTGTGACCCTGGGCAAGTCACTTAACCCTATTTACCTCAGTTTTTCATCTATAAAATGAGCTGGAGAAGGAAATGGCAAACTGCTCCAGTATCTTTGCCAAGATAACCCCAAATAGGGCAGCTAGGTGGCTCAGTGGATAAAGCACCAGTCCTGGATTCAGGAAGACCTGAGTTAAAATCTGGCCTCAGACATTTGACACTTACTAGCTGTGTGACCCTGGGCAAGTCTCTTAACCCTCATTGCCTGCAAAAACAAAAACAAACAAAAAAAGATAACCTCAAATAGGGTCACAAAGAGTAGTTCACAATCCAAACTACTGACCAAGAAGAAAGTGAGCTGTAAGTGGTGACTTGAGACTATTCCTAGAGCTGCCAGCATGAGGTGCCCTTGGCTAAGATATCTTACAGCTCAGGGCTGTTTTATATCTCTTTGCCACCCATTGCCCCAGTTCTTGGGTCAGGCTGCTACTTGCACCAAGATGGGAACTGGGAAGCTTCTGGTCCTGAACCAGTACAAACCCTCCCAATGGTGTTCTTTTTTATCTTTTTTTCTTGCTCCCTCTTTTCTTCTAGGGCAGCCAGATAGTACGGTGGTTAGAGCACTGGGCCTGGAATTAAGAAGAACAGAGTTCAAATTTGGCTTCGATCACTTACTTACTAGCTATGTGAACCTGAGTAAGTCATTTGACTTGTTTGTCTCAGTATTCTCATCTATAAGATGGGGATAATAATAGCTTCCCCAGGTTCAAATGAAATAATAACTGTAAAGTGCTCAGCATAGTGTCCAGCACATAGTAAGTGCTATATAAATATTAACTATTCTCCTTCCTTCTCTGACACACTTTCTCTTTCCCTGTCCCCTTTTCTACCTCTCCTTCTCTTTCCAGTTCTCTACTTTTTTTTTTTTGTTAGGGGTAAGAAAGTGGTCAATGCATGGGTTCACTTCCTTCCTTGGAGGCCCTGGCTCTTCCTTCAGATGTGATGTTCCATGGTGTATCTTTAAGAAAAAAAATGCTAGCTTTCTTCCTTCCTTGTAACAATGGCGCCCCCTTACTTGACTACATTGGCCAAGAGAGTGAATGATGTGTCCTCTTGGATTTATTCCAGCTCTTAGAATCACGATTCTGAGGGCTGGGAGGAAAGTCTGGGGGGAAGGTGGGGAAGCCTTACATTTCCCCTGCCTCTTCTCAAACATAGTGTCAAATAAAGCACTTTTCTTCGAATGTTGACCTTTATCAAAGCTGTTGGTTCATCCTTCTCCCCCAGCTATCCCCCAATTAGCCAAGAGCAAAACCATCCTGATGCAGGTAGCTTGGTGCATGGACTTTGTCACTGGATACCTCTTTGTCTCTAAATCCAGAAAACTTTATTCACCAGGTCATGTAGGCTTTTGTAGCATTCATGAAATTCCTAACATCGAAGAGGGTATAGACAGCAAAGGTCCCTTTCAAAATGAAAATGCTTATGTTTTGTCCTATTAGCACATTAGCATGGATTTAAAAAAAACAGATTAGTTAATATCTTTTAGATTTATAACATTAGCTAGGAGATACTTTGGGCCTGGAGGGGTTGAAAGTTGGGTGGGGAAGTGTCAAGTCTAAGGAAATTGAGGGAACCAGCGAAAGAAGGGTTTATGGTCAGAAAGAACAGGTTCAGGTCTTGGGGCATCGATGCCAGTAATTTTGAAAGTGAGGGTGGGATATTGAATATAAACTTTGCCTTCAAAATGCTCGTCTTGCCCATGGAGTTAGTTCATCTAGATTATAGGCATCATTATTTTCAGGGCCTCTCTGAGTAAGTTGGCAATAGGGCACTCCTCTGCCAGCCCCCTGAATAGTGAATTGTATGTATGTGGTGTTTAGTTGATGTTTGTCAAATCAAAGAACTGATCTAAAAGGATCTAGTTAGATCAGAAAGAATAGTAACAAAAGGGTAGGTGATGAGTCTGTCAAATGTTCTAATGATCATAAAAGGTATAAGCACAGGGAAATGCCTTTATGAGAGAGGAATTCTGGTCTCATCATGCACCAGAACTATAACTATATGGGACTTTACCTTGGCATTATGGGTTGATTCTCAAAGTGACCTAATGCCTGATTTGCCTGAAATTGCTTTTTTCTCAGATTCCAGATCCCATTTGGAGCTCAGGAAGGAATATAGGTTTCAGAGTACCATTCAGCTGAAATGGTTCTATGGTGTGCTGTAACCCTAGACACTACTAGAGTTAGAAAAGAGGAGTCTTGAGTTCTAGTCCTGCTTTTGTCATGGACTAACTGTGTGGCCTTTGACAAGTCATTTAATATCTCTAGGTCTCAATTTTCTTACCTTAAAAATGAAGTAAATGGGGCAGCTAGGTGGCGCAGCGGATAGAGCACTGGCCCTGGAGTCAGCAGTACCTGAGTTCAAATCCGGCCTCAGACACTTAACACTTACTAGCTATGTGACCCTGGGCAAGTCACTTAACCCCAATTGCCTCACTAAAAAAATAAATGAAGTAAATGGACTTAGACGATTCCTATAATACTTTCCAGCCCTAATGTACTATCATCTAGGTCATCATACTATCATCCTGCTTTGCCTGTGTCATCCCCAGATGAGTGCCATAGAAGTTGGAGGGAAAGGATTCTGGGAAGAACATGAGTAGAAGGCATAGGCATATGTAGCCTGTGGCCCAGAACTGGAACACTAGGCTCACACTGATCCAGCTTGGTTTAGTGGGCTTTTCTGTAACATCTATGTAACTCATTCCTTAACCCAGGGTTTTCCTTGTGAACATCAGAATTTGTCTGTGTCCTCACAAAAAATGAAAAGGACCCTCATTCCCCATGCAAGCATTCAGACTAACAAGATATTCGATATAGGACAGATTTTATTTCATCTGACAGAAAATGCAAAGGACTCATACCTGAATTCATAAATGGTCAAGCTAACTATTCTTCCTTCTTCAGAAGAAAACTTTATATCTGATCATTAGATCCCTAGGTCTTCTGCCTTGGAGTCCATGGGCATCTTCCTTTGTAGACCAAGCTAAAGGGTATATTGAACTAGTTTGATCTTCTTCGTCTAAGTGTTGATGTGGTATTAGCAGAGCAACCCGGATCTAGGACAAAAGAAATGCACATTTTCCCACAATATCCTCAATACCAAAAGAAAAGGATTCATTATTAGAGTATAAGCACCTAGCCTCTCAAATAATTGACCTTGCCCAGATAATTTCATATCTTGTTCAAGAGGAGCTTCTTTTGGGAAGTATGTGGGCCCACCAATGACACTAATACCACATTGCAGTAAGAAAAGGGAATAAGGAGTCTCCCTCTCCACTGGAAATCTGATATATTTACAACACAAAAAATCAATACTATCTATACCTAGAAGAGGGATTCTTTAACAGAATAGTACCCTAGGGCCCCAGGGAAAGTCATCTTCCTCTCCTTAATTCTGTCTCTCATAGGAGTCCCAATTATATTCAAATGCATTCAATAAATATTATATGAGCATCTTCTGTGTGCCTAACAATGTGTTTACCCAAGACCTTCAATCTGAGATGGGAAGGACCTTGAAGTTAAGACCAAATTAATTCAGAGACCTGGCATTTCCTCCCTCCCTGGTTCCCTAGCCTCTCTCAAATCCCCTTCCCTCCCCCACACCTTTCTCTTATCCCCTGGGATACTTTCAATCCAGTGGCACATGGCTGTGGGCCATCCCTGCACATGGTGTTTTTCTCCTTCTCTCACTTTCTCTCTCTCTCTCTCTCTCTCTCTCTCTCTCTCTCTCTCTCTCTCTCTCTCTCTCTGTCTCTCCATCTCTCAGCCTTTTGATTTCTTGTTCCTGTCCTCCTCCTGGAAGGGGTGTCATCGGATCATACTAAGCCTGGGAGGGAAGGTCAGGGATCCATGCTGGGACCTGTACAGGCTGCCATTAACCTGTCACTTCTGCTTCTAGTCGGATAAACAGCAATACAAATGAAAGGAGAGGAAATGTGGTAATTGGAAATTAGATTTCTCAGTGAACAGGATGGACAACTGGAAACAGAAGCATTGCGATTCACTGGGGTCAGCTGGGCCCAGTGGCATCCTTCATCCCAACAGAGAGACCTTGGTGTGTTCAGTGGACTAGGCAGTAGTACTTCCAGGCTACTCGCCTGGATATATTCCTTGAAGTTGGGGAAAGAGACCTGAGTTTTCCATAGGGTGGCTTGCTACCTTAATACATATAGGGAAAGAAGAGGGAAGAGAGCAAAGCTGGATATTGCTTCCTGGGGGAAGATTGTGACCTGCGGCTGATTGATATAGAAATTATAGTCCCCTTGCCCCATCCTACCTCCAAAAGGACCAAGGAATAGTAAAGTATGGAGGGGTATAAACTCCAAACTGAGACTAAGGAAACATTACTCTGGTCCCGGCTCTGTGACTCATTCCCAGTTTGATACTGACCAAGTTATTTTTTTACCCTTGCAGCATTGGCGTGTGCATATTTACATGTATGTTGTGTATGTGTATATGAGAGAGAATCCTTGTTCTAGTCCTGATTCTGCCACTTATTCACTGTTTGACCTTGGGTAAGTTGTTTTACTGCCAGAAGTCATATGTGTGTATATGTATATATAAGCCACATATACATATAAACACATACTCGTGAATGTGTGTGTGTGTGTGTTTGACTAAATGATCTTTGGTATCTTTTCCCTTTAAAATTCCATACTATGATGTGAAGACCTCTAGTCAAATACTCACAGAATGTTAGAGCTGGAAAGGACCTTAGAGATGTAGTCCTATCTCCCCCTTCCCAAACCCAATTTACTGATGAGAAAACTGATCCCTGAGAAGTTATGATCTGCTCAAGGTAATTCTGCAGTAAGAATACAAGTCTGCCGATTCTCTCTTTCTACTGTGCCATTCAGCTGTTCAATTTGGTCTTTTAAATTTCGGGTCTATTTGTAGAATATTTTTTATCCCTTACCCCCTCCCTTCTACTTATTGAATGGAGGCCAGAACAATCCCATTCCCTTTCTCTATTAATGTTCATGGTACTTGATGGAGAAACCGTGCTCCCATCAGTCTGGGGGAAGAAATCGGTATTTAATGGAGCTGGAATAGAAGTTCCCTAATTGAGGGAGAGGGGAGTAAAGAAGGAGAAAATGTAGCTTTCTCTTTCTAAGTGCTTCCACCACTCCCATACCCCCATACCTTCCTTTTAGAGGGACTCAGGCACTTCATGGTCCTCGCCCCAGACAACAGGTCCCAGGCTGCAGGGGAGGGGGAAGGGAGGGCAGCTCCATCAGTATGCAGAAGGGGTCCATGCTGGATGCTGGATTAGCATAAAACACTCGAGGAGGTAAATAGACCTACTAGAAGACACTGTGTGCTGTGCCGGGAACGGGCTTTGTCCTGGGCACTATTGTCCCAGCCTCCTCTGCACAGTGATGGAGTGGGGCCCTGAAGTTGGTCTCTTATACTTTTGACTGCCAGATGAAAGGGGGGAACATAAAGAGAGGAGGGGGGGAGAGTGGAGGACTTTTTTTTTTTTATCCATCCAGACGAAGTTACAGACTCTGTTAAACGTCAATTATGGCTGAATAAAGACGTCTGCTTTGGGCTTAGCTTTGGCTCCTTTCAGCCCAGGAGGTGTTTCCAGTCCAGATCTGGGATGCCTTTGGCAACCTAATTTGGAGATTGTAACTCTATAAACAGACGCTGGCATTAATCAAAGCTGGGGAGAATGCTAAATCAGTACGGAGGCTCCTGCTCTGGCTCTGGCTCAGCCTGGTGTCTTGGAATGTGGGGTGAGAAAGTGGGAAAGAGAAAAGGAGGAGGCATTTCTCCCCTCCCCTGGGACAGGCAGGGGGCTTGGGGACAGAGGGGATCTGGGAGTCACACAGACCTCTTTTTGTGGCATCTCTGACTTGAGACATGTCTAGTCTCTGGGAGACTCCATGATGTTCCACCTCCTCTTGGGGGCTACCTGATCTGAATTGTATATCAATGATGCTTCCTTTGGGAAGCCTACAGCCTTTCCCCGGGAGAAGTAGGGGTTAGGTTACTGGTTAAAGCCAATATTTCCGTGTGTGTGTGTGTGTGTGTGTGTGTGTGTGTGTGTGTGTGTGTGTGTGTGTGGTGTGTGTGGTGGGGGGGGGGGCCTGGAGTGAAAGAAATTGCAAAGAGAGCTCTTGTTATGACTTATGGGCAAAAGTTAGGAATGCTCCTTATTTCTTGCAAGCTATGTTCCTTAAACCACATAGAGGGCAAAAGGGACCGCCTCCCGCTCCTGACCCCCACACTCACTAAAGTTGGAAGGTATTGGATGGGCCATGGAATACTGGGGACAGTGCCCTTGTTTCTATGATCCTTAGGAAGACTAAAGAAGGCCAGACCGATCTCTAGCTGAAGGATACACTAACTTCCCTAAATCGTTCTGCCTTTGTCTTCCTTTTAAGATAGTCCTAGCTGCAAAGAGCTTAATTCTTCATGGTTTTGAGTTTGGGTGCGTTTCTCATTTCCATCTTCAGTTTTTCTTCTCAAAGCCACAGACCTAAACGATACTAAATTCCTATTTCCTCCAGTATGTCCTTTGATCCTCAATACCAGGTAACACTCCCTATTAGAATAAATTCAGGGGGCAGCTAGGTGGTGCAGTGGATAAAGCACCGGCCCTGGAGTCAGGAGTACCTGAGTTCAAATCCGGCCTCAGACACTTAACACTTACTAGCCGTGTGACCCTGGGCAAGTCACTTAACCCCAATTGCCTCACCAAAAAAAAAAGAATAAATTCAGATGCCAAGGCTGCCAAAAGAAGATGACTATTCAGAGACAGTTTGGGGGAACAATAGAATAGGGTACCAGGAAAATAAGATACTATCAGGGACTTGCCATTTGCCTAAAAAAATGAAAGTTTAGGATTAGGTCTAGGACAGCCGTGTTCAGGACTGAGTTCAGATTGCATTCAGGATGGGAACTTGATTTTCTGACCTGAGAGGACCTAGAATGAGATGCTGGAAGGTGAGAAGAGGAAGAAGATTATCTTTTTTTTTTTTTTTTTGCGGGGCAATGAGGGTCACACAGCTAGTAAGTGTCAAAGGTCTGAGGTTGGATTTGAACTCAGGCCCTCCTGAATCCAGGGCCGGTGCTTTATCTACTGCAGTTTTTCAAATCTCCTTATTTAATATGCTTTAACAACGGTCTTTGGTTTCTTGGCTGTAATTAGCCAAGGCTCTGGATTGATGATGGTAATCCTGAGGTTTTTGGTTCTCCTTTCTCAGTAACTATATCCAATCCTCTGTTGTCATTGTCCTCCTGAGAATGTATGTCTTAGCTCATGCCTATGGGTATGTATCCTAGGTGGAATTATGGGAGTCTGTATGAACCAAGGCACATAGCTACTTTGTACATTAATGCATGTATAGTTATGTACCAACATAGAAGGCAGCCCTGAGCAGAATCAACAACAACAAAACTTATGAGGGAGCCAAGAGACTTCAGTTCAAATCTCAGCTCTTTCATAAACCATATAGGAAAGAAGTTGCTCCACCTTTCCTGGCTTCAGTTTCTCCATCTGTATGATGAGGGCTTTGGATGATCTCTGAGTCTCCTTTTCTCTCTAGCAGTCTATACTTCTGCATGTCCACTTAAATACTGACCCTTCTAATTTACCTCAATCTACCTCACACAGAATTCTTTATATAAATGCAGCCAGCTTGCTTATCAATAGGAAAATACAGGGACACGTTCCTTAGAAGCTCAAGGTTGGGCAGCTAGGTGGCACAGTGGATAAAGCACCAGCTCTGGATTCAGGAGGACCTGAATTCAAATCCAGCCTCAGACACTTGACACGTAATAACTGTGTGACCCTGGGCAAGTCACTTAACCCTCATTGCCCTGCAAATAAAAAAGAAAAGAAAAGAAAAGAAAGAAAAAGAAGCTCAAGGTCATTGGTAGGGTTAATACCCCCACAGGACTTAAGTCCAAGATTTTTTCATAAAGACATTTCCAAGATAGACTTCAGCAAATGAGGTAATATATGCAAAGCACTTTGCAAATCTTAAACTCCCATAGAAATGCTAGCTGTCATTATTATTAAATTCTAAAGTAGTATGTAAATGCTAGCTATTATTATTATTATTATTTTATGATATACCTATAGTAGGCACACACAACAAGGGTTGGGGACTAGTGCTTAATCCTGCTGCTAGGAAGATATAAAGGTCTTGCCATAGGAAGGCCTAAGCAGAAAAGCAATCTGACCCAAACCAGTTCCTGAGCCTGTGGATGCTTTGTGTGTAGTTCTTCCTAAGACTCTAATGAAGTGTTGGTTGGGTTCTGGAGGTGATGGAGCACAAGCATTGACTTAGTTATCAACACCACTCTTTCTTTCCCAAACCCTTAGAAATCGACACAAAAAATATGAGGAAAAGCCATTGTTCAATAGATAGGCCAGAGGAGAAGGACAACCAGTTTTCAAGGAACAAATGCAAATGATCAGTAATCACTTGGAAAAAATGTTCCAAATTGCTAATAATAAGATAAATGCAAATTAATATAATCCTGGGGTTTCACCTTGCTCCCAGCAAATTGGAAAATATGGAAATAGAAAACATTAGGCATACTGATAGAGCTGGGTAATGGTCTAACCATCCTAGAAAAGTTTGTAATGATGCAATAGGCAGTGTCCATAGCTTGCTAGACTTAGAGTCAGTCAGTCAATAAACATTTATTAAGTGCTTACTATGTACCAGGTCCTGTGCTCACTGCTGGGGATACAAAAAGAAGTAAAAGATAATCTCTGTCCTTGAGGAACTCACAATCTAATAGGTAATAATAATCTAGTGATTTCAAGTGAGGAAGACCTAATTCACATCCCTCCTCTGATACTTACCAGCTGTGGGACCATAGGTAAATCACTTATCCTCTCTGTGTTTCGGATTCCTCACCTGTAAAATGAAGGAGTTGGACCCTTCCAACTAAAAATCTATGATCTAAGAAAATGTACAATTTTTTTCATATTCTTTGACCCAGTGATCCCATTACTGTTCATAGAACCCCTCCCTCCCCAGGTCAAATATCAAAAGAAAAGTTCCATGTAGAATTAAATATCTATAACAGCACTTTTTGTGGTTCTGTAGGAAAGAAAATAGGTCGATAGAATGAAATATCAAACTCTATGAAAAAAATGGCTATGAAAAATTCAGAAAAACATGGAAAGGCTTATATAGGCTGGAATAGGATGAAAAAAGCAGAACCAACAGAATACTATACACGATGACTTCAAAAATGTAAGTGAAAACAACACTGAATGATATTAGCATTCAAATTAAATGAAAATCCCAATCTTGGCTCTGGAGAACTGAGGCTGATATATATGTCCCTCATCTCAGCAGAGTTGGTGGACAACAGGTACAAAATGTTGCATACATTATCAGATGTAATTATGTGACAGCTTGGTTTGTTCAACTGTTCTTTGCTATGTAATCAGGTCTGCTTGACTCTAGGTCACAAAATGGAGATGTACCCAGAAAGGAAAAGAGTGAAGAAAAAAGTCAAGGATCTGGGCCTGTAACTTGGGAGTAATGTGGCCTGAGTTGGGAAAGAGGGGAGCCCATGTGGCCCTTCCATCCGTAGCATGGTTCTCTCACTAAAAGCTATTAAGGAGTGTCATCTCATTTCCTCAGACAGGAATGCCTCCAAAGCTATAGCCGGTGCTGACTCAGGCCCTTTTGAAAACACAGACAGTTCTAGCTATCTGGCCAATGTTAAAAAGCTCCTCCTGGGGGCAGCTAGGTGGTGTAGTGGACAAAACACCGGCCCTGGATTCAGGAGGACCTGAGTCCAGACACTTAACACTTACTAGCTGTGTGACCCTGGGCAAGTCACTTAACCCTCATTGTTCCACCAAAAAAAAAATAATAAAATAAAATAAAAAAGTTCCTCCTATCCATATAGTAGGTCAACTGGAAGCAGTTCCGGAATGTCTATGCATGCTCCAGTCCCCCTTCTCCCAGAAGCAGCACCTCAGTGTCATCTCTGGATGATGTCAGCCTACCAAACTTAGAGGGTCTGAGCATGTCCCAGACCTCCATTACACTCCACAGTGTACCTTCCGGATTCTCACTCTGACTGCTTTAGCCCCTTGTAGTTTTTCCTGGCCTCATCTTAGTACCATGACCTCCCACTATTTCTAGGAGAGTCCCGATCCTTCTACCTATCTTGGCATAGGCTTAGGAAAGTTAAAAAAACAAAAAACAAAAAATAACTCTTTGTCTCCTGGTTTGCTTAAAATAAGGCAAGTTTTTTCAAAAGAAAATTTTCCTAAGAAGTTTTCCTAAGGGTGTTTCTTTCTCCCCCTCCCCAGCAGTGAGGGTTAAATGACTTGCCCAGGTTCACACAGCTAGTAAGTGTCAAGTGTCTGAGGCCAGATTTGAATTCAGGTCCTTCTGAATCCAGAGCTGGCCGGTGCTTTATCCACTGTGATACCTAGCTGCCCCCTTCCTAAGGATCTTAGGAGAGATATAAGGAAGCCCAAAGCATAGCAATTTATGATTTTATATCATACAGGGATTTTTTTAAAATGTAAATTTATATCTATCCAGATGTTATGTAGGCTGGTATAGGCAGCAGGGATTCTAGGATCACTGGTTTAATAAGGGACCTTAAATGTCCTCCAGGTTCTTAGTTGACCTCAATCTATGGAACTCACTCATTATACAGATGAGGAAATTGAGGCCTAAAGAAGTCTAATGATGTACCCATTGTCAGGATTTAGAAATGAAATTTTCTGAGCTGGAGGGAAGAAAACTCCATTTCTTGACCTGTGAGGTACTAGGCTTATAGCTGGCTTTGTCAGAGAACTATTAGATCACCACAACATTCAAAAGCCATGTTATATAGAAGCAGAAGGGTTCTCCTCCTGTTCATTGTCTGCCAGTGTCAGCTCCAGAGATTAAGGAATGGAAGGAAACAGGGAATTCTGGGACCAATTCACTATGACCGTCACTGCAGTGTTTTTCCCTTATCTTCTTCCCTTTTTGCATGGGGTCCATTCCTTTTGAAGGAAAGTGTGGAAAAGGTCACTTATGGGAAAGGTATACATGCATAGAGACATTGTTCCTGGGAGGAGGTGAGGAGGAAGAATTCTGTCATAGAAACATTTGTCCCTGCTATGACTTGACCATCCAGGAGAGGAATAAAAAAGATAACCTGAAAAGATAGAAGCATAGAGAAATAGAATTTTAGTACTGGCAAGCATCTTAGGTACTATCGAGGCCAATCTCATCATTTTCCAGCTGAAGACACTGAAACCTTGGGGTGGAAAGTGGACCAAATGAAGCCACGCAGCTAGATGGTAATAGTGGGTAGAACCCAGATTTCCTGATTCTTAGACTACACCTTTACAACTCTACCACATTACCAATGATAGAAAGTAAAACAGAATTCAAGAAGAAGCAAACCCTGGAAATAGCGCCAAAGGGTCACATGGGGAATTCTTGGAATTTGAGTTCTATACCCCACCAAATAGCAAGAGGGGAATGGTATTTTTGGGGATAGAAGTGGGATAATGGAAACTAAGGTTTTTGAGGCTACTGACCTTCAGATATTCCAGAATTCATCTGAATGTGCTATCCCCATCAAAGTGAACTAGACTAGACTAGGATAAGTCTTTCTAGAACTGAAAAGGGGGGCAGCTAGGTGGCGCAGTGGATAGAGAACGGGCCCTGGAGTCAGGAGGATCTGAGTTCAAATCTGACCTCAGACACTTAACACTTACTAGCTGTGTGACCCTGGGCAAGTCACTTAACCCCAATTGTCTCACTTTAAAAAAATAAAAGAACTGAAAAGGACCATAGAGAAAATTTGTTCAGCTCCTCATTTCACAACTGAGAAAACAAGGGCTCAAAAAGATTGTCACTTGTCCCATATCACACAGACATTCCCTATGGAAGGGAAAACATTTATTTCCAAAATACTGTCACTGCTCAGAACACTTTGAGAATTGCTCTTCTGGTATATAGCAAATTTTCTGAATATCCTCAATGGTGGCAAATCTTGTGTCCCATTTTCCTCAGTTACTAGTGCCCTAGCCCCCCTCAAACTACTTAGTATTTAATTACTTTGTGTTATCCTCTTTATGTTTATTTTGTGTATATTTATTAATGGCTAGCATTCATATGGTACTTTAGGGTCTGCAAATATTTTCTTATCCTCCCAACAAACCTGGAAAGTAGGTGTTATCATTATCCCAATTTTACAAATGGGGAAATTGAGGCAAACAAAGGTTAAATGACTTCCCCAGCTTCCCTGGCAAGAGTCTGAGGGTAGAATCTGAATTCAGGTCTTCCTGACTATTGCTGACTATTTTGGGGTTTTTGTTTGTTTGTTTTGTTTTGTTTTTTGCTGGGCAATGAGGGTTAAGTGACTTGCCCAGGGTCACACAGCTAGTAAGTATCAAGTGTCTGAGGTCAGATTTGAACTCAGGTCCCCCTGAATTCAAGGCCAGTGCTTTATCCACTGTGCCACCTAGCTGCCCCCTGACTATTTTCAACAGTTATCTATATGTACTTCTTGTCTCCACTCATTTAGAGCAGGGAGTGTTTCATTCACTGTATTTGTGATCCCCAGTCCTCAGGACAGTGTTTGGCTCAGAGGAGGTTCTTAATAAATGTTTATTGGTTGACTGAATGATATACGGCTTCTAAAACGAATCAAACTCCCGCCTTATCCCAGACCCTAAACATATCTTTTTTAGGTGGCCAAAATATACATTCCTGGTTGATCTCTTTTGTACCACTCCATCCTATAGTTCCCCCCACTCCCTCTTAAAAAATCCTCCTCGTGGCTTCCTCAGCAACTAAATTTACTTTCAAAGGAGCATTACTAAGCAATCATGACCCAGGCACATTTTGAAGAGAATATCAAACAGTTTTCTTCTAGACTTTTTGTTTAAGAAATGACAAAGCAAAAAAAATTAGATTTTTTAAAAAAATGTGTTTTATTACTAGCTCAGATGGTTAATTCCTAATGAGAAATTTCCTAAATTGTCTCCACTGGTGGCAGCATTTTTCAAATAAGTCCATAGTTCTCTGTGGAGGGGACAGCACTCATTTGGATGCTAAGCTGTGTGTGTGTGTGTGTGTGTGTGTGTGTGTGTGTGTGTTTGGAGTCAGCCTTACCTGATATTTATCTTAACACCTAGTAAAGTGAACACTTTCTGCAGGCGTCCAACAAGCAACTTGATATCTAGGGATATTTCCTAAAGGCTCCTTTGGGTTAACTCCTTGCTAAAAGTTGACTGTGGCCCTTTCTAAGGCTCTGCGAGTGTGCTCAGGGGACTGTGTAAAGAGATATCGATACAGAATGGCCCCCATGCTTATTCCTGTGAGAATACCTTACCTGGGTGAGAAGGGGGAAGAATTGCCTTCTGTTTCTGTCTTACCTGATCCAATGACTGTGCCTACCTCTGTTCAGGGGAGCGAGACCTCACCTCTTTCTCTGTGATGACTGGATGGCTGGCGAGACAGACAGGCCGAGTGACAGCTGGGATGGTTTAATTGCTCCTTGGTTGGTCGGTCTCGCTCCCTCCCCTGTCTCAGATCTGCATTTCAATGTGAGAGGACCCATAAGTAGGATGCTGCTCAAAGGGGTTAGAATGATTAATCATTTAAAAAGCAAGATCTTAATTACAGGCCGCAATTTTTGCTATTTAAGGAGTCCATTAGTTGCCAGAAAGAAGAAGAAATAAAATTATCACAGGTTATTCTTCTAAAGTAAAATGGAATGGGGAAGAGAGAGGAGTGGGGGCAGGGTTGTGAGTAGCATCAGCTGCTTCTTTTAGCCGGGAGGAGGCCTGGGGGACCAAACCTTGTTTAGAGGTGTCTGGTGGGAGGTGGGAGGTGGGAGATTGGGTACTTAGATGTGTGGAAGGGAACAAGAAGTACCATTTTGGGAGCACATAATCCGCTGCTGAAGGGGAGGGGCGGTGGATGGGGATTTCAAATGGGATTCATTTATTGTTTCTGAAGTCCCTGGGAGGGTGAAGCCTTCCTGGTCCCCACCTCATCCTGAGGGAGCCCCCAGAGACTGGTGGAAACTGTTGTTCTCTGTGGGCCTGCCCTGAAAACTAGGGTTGGAATTCCACCTGTTGGTAGCCCCTGAGAGTTTTGCCCTCCCAGGGTTTGGCAGCTGGCAGACAGACCCTTCCTAACCCTTGACCCTTTCCCTGCATCAGGATGAGGGGTTAATTGCCACATCCCTCCCCTCTGACCCCCCTGTGGGTTTTCCCTCTTGTCTGGTCATTTAGCCATCACAGTATACAAAAGGGGGAGATTAAACAGAGCCCAGGCCCTTCATGCAGTAGTGGATTAATTTACTGATCCCCTGGGGATTAGAGGTCACCAAGATCAAGCACCACATAGCCCCAGAGCCCCTCAACAGCAAGGGATCCAGGCTGAGCTAGGCCAACAGGAAAACCTTGATTCAGGAAGGGAGTGTGATACAGTGGAAAGAACCATGTGCTGCAAGCTGAGACCCTGGGTTCAAGACCCCGCTCTCCCTCTAATAAACTTTGGAACATAGAGTAAGCCAGTTCATACTTCCAGGCCTCAGTTTCTTTACTGGTTAAATTTTAGTGTTGGAATAGGTCAGGGATTCTTAATCCTTTTTTTTTTTTTGTAATGGATCCCTATTGTAGTCTGGTAAAGCCTATGGCCCCCTTTTCAGAATATTTTTAAATGTATAAAATAAAATATATGGATGGAAAAGGAAACCAAAGGTTAGTGAAATAAGGATAGATTTTTTAACCAGTTAAGTTTACAGCCCCCGAAATCTAGACATGGACTTCAAGATCTCTAAAGAATCCTGCAGCTCTGAGTTGATGATAGGATGCTTTCCTCTCTTTGTTATAGCTACAATAGTAGACTTGTACCAACCTATACAGGAGGTGCTGTGCCCCAGGAGA
Source organism: Dromiciops gliroides (assembly GCF_019393635.1). Lineage (NCBI taxonomy): Eukaryota > Metazoa > Chordata > Mammalia > Microbiotheria > Microbiotheriidae > Dromiciops > Dromiciops gliroides. The sequence goes on from NC_057862.1 coordinate 122,298,128, forward strand.
CCTAGAAACAGAAGGGGTTTTTGGATTCCTTCATTCACTCCTAGACACAAGTAGCCTCCCCAGATAGACCCAAGTGCCTCACATCTGTGGCCGGTTGTTGAAATTTAGTAATTCATTACTCTCTTTTCATTCATTCCTCATCAGGCAATTTCTTTTGTCCTTATTAACTAGTCTAGAGGCATCTTTGTTCTTCATAGAGACCCCCATTCTTTCACCTTATTGGTGCCACCTCAACTCATTTTTATTCTTTCTTTTGACTCACTATTTCTATCTGGTTTTCTCCCCAGCAAGTTGCAAGAATTCCAGAAATCCATATCCAGATTGCAGAATGTGGTTGTTTGCTCCAGATTTTGTAAAACATGTCATATAAAAATATATAACTTGAGTGAACCATTGACTTAAATTTAAACTTGGACTGAGTCATTCCTGAAGCCATCCTGGTTGCTATGATAAAATGTATATACTTAAAATAACCTTGCAAATAAGTTATCAATGCTTACCAGCCCACTCATGGAAAAAAACTTTCTTTTTACAAGTTTGCCCTCCCCCAAAACAAAGAACACACATAATGAATGAAAAAAAAAGGGAAAGAGAAAGGGAACAAATCTATAATTTCCTTGGTGAAGAAGCTCCTTTTACCTATGCAGGTAAGCACCTTCTCTGCTATTTTTAAGTCTTGGAGAGTTGCCTAGAATGAAGTTTCTTAAACTGTGGGTCTCAACCCCAGATGGAGTCGAGTAACTGAATGTTGGGATCCCGAAAAATTTGGCAACAGTAAAAGGTAATGTATACCTATTTTATAAACCTATATACCTGGGGTCACATAAAAATTTCTTGGGTGTAAAGGGGTCGAGATTGGAAAAAGTTTAAGAAGCCATGGCCTAGAATGCTGAGGTTAAGTGACTTCACCAGGGTCACATTCAATATATGTGAGAGGTGACACTTGAATCCAGATCTTCCTGTCTTTGAGGGTGACACTCTATTCATGCTATCTCTTTAAAAAGAAGGAAAGCTGTCTACAAATATTTGATCCTTTCCCCCCTCCTCATCCTCCCCCACTCCCCATCTCATCCCCATTCCAGGCCAGTGGGAGAAGAATTATTTGCAAGGAACTTTTTGGTTTTTATGTTCACATTAATGTCATTTTTTGATAATTTGTTTTCTAGCATGTTGATTCCTAAAGCTCAAGGATCATATTTATTTAACTGCCTACAAAGCTCGGTTCAATTTAATTCTCTATTGGTCTGAATATAGGTAATTTCCTGAAAATGAAGAAATTAATTTGGGAAAAAAGTATAGGTATACACTGAAAATACCCATTTCAGACTGTACTCAAGTTCTATACAAGCAATATTGCGGGGAGTGGGGGTGGCGCGGAGTGCAGCTTATGGTCAGGACAATATGGTAGGATTTGATGATGCTCTGGATAAATGATTGCATAGAGACAGATGAACCAGAATGGAAATGGAAAGGAGTGCCAGCACAGATAGAGAAAACAGAACTCAAATCCCCAAATTAACTTGTGTAGAATCAGATCATCAACTGCAAAGCAACTACTGATTCTTACACACACACACACACACACACACACACACACACACACACACACCTCTTCCAGTGTTGGGGAGAGAAAGAATGAATGTGTGTCCCTTTAATTGCCACGCGCTTGCCTCTCTCTCTCTCTGTGCATATCTGATGCTCTTCCACCTTCCTCCCTTGAATGCTGATTAATTGCAGGGTTAGGCTCCCAAAGCAGGCTGGACCGCATTATTTCTGATGTTTGCTCTTTTCACTGGGGGAGTAAATGCCATGAATCCACAGTAATCAGCAGCTTTTAGCTTGTCACTCTTCTGACACTCTCTACTTAGACCAGGAAATGGCAAATGTGGTGGAAATAAGAACTTTATTATCCATTTCTTTCTCTCCTAAAGAAGGAGAATGGGGGAGGGAGGGCTGCTTCTTGGCTCCCCCTGGGATTCTGATGGGAGCTGTATGCCGGCTGCTCTCTCTTTCCACTACCCAGATGTAAGGATTTTGTTGGGATGGGTCATCTAACGGGACAACTTTGGTCCGGAAAATGACGTCCCTGTTTCTTCTCTAATCCACACAAAAACCTGTTCCAAGATGGCCTACAGTCTTTTTTAGAAAAATTAAAACCCCTTCCCCCACCAGTGTTTCTTCTTTACCAATTGACATTCTGTAATTCTATGGCTAGTTGCTGGGGGGAGGAGAAGAGGATGGGAGGGGGAGGGGCAGGCAGCATTTGTTTATTTAATTCTGTTCATGAAGGCCAGTCTTCCTATCCTTTTCAGAAATGACAGCCTGATGCACTGTCAGACTAGCCCAGTGGGAAATCAGGCAAATGTTCAGGGCCTACGGTATTTTTTTTAGAAGGGAAAGGCGGGCATGACAACCAAAAGTCATGAGGTTCCACCTCTGCTTTGTCCCTCCCCACCCCACCTCCTCCATTATACCCTTGGGATGTCACCTTGAATATACATCATCTCCTGAACTCTGACCCACCCACCTCCTCCCTCTGAAATTCAATCTACAGGCCTGACCTACAGGACAGATCCAGCCCTGTCCTGGCTCCAGAGTCTGGAGGCCCTAGGAAGGAGCTTGCTAAGTAAGGGACTAGGCCCTGAGTACAAAGTTACCTTCTGAGCAGGGCAGATAAAATAGAGTATCAAAGTCTTTCAGCGCTACAAGATGTGTTGGAGATCATGTAGTCCAACATCTGGAAAAACCGTAGCCCAAAGAAATTCATCAACTTGACCCAAGTCACATCAACAGTAAGTGTCAGAGACAGTTCTAGAAGCCTGATTCCTTGATTCCCAGGCTAAGGTTCTTTATACTTTCTACCCCACATTTCCTATTCCATATATATATATATAATTTTTTTTGGTGGGGCAATGAGGGTTAAGTGACTTGCCCAGGGTCACACAGCTAGTAAGTGTCAAGTGTCTGAGGCCGGATTTGAACTCAGGTCCTCCTGAATCCAGGGCCGGTGCTTAATCCACTACCCCATCTAGCTGCCCTGCTATTCCATAATTTTAAGAAATTGTAATACTTACATTCAAGTCCACAAAAATGTATTAAGCATGTCCTGAGTGTATGGTGTGATTAAAAGAATTTTGCACTTGGATTCAGGACACCTTGGGGCCCTAGCTCTGACCCAAAGATGCATGTATGTAAGTCATGATCAATCAATCAATAAACAAATATTTATTAAGCACGTACTTTGTTCCAGGAATTGTGCCAGGTACAGGGAACACAAGTTGAAAACCCTATGAGGCTCGGTTTCCTCATCAGGAAAAAAGGGATAATGAAATTTCTACTATCTACCACACAGGCTTATGGTGAGAAACATATTCTCATGTTTTGAAGCTCTTTAGAGAGGTTAAGTAAGTTGTCCAAGATAATATAAGTAATAAGTGCCAAAGGAAGGATTTGAACCTGGTTTCCTGTGACTTCAAGTCTGGAACTCTTTCTGCCCCATGTCCTCCAGTTAGGAGTCGTTGCTTCCTGTTTCCTATGCACTGTATCTTCTAATGGTCATGTGAGGTGATGTGCTGTGCTGGCTGGTGTTTTAAATAACCCCCAAATTAAGAACTAATAGCTTTTGTGGCAGCCTGTGGGATCCTTACAGGCTACCACCAAGCTTTCTTGGACCACTCTTTTTATTTTTATTTTTTTAGTGAGGCAATTGGGGTTAAGTGACTTGCCCAGGGTCACACAGCTAGTAAGTGTTAAGTGTCTGAGGCCGGATTTGAACTCAGGTACTCCTGACTCCAGGGCTGGTGCTCTATCCACTGTGCCACCTAGCTGCCCCCTCTTGGCCACTATTAATTTGTGGCAGTCTGGAGACAGTGAGGACAGATGGCAGGAGGAGTGGCCACAGCCCTCCTACCTCAGACTTCCACTCCATTCCCCCAACCCACCTACCTAACAGTCCTGCACTTCTCAAAGCACACACTGAAATCCCGATCCAAAAAGTGGGGTGGGTGGGAAGAGAACTCTGTCCCTACTCACATGGGAGCTAGACCTTGAAGGCACTTTGGAAGGGATCCGGTCTCATTAGATAGATAAGGAAAGTGAATGGCTTGGCCAAAATCACAGAGATAGTAAATGGAGGATTCAAACTTGGGCCCTCTGAATTCCAATCAGGATTTGACTCCCTCAGTTGTAGAACGGGCAAGGGTAATAAGGTCCATTTCCTATCTTATTGAGTTAGCATGTGACCTTAGGAAAGCTTGTGCACTGTGCCTCATTCTCCCCATCTATAAAATAGGAATATTTATACCAGTCTACCTCCTCTGAGGATAAGGAAGAGAGAGTCAAAGAATTTCACAGCTGTGAAATAGGAGTCATCCTTGATGAAGATGATTCAAAATAATAACCTTTGGCACCCAGAAGGGGATCTTCCAAATACCCAGATGGAGGCTTCCTCTATGGTCCTCCTCTATCCTCCAGATTTATGTGACAAACTTGAGGTTGGACACCTCGGACTAGTGAGGTCTCCTTTTGGAGATCAGTTTCTTCATCTGTAAAATGAAGGGTTTTGACAAGACTAGTGGCATCAAATTAAAATCGAAATGGGGACTACTAAATCATACATAGGAATCCCTGTGGGCCACATGTGGACTTAATTTTAACATAACAGAATCTATGTTTTATTGTATCTTTATTTTGCTAAATATCTGACAATTATATTTTAATCTAGTTTGGGCCATGCTTGGGAATGTTGTGGGTGTGGACCTAATATCTAATACTTTTGACTAAATGGTGTCTAAGGTCTCTCCCAGGTCTAAGTGTTATGATCCTTGATTCTACGGCCGCTGCACAAGCCAGCCCTCTTTTTTCTGACTTTCTCCTCAGAGGCTCCAGGGTGACTGAAAAGAAACTCCCAGTTGACTTTCTCATTTCCCAAATTCCTCTCCCAAGATTCATTCAACTCACACAGAAGCAAGATATGGACCAAGGTGGCCTCTGAAAGGGAGGGAGGTAGAAAGAGACAAAGAGATGAATAAAGAGGAAAAAGATATTGATAGGAGAGAGACAGAGAGACAGAGAGACAGAGAGACAGAAAGACAGAGAGACAGAGAGAGAGACAGAGAGACAGAGTCAGAGAGAGACAGAGACAGAGAGACAGAGAGACAGAGACAGAGAGAGAGACAGAGAGCGCGTCAGGCATAGGAGGCTCTCCTTTCTTTTTGGTCTCTAGCCTCCATACAAGTTGTCCCTTGGCCCAGCTGTGTTGATCCCTCCAGCTGTGGCCCTGGATTCTATCTTGGCCTCTATAGCTTGCCCCCTCACCCCAGAGGCATGCCGAGCCAGGCCTGTGTTTGAGAAAAAGGCAATTCAGTCGGGGTTCCTGGCTGTGTCTTTCCACCCTGGGAAAGGACATTGTCTCTATGTCAGGAGGCCCTCAGCTGGGGAGCCTCTCCCTCTCTCCTTGGCAAGTTGGCAGCATCCCTGGGACAACCCCAGCCCCATCAGTTCAGGTGGGAGTGCCTTTCACAGCCTTCTTCAATGCCCTGCTACTGATCTCATTCCCTCCTCTTAGCTCAATGAGAGGGCAGGCTTTCAGCGGCAAACATCTGGTGTGTGGCGGGGCTGTCTCACAGGCCAGGCCCTGATGCTTCCCTCCCTGGTTCCCCCAGCTCCAGAAGGGAGGCTGGGATACAAATAACACTCCCTCGACCACCCAGCTCCAAGGACTTCTCCGGCAGGCTGTCTGCTTCTAGCGAGTGTCTTCCACTGTCTGGAGGGTGGATCACAAAGCTTCCTTATGGAGCTCTGGCTGTGCCAAATTTCAAGAAATTGTTGCCTATTTGAGATATCTGGGGAGGAATTAACACCCTCCCCCACCCTCCACCTCCCCTGCCACCCTTAAATATAGAAGCATCCTTACATTTCTTATTGGAAAATCAGAAGCCACCATTACCCCAATGTAATGTACCCTGTGCCCTGGCTCCCCCTTCCCTCTACCATCCTGGCCTTGTGTCCTGGGAATTTTGTAAATATGACACCTATGTTTTTAACCGAATACAGGAAAAGGTGGAATAGGAATACTAAAGTTTTGGGGGAAGGAGTATGTAAGACGTGGAAGAGAAACAGGATCTGTTAACTGTTTGCTGGCCCTACATTACAAAATGTTCCTGTATGGTTTGTAAGTAAGTAGCCCCTGGCAGGAGGCTGTAAAGACTCTCCTCAGAGAAGATGCTCAAGGACAGAGGTCAGAGCTGGACATTTATTTTTCTATAGGGAAAACTCATTCTTGACACTCCATCTCACACCAACACAAACCTTGGTACATCAGTGTCCATGTATGAGTGTGCAACGTGGGGGTGGTATGAAAGGTTAATCTGTAAAGTCATTTCCCCAAGTTTAACTACTTTATATGAAAATACAAATGTAATGCACTTACTTATAGGGGTTGTTGTTGTTTGTCCTTTGTTATTGAAGAGGACATGTCATGACTTGCAATGAATTGGATTTAAGTGAGGGAGGGTTGTGCAAAGTCACCAGCCTCACTTTCTCTTCCAGGACCATTTGGGTCCAGTGACAAGATATATCAGGATGACTGGAGATTACTTTAGATGTTTAAGGCAATTGGGGTTATGTGACTTATCCAGGGTCACACAGCTAGTAAGTGTCTTGGGTCAGATTTGAACTCAGGTTCTACCAAATTCAGGACCAGGACTCCATCCATTGCATCACTTAGCTGCCACGTATAGGGGTCACTGTGTCAGTGTTACTACCCTCTTAATAGTTCTCTTTGGAAGATATATGTACCTGGGAACAGAAAGAGAGTCTCCTTTTTATTTATTATTTTTAAATTTTTTGGTGAGGCAGTTGAGGTTAAGTGACTTGCCCAGGGTCACACAACTAGTAAGTGTCAAGTGTCGGAGGCTAGATTTGAACTCAGGTCCTTCTGAATCCGGGGCTGGTGTTCTATCCAATGCACCACCTAGCTGCCCCGAGCCTCCTTTTTAAATATACTGCCTTATAACTGTCTGAGCTTGGTGAGAACCCTGGAGGTAGCCCTAGGATCCACAGAAATCAAGGACTCTCTACTAAACCAGTACTGGTGACAGCTCACTTCAAAGCACCAGGCCTGAAATCAGGGGCAGCTGATTACAACATCAATCCCATTCTTCAGATTGGCTGAACCAAGAGGCAGGCCTTTGGGGGTGGGGGTGGGGGGCCCTCATTGAGACTGCTGGAGCTCCTTGCTGGACAGCCATGGCTATCCTGGACACAAGGAGCAGACCCTGTCCCCTCCCTGCGGTAGGCTGGCTTGGCCCAGGGGTATTTGTGACCCAGGCAGAGGGCAGAGTAGAGAAGGGATGAGAGCTAGCTCACCTTGGAGCTCACTTCATTCTTGGGCTGCCTCCTACTCTGGGGACACTGTTAGGGTCTTTCCCCGTTCTCTATGGTGAAACACTCCCCTTCTCTGAGGGGCTCTTCGGCACCCCCACCGCTTCCCATCTCCCATCAGAATTCGGGCTTCTCTCCCTTTCCCTCTCTCCCACCAGCTGCAGCTCCTTTTGTTCCCTGCTGAATTCATCTGCTGACAACTCAAAGAGAGGGAGGGAGCCAACAGTCCCCATCCGGGGCTCTCCACAGGCTCTCCCCCTGCCCTCATTTGCGATGCTTGAGTAGGGATTTCTCTATTTGCCGAGCTAACAATGCAGGTTCCCAGGGCCAGACTGATGATGACATCACTGCTGCACGGGGGGGGGGGACGGGGGGAGGCGGGCCCACACGGTCAGTCTTCGGGAGGTGGGGGTGGAGGGGTGGGGAGGGGTGGAGAGGGTTGCAAATGGTGGGGAGTGGGGGTATTGCATAATGCAGAGGCAGCCGTGGGAACCCGAAGGATCTGCTGGGAAAGTCTGTGCCAGTTGCTTTCAGACACAGTCAAAGGAGTCCCGAGGACTCGGGTGGTGGGAGAATGGGGCTGAGTGTTCGAGAAGCATCATGGGAATAGGAGAGAGCGACAGGAACAGCATCACGTCCTCCCTCTCCCAGCAGCTGAGCTGCACGAAGAAGGGGGTGGGGAACCTGGAGAGAGCAATTGAGGTTTGCTCCAGAATCTCAGGACCTCACAAATCTGTAGCCTTTTACCTTGGCTTAAGGTTTATTATTTGTGAGGGAATAACATAACAGACAAGGGAACGAAGAATATCTTCTCACTGTTGGCTTAGGAGGGATGGAAATCTAGTATCTTTTTTTTTTTTGTACTCCCAACTTTCTGCCATCCAGCTGCTCCTGTAGCTTCAGAGACAAGGTGGATTGGGAGCCTCCCTCTTCCTTGTGACACTGGACAAGGGATTTGAGTTTCTCAAATGCCCCCTCATTTTTTTTTCATCTACAAAATCAATCAACAGGCATTTATTGATTGAGTGCCTACTATGGGTCAGGCACTATGCTAAGTACTTAGGGATACACATTTAATGTAGAAAACACTCATTGAAAGGAGCCAGCATTGGACTGGGGGAGAGAACGTTAGCATGTATAATAAGTACGCATAGAATAAATATCAAGAAAATAAAGGTAAAACAGTTAAATATAAGGTAGTGTGAGATGAAGGGGTTAGATTGGAGGACCTCCAATTCTAAATCTATGCTCCTCTCACTTTTTTCTCTACTGGGTCAGGGGGTGAGTGGTTTCAGTCACCATTTGACTTTTCCCCTTCCCTTCCCTCTCCCTTCTCCTTCTCTAGCCCACCTATAGCGAGGTAGCTTCTACCTCCTGTAATGAGAGGTCGCTCCATCATGAGCCTATGTCTCTTTCAGCCCAGCACAGCCAGCTGGCTACCAGGCTGTATGTCTTTTAGACCATCTGTTCCATTATTATAGCACCTCAGACGCTGCCTAAAAGCCCAGTCCTGTTTGAAACCACCCCTCTCTTATCCAGCTGCCCTGATAGTTTGGAGGAAGGGTTGGACTGGGACTTTTACTCTTTTGGGAGGTAATGTGGGGAGGATCAACCCCCATCAGGATGATGTGACCAAATGTGTGAGGAGGTAACTTTGTACAGAGCAAAGAGTACTGACTTGGAGTCAAAGTAACTGGGTTTAAATCCCGGCTCTGCTGCTTACTAATTGTGTGACCTTGGACAAGTCATTTAACTTCTCTTAACCTAAGTTTCACATCTGTAAAATGAGGGAGATGGATAAGATAGTCTCCAATGTTGCTTCCAGCTCTAAGTCTATAATCCTGTGATCCTGAAAGCCACCTTTATAGCCCCAAATCAAAATCTGATGATATGCACAGGAGCCACCAAGGTCCTTCTTGTGATAAGCAAGGGGCCATAATGCCCTGAAAAGAGATCATAGAGTCATAATAAGTTAGATTTGGAAGAGATCTTAGAGAACATTGAGTTCATCCCAAAGTGGTAAAGTGACTTGCCCAATGTCACACAGCTAGTAAGTAGAAATGCCAGGATTCTGTCTCAATATCCAACACTTGTTCCTCAGTTTTGATGAATTAAATGATCATCTTTATGTAGATGAAGCCCACATATTTATGTCCCCAATTGTAGTCTCTTTGCTGAGTCCTAAATTTCCAACTGCCTCTTAGATATCTCAAGCTCCATGTCCCGTTGGTTTTTCAAACTTAACATGCCCCAAACAAAATTCATTATCTTCTGAGGGAACTACCTGGTGAAGTAAATAGAATCCAGGGTCTGGAGTCAAGAAAAACTAAGTTCAAATCTAGCCAAACACTTACTAGCTGTGTAACCCTATATAAGTTGCTTTGCCTCTGTCTGCCTCATTTTCCTCACCTGTAAAAAGGGGATAATAATAGCACTCATCCCAGAGTTGTTGTGAGGATTAAATGGGGGGGGGCAGGGTAATGAGGGTTAAGTGACTTGCCCAGGGTCACACAGCTAGTAAGTGTCAAGTGTTTGAGGCTGGATTTGAACTCAGGTCCTCCTGAATCCAGGGATGGTGCTTTATCCGCCGTACCACCTAGCTGCCCCCTGTGAGGATTAAATGAAATAATAATTATAGAGTGCTTAGCACAGTGCCTGGCACATAGCAGGTACTTAATTAATGTTTATTTCCTTGCTCCTCTCCTCCCTTTTTTTCTAGACTTTCCTATTGATGGTGAGGTACCAGCATCCTTTTAATCACCCTGACTCAAAGCCTCAATATCATCTTCAACTCCTCACTCTCACTCATTCCACATAACCAATCTGTTGCAAAACTGTCATTTCTACCTTCCCCAAATTTCTTGTATATGTCCTTTTCTTTTTGCTCATATAACCAAAGCCCCAATTCAGGCTGTCGTTCAAATGACTGCAATAGCTTTCTAAATGCTTCCCCTGCCTCAATTCTCTCCCTGCTTCAATTCCTCTTCCTTTACTCAGCAGCCAAGGTTTGACCACTTTACCCTCCTATTCTGTGAGCTCCAGTGTCTCCCCTTTACCTCTAGGATTAAATATAAGTTGGCATTTAAAGCTCTTTGCTACATGATCCTTTATGGCTTCTTCAATTTTCTTTTTTTTGGGGGGGGGTGAGGAAATTGGGGTTAAGTGACTTGCCCAGGGTCACACGACTAGTACACGCCAAGTGTCTGAGGCTGGATTTGAACTCAGGTCTTCCTGACTCCAGGGCCAGTGCTCTATCCACTGCGCCACCTAACTGCCCTTCAATTTTCTTATACTTACTCCCCTCTATGAGTATGATGCCACAACACTGCCCTATTTGAAGTTCCTGGAATGTGACACTCCATGGACATCTCCCTGCCTTTGATCGGGCTGTCCCCCCTGCCTGCCTCTAATGCTCTACACCTTCATCCCTGCCTCTCAGATTCCCTGGATTCTTCAAGGCTCAACTCAAAGCCCACCTTCTACAGAATGCCTTTCTTAGTCCTTCCAGCCACTAATACTTCTTATCTGAGATTACTTTCCACCTACTCAGTATATTCGGTGTCTTGTTTATGCCTAGTGGTTGACATGTCCTCTCCTCCATTAGAATGGACACTCTTTGAGCATAGAAATTGATTTTTTTTGGTTTGCTTTCTCTGTAACCCCAGCACATAGCACAGTGCCTAGCATACAATGATCCCTCGAGATGCTTGCTGACAAATCATACCACTGTCATCTCATCATGTATAAAAGTCAGACACAGCTGTGTGGTCTTGGACCATTCATCAAATATCTCTTGGCCTCAGTATCTGTATTTGTCAAAGGAGGACATTAGACTAGATGATCTCTGATGTCCTTTCTAGAGTTCATATTCAGGTGTTAGTTTTGCCCTCTGCCTCTAAGGCATTCAACAGACTCTGTTGGCTACTCTATCCAATGTGATTTACTTCAAAGTGTGAATTTGAAGGCCAAGTCCCTTGAAGTGTATCGAATCAAAGTCCTTAAAAGCGGAAGAGGAGGGGCAGCTAGGTGGTGCAGTGGATAGAGCACTGGCCCTGGATTCAGGAGGACCTGAGTTCAAATCCAACCTCAGACACTTGATACTTACTAGCTGTGTGATCCTGGGCAAGTCACTTAACCCCAATTGCCTTACCTAAATAAATAAATAAATAAATAAGCAAACAACCGAATGAATGCATGAATGAATGAATAAGTAAGTAAGTAAGTAAATAAATAAATAAATAAATAAACAAATAAATAAATAAATAAATAAATAAAAGAGGAAGAGGGATGAGGGAAGAATTAGAACTTGGTTTATCCTGCATCAGCTTGAAAACATCTCTGGAATATACCAGAGAACTGTTTGCTAAATGATGGGGTTTTTTAATGAATTCTTTTCCTGGGTTGTCCAGGGGTAGGCTGTGAAATGAATCTGAATCAGCTTGTGAGAAATGAACTTTAGTTCTCTTCCTCTTCCCCCTGCCAACAACTGCATGTATACAATTAATTTCCCCTAAGGGAATCTCCAGCCATATAGCTCCCTCTTCCCCCACCCTCAAAACAAGAGCTCTTCTCCAGGCACCATAAGTACTTGGATGAATCAGTGACTGTAAATGCATTTCCTTTAGTATGTGTCAACCACTGTACCAAGCCCTGGGGATATAAAAAAAAAAAAAAAGACTAAAAATGAAACTACAACCAACTGAAGCAGAGATAGTCTTTGCCCGCAAGGAGCTTACATTATAATAAGGAGAAACAACACATATACTGACCAGTGGCCGGGGAAGAGGGTTTTGGTTAGGAAAGTTATAGGTGTGTTGTATGGAACTATAGGGGACACACTCTTTTCAGTAGTCATGGTGATTTGATTATGGTTCTAGAAACAGGAAGTTGAGGAAGGGGAGAGATAGGACTAGGAGAAATTAGAGCATGGTCACAGATGTGGTTAGCTTCATCTTTGGTCTTTGGTCTTTGGTCTCCAACACCTCTAATGGCTTGACTAGTCCTATGTCTTCTCCCATCTTCCACCCAACTCTGAGGAGATAGAAAATTTATCCTTCACTACGGTCTTCCTCTGATACCTCCTCATGTACAGAGGTGTCCTTGGGTTCCCCAAAGCCATAAGAGCAAATGGAAGTTTCAAGTAGCTCCTACGAAATTGGAAAGCCTTCAAGCATGGGCCTGGGGATGGACTTTGCATGGTTTTTTAAACCACAAAATCGGTTTAGCTGAGTTTGAATAGGCTCATCACCAAAAGGTTGGTTGGCCACCAGCTAGGGTTTCCACCAATTTAAAAAAGCCTATGACATGACAACCAGTAAGAAGCTACACACTGGTATGATAAAATAGACTGGTCTGTGAACCATCTCAGAAGACTGAAGAATTTGGGAGGCTATAATGACTCATGAATACCCTCTATTGCAACTTGCATCAGTGGAGGGTATGAAATCTAATTAAATCATGGATCCTTTGCACAATTAATGAAAGTATAAAAATTTGGCTCTTGGAATACCCACTTCTCTTCAAGGTTTAGCTCTTGTACTACTATTCCCACTGAAATGATGGTGCTAGCTTTCCCCTTTGCTGATTGTGGTGTCATGGAAACAACACCAATCTCTACTAGGGCATTTGGATTCTGTATTCATAGAATGTTAGAGCTGGGAAGAGAGCTAAGTAAGCTCTAGACCAATTCCCTCATTTTATAGATAAGGGTTTCTTAAACTTTTTCCATTCGTGACCCCTTTTTGCCTGAGAAATTTTTACTAGACACCGGGTATATAGGTATATAAATAGGTAAACAAATCAAACATTTACTGCCAAATTTTTCATGACCTCCGCATTTAGTTACTTGACTCCATATGGGGCTGCAGCTCACAGTTTAAGAAGTTTTGTTATAGATGACAAAACTGAGGTTAAGAGATTGCCCCAAGATTGCCCCAACTCAGGGGCAGCTAGGTAGTGCAGTGGATAGAGCACTGGCATTGGAGTCAGGAGGACCTGAGTTCAAATCTGGCCTCAGACACTTGACACTTACTAGCTGTGTGACCTTGGGCAAGTCACTTAACCCCAATTGCCTCACTAAAAACCAAACCAAACCAAACCAAACCAAAAACCAAAACCAAAACCAAAAACCAAAACCCCAACTCAGTTCTTTTCTTACTATACTACAAGTCCTTCTGATCCCAGGTCTCCACTAGCTCCTTATCTGACCTTATGGAAATTGCTTAATTTCTCTTTTAGGAAACAGGGTTGGACTAGATGATTTCTCAGTCCTTTCCAGCCCTAAAATTCTATAATTCCTCTGCACCATTTCTCACTTTCTTGCTTTGATTCCAGCTTTTGCTCTAAGCAAAGGTCAACAGTTGGGCAAGTCCCTTGTGTACAAGGAGAGACCTAAATGCAAGCAGATGGCAGCCAGAAACACCCTCCAAAAGGCCAGAATTAGCTTTATTAAGCACTCTGGTGTTTCTATGCTTGGTATTGGCTGTCTGGGGGTAACCATTCAAATACATCCTGGCCCACCTGCAAATCAAATAGCCACTGTGCACTAAGGGATTCAGTCAATGCTTGTCAGTCGATGGATGAAAGAGGTACCAGTCAGTATGGATCTAAAGTCAGAAGGTTCAGTGTGAGCCCTTGCTCTGACTTAATGCTCAAGCAAGGTGTTTAGTCTTACTACACCTCCTTTAAGATGCAGGTCAGGGGGGCAGGCAGCTAGGTGGTGCAGTGGATAGAGCACCGGCCCTGGAGTCAGGAGGACCTGAGTTCAAATCCGGCCTCAGACACTTAACACTTACTAGCTGTGTGACCCTGGGCAAGTCACTTAACCCTAATTGCCTCACTAAAAAAAAAAAAAAGATGCAGGTCAGGAACCAGCTTCTGCATAAAGCCTTTCCTGATCTCTTTACTGCTAGTGAAGGCCCTCTTTCCCAAACTACCATTTCTTTAAGTGCTTTTATATGTTTATATTTATTAACTTTGTCATATATTTTATATGCACATATTGTCTCTTCCCATGACAATGTGAATTCAGGGAGAGTAGGCATTATTTAATTCTTTGAATTTGTATCCCCAGTGCCTAACAAAGTGCTTGGCATGTCATGGGTACTGTGGTTTGGCTGTCTATTTCTCTATACACACTATATATATATATATATATATATATATATATATATATATATATATATATATATATATATATATATAAAAACAAATTTTGGTAGGGTAAAATGGGCCTAAAAAATGCTAATATGTTTGTAGATCTGAACTGAGTTTCTTTTTAGTACTAACAATCCTCCCAAATGATGAGCCTTTTGTGTCTAGATATGATCAGTTGGAAAGGATGTGAGTCTGTGGGAATGTCCAGAGCCCCATGAGATGGAATGAAATGGTGGACAGGTAGTTCAGAAGCTGATATTCTGATCAGCTACAAGAGAGGAATTTGTGAGTCCCTCTCATAGTTGAGTCCTGACTCACCTTAGGGGGGTGGGGGATGTGAAATGAGAGACAGAAGAGAAAGGATGTCTTCCCTTCTCAGAGAAGGCTGGGAAATTGTTTCAATGCCAGGACCCAAGAGAAGGGGTGGGAAGTCAAGGGAGGTAGGAAAGATGCATTGTACTTTGGACAATTGAAATGCTGCTTTTTTTTTTTTTGGATAAAAAGAGAAGAGAAAGGGATAGCAGAACTGTGGCCACTCAGAGAAAAGGAGATTCTGTCACCTTAGCTGATTATATTACTAGAGTCTGAAGATTTCTCCCACATTCGTACTTGGACCAGCTGAATGCTGACCAGTTCCTACTGCTCTTTGTGTAGCCCAAAGGAATTCGAGTATCTACTCTAACACCAAACTCATCAGAAATAAAGGGGTATTGGGAGGTTCATATCTGAATTAGTAAAAGGCCAAATCATATAATTAAAAAATAGTTTATTGCTTTCAACTAGAAGAAACCAGTGTAAAGATCTAAAAAGTATTGCCCAGTAGAAGTCTTTGGGGACCTTCAATAACAAATGGATAAGAATAACTTGTAATTAGTATATTGCTAGCTTATATACAGATAGGATGTTGATAAAGAAAAAGTGCTTGAAAAAGTTGTTTTCTGAAATTAAAATTGGATGCTGTGAAATTATAATAACCAAGCTTGGCCTCAAAGAAGAGATATAAGAAACAATTTCTCCCTCTTCTTTGAAGAAATAGTGGGGCATGGGTGAAGATAACTATAGATATCAAACTTTTTGGATGTATAGATCAATTTTTCCAAATTGTATCCCCCCTTTGAATTCTTTGTCATAAGGGATGGCTCTCTAAGAGGGGAAGTGGGGAGATAAACACAGTTGATATAAAAAACTAAAGATAGCAATACAAACTTTATTTTAAAGAAAAAGTTGTTTTCTTAAATCAAACTTTCTCATGGCCAGGGATCTTGTTTACATTATTTATTTGCTTAACAACCCCTTTTCTCAAAGGCAGGACAGAAGTGATTTTCATTTTAATCCCTGTTCCTATCACCACAAACTCTTTTTTAATGGAATCCAAATTGGTAAGAATCCCGTGTAATAATAATTATAATACTAGGTATTTATGTTTGCTTTATGTAGATTATCTCATTTCAGCCTCAGGCTCTTTGATATAGGTGCTCCGGGTATTGGTGTCCTCATTTTATAGAATAAGAAATTAAAGCTCACTGGGAGAGATTTGCTGATGGTCACACATCTAGCAAACAAGTGGTTTATATTTATTTGGCACTATAATCCCAAAGCACTTTACACACATTACCTCATTTAATCCTTACAACAGCCTTGTATCATTATTTCCATCTTACCAGAGGCCTTGCCTGATTCCCCAGTTATTATCACTCATTCCCTTTGTGTTTCCTTGTATATGCTTGTGTTTTTCCTCACTTGTAGACATTCTATAATCCCTCATTAGACTAGAAGCACCCTGAGAGAGATAACTCTTTTTGGTTTTTGGTTTTGCAGGCCCAAGGTCTTGACAATGCTTTGCATATAGTACTTAATGTGTTGAATCAAATGGAATTGAAGCTGCAATGTGCTGAAACTGTAAACTCAAGGCAGCAGAGGCCCCAGAGAGGTTAAGTGATCTGCCCCAGGACATGTAGCTACTGAGTGGCAGAACCAGAATTATCCTGGATCCAAATAAGGGGTACTTTTCACTATATTAGGCCACCGTCATAGAGCTGTTGTTCATTCTGCAAAGTGGGCAAAATGAAAATATCCTGCCTCATGTGACTACAATCTCATTGACCACTGAGCATAGAAGGAAAATGCAACAATCAGTAAGATAGATCTAATTGTAGCCAACATTTCTCATCTCTCTCAAAACCTAAGCATGTTCCCTTTTTTGCCTCCCACTGAATAAAATGATGAAAATACACTAAATACGGTCCTCTGAACAAATTCAAGTTTAATAAGTAAGAGGCAGCATGGTGAATGCAAAGACCAGTGGCTTAGGAATCAACATCTCAGGCCCCTGATTTCCTTGGCATAGGGAATTCCTGGTCTTTACCCATCTACATCCATATTCTGCAACCAAGATACTTAGAGAGCAGCTTACCTCAAAAAGGGGTTAAGTTATTTGGCCAAGGACTCACAGTCAGCATATGTGTCAGAAGACTGAGTCCAACAAGCATTTATTTAGCATGTACTATGTGCCAAGCACAGTGCTAAGAGTTGGGAACACAAAGAAAGGTAAAAAACCATAGCCTTGGGGCAGTTAGGTAGTGCAGTGGATAGAACACCAGCCCTGGAATCAGGAGGACTTAAGTTCAAATCCAGCCTCAGACAATAGTTGTGTGACCCTGGGCAAATCACTTAACCCTCATTGCCTCTAGAAAACAAAAGTAGTCTCCAACCTCAGGAACCCCACATTTTAGTGCAGAAGAAACATGTGAACGACTATATGCTTACAAGATAGATAATAGTGCAAAGGGGAGGTTATCTCAGAAGAAAGGCAAATCAGGGTGGAGAGGAAATCAGGAAAGACCCTAGACCAGGGAGGTCAAATTCAACGGAAACTGGGGCTACTGAACTGCAGCAGTAGACTGACTTAGAAAAGTATCTATGTTCTATTGTATTTTTAACATTTTGTTAGTTATATTTTCATCTGTTTCTGGAGTGTTGTGGCCACATTGCTTAGCCTGTGACCCCTCTGCAGTGTGACCCCTCTGAGCCAAACCATACTGGCTCACTGCTCTTAAGTGAAGTGATTTGATTTCTTTCCCTCAGAATACTCCAGAACAATCTGATCACAAACCACAAATGATTTAGAAAATCACTCCTACAGCTGTTGTCACCCAAGACACATAGAAATTAAGTGATTTGGCCAAGTGGCAGAAGTGGGATTTGAACCCAAGGTCTTTATGATTCCAAACCCACAACTCTAATCACTTTCTTCTCCTCCCCCACCCCACCTCTATGGCAGCTTTTACTGGAGCTTTTATTTGCCCCCATTTACAAGTGAGTTTTAGAAACTTATCAAAGCAGCTCATACTTGCAGGGAACGTAATGATCTTTTCAAAGTCTCCAGGTCATCCAGAGGACCAAAAGGGAATACAGGAACTTTCTGAAGTTTCATTAAACAGTACTTATGTGACCCAGGAAAACAGAAGCATCTGAGAGCCAAGCTGTACAAGCTCCCTTCTCCTTCACTCTGACCCCTAGCCCCTCGCCAACCTTAAATCTCGGTACCAAATGGACCAGGGTACCAGGGGAAATTGTTCCTGAGCCTATTCTCAGAGTACACACCATACTACTCAATGCCAATCACCTCTTAGCACCATTGAGGCCCAGAACCCCAAACTTTACAGGGTGTGGGTCCCTGATCGATGCACTCTCTCAAATGGCTCAACTACCATGTCTGTGAGGCTTATGTCACCTTCCAGCTGCCCTGGCTAAAAGAAGACCATCATAGGCCCCTTGCTGCCCGGTTCCACTAACATTCTGGCACTGGAGAAAGAGTCATTAAAGGGAAGCAGAGGAAGGGGACGCATTGCTATAGACTCCCTCCCTGGCTCTTCCAATGACATGGATCTGAGGGGGATGGGGGCAGAACAATGACCCCTTTCTCAGGCAGCTGGCAGTGTCCAGTGGGTCCTTGGCCCCCACAATGCCCAACCGAAAGGCAGACACTAAGCTCCCTCTCTCAGAGCCAGCTCTAGTGCCAGCGCTCCACCCCCTCCCAAAGAAGAGGTTTTCTTTCCCTCCTCGCCAAAGACAAAGTCCCCAAAAGAACATCAGCAGTAAGAGAGACTGACCTTTGTTCAGGAAGCTGAGACACTTCCCCTTCTCTCCCTCCACCAGGAGCCCAGTTCATCCACCTCATGGGAACTCGAGCTAGGAAGAGAGACCTTTCTTTCCCCCTCTAAGGGACTTCTTTCACAGACACAGTTCTCTCCTGCTTTTGAAACCGAAGGCCTATTTGGAGTCTCCAGTTTAGGCTTTGCTTTTGCTTCTACCAGGCCTTATAAGGGCCCCCATTAAGGGAGAAATAATAATCAAATCTTACACGTTTATTGACTCTTTTTATTTCAGATCTTTCATATATCTAGTCTATGAAATAGGCTCTTAGAACTGGAAGGAACTTTGGTGTATGGAATGAATGAAAGCATTTTGACAGGAACTCCTTCCTTTACCTATGAGAAAACTGTGGCTCAGAGAGTAGTTGGTTTTTTTTTTTATTTAAAATTTTTTAAAAGTAATAAACATTTTAATTTATAGTTTTGGGTTCCAATTTTTATCCCTCCTTCCCTCCCTCCCCTCTCCCCTTCCTGAGGAGGTAAGCAATAAGATATAGGTTATACATGTATGATTATGTGAAACATTTCCATATTTGTCATTTTGTACAAGAAAACTTGAATAAAAGAAAAAATGAAAGAGAAAAATAGCATGATTCACTCTGTGTTCCATCAATATCAGGTCTTTCTTTGGAAGTGGATAGTATGTTTCGTGGAGGACTTTGAATGACAAACTGAGTACAGACCCTGTTGAGGCATTCTGGTTCCCTTCTCATGGCCATCTGGCAATGCCCCATATTGAATTCTTTTCAGTAGCTGCTCAGAGTAAAAGGAGTATAGAAACTGGGTGGGAAAGAGGCAGTTTATGAAGTCAGGTAGAGGTTGCCAGTTAATATGCTTAACTAAATAGCAAGAAGGTAATGGGTTTTATATCTCTGTCACATGCCCACAAGTTTTCCCTGAAAGATCTAGGACTTTTTCCTTTACCATGAAATTTCTGTCTTGAGCTACAGTTAATCACAGAAAGAATCAACCTCTCCCTCTCCCACCCACCTTCTTTGGGCCACTCAGGTGAATGATGCTTATCAACCTTTCTGGACTTCTGGAAGTTTTGATCTTTCACTTCTCTCTTTTTCTGACAGTATCTGGTGATAGACTTCTACATGGGCCTGAAACGTGTTTCCATAAAGGGGATTCTGGGTCCTGAGTCACATAGCCCTTTTCTTTTTTCTTTCTTTCTTTCTTTTCTTTTCCGAGGGGCAATGAGGGTTAAGTGACTTGCCCAGGGTCACACAGCTAGTAAGTGTCAAGTGTCTGAGATCGGATTTGAACTCAGGTCCTCCTGAATCCAGGGCTGGTACTTTATCCACTGTGCCACCTATCTGCCCCCACTTAGCCTTTTTCTTTTGCTCTTACTCTCCAGTCTAGTTCATATAATCTTTGCATCAAGTCCTCTATAATGAATGAATGAATGAAAAGCACTTATTAAATGCTTGCTATGTTCCAGACAGTGTGCTAAGCACCAAGGATACAGATACAAAAAAGGTTTTAAAATTTTTTATTTTATCATTTTCAATGAACAAGAACTTATTTTCTCTCCCTCCCACTCCCATCCCCCAACTGAAAACAACAAAGAGGGGGTAGCTAGGTGGCACAGTGGATAAAGCACCAGCCCTGGATTCAGGAGGACCTGAATTCAAATTTGGCCTCAGACACTTATTAGCTATGTGACCCTGGGCAAGCCACTTAACTCTCATTGCCCTGCAAAAAAAAAAAAAAGAGAGAAAATAAAAAAGAAAAAGAAAGAAAGAAAAAGAAAAAGAAATAAGACCGTTAACAGAGAAAAAGAAAACAACAAAGGAAAACAAAACCCTTGTAATGAATATCAATAGTCAAGCAAAACTAATTCCTGTGTTGGCTATGTTCAAAAAATATGTCTCAATCTTCTCTATAAGTCCATCACAGCTCTTTAATAAGATGGGTAGCATTTTTTATCATGGGTCCTTGGAATCATGGTTCATCATTGCATTGATCAGAGTTCTTAAATTCTTCAAATTTATTTGTTTTTATGATATTGTTATTGTATAAATTGTTTTCCTGGTTCTGCTCACTTTAGTTATAAATCATCACTTCAGTTCATAAAAATATTTCCAGGGGTTTCTCTGAAACTGTCCCCTTTATAATTTACTATATCACAATAGTATTCCATTATGTTCACATGCCATGACTTGTTCAGCCATCCCCCAACTAGTGTGTAGCCTAGGTTTACAGTTCTTTGTCATAACAAAAAATGCATAGTTTAATAATTTTGGAGGCATAGTTTCAAATTGCTTTTCAGAATGGCATAACCAATTCACAGCTCCATGAGAGTGCATTAATGTTTTCCTATCACTTCTCCAATTTTTGTCATTTTTCTTTTTTTTGGTCAACTTTGCCAATCCATTGAGTGTGAGGTAGATTTAATTGGCATTTTTCCGATTATTGGTGATTTTGAGCATTTTATGGGTAGCTTGGATTTCTTTCTCTGAAAACTTCCTATTCTTATTCTTTAACCATTTGTCAACTGGAGAACAGAATAATTTTTTAAATTAATAAAATAAAATAAATTGCAAATGAATCCAGTAATTGAAATAGTTACCAAAATATTTTTTAAAGCAAGTTAATGGACTCCAGGTTTTCTCCTCCTATCCCAACTTTTTAGGCTGACAGTCATTTTAAACCACCATCTCTTTTACCTTGTCAAAACTGCTTTCCAGCCTATAAATCAATTAATCAGTTAACAAATATTTATCAAACACTGAGGACACCTTACTCTTAGTCCAATGATCTTATCTTGTTGGCCATGAACAGATTTTTATTGAAAGTTTTGTGGAGGAATTGTGACATCCTAGATATGAAATCTCTTAGTATGAAATACTGTGGACATTTATTGCACTGTCCATCCTTGAATTAAATGGTTGTCTTGTTTGCACTACTGGGCATGACTCACTTTCTTATTTCATTACTTCTTGATTTCTGCTAGGTTAATTTCTTAATGTTTCTGGGTTTGAGGCTGCATAGAAAAGTTTCATAAAATCATACAATTTGGGGCACAGACCATGGGAAAATTTGTCTCATTTGACTATGTGTATTTGTTACCCCTGGAAATTTGTTACTAGAACTTTGTTTTTCTATTGGGGTGGTTAGGAGGATGAGGGAGGGGGTTAGGGCAATGGTACCAAAATATAAAGAAAAGAGGATCATTGAGGATTTTTAAATACACAAAAGAGAACAGAAGGAAGGCCAGAAGGAAGCAGAGTCAAGCAGGACAGCTTTGAAAGCCACAAGTTGAATTTATCATATACTTTATTATTATTTTTATCTTTTTTATCATATACTTTAAAAAGCAAGTGGTACATAACAGAGATCCACAGTTTCATATACAATCACTCTTTTTTGTTTTACTATGTATATAAAAATGCCCATTCTGTCTGGTATTTAAGTTAAAAATAAATTTTTAAAAATTTCATGAGATTCAGTGCTGGAAGGTAATTTAGAGGATATTTCATCCAACTTCCTTATAATCACAAATCCTGGGTTCTTCTGTGGCCCACAACACCAGACTTTAGAACGCTACAGTGTCTATGTTTCTCCGGACCCTAAGGATGCTGATATAACAGTTATAAAGATGATTTCCTGTTGTGACTGCCTCATTCCTTTACCCCTGAGGTGCCTGAAAATCAGATCTGTCTGAGTTCTTACTAAAGAGTTTTGGCTATTTGGTCCTAGTTCTAATTTCTGGAATGAAACAAAATAATCTATTTTCTTTTCCACACGATAGCTATTTTCATTTATCTGAATGACTGTTGAATCCCAAGACTTCCTTAAATAGACTTCTTCATCTGCCCCTACTCCTGGAGCCATTGGATATTTTTGGTTACAGCAAAGAGGACCAGCTAGATATACAATGCCAAGCTTTGCCACTGAATTTGAAGTTCCTGGTTTGAGGACTCATGTCTGGCTGAAGTTCCAAGAGGAAGGCAAGCTGAAAAAGAAAAAAAAATGTATTATGGTGAAGGAACAGCTTCTTTTTTTTTTTTAAATAAAAGTATTTTATTATTTTCCAGTTACATGTAGAAATAGTTTTCAACATTTGTTTATATAAGATTTGGAACAGCTTCTTTATTATGCTCCATTCCCACTTTGTCCCATTTCCCCCTACTCCCTGGATGTGAGGTTTTCTTAAGAATGTAGAGAAAAGCTGAAGGCAACTCAGATGCTTCCAAATTTCCACCTTCTAATGTTTCTGGATTTGGCTGTCCTGGGACAGATTGCATGTTTGATCCTGTAGTTCCCACCAGATATCCAGAAAGTAGCCTTGAGTTTGGTTTCAAGATTCTAGGACGGGACAGCTAGGTGGTGCAGTGGATAGAGCACTGGCCCTGGATTCAGGAGAACCTGAGTTCAAATCCAACCTCAAACACTTTAACACTTACTAGCTGTGTGAACCTGGGCAAATCACTTAACCCCAATTGCCTCACCACCCGCCCCCCCAAGAAAAAAACAAAAAAAAAGATTCTAGGACAATAGCCACTCAAGTGAAAGGGGCATTTCTGCCCAGTACATAGCCACGTAGACTTGGAGCTTGAAGGAACCTTGGAAACTATCTTGTCCAATCCCTTCATTTTCAAAATAGAAAGTGAGTCCCCAGAAGGCAAAGGATACACAGGTATTAAATGTTAGAGGTCCTCTGAGGCCAGAGTGTTTTCTATCATACCATGTTGATATGGAACATAGGGGACCTCTTCTTCTTTCTTTCTTTCTTTCTTTCTTTCTTTCTTTCTTTCTTTCTTTCTTTCTTTCTTTCTTTTTCTTTCTTTCTTTCATTCTCTTTCTTTCTTTCTTTCTTCCTTCCTTCCTTCCTTCCTTCCTTCCTTCCTTCCTTCCTCCCTCCCTCCCTCCCTCCCTCCCTCCCTCCCTCCCTCCCTTCCTTCCTTCCTTCCTTCCTTCCTTCCTTCCTTCCTTCCTTCCTTCCTTCCTTCCTTCCTTCCTTCCTTCCTTTCTTTCTTTCTTTCTTTCTTCTTCTTCTTCTTCTTCTTCTTCTTCTTCTTCTTCTTCTTCTTCTTCTTCTTCTTCTTCTTCTTCTTCTTCTTCTTCTTCTCCTCCTCCTCCTCCTCCTCCTCCTCCTCCTCCTCCTCCTCCTCCTCCTCCTTCTTCAGGACTACTTCTGACTCAACTGCATTCATGGAATTATCAGTGAGATTCTGTCATTCTGTAGAGTGTCCAGAATCAAGGGGTTCCACTATATTTTGTCCTGTTGTGGACACATTTGTATCTTGGGTATTGTATTCACTTCTAGGTGTCACATTTTCAGAGAGTTATTGACAAACCAGAATCATATTCAGAGGATGGTGACTATGATAATGAGGAATTTGGAAACCATGTAACATCTAAGGTAGGGTTGAAGGATCTGGACACTTTTAGCTTTGAAAAGAGGAGACTGGACAGCTAGGTGATGCAGTGGATAAAGCACCAGCCCTGGGTTCAGGAGGACCTGAGTTCAAATCTGGCCTCAGACACTTGACACTTACTAGCTGTGTGATCCTGGGCAAGTCACTTAACCCTCATTGCCCCCACCCCACCCCCCAAAAAAAAGAAAAAAAAGAAAAGAGGAGACTTATAGAGGATAGGACAGATATTTTAAAGTATTTGTTATTTTTAGCTCAAGAGGAAAGAACCAGGACCAAAAGAAAGAAAAGATCCAGCACCAGAAGGGACCTCAAAGGCCATCTAATCAAATACCTTCATTTTATAGTTAAAAAGTAAAATTAGAGGCCCAGGAATGATAAAAAATGACTTGCCCAAAATCACACAGTTCATAAATAACAGAGATTTGAACCCAGTTCCTCTGACTCCAGCATTACTACACTTTTTACTGTACCACTGTGTCTCCCTAAGGAGTTTAAATATAAAGTGCAATACAGAAGCAGAAGTAGCAAGAATTGTCCCATTTTGGGTGGGAGGGTGGGGGTGGGCGGATGGCCCTCACAGTTCTATGTATTCCTGCCTCTAGTCACTTCTTTATACAATGTTTCATGAGGCAGATTTCGGTTCAGAGAGCATGGCTGAATGGAAAGCATGCTGGGCATATACTTAAATCCCAGTTCTGCCGATCACTATCTGCATGACCTTGGGGAAGTCTTGTAACCTCTCTAAAACATAGTTCCTCATCTGCAAAATGGGGGCAAGGCTGGACAAGGTCCCCTCTGGCTCTAAACTTATGATCATATGACCCTATGAGAACTTTCTTGCTATTCAAGCTGACAAAGGACAGAGTTGCCTTGCTCTTGAGAAGCATGGTTCAGTTAGAGGCTAGGCGGCCACCAGTCAGAGATGCTGAGGAGGAGATTCCTGCACTGGACGGGGGAGTGAGGTAGATGACTTCTAAGGTTCCTTCCAAGGCTAAGATCCTGTGTTTCTGTGGAATAGGATGCTAGGAAATGTCGGGAGGGGTGGGGTCCCCATGTTCTCTGAGATACTCATCCACACACTGGGGCTGCCCTGCCTTTTCAAAATGGCTTTACTGTTTGCATCAGGGGAGATGGCCCAGCTCAGCAGCTCTGGCCTTAACACAGAGCACATTAAAATTCCAAAGAAGATCCTGACTCAATCTCTCTCTCTCTCTCTCTCTCTCTCTCTCTCTCTCTCTCTCCCCCCTCTCTCCCTCTCTCTTTCTCCCTCTCTCTCTCTCAGCTGTGATAGGCAGGCAGGCAGGAGACAAAGAACCCGCTGTATCAGGGCTGCTGTCAGTTCTGGGGGAGTGAGAAGGCATGGCGCACGCATACACACACACACACACACACACACACACATCTCTCTCTCTCTCTCTCTCTCTCTCTCTCTCTCTCTCTCTCTCTCTCTCTCTCTCTCTCTCTCTCTCTCTCTCGCACACATACACACACACACCCTGAATCCCCAAGATGGACACCTCGAGGGAAATATTTATGGAGGGAGGGAGTAGAGGGGGGTGGATGTGAAGCGGGATTACATTCTCCTACAAACAGCAACACTAGGTCTCCTGTGTAAACACATCCAGGCAGCCATGTTTGAATGCCCATCTCCTCTGTATGTCACAGTCAAGACCACAGTTTCCCACTAGTGTCCACCAGAAGCAGGAAAGGACAATTGTGACTCAATCCTCCACTCAGAGAGCAGGCACAACTGGGAGCAAGGTCAGAAGTTCTGATGAATGGGCAGGAAGGAAGAGTGACAAAGATCTTAATGTCCCTTTGGGCAAAGACTTAGACCTAAGAGAGTATTCTTGGCTATGGGTACCCTTCCACTCCTAAGTAAATTTCCTCTTCCCTGCCTGGGAGAATTATAGTTCCTGATTCTACCACTAGGTGCCGCTGGGACGAAGCGCTTTGTGCCTGGTGAGGCCTCTTCTGATCTGATCAGTTCTCTCACAAAGGAGGGATGGACAACATTCTGTGAATTAGAGAATCGTAGGATTTGGAGGTCTAAGGAAATTTAGGAATTGCCAGATCACAGAGGAATCCCCTACCTTGACCCTGATCTGGGAGTTGGGGCAGTCAGCGGGGATGGGACATAATTTAGGGGTATCTAATCATAGTCTCCTTTAACAGCAGTTACCATAGTTATAACTGTATACCCAGGAGTTGAGAAATAGAGAGGGCTTGAAGCTTAAGAGCCCACCCTCCAAGGTCCCTTGAGTTTATTCAGAAGACAAAGCTCACCTCCCCATGCTCAATTTCTTGCCTTCCACCTGTAATGGTGGGAAATGGGGTACAGGGTTAGGGTTAGGGATTGGGGTTCTCTTTAAAGAATTACACCCTCTTGCACACCAAACTTAGTTAGAATAAGGTGATAGTTTATTTAGGAGTAAGGGAAGGGAAGGGTGGGGGGAGGGAAACCACGAAAGAAATCCTTGGACTTTTCATGGGGAGATTTGGCATAAAGCACATGGCTCAGAGGTACCAAATCTCCTCGAACAGGAGACTGGAAGGTACTTTTATAGAGGACTGATAGGGGTGGACCATCTGCCTGTGAAAAGTTCCTTTAGTGAAGGTGGACCATCCCCCACTGGTGGTAGCTGGGGGAATTGGGTGAGGAGTGGAGGACCATCCCCCACTGGTAGTGACTAGAGGAATTGGGTGAGGGGTGGCTACAGATCCCTCTTCAGAACACAAAGGCCGCAGCCACACCCAAATTGATCTCCCCAGGGTAAGGGAGACCAGAATGAAGGGTAGGAATCCCAAGCTAGTTCAGTCCGATTTGGTTCAGTTTATCTCTTCTAGGCGTTATCTGTCCTCTGGTTTAGTTTCTCAAGGAGAAGGTTCCTTGATGTGCCCCAGAGAATTTCTGGGGTGCTCTGCACCCCATGACACACCTTTTTCAGAGAAAGTATCAAATACAGAAGGGGTACTGAGTGATACCGTGGGAAAATTGAGTCCCAGAAAAGTGGAATACATCTACCCTAGAAGGCCTCAGATAGAAATTAGGGGCCCCATAACTAGGATCAGACATCTAGAGCTGGAGGAGACATTAGAAACCATTAAATAGAACAAGTTCATTTTTAAAATGTGAAAACAGACCTAAAAGAGTGAGTGTTTTGCCCAGGGTCCCATAGCTAGAAATAAAGAGAGTAGAATTTAAAAGCCATCCCCCTGGTGCCAACTCCAGTGCTTTTCCTCACTATACAATGCTACTTACTAACTTCCCTCTTAGTAACTCACTCCATGCCCAACTGGTATGAGCTCAGTGGCCCCTCCTTCCTCTCCTTTCAGTATTAGAGTTAGGACAGAGCAGGGGAGTAGAGTTTTCTAGGAGATATGGCCTTCCTACTAGGAGACCTGATCCAGAGGCCCCTTCATAGTTGCTCCAACCTGAGAAAGATGATTCTGGGAGCCTGGGCCACATTCCAGAGTTGTTTTTGAGGGTTTCGTGCACAGCTCCCAGCTAGTCCCAGGTATGGCCTATTGGCAGACCTGCTCCATTTCTCCAACCATGTAAATAAATCGCCCTTCCCCCAACCCAGATTCATTGTGGGCAGATGACGTCTTTGAGAGAGGGGCTGATGGTTCAGGCTCTCCCTCAACTTCTTCCCTGCATGACATTGTAGGAAGCCAGTTCTCCCTTGCAGATTGGAAGTTTCTATTGTCTCCTCAAATCAACAATGAATGAATGGATGTTCACAATCTCAATTTCTGTCCAGAGCCACACCAACATTTCTCATACAAATCAGCATCACGGAGGTTTTCTTTCCCCTATCCCTCCCCCATCCCAAAGTTCTCCTTTGATTCAGGAATCTGGTGGCATATTTTCTTCCTAGTCCTATGGGACCTCTCTTTACATCATCCAGGGTTTTGAGCTCCTAGGGAGGGGTTCTGGGAGCAGGGCATAGGTATTAGGCAAAATAGCTGAGCTAAAGACCTTACCTGAGACTCAGGAGTATAATCAACAATGTGGTAGGCCTAGGAATTAGCTTTGAGTTTTCTTTCTATTGATTATCTCCAATTTATCCTGTATATATCTTCTTTGTACTTGTTTTTATGTTGTCTCCCCCATAGACTGAATTCTTTGAGAGCAGAAACTATCTTTTGCCATTCTTTGTTTTCTTTAGCATAGGGCCTGGCATTTTTATGGTAAGTGATTAATAAATGCTTATTGACTGATTGAATGGTGGGGAGAATATTGGGGATGAACAGTCTTGTCCTGTGAAGACTTGTGAGGTATAGCCATTCACTCATTTCCTTAGATACACTCACTGTCCTGGCTCACCCTGATCACTTGAAATAAGTAATTTTGTCTCTCAGTACCTCGGTTTCCTCATCTATAAAATGGGGGTGGGCTTAGATGCTCTCTAAGGTCCTATCTAGTGCTAACATCCTACAATCCAAAGTGAGCTTACCTGCGCAATGGCCCCTGAAATGTACTGATCCCAGACCAGGCCCCACAGAAAAAGTCCTTGGAAGTCTCCATGGCCACAGAATCACAGGATGTCAGAGCCAAAAGAGGCCAAAGAGATCCAGTTTTGAAGACAAAGAAAAAGAGGCCAGAGAGGTGGGCCTCACACAAGTTCACACAGTTTATATATGGAAAAGCCACACCTTGATCCAAAGACCCATGGATGACTCCAAAACCAATGTTCCTTGCACTTAATAATACTTGCTCACAATGAAATACACAATTTAAGGATGACCATTTACCCTGCTGCATGACTTGATGCCACTGCTCCCATTGCTGCCACCACCTCCTACTTGACACAGTTTAGAAAATGAGGTTAATAGTCCTTGGTTTACCTACCTCACAAGGCGAGGATCAAATGAGAAGATGCATGTGAAGCATTTTGCAAATCTTAAAGTGCTATATGTGACTATTACTATTATTATTATCCTTATTCATATGTAGATGATACCTATGGATTCTAAGCAGAGGCAGGAAGAGCCAAGTGGAGGTTTCTCAAGGGGTACCAGAGTTTCATTTGCATTCAGAGAGCTGGCTGCTGGCTATTTCTGAGGGAATTTCTGAGTTTTGTTTGTGAAAAGGAAGCAGGAATGTAGCATTTCCATAGGCCAGGCTGGGCAGGTGATAAGGGTTAGAAATTGGGACCAAATGTGATGATGATGATGATAAAACTATGGTACTTACTTTGCTAGACTATTGTGAAGAAAATTCTTTGGCAGGTATAAGGTACTATAGAAATGTTATCTATTAATGTTGTTGCAATAATCAACATCATGGGTTTATTGTAAAGAAATCTTTCTTTAAAGTATTATATAAATGTAGTTTACTATAAAAAATTATGAGTAGCATGCCATCAGAAAAAAACCTGGAAAGACTTATATGAGCTGATGCAAAGTGAAATGTACTATATACAAAATAACAGCAAAATTGTAAGATGATCTGCTGTGAATGACTTAGTTATTTTCAGCAATACAATGATCCAAGACAACTCGGAAGGGCTTATGAAAAATGCAATCCATCTATAGAGAAAGAACTGATGGTATCTGAATACAGATTGAAGCATAATTTTTTTGTTAGTTCATTTTTCTAAAGTTTTTTTGGTCTTTTTCTTTCACAGCCTGACTAATGTGGAAATGTTTCGCATGACTACACATGTATAACATTGAATTGCTTGAGTTCTTAAGGGGAGTGGGGAGGGAAGGAGGAAGAGAATTTGGAACACAAAGTTTTAAAAATTGATGTTAAAACTTATTTTTACATGTAATTTGGGAAAAATAAAATTCTAAATGAAGATTAAAAAAAAAAGAAATTGGGATCAAGTGGCCCAGATAGACTTTATTTCCCTTTTGCTTATAGGGAACACATTTTTTTCCTTAATAATATTTTATTTTTTCCCAATTACATGTAAAGATAATTTTCAACGTTAATTTTTTTTTTGGCTGGGGAATGAGGGTTAAGTGACTTGCCCAAGGTCACACAGCTAGTAAGTGTCAAGTGTCTAAAGTCGGATTTGAACTCAGGTCCTCCTGAATCCAGGGCTGGGACTCTATCCACTGCACCACTTAGGTGTCCCTTCTTATTCAGGAGGACCTGAGTTCAAATCTGACCCCAGACACTTGACACTTACTAGCTGTGTAACCCTGGGCAAGTCACTTAACCTTCATTTCCCTGCAACAAAAATTAAAAAAAAATTTAAAAATACTTTTGGGGCAACTAAGTTGTACAGTGGATAGAGCACTGGCCCTGGAGTCAGGAAGACCTGAGTTCATCTGGCCTCAGATACTTAGTAACTGTGTGAACCTAGGGCAAGTCACTTAACCCTGGTTGCCTCCCTAAAAATTAAAAAAAAAAATTAAGACAACTCAGAGTCCATCTTTTGCAAGAGGATGATCTTGCCCAACTGTTAATGCTTTTCCCCTTTAGATTACCTTCATCTACTCTGTATATGCCATATTTACATATTATCTCCCCTCTTAGAATGTATGCTCTTTGAGGGGACTGGTTTTTGTCTTTTGTCATTTTTGTATCTCCAATACTTAGCACAATGCCCAACACATGGTAAATGCTTGTTGACTGTCTTACTAACTAGAGAGGTCATCTGATCCTACTCTATGCCTTCAGGCATATGAAATATGTTTTAGATGGGACCCAGAAATGTCAAATTACTGGTCCAGAGTCTCACAGCTAGAAAGTAGTGGCTGCGGGGGCAGCTAGGTGGTGCAGTGGATATAGCACCGATCCTGGATTCAGGAGAACATGAGTTCAAATCCGACCTCAGTCACTTGACATACTTACTAGCTGTGTGACCCAGGGCAAGTCACTTAACCCCAATTGCCTCACAAAAAGAAAGAAAGAAAGAAAGAAAGAAAGAAAGAAAGAAAGAAAGAAAGAAAGAAAGAAAGAAAGAAAGAAAGAAAGAAAGAAAGAAAGAAAATAGTGGCCGGGAAAGATTAGAACTCTGATCCCATTTCAGCATACTGCAATCAAATCCCGTGGTATTAGAGCCAAGATAAGAACCCAGGTCTCCTCAATCCCAACCCAGTTAACTATGCTTCAGTGCTGGTTGTAGGCTGCCAAATTTTTCAAGTGACCTTTCTCCCCCCAGCCAATAGAAGTCTTTCCTCCTTCTACTCTTCCCCATCCCTTTGGCCTGTTTCTCTAAGCAGTTGAGGGAATGGCAGCATGAGGTAAAAGAGAAATCCTGGATCTGGAAGACTCAGGAGAAACGGCTTCACATCTTGGCTCCTGCACTTAATGGTATGTGAACATGGCCCAGTCACTTAGTATACCTTAGGCTCAGTTAATTCAATTGTTTTTGTTTTGGGGTTTTTTTTGGGGGGGGGGCTGGGCAATGAGGGTTAAGTGACTTGCCCAGGGTCACACAGTTAGTAAGTGTCAAATGTCTGAGGCCGGATTTGAACTCAGGTCCTCCTGAATCCAGGGCCAGTGCCTTATCCACTGCATCACCTAGCTGCCCCCAGTTAATTCAATTGTAAAGTGGACTCAGTGATATTTTAAATACTTTTCTCATGGGGTTATTGGAAGGGAAGTAATTTGCAAACCATAAAGAGGTATAGAAATATGGATCATGTTATTGGATTTTGAGGCAAGGATTTTGTTGTTGTTCAGTTGTGTCCAACTTTTCATGACCCCAGTTGGGGTTTTCTTGGCAAAGGCAAAGACACTGGAGAGGTTTGCCATTTCCTTCTCCAGCTCATTTGACAGACGAGGAAACTGAGGCAAACAGGGCTAAGTGACTTGCTAAGGATTACCTAGCTAGTAAGTTGCTGAGGCCAGATTTGAACTCAGAAAGATGCATCTTCAGGTCTGGCACTAGCTACTGCACTGCCTAGCTGTCCCAGGACAAGGGTACTTAGCCTAATTGATGAGGAAGCTTGCTTTCTTTTCTCTCTGTTTGCAGTTGGAGGGCAAGCCTAGGTGCTTGGTTGCCTAACTCTCTTATTTCCAAAGCTATGACTTTAAGAAAATAATCATCCCAAATCAGACTCCATAGTGTCAGGTTGGACAGGTATACATTCTTTCTTGCCCCCTACATGGGTCCTATCTGAAACCTGTAGCCTAGATCTGAAGCTCCAAGTATACATAGTCTGGGTTCAGTCTTGGGAATTTCTTACTACATATTTCTTTTTTTGCCTTGTACCCTCACTATGGAAATATCAGAATCTGGTTCCTAGCTAGGTCTCTACAGAAAGGTCCTCTAGCTCTCATGCAAGAACTTAGACTAAAATGATTTCAAATATTAGACAGATTTTATTTAACTTGACAGAAAACTCAAAACTCAAAGGACTTACACCTGAGTCCATAAAAATTCAAGGTGATTTTCTATTCCTCTGTTCTCCATCCCACTCCCCCAGGGACTTTATAAGTCCTTTAGACTAATAAGACTGCCCTGGATGCCCCACTCCCTGGTGCCACAAGGAGAAAGAAGTACAAGTTGCTAGAGAAACATGCAGCCTTCCACATGCATGGCATACAACCAGCCCTCTTAAACCACTCCACCAGAAACTTATACAATTTGCTAGATCATGGGGATTTTTTTGTTTGGGTTTTATTTGGGTTTTTTTGGTGAGGCAATTGGGGTTAAGTGACTTGCCCAGGGTCACACAGCTGGTAAGTGTTGTGTCTGAGGCTGGATTTGAACTCAGGTCTTCCTGACTCCAGGGCCGGTGCTCTATCTACTACACCACCTAGCTGCCCCTAGATCATGGGTTTTTTGTTTTTGGCTTTTTTTTTTCATAAAAGTATTTTATTATTTTACAGTTACATGTAGAAATAGTTTTCTACATTTGTTTTTATAAGATTTCTAGTTTAAAAATTTTCTCCCTCCCCTCTCTCTCCCCTTCCCAAGACAGCAAGCAATCTGATAGAGGTTATATATGTACAATCACATTAAACATATTTCTGCATTAGTCATGCTGTGAAAGAAGAATCAGAGCAAAAAGGAAAAACCTCAGAAAAGAAAAACAACAGAAATAATATGGTTCAATCTGTATCTATATTCCACAGTTCTTTTCTTCCCAGATTTGGAGAGCATTTTCCATCATGAGTCCCTTGGAACTATCTTGGACCATTGTATTACTGAGAAGAGTCAAGTCTATCACAGTCGATGAACACATAATGTTGTTGATACCATGTACAATGTTCTTCTGGTTCTGCTCATCTCACTCAGCATCAGTTCATGTAAGTCCTTCCAGGTTTCTCTGAAATCTGCTTGGTCATCATTTCTTATAGCAAGCACAATAGTATTCCATTACATTCATATACCACAACTTGTTCAGCCATTCCCCAATTGATGGGCAACCCCTCAATTTCCAATTCCTTGCCACCACAAAAAGAGCAGCTATAAATATTTTTGTACATGTGGGTTCTTTCCCCCTTTTTATGATCTCTTTGGGGAAAAGACCTAATAGTGGTATAGCTGGGTCAAAGGGGATGCACAGCTTTATAGTCCTTTGGGCATAGTTCCAAATTGTTCTCCAGAATGGATGGATCAGTTCACAGCTCCATCAACAATGCATCAGTGTTATAATTTTTCCACAGCTTCTCTAACATTTATTATTTTCCTTTTTTGTCATATTAGCCAATCTGATAGGTGTGAGGTGGTACCTCAGAGTTGTTTTAATTTGCATTTCTCTAATCAGTAGTGATTATCTATGGCAATAGATAACTTTGATTTCTTCATCAGAAAACTGCCTGTTCATATCCTTTGACCATTTCTCAATTGGGGAATGACTTGGATTCTTATAAATTTGATTTAGTTCCCTATATATTTTAGAAATGAGGACTTTATCAGAAATACTGACTATAAAAATTGTTTCCCAGCTTTCTGCCTCCCTTCTAATTTTGGATGCATTGCTTCTGTTTGTACAAAACCTTTTTAATTTAATGTAATTAAAATCATCCATTTTGCATTTCATAATATTCTCTATCTCTTGTTTGGTCATAAACTGTTCTCCTTTCCATAAATCTGAGAGGTAAACTATTCCTTCCTCTCCTAATTTACCTATGGTATTACTTTTTATGTCTAAATCATGTACCCATTTTGACCTTATTTTAGTATAAGGTTTAAAATATTGGTCTATCCTAGTTTCTGCCATATTCTCTTCCAGTTTTCCCAGCAGTTTTTGTCAAATACTGAATTCCTATCCCAGAAGCTGCAGTCTTTGGGTTTTTCAAATAGTACATTACTAAAGTCATTTACTACTGTACCTCCTGTGTCTAACCTATCCATTGATCCACCACTCTATTTCTTAGCCAGTACCAAATAGTTTTGATGACTGTCACTTTATAGTAAAGCTTCTGATTTGGTATAGCCAGCCCACCTTCCTGTTCATTTTTTTCATAAGTTCCCTTGATATTCTTGACCTTTTGTTTTTTCCAGATGAATTTTATTATTTTTTCTAGCTCTATAAAATAATTTTTTGGTAGTCTGATTGGTATAGCACTGAATAAGTAAATTAATTTAGGTAGATTTGTCATTTTTATTATATTAGCTTGGTCCATCCATGAGCAATTGATATTTTTTCCAATTATTTAGATCTGATTTTATTTGTGTGAAAGGGGGCAGCTAGGTGGCACAGTGGATAAAACACTGGCCCTGGATTCAGGAGGACCTGAGTTCAAATCCAGCCTCAGACACTTGACACTTACTAGCTGTGTGACCCTGGGCAAGTCACTTAACCCTCATTGCCCTATTAAAAAAACATATTATTTGCGTGAAAAGTGTTTTGTAATTGTGTTCTTAGAGTTCCTGGGCTTGTCTTGGCAAGTAGACTCCCAGGTATTTTATATTATCTACTGTTACTTTAAATGGAATTTCTGTATTTTGTCAAAAGCTTTCTCTGCATCTATTGAGATAATCATGATTTTGGTTAGTTTTCTTATTGATGTGGTTGATTATGTTGATAGTTTTCCTAATGTTGAACCAGTCCTGCATTCCTGGTATAAATTCCACCTGGTCATAGTGTAGTATCCTGGTAATCACGTGCTGTAATCTCTTTGCTAATATCTTATTTAAGATGTTTGCATCAATATTCATTAGGGAAATTGGTTTGTAATTTTCTTTCTCTGTTTTGGCTCTGCCTGGTTTTGATATCAACACCATATTTGTGTCATAAAAGGAATTTGGTTGAACTCCTTCTTCACTTTCTTTCCAAATAATTTGTATAGTATTGGAATTAATTATTCTTTAAATGTTTCATAGATTTCACTTGTAAACCCATCCGGCTCTGGAGATTTTTTCTTAGGGAGTTCATTAATGACTTGTTCAATTTCTTTTTCTAATATGGGCTTATTTAAGGATTTTATTTCCTCTTCAGTTAACCTGGGCAATTTGTATTTTTGTAAATATTTATCCATTTCATTTAAATTGTCAAATTTATTGGCATACAGTTGGGCAAAATAGTTCCTAATTATTGCTTTAATTTCCACTTCATTGGTGGTGAAATCACCCCTTTCATTTTCGATACTGGTAATTTGGTTTTCTTCTTTCTTTCTTTTTTTTGTTGTTGGTTTTTTCTGTGAGGCAATGGGGGTTAAGTGACTTGCCCAGGGTCACACAGCTAGTAAGTGTCAAGTGTCTGAGGCCAGATTTGAACTCAGGTCCTCCTGAATCCAGGGCTGGTGCTTTATCCACTGAGGCACCTAGCTGCCCCTCTTCTTTATTTTTTTAAAAAAATCAAATTAACCAAAGGTTTATCCATTTTATTTTTTTTCATAAAAACAGCTCTTAGATTTATTGATTAATTCTATAGTTTTCTTGCTTTTAATTTTATTAATTTCTCCTTTGATTTTCAGGATTTCTAATTTAGTATTTAGTTGGGGATTTAAAATTTGTTCTTTTTCTAGCTTTTTTAGTTGCATGCCCAATTAATTGATCTCCTCATTCTCTTTTTAATTCATGTAAGCATTTAGAGATATAAAATTTCCTCTAAGCACTGCTTTGGCTGCATCCCACAGGTTTTGGTATGTTGTCTCATTATTGTCATTCTCATAGATGAAGTTATTGATTGTTTCTATGATTTGTTGTTTGACCCACTCATTCTTTAGGATGAGATTGTTTAGTTTCCAATTAACTTTCAGTCTACCTTTCCATGTATTACATGTAATTTTATTGCATCATGATCTGAGAAGGATGCATTTACTATTTCTGCCTTACTGAATTTGACTATGAGGTTTTTAGCCCTAATGTATGGTCAATTTTTGAATATGTGCCATGTACTCCTGAGAAAAGGGTATATTCCTTTCTATCCCCATTCAATTTTATCCAGACATCTATCATATCTAACTTTTCTAACATTCTATTCACCTCTTTAACTTCTTTCTTATTTATTTTGTAGCTAGATTTATCTAATTCTGAGAGGGGAAGATTCAGATCCCCCACTAGTGTAGTTTTGCTGTCTATTTCCTCTTGTAACTCATTTAACTTCTCTTCTAAGAATCTGGATGCTATAGCACTTGGCACATACATGTTTAGTATTGATATTACTTCATTATCTATCGTACCTTTTAGCGAGATGTAGTTTCCTTCCTTATCTCTTTTAATTAGATCTATTTTTGCTTTTTCTTTATATGAGATAAGGATTGCTAGCCCTGCTTTTTTTACTTCAGCTGAAGCATCATATATTCTGCTCCAACCTTTTACCTTTACTCTGTGTATCTCTTTGCTTCAAATGTGTTTTTTTTCTGTTATTATTATTATTATCATTATCATTATTTTATTTTTCAAATGTGTTTCTTGCAAACAGCATATTGTAAGATTCTGGTTTTTAATCCACTCTGCTATTTGCTTCTGGTTTTTGGCAGAGTTCATCCCATTCACATTCACAGTTATTATTACTGTCTATTTCCTTCCATTCTATTTACCCCCTTTGTACCTCCCCCCCTTCTTTCACCCTATTCCTATTCACCAATGTTTTGCTTCTTACCCCTACCTCCCCCAATCTGCCCTCCCTTTTATCAGTCCCCTCCCTTTTCTTTATGCTTTTCTCCCCAACTTCTGCCCTCCCTTCTATCAGTCCCCCCTCCTTTCCCTTTACCCTTTTCCTTGCTTAAAGAATAAGCTAAATTTCTTTATCCAAATGAATGTATATGTTATTCCCTCTTTGAACCAAATCTGATGAGAGTAAGGTTGAAACAATGCTCACCCCTCCCTTCTTTCCCTCTATTGTAATAGGTTTTTTGTACCTTTTCTTATGATACAATTAACTCCATTCCACCTCCCCTTTCCTCTTCTCCCCATAAACTCCTTTTTTTCATCCCTTACTTTTCTTTATGTCATTATATCAAAGACAATTTATATTTATACCCTCTGTGTATATTCCTTCTGTCTACCTAAATAGATATACGGTTCTCAAGAGTTATAAGTATTATCTTCCCATGTAGGGATGTAAACAGTTTAACCTTATGGAATAACTTTCCCCCACTGTTTACCTTTTTAAACTTCTCTTGAGTCTTGTATGTTAAGATTGAGTTTTCTGTTCAGTTCTGGTCTTTTCATCAGGAAACCTTGAAAGTCCCCTATTTCATTGAATGTCCATCTTTTCCCCTGAAATAGAATGTTCAGTTTTGCTGGGTACTTGATTATTGGTTGCAATTCAAGCTCCTTTGCCTTCTGGAATATCATATTCCAAGCCTTGCGATCCTTTAATGTTGAAGCTTCCAGGTCCTGTGCAATCCTAACTGTGGCTCCATGATATTTAAATTGCTTCTTTCTGGTTGCTTGGAGTATTTTCTCCTTCACCTGATAGTTCTGGAATTTGGCTACAATATTCCTTGGAGTTTTCCTTTTGGGGTCTCTTTCAGGAGGTGATTAGTGGATTCTTCCAATGATGATTTTATCCTCTGATTCTATAATGTCAGGGCATTTCTCCTTGATAATTTCCTGGAATATGGTGTCTAGACTCTTTTTTTGATCATGGCTTTCAGGCAGTCCAATAATTCTCACATTGTCTCTCCTGGATCTATTTTCTAGGTCAGTTGTCTTTCTAATGAGGTATTTCACATTTTCTTCTATTTTTTTCATTCTTTGGACTCTGTTTGACTGATTCCTGGTGTCTCATGGAGTCATTAGCTTCCAACTGTCCAATTCGAATTTTTAAGGCATTGTTTTCTTCAGTAAGCTTTTGCACCTCCTTTTCCATTTGGCCAAATGAATTTTTTAAGGAATTGTTTTCTTCAGTCAATCTTTGCACTTCCTTTTTCAAGCTGTTGATTCTTTGTGCTTCGTTTTTCAAGCTACTGATTTTTTTTCATAATTTTCTTGTGTTACTTTCATTTCTCTCCCCATTTTTCTTCTACCTCTCTCAATTGATTTTTTTTTTATATTTGGCGGGGCAATGAGGGTTAAGTGACTTGCCCAGGGTCACACAGCTAATAAGTGTCAAGTGTCTGAGGCCAGATTTGAACTCAGGTCCTCCTGAATCCAAGACCAGTGCTCTATCTACTGTGCCACCTAGCTGCCCCCTCAATTGATTTTTAAAATCCCTTTTGAGCTCTTCCAAGAAGGCTTTTTGGTCTTGAAACCAATTCTTCTTCCCTCTTGAGGCTTCACATGTAGGCAATTTGAGAGTATTGTCCTCATCTGAGTTTGTGTTTAGCTCTTCCCTGTCAACACAGAAGCTCTCAATGGTAAGAGCTCTTTTTTGTTTCTTACTCATAATGCAGTTTATTTTTTTTTTAAGTTGAGGTCTGCTCCTGGGGCACAAGGGTCACTATTTCAAGCTTATTGTGCTGGGGGATAGAGGCTGTGTCACTGGCTTTCTACTCTGAGGCCTCTATGGCTTGTGGATTTCTCACCACCCTGGGCTTGCTCCAGGCACTGGGATGGCCAGGCCTAGGCATGCCTGTCCCACGAGTGGCCCTCCAGCTGGCAGCTTTCCCTCTCCACTGGTGCTGGTGGATCTCACAACTGGCCCACTGCACCACCAGCTTACTTAGCTAGGATCAAGGGGCCTCAGTTGATCCGCTGTGACCAAGAGCTTACTGCTGACTTGCCCAGATGCCCTCCATGCTGCACTACACTGAGGTGTGCTGTGTTCCCCTTTTGCCTGAGTGAGACTGACCTTTCCTGAAGTCTTCTAAATTATCTCATGTTGGAAGATTGTATCTCTCTGTCTTTTTGTAGGTTCTGTAGTTTCAAAATCTGTATAGAGTCTCGATTTAATGTTGTTTTTGAGGGAAACTTAGGAGAGCTCAGGCAACTTCCTGGCTTCTCTTCACCATCTTAGATCATGGGTTTTTAATATTTTTTGTGCCATGGACCTCTTTGACAATTTGGTGAATACTATAGACATTTTCTCAGGATAATGTTTTAAATGCATAAAATGTATATTATTACAAAGGAAACCAATTATATTGAAATACAATTATTTGAAAAATCTTTTTTTTAAGATCACAGACCTCAAGTTAAGAACCCCTACTATAGACTTAGAGTACTATCCTGGGGTTGTACTTGGTTGGGTTGACCCTCAAACAAGGGAAAGCACCCATTGTCAATAGAGAATCAATATCCTTCCATGAACCTTCATAGTCAACACATCTTAGTGAAGGACATAATGGCTCCATGCTTTGTGGTTCCTTGGTTTCAGATCCCACTAAGTCCCAGAAGTCCTTTAAAGGTCATGAGGCTCCTCTATCATTTTCTTACTATCAGCTATAGTTCCCACAGTTCATGTTTTGGTCCCTGAACTCTTTAGTGCCACCATTCTTGTTCCAGCTGTTGCCAACTCTGGGGTCTCATCTGTTTACTCATTAGTAAATGAAGGAGCTTGGCTAAATAAACTCTAAAGACCCTCCAAGCTCTAAATCTTATGATTTAATAGAGATCTGCAATTTCATGTACCATTCTCTTTGTTGTATATATGTATACACATTTATATGTACATGTGTAAGTATGTATATGTGTGTATATGACCATTTTATTTGGATTTGAAGTTCAAACAACTTTTTAAAAATCCTGAGTTTGTAGGTGTTGTCTTGAGCAACCTACTGCCCTGGCTATCCTTGGTCTATGGGGAGAAAAGGCAAAGGGGATGAATTTGCAGTGATTCAGCCATATTCCCACCCATTTTTACTTCGTAGTTTTTGACCATCTCTACAATTAGAGATACTGTGCATAATTTTAGAGCAGAATAGGAGTAACCGATTCCCACAGGGATAGAGCTGATACCCTTGGCTTCACTGACCCCATCTCTAATCAGCTGGTTGCATAGCCAATTATAGATTACACACACACACACACACACACACACACACACACACTACTTATAACTTCTGTTCTGAATTAGGTAGTTTACTGCTATCAAACTAAGCCAAGAATCTAGAATGGGCCTTTGACCCACATCCCACTGGTTTTATCTATTTGGAAGTTCTTAATGAAATGAAAATTGTACATTATTGTGACCATGAAAAAGTAAGACCATAAGAAGCCACATGGACTAAACCAAGAGTCAGGAGAGTTGGGTTTAAATCCCAGCTTTGTCATCAACAAGTTGAGTGGCCTTAGGTATACCACTTGCCTAGCCTAACTATTTCCTCAATTGAAAAAAATAAGGGAATTGAGATCGGCTATTCTCAAAAAGTTCTAGATCTATGATTACTTTCTAACTGTCAGGGTTAGAAGGGACCAGATCATCTAAGTTAGATCACCTATTGACTAGGGTTTAGTGAAGCTGGGATCCATGAACTTGTTTACAAAAATAGTTTAATAACTGTATTCCTGTTGATTTATCTGCTTATGTTCAAAGCCTTTGAGTTATCTTCTTCCTAGAATCTTTGGTGATTTCAGTCTTTTCCCCATTTATCTTTCCCTATTGTTCACTTTCTGACTCCCTCCCCTCTGATTGTGGTTTCCTTGGGGACTATCTCTCAAAGTATTTCAGACTTCTCCCATGCTGGACATTTTGTGGTTCACTAGCCTTGATACCTGTCCCAAGTGATTTTTGAGTAGTCAGGACTGGCTCTAGGTGGATGTTCTTTCCCTCAGGCTTAGTGGAGTGTTGCGCAGTACCATCCTGTCCCATCTCCCCTCCCCCCCACACACAGTGGCCTAGCCCACTCCCGATAACTGTATTTCAAGATAATTGATTTAGGGGCAGCTAGGTGGCGCAGTGGATAGAGCACCGGCCCTGGAATCAGGAGTACCTGAGTTCAAATCCGGCCTCAGACACTTATACTTACTAGCTGTGTGACCCTGGGCAAGTCACTTAACCCCAATTGCCTCACTAAAAAAAAAAAAAAAGATAATTGATTTATTTTCATCCATATTTTATTTTATGTACTTATAAACATTATTCAGAGAAGAGGCCCATAGGTTTCAACAGACTGCCAAAAGGGTCCATGACATAAAAGGTTAAGAACACTTGATCTAGACCAACTGATGCACTTTTTTCAGTGTAAAAACAGGTCAACAGGGGACAAGTGTCTTATCCCTAAGGTAATAAAGCTTACTAAATAGGCAGAGCCAGGATCAGATCACTGAAGTCTTGGCTTTTAAAATCCAGCACTCCTTCTATCATATCACTCTGTCTCTCCAAAGAAGTTATCATTCCAAGGTCATTCAAAGTTGGCTTATGGTCTTAGGAATAGAACACAGGAGTTCCCACTCTCAATCCATTGCCTATACTTTAGTTCAAGACAAGGATAAACTGGTATTTAAAAAGAATGGTGGGGCAGCTAGATGGCGCAATGGTTAAAGCACCGGCCCTGGATTCAGGAGGACCTGAGTTCAAATCCGGCCTCAGACACTTGACACTTACTAGCTGTGCAAGTCACTTAACCCCTATTGCCTAAAAAAAAAAAAAGAAAAGAAAAGAAAAATAAAAGAATGGTGAAGATTAAGGATTCATAGAAACAAGCTAAGACTTGAATGAAGTGATGCAAAGTGAAAAAAGAAAAATACAATGGCTACAACAGTGTTGTACATAAATGCAACACTAAAAAGGAACAAATCACCAGTGATATATAGTAATTAGTAGTAGTAACTGACTATCAAAGTTAAGATGTATTCCTCCTTTCTGTTAATCAATAAACTATTTGGGGGAGAATGCATTTTGTAAGGTGAGGTTTATTAGAAGTATGTATTGGGGCAGCTA
Source organism: Dromiciops gliroides (assembly GCF_019393635.1). Classification (NCBI taxonomy): domain Eukaryota; kingdom Metazoa; phylum Chordata; class Mammalia; order Microbiotheria; family Microbiotheriidae; genus Dromiciops; species Dromiciops gliroides. The sequence continues at coordinate 122,340,336 of NC_057862.1, forward strand.
GATGGAGCACTGGATAAAGTACTGGCCCTGGATTTAGGAGGACCTGAGTTCAAATCCGACCTCAGACACTTGACACTTACTAGCTGTGTGACCCTGGGCAAGTCACTAAATCCTCATTGCCCCACCCCCCAAAAAAGTATGTATTATGTCAAAACAAAATTTATTGATTTTTAAAAAGGATAAGCTTCTAATTTTTTTTTATTAAATTGGATGGCTCTCTAAGGGGGGAGTGGAGAAAGGATACTGGGGAAATATAGGTAATGTAAAAACAAAATATTTGCTTTTAAAATAAACTGTCGGGGCAGCTAGGTGGCACAGTGGATATAGCACTGGTCCTGGAGTCAGGAATACCTGAGTTCAAATCTGGCCTCAGACACTTAACACTTACTAGCTGTGTGACCCTGGGCAAGTCACTTAACCCCAATTGCCTCACTAAAAAAAAATAAATAAATAAAAATAAACTGTCAAGGCAAAAAAGATAGGTTTTATGCACATTAGAATGTTAATACCTTCCCTTTTTTGTAGTAACAAAAGACGGGAAACAAAGTGGGTGTCCATCAATTGAGGAAAGGCAAAACGAATTTTGGTAGATGAATGTCGTGGTATGTATTTCACAGCCAATATGAAGAATTCAGAGAAATATGAGATTACTTGCAAAGATGCATTGTGAAGGGGCAGCTAGGTGGCACAGTAGATAAAGCACTGGCCTTGGATTCAAGAAGACCTGAGTTCAAATCCAGCCTCAGACACTTGACACTAGCTGTGTGACCCTGGGCAAGTCACTTAACCCTCATTGCCCTGGGGGCAAGGGGAAGATACATTGTGAAGCAAGTAGAATCAGGAAAACAATATACACAGTGACTACAGTAATGTAAATGGAAAGAACAAAAGAAGGAAACCAAATACTGTTTATTTATAATGACCAAGCTTGACCCTGAAAAAGAGTTGAGGAAATATATCTCCATCTCTTTTTTTGCAGCAGTGTGGGACTATGTATATAAAATGTTGCATATATTGTCAGTTGATGTGTTGGTTAGTTATGTTAAGGTTTTTTTTTCTCTTTTTTTTGGTGAGGCAATTAGGGTTAAGTGATTTGCCCAGGGTCACACAGCTAGTAAGTGTCAAGTGTCTGAGGCCAGATCTAAATTCAGGTCCTCCTGAATCCAGGGCTGGTGCTCTGTCCACTGAGCCACCTAGGTGCCCCCCTTTCTCTTTCTTTTAAAATCACTGCTATAAAAATGGCTGGCTAGGTGGAAGCAGGGAGGAGTTTTCAGAGATGAATGTGATATAAAAATGTATCAAAATAATATTTAAAAATTTAAAAAATAATAGTTTGGCACTGCACTTCAGTACTCCTTCCCCAACCTAGACTCAGACAGTGGAATTCCCCTTTGATATTAGGCTAGTATAGGTAGACTCTGTGCAGCCTACTAGGAGACATGAGATGGAGTTAGAGGGGCAGAGAGTGAGAATGGAAAGCAAAGGATTGGGAAGAGACCTGTTGCTTATATGTTTCTCTGGAGAACACTAGAACCCATCTGACTACTTCCTTCTTACTCTCTTTATTACCTATACTATCAGCATGGAAGTTTCTAGGACTTGGTCAGACATATAGGAAAGAAAAAAGAAAAAGAAAATGGACTATAAATTCCCTCCCTCACTCAGATCTCTATGTTAAAAATAACGGGTGTTGTTAAAATGAAGCCTAACGAGGCCTCCTTCCTGGCCTTAATTGTTACCATGGTGATGACCTCTGCCAGCCATCTTTAATTAACTCAGAATAGATCTCACCAAATGAGTTCCTCCAGTAAATTGCTCACCAGCCCTTGCAGTCACGCAGCCCCCTCTTGTTAGTCCCCTCCCTTTCTTCTACATTGACTGGTGGTTATGTTTATAGGTGGATGGACACTAGTATTGGTCCTCATCTTTCCAATATTCATCTCCCTTCTTTCTCCCTGATGTTTACCTGCCCTTCCCCTTTTCTGGGCTAGTTTAGAATAAGGTCATACAAGGTTCCTGGTCAAGTGTCTCACTAATCAAATTAGATTTCAGGTATTATAAGGGTCCGGGTAGGGAAAAGAAGGAGAGTTTGAGTCCAAATTCATAGATGATAAGCCTGGCCACACTCTTGAAAGGGTTCAACCTCTGGGCCTGTAAGAAATATGGCAGCCTTATGAATTTGGGTATTAATTTTGGTTATGGGAAATTATCTATATTGATCTTGGTATCAGTGTGTGACTTCTATATTAGGCACTACTTATATTTTGACAAAGAAGGGGAATCAAGAAGACAGTGACCACCTGTAGGGTGAAGTACAAGGTTCAACTATACAGTGGTGACCATTCCTGGTTGAGAGTATGGCATAGTTTCATTTAATTTTTTTAGCTAGACCAATAAGCTAAAGTCTAAGGAGGAGGAAGCTGGATGTAGCTAATGTGACATAAAATGTGATGGGAGTAAGAAAGTTCATTCTGACTAAGGAGAGACCAATGTGGGTGAAATCAGTTCCATGGTACTAATTAGAAAATAGCTGACAGCCAGGAGGCCAAGAAGCCTAAACCAAATTTGACCCCACAGGAAAAATGGTTCAGAATATTATAGAGGTGGTTGGAATTTGCTCATAAGATTTCCTGCAGCTGATAGGGTGAGTAAAAGGATTGTTCACCAATACAGTCAGATCCTATTAGAACACAAGAACCTGTGAACTTGGTTGTGAATGATTCCCCTATGTATGATTTCCTTTTTTTTTTAAGGGAGGCAATTGGGGTTAAGTGACTTGCCCAGGGTCACACAGCTTGTAAGTGTTAAGTGTCTGAGGGCAGATTTGAACTCAGGTCCTCCTGAATCCAGGGCTGGTGCTTTATCCACTGCACCATCTTGCTGCCCCCCTGCCTTCATTTTATAGATGTAGAAATCAAGAGCCAATGAAGCTAAGAGTCTTGACCAAGGTCACATAGGTAATAAGTGTCAGAAATATGATTTGAGTTTAGGTCATCTGAATTCAGAGCCATGTTTTGAGTCCACTAGCTAGGTTAAAAAATCATACATAGGGGGCAGCTAGGTGGCGCAATGGATAGAGCACCGGCCCTGGAGTCAGGAGGACCTGAGTTCAAATCTGGCCTTAGACACTTGACACTTGACACTTACTAGCTGTGTGACTCTGGGCAATTCACTTAACCCCCACTGCCCCGCAAAAAAATAACCCCCCCTCCAAATGAAGGCAGTAGAGCAAAGATGGTAGGACATAAGATGATATGACAAAGATGAAGGACAAAGTATAGCTTAGTGCCCCAGCACAACTTTTAGACAAAGATCTAGAAAATAGACTGAGTTCTGATATGGAAACACAGGGAAAAAATCAGAGAGAGTCATATTTCCAACCCAGATCCACTTAGGGAGAGAGACAGAAGTATTTGGACACTGGGAATAGGTCTTGCCAGCAGTGTGACATGGAGCCTTCATTTTGCCTTTCCTCAATTAATGGACACCCACTTTGTTTACAGATAGTTGGCCAAGACTATGTACCTAGCAAAACTGACTATAATCCTACAGGGGCAAAAATGGATCTTTAATGAAACAGAGGACTTTCAAACATTCTTGATGATAAGACCAGAGTTGCATCAAACCTTTGAAAACAAAAGAGTTAAGAGAAACATAAAGCAAGCAATCGTAAAGGACTAAACCTAGACAAACTGTTTATATTTTATTAGGAGATGATGATATATGTATCCTCTCAGAACCCTATCCTTGTAAGAGATCCTAGAGGGAGTCTAATTAGACAGAGGGAGTAGGATTAACTCATTAAAAAACAGTGGAAGGGGTAGCTAGGTGGCACAGTGAATAGAGCACTGGCCCTGGATTCCAAAGGACCTGAGTTCAAATCCGACCTCAGACACTTGACACTTACTAGCTGTGTGACCCTGGGCAAGTCACTTAACCCCCATGGCCCCGCAAAACCCAAAATGAAACAAAAACAAAAAACAGCAGAAAGAGAGGATAAGATGAATATAATGGGTAAGGGGAGAGAAAGGATGAGAAAAAGTATTTCAAGATATTGGAGTATAGAAACTAAGGAGGAAGAGAAAATAGTTGGTAACACTTGAAGCTTAGTATCATCCAAACTAGTAAAAGGACAAAAGATTATGTGTTCACACAAACACACATTTGGGCAAGAAAGTACATTTCACTCAACAGGGAAATGTAAGAGGGGGGAATAAGAGGAAAGGTAGATCAAGGAAGGGATTAGTCTTAAGCAAAAAAAAAAAAAAAACCACACCCCTAACTAAGGAAGGTGGATTTAAAAGAGGGGCTTGAAAGAAACATTTTAAAAGGATAAGAACTTCTTATAGGATGCTAGGTGATGGAAAGAGAAGAGGGGCAAGGGAGCAGAAGAAAGTTAAACCAAAATGAGAACACAAGTGCTGAATTTACCCCTTCTCTAGGTATCTAGTTGGTATAATGAAAAGAGTACTGGTCTTGGGGGTAAAGAAGACCTGACATTAAAATCCTGCCTCAGACACTTTCTGACTATATGACCTTGGGCAAATCACCTTTGTATGACTCAATTTCCTCATGGGTAAAGTGGGGATAATAATAGTGCCTACCTTCCAAGGGTGTTGTAAGGATGAAGTGGAATAGTATTTGTAAAGTATTTTGAAAACTTTAAGGCACTATATAAATGCTAGGTATCATTACTATTATTCTCATTGTTTTCTCCTTTATAAAAAGGGGGCAAGAAACAAAGAAAAAGAAAAATACAAGAGAATTAGGGTAGAGGGAGATGCACAATTAACAATTATGACCATGAATGTGAATAATGGAAGAATATAGCTGAATGGGTTGGAAAGCAGAATCAATGATATATTGTTTATAAGAACACATTTGATGTAGAAAGAGTTTTAAAAAAGGGGAGTGAAGAAAAATCTATTAAGCTTCAGCCAAAGTAAAAAAAAAAATCAGGGATAGTTTTATCTCAGATAACAAAAATATACTTAATTAAAAGTGACAAATGGGGAAACTACAATTTGCTGAAAAGTAACAAATATAATGAAATAATATTGAAATTAAACATATACGAGCCCAATAGCATAACACTTAAATATTTAAAGGAAAACTTAAATAAGTTACAGGGAGAAATAAAACTATAATAGTGGGGGACCTCAATTTATCCTCTCTCAGATCTAGATGAGTTTAACCAAAAAATAAATGAAAAGGAAGTGAATGATCTGAATAGAACTTTAGAAAAGTTATATATGATAAACTTCTGGGATTATTGAATGGGAATAGAAAAGACCATACATATTTCTTAGCTGTGTATGTCACCTTTACATCTTTTTATTTTAGCAAGGAAACTAAAGCAACATATCACAAAAATTATGAACTATTACCAATTTGTATTTGTACCAGGAATGAAGGGTTGACTCAAAATTACAAAAAACATAAAAATAATTGACCATATTCATCAGAATGACAAACTATGTAATTATATCAATAGCTGCAGAAAAGACTTTTGACATGATACAATACCCATTCCTGTTTTTTTTTAAATAGTAGAAAGCAAAATGGATCTTTCCTTAATATGATAAAGGTCTCTTGTGGGCAGCTAGGTGGCACAATGGATAAATCACTGGCCTGGATTCAGGAGGGCCTAAGTTCAAATCCAACCTCAGACACTTGACACTTACTAGCTGTGTGACCCTGGGCAAGTCATTTAACCCTCATTGCCCTGCCAAAAAAATTATAAAGGTCTCAGTCTAAAATGAAGAGTCATCATAATGGGGATAAATAAGAAGCCTTTCCAACAAAACAGGGGCAAAGCAAGGATGTCCATTGTTACTCTTGCTATTCAATATAGTGGCAGAAATGATAGATATAGCAATAATACAAGGAAAAGAAATTGAGGAAATAATCACAGGCAAAGAGGAAACAAAATTATCAACTTTATGCAAATGATATGACACTTTACTTAGAGAACCCTAGAGACTCAACTAAAAAACTAATTGAAGCAATTAACTTCAGCAAATGTATGACATAAAACAAACCCACATAAATCATGCAGATTTCTGTATATTTCAAAAAAGATCAGCAGGAAGGGATAGATAAAGAAATTACATCTAAGCTAACTACAGAGAGTATAAAATACTTAAGAGTGTACCTGCTGAGATTTCTGGGGCAAAGTCAAGATGGCAGAGGAAAGGCAGTAAGCTCTTGGAACTCAACACACAATCACTCAAAAAACCCTCCAAATGCCATAGGACAATTCTGGAGCAGCAGAACCCACAAAAGAATGGGCTGAGATCATTTTCCAACCAAAGATGGCTTAGAAGGTCAACAGGAGGGGGCTGCTGTGCCAGGACAGGAGTAGAGCCCAACCCCGAGGTCATGCTGAGGCAGATAAAGTCCCAGGCAAGCCTTGTCAGAGAAAGAGACCCCCAGAGCCTCTGAATCAGCTGCAGCACTATTGTCGTCTGGAACTAAGCTCACGGTCTGGTGAGAGGGCTGAGTGGTAGGCTGGGGGAGATTACAGGCGTCTTTGCTGGCACTGAGGCAGAATTTGGGTGTTTTACCCTTCCTGGGAACCAGGAAGTAGGCTTAAGTGGTGGTGGCCCAGGTGGGGGAGGGTTGCAGGCTCATCAGAGCTAACAACCACAGCACACAGAGTTTTGCTGCCTGGTTAATTAGCAAGTTGGCCTGGGGTTATCTATGGACCAGGGAATAGGCCAGGTGAGTGAAGAACCTGCCCCTCCTTAAATCACACCACCTATCCCTGAAGCTTGGGACACTGTAGCCTGGAAACAGTGCCCCACTTTAAGAAGTAGTTAAAAGTCAAATAAAAGAAAGACAACATGAGGAGATAAAGAAAGATGCGGACCATAGAAAGTTTATTTAGTGACAAGGAAGATTAAGATTCACCCTCAGAAGAGGATAGCAACATCAGGGCTCCTACATCCAAAGCTTCCAAGAAAAATATGAATTTGTCTCAGGCCATAGAGGTGCTCAAAAAGGACTTTGAAGATAAAGTAAGAGAGGTAGAGGAAAAAAATGGAAGGAGAAATGAGAGTGATGCAGGAGGGTCATGAAGAGTCTACCTGCTAATACACAGAGAAGCCATGTAAACATAATTACAAAACACAAATATAGATCTTAAGAACTGGAGAAATACTGATCACTCATGGGTAGATGGAACCAATATAATTCATTTACCTTTTTGTATTGTTTATCAGGAAGATTTTACTTTGAAAAACAAAGCTGATGTATAGTACATTTCTCTTAGAGGAACAATGATTTCTACCATCCATTTCCTTTTCACATTCAGTCCCCAAAGAACCAGCCTCTCCTTCCTCCTTCTATCTCTGGTCGTCATGCCATTCCCTTACCCATATATATGTGTGTGTGTGTGTGTGTGTGTGTGTGTGTGTGTGTGTGTGTGTGTGTGTATGCATGTATGTATGTATATGTATGTGTGTGTGTGTGTATATATATATATATATATATGATAAAATAATCTACTTATTCATTGCCATACCAACCAAATTACCAAAGGTTTACTTTATAGAACTGGGGAAAATAATAACAAGATTCAAAAAAGTGAAAAATATAGAGAATCATGGGAAGACTTAGCTGAACTGATTTAAAATACAAAGCACTAAGGAAACAATATCACAATAATTACAATAATTTAGGTAGAACCAACAATAGCAAAGCAATAAAAACTGAATAGTGTGAAATTCTAATAAATAAGTTTGGCACCAAAGAGATATGAATGGAAATCCCACCCCTGGCTTCTTTGCAGAGGTGGGGAACTATGGATGTGAAACCGCATATAATGATGTATTTGCTAGTTTTATAGAACTGTTACCTTCATTTTGTTCTTTTTTATTATGTATTATTTTCTGGGAAGGAAAGAGGGGAAAATACACTATGATGTAAAAGCAAAAGAGAGCAATAAAAATGTATTTTTAAAAAAATCTATTCACCCATCAAGGATATCCTAATCCTTGATGAAAACTTGAACAGGAAACAGGCAGACTTTTGCAGATGATTTTCTGTAACAAACCACCCATATCACTATGAGGTTCATATAACTTGGGAGGTATAAAGAATATGAGATCACATCATGTTTGTTGTTTATTTAGTTTAAGAAAGCATTTGACTCAGTAGAGTAAAATGCATCCTTGAAGGCTGTCCTCAGTCAGTGTCACTGACATCTAGAGTACATCAAAATCATACTTGTAGTCTCTACAAAAGACATGTCTACAGACACTACAGAGGCAATTGTTTGTTCAACTATCTGCTAAATAACATGAGGAGATATAAATGCACAACAGGTATTACCCAGAATCACAGAATATGTCTTGTGAAAAGTCCAAATAAGGGTATCTTGTTGATGACAAGAATCTTCATCCAAATGATCCTATTCTTTGGTGGCATTGTACTAATTGTATCAGGCTTCAGAACACTACAAAGACATTAGTGAAATTTACTGCACAGAGATCACTATAACTATCCAGGTCATTACAACCATACATATTAGAAAAACAAAGTGGAAAAATACATATTTGCAAGATCATTACATGTAGATAAGTAGGCAGCCTTTTGAAGTTTTGTCATCAGCATGTGCTCTTGGACAAGCCCTAAAGTAGATAATGTTCTGGACTCAGAATTGAACAAAAGAAGGAGGTTCAGCTAGATTCCCTTTGGAAAACTTCATAGTACTTTGAATGAGTACTCACTGTTCATAGCACAAACTGCTCTCTGCTGTGAGAGCTCATTCCTTTAATACTAAAATGCTCCTCATAATGCAATATGTATATATATTATGGAATACCACATTCTTAAAAGAATCACAACTCAAATGACAAAAAAAATGGAAAATGTATAATGGGTGTAAGCAAGCTGGGACATGTTACCAACAATGACTTGTGCATGGGAAGTGGTATAAAAGATGTTATCAAATAGTCAATCAACCAACAAGCATTAATTCAGTTACTATGAACTGTGTAAACCATGGGGATACAAAGAAAAAAACCATTCTTGCCCTCAAGCAACTTAAATTACAATGGGAAAAACAACATGTGCATGAATAAATGCATATGAGATACATGCAGAGTAGATGGAGAATAGCTTTAGGGGAAAGGCACTAGCAAGGGGGTAATGATCAGGAAGGACTTCCTGAGAAAGGTGGCAGAAAGCCAGAAGAAAGCCAGAGATTCTGAAGCATCAGTGAGTGGAGAAGAACATTTAAAGTAGAAAGATAGGAGGTGCAGTATTATGTATAAGGAATTGCAAGTCTGGACTCTAAAGAGATGGGGAGTAATGTGTGAGAAGATTTGAAAAATAAGAAGGGGCTAGTTTGTGAAGATCTTTAAAATAGGGAAGTTTATATTTAGCAATACTGGTAATAAATAGTGAATCATTGAGAGTTTCTGTGTTTGTGTGGCTGTGGGTGTATGGGTTTGTAGGGCTTTTTTTGCCTAACCAAAATAATAATAATAATAATAACAACAACAACAACAAAATTAGTTGAAGCAACTGAGCATGATTAGCCTGAACAAAAGAATACCCTGGGGGACATGATAGTCATCTCCAAGTATTTGAGGGATACACAGGTGGAGAAGGGATTTTGGAGTGAATGGACAGAAATGGGAGTAATATGCAGAAGTTATAAAGAGGTGGCTCAATGTCAGGAAAAATTCCTTAACAATTCAAGTTGCGCAAAAGTGGAATGACTTTTCTCAAGAGGTGATGGCTCCATCTTCCTTGGAGATCTTAACATAAAGACTGGATGACTGCTGTTATAGAGAGGATTCTTTTTTTTTTTTTTCTGTGAGGCAGTTGGGGTTAAGTGACTTGCCCAGGGTCACACAGCTAGTAAATGTTAAGTGTCTGAGGCTGGATTTGAACTCAGGTCCTCCTGAATCCAGGGCCAGTGCTCTATCCACTGCACCACCTAGCTGCCCTGAGAGGATTCTTTTGTTATAAAGATTGGACTAGATAGCTACTGAGATTCCAGCTCTGAAATTCTGTGATTCCATGGTCTATGCTTTAAGAACATCATTTTACTGTTGTGTAGAAAATGGATTACAATTGGTAGACACTTGAGGCAGGGAGTCTAATTAGAAGCTATTGGAATAGTTCAGGCAAGAGGTGACAACAGCTTGAACTAGGATGCTATGACTGTGAAAGAAAATAAAGGATACATGTGAAAGATGTTGTGGAGAAAAAATTGCTAGACTTTTCATTGGATTGGATTTATGGGGTGAGTAAGTGAGGAATCAAGGATGACACTAAGGGTGCAAATCTTTGTGACTGGAAAGATAGTGGTGCCCTTAAGAGTAAATAATGAAGTTATGAAAAAGGGGTGGGTTGGGGGGATGATTTTTAAAAGATATATCATTAACACTTATAACCTAAAAAGCATGTAAGCTGGTCATGTAATAGATCTTTCATATTAGAGAAAATAAATGGACAGCATAAATGCTACATTGGAATCCCTAATATATTAAATGAATAAAAAGGTCATCAATGAATTGGATAGACTTTATAAGGACAATTTAGGTATACATGGGCAGAATTGCCAGCAGGAGAAGGTATTAAAGGATTGTAATCTACATCAGTGGAGGGAGTACCCAAATCAGTGAAATGACAAATCCATCCTGTGGAATCAAATGTGTAGAAGGATTAAAAAGGAAGGAGGAGGGGGCAGCTAGGTGGCGCAGTGGATAAAGCACCGGCCCTGAATTCAGGAGTTCCTGAGTTCAAATCTGGCCTCAGACACTTGACACTTACTAGCTGTGTGACCCTGGGCAAGTCACTTAACCCCCATTGCCCCGCAAAAAAAAAAAAAAAAGGAAGGAGGAGCTATGGCTCCTGCAGAAGTCCCAGATAATGGGAGAACCTTGGAAATACCAGCTCGTAGTGTGACAGAGTAGTGGATTTCACACTTGACATGGTTTAAGTTTTTATTAAGAGTTTTAGTCCTCCAGTGAAACACAATTTCCCCCAAGGAAAAGAAAGGAATGGGATAAGACTTGAAGGAAAAAAGGGAATGTTCCCATTTGGGAGTATGAAGAGAGTCAGTTTCTTGATATGGGCAATAAAGAAATTACTCTTTAAAGTTTAAAAAATATTTTAGGTACATGGTCTCATTTGAAAAATTACCATATTGGTTTAGGCTTTATTCTTCTTATTATTTTAATACTTAAATGGATGGTTTGTGATCACTTTAGTGTGGGTACTCCCTCCAATAGTATATACATTAAGACATATGCATACCTTCCCATTCTGTGTAACTCTTAATTATGTTCTCCCACAAATCTTCTATTGGGGCTCCACCCAACATACTGGAGGTCTTTCAATAGATCTTTTAACATTGAGTGACAGGGAGGAGTTTGTGGGTAGGGAGAGTGATATGAAAGAACAGAAAGAAATGGATCAATGAAACCTTTTTAAAAATACACAGAAGAGAGGAGAGAAGGAAGTTCAGAAATAAAAACAGATTTATACAGGAGGAGACAGGGGTGGGAAAAGATCAGGAATAGTCTGTAGTCCTGAAACTACTAGGATATTTTACATCACTATTTGTATTCAAATAATCATTGGTAATATGCTGCAGATTAATTATGTGTATCACACAATTTTCTATTGTTCTGTATATCACAATAATCATTAATAAGTGCTTACATTTATACTGTACATCTATTTCCTCACAATATTCCTGTGAGGGATGTAATGCAATGTTATTATTCCCATTTTACAGATGAGGAAATTGAAGATAGGAAAAGTTAAATGGTTTTCTCAGTGTCACAAATTTATTATCTTGGGATTCAAATCTCAAATCCTCTAACTCCAAGACAATCTTCTTTTCCCTGGGATACTGAGATTAGAACAACAGTTGAACCCAATCTAGGAATAAACTTTAAGAACTGGCTGGGAGGGGCAGCTAGATGGTGCAGTGGATAAAGCACTGGCCCTGGATTCAGGAGTACCTGAGTTCAAATCCAGCCTCAGACACTTGACACTTACTAGCTGTGTGACCCTGGGCAAGTCACTTAACCCTCATTGCCCTGCAAAAAAAAAAAAGAACTGGCTAGGGACAGTTAAAACAGCTCATTCAAAACAATATATATATAATATATAATACACTAATATTAATGAAGAGTTTGTGTTTAGACTATAGAAAAACTTGTGAAGAGGATAGTATATCTTGATGCCAAGAATGAGACCTCAAAAAAAAAAAAAGAATAAGAGACCTCTAGCAGTAGTAGAGTAAATGGCCTAGAAACAGTGGAATAAACTTGGGGTCCAAGAAGGTACATTCTTTTCTCTTTCAGAGGTTAGAATTGACAGAGAGGGGGGCAGCTAGGTGGCATAGTGGATAAAGCACTGGCCTGGATTCTAGAGGGCCTGAGTTCAAATCCAATCTCAGACACTTGACACTTACTAGCTGTGTGACCCTGGGCAAGTCACTTAACCCTCATTGCCCTGCAAAAAAAAAAAAAAGAATTGACAGAGAAAAGGGACCATGAGACGGCAGAGGAAATGATGGCAGAACAAGTTCAGTCTATAAACAATAAGTACAAATTGTGGCCAAGTAAGATATGATTTATCTTTAGAAATAAGAAGGAGCAAATTGGAATTAACTTGGCTGTGAATTGGAGATGAAGAAAAATGTTGGTTTGTCAATATGGTTATGGGATGAATCAAATTAGGATGGGAAGGATATTGGTCAAGTTATAAAATGTCCTTTGGGAATTATTCCTTCTAGTAACATTCTTGGTACTTTAGTGTGACCAGGGATAAATATACTTTGTTGCTTGAATACTGAAACAATGTGTTCAAGAGTTGGAGGGCGGGGCAGCTAGATGGCGAAGTGGATAAAGCACCAGCCCTGGAGTCAGGAGTACCTGAGTTCAAATCTGGCCTCAGACACTTAACACTTACTAGCTGTGTGACCCTGGGCAAGTCACTTAACCCCAACTGCCTCACCAAAAAAAAAAGAGTTGGGGGGCAAGGGGAAGCACTAGGCTGAGTGTTAGCACTTACTTGAAACATAGTAGGTACTTAATAAATACTAGGATTTTTTTTTTTTAATCCTGAGTCCAGAATCTGAGACCCATTTTCAGGCAAATGATTTCATATATCTGAGCCCAAGTTTCCTCATCTATAAAATAAGGAGATTGAATTAGATCATGTCTAAAGTCCATTTTGACTCTGTTTCCATCTACACTCTACCAATAGCAAATAGCCCCTCAACCAATAGCAAATGATTAAGAAGACCGAAAATGATGCTAATGTGTCCATGAGGAAGGCAGGATTTTGCTAGAAATTGGCAGATTCCATAATCTTGGTCCAGCTCGGGGAAAGTCTCTTCTCAGTTGACTTATCTGGTAGTGGTAGTAAGGAAGGTTTCCTTTTTTAAGTATCACAGGAAGGAAGTAAAATTTTTGTCCTGGGACAGGGAGACCTTGAAATTGAGGCTGTTGGCTTGAATTTTATCAGTGACATGAAGTCCTTGCTTCAGTCTAAGGACAATCACATGCATTTATTCCCTTCCCAGAGGGGTCAGGGTTTGGGGTCCTGATCCTCAGGATTCTATCAGCTTTAGAAATGTTTCCCTTTTCTCTCTAAAGGGGCAAATATTACTCCCTTATTCTGGGGTCTTCGTGATGTTCTGGACAGTACTGAATAGGCAATCATAGAAAAAAATGATAGTGCTATAGTGAAAATTATTCAAATAGTGAAAATTCACAGTAGAATTGCCCTTCTAAGTTAATCATTTAGTACCTACTCATTAGAGCGAATTTACTCTTCCTTCTTTCAAGACAGACCTTAAGTTTCTTTTCAAGTAATGTCAGAGATATAAAATAGAGGACATTTTGGGGGTTTGGGAATAGTGGTAGTAGTGACGGTTGTTAGTTATGGTGATGTTAGGGGAGACAGCGTTAGCTGCCTCCATCTCCCTAGGAAGGGTCCTGGAGATATTTCTTTGAGACCTAGGTCTTGGCACCTGGTGGAAGGAGAACAACGGAAGGAGCTCGGAAGACACAAGACTCCTGCTCAGCAAGTCTCTCCGAAGTAGCTCCCACTTCTCGGGACCCCTCCCCCCTCAGCCCGATCTTCACAAAAGGAACTCCGAGACTCCCCCACCCGGGGGGGGGGAGTTTCCCGTGACTGCCGCCAGGATTCCACACGCAGCGGAAGTCAGCGGAGCAATTTCTCATTTGCCAGCTGACGGGCGTCTCTCATTCACATGTCACTACCCAGAATGCCCCTGTGGCTGGCTCCTGGTGCGGTGCTGGGAGGGTGAAGAAGTGTCTGGATGGTCTAGCTGAGGCCGTGGGAAGGGGATGCTTAGGCTAGGTCTACTCAGGAGGAAGTAAAACTGTGCTGAATCCAAATGACTTGGAAATGAATTAACCTCTCTCCCCCCACCCCCTACGCCTCCGCCCTCCATTCTCCTCACTCTCACTCCCCAATTATTCTGGAAAGTTTAACCTTGGTGGACTGTTAGGCTCGGGTGCTTTTCACACGTTAGATGACACAAAGACAAACCCGAGACTCCGGGGGCCGCGGTATGAGCTGTTGGACAAATAAATGTTGGCTCCACTCCAGATTGTTGTAGGGCCAGGCTGTCTGCCTCTCCCCTCACTGCAGGACAGAGAAATCTGTGATACCCAACAGGGAAGGGGGAGGAGAAGGAAGAATAGTACTAGGATTTCTAGAAAGGGAGGGACCAATTTTACTGAGAAATGGAGAATCCTTTCCACTACTTCACTGTTATTTACCACTGATTGGGTAGAAACAGGTAGAAACTTCTGAGATTTATGGATTTTCCCTTTTCCCCCTACTTCAAATAATAAAACACAAATTTTCTATCTTCTCAGAACTGACACTTCAGTCTTCTACTAGTCTGTGAGGAGAGGAGAAATCCAGGTAACATCTGAAATGGGTTTTATATTTAAGTTGACAAGGGTCAAGAGTGTTTTCATCTCCGTGCTGAGAGATAATTAGCTATCTTCGACACAAAGTCGGGTTTTCTTTCATCTAAATATGTATCCCCCCCTTGCATTTCTGGAATGTTTTGCACATTCCAGTGTCTACGTTGGTGAGAGTTCTCCCAAACTGGCCACTGGACTTACATCAGTACTACTATATGAAAAAATTTCTCAGATCTCCCTGCCCGAACAGATAGTTTGGGGTCTTCCCACAAACTTACCAGCCTAGCTTTGAGGATCTCGAGAATTTTTTCAGAATCCTTAGCCAGAGAGTACCTTAAGGACTCCCTAGTGTCTTAACATTGTTCAGTTGGATTCTAACCCAGATTTAGAAGATCTGGGTGGTGGGGTCAATAATAATAATGGTTTTTAGGCTGAGTGTTTTGCTGTGAATTTTAAATATCCCAGTAATGCATCTCCTAGAAAGCCTTTCGCTTTCCATTCTTACCTATCCCACTCTACAAAGACTATTTTTCTTTCTCTAAGCAATTTCATAAACCTTTCTCCTGGGAAATATTAAATGCCAAATCCGTTAGGGCTGGCTTACCTAGGATAAAGACAACTGTATTTTAACCTCTAATGTTAACCACTTTGCTTCTTGACACCACAATTTTTAGCCCCATGAGCGTCACTGTTTCCCAAAGAATGGATGACCTGAAATTTCAAGTTCCTTTTGAGAGACTTGGAATGAGGAGCCTTTCACCTCTGACTCTATGATCCCGTGATAAGAGATTTGGACTTGGCCTCTAAAATACTGGGACCTGTGGGATTTCAACGAGTTTCAGCACCGTGGTTTTGGACAGCGCCTCCGTTCCTGCCCCTTGGCGGGATCGCAACCGTGCAGTTTTCCTCCCTCAAGAGTATAGAGAAGTAGAAAGAAGGCACGAAAGAGATATGAAGTCGGAAAGGACTTGGGTTCTTAGTATCTGTGTGGCATTGGAAAAGTCACTTCTCTGAGCAACATCTGTAAAACGAGGGATTGGGCTACGGATATTACTTAGAACGAGGGTTCTTGTCAATCTAGTGAAACCCATGTGTAAAACATGATTAGAAAGAAAACTAAAAATTAGTGAAGTAAAGATGTAATCCCTCCCGCTCACATCCACACACAGTTCACAAGCCCTCCCTAAAACCTCTCCATCCTTGGGGGTCTATGAACCTCAGGTTAAGAACCCCAGGTGAAGAAGATTCCAACTCTTGGGTTTTCTGCCTACGAGGTGATCTATCCACTAGCTCCTAGAAGCAGTGTTTCCGAGGATCAGACGCTAACTTTCTCTAAGTATTTCCTATTACTGAATGTGGATTGCATATAAGTTAATTAAAAATCAAACCAGTATTTGTGGCGAAATCCTTTCTAGAAAAGTTTTTTTTTTTAATATTTATGAGTCTAAGTTCAGCCCTGGTCTCTGAGGCTATTGCGCCTAGAATTAATAAGCCTACAGTGGCAAAGTATAACGGAGAAATGAGCAATTATTTGTCTAATCCCACCGCAACTCGGAGTCTTTCAGACCTCCCCAACTTACCCCCACATCCTGGGCTCTCGATTTCACTTTGCCCTCTAGACATCACCATACTAGACACTTTCACTATCTCTCTCGATCACATTGGATACACAGAAATTCGACTCAGCGGGGATTCCTTTTCCCTGAACCTGGCCAAAGAGTGGGGGTGATACGTGAAATCCTAGAAATCTCAAAGGGAAAGGGCTTCAGGTTTGGTAATGCATTGGGAGGTGGAGTGATGGGAGCAGGACTGGTAGAAACCTTGTCTTTGGAATCAGCCACAAAGAGAAAGAATAGAAGATTGGAGGCAGTGGTATTTCCTTTTTGCCTCCATACTCTGAAAGAACCACAAACCAATTTCCTGTCCCCAAACCAGCTTCACTGCAGCAGAAAGGGGGTAAAGTGGACTCTTGAATAAAGGATACTTCACAAGGAGGATATTTTAATCCTGCTTGACTCCTGGGTCATATTAAAACGCAGATATGTCGCTACAAATAGACTATTGTTTCTCAATTCGGCCCAAGTCCCTTCCTGATCGCTGGCTTTGATTCTTTTCCCTCTCCCGAGGTTCGAAGCCCTTCCCTTAAAGGGATTATAAGGTAGGGTTTTTTGGTTTTTTTTAAAGATCTCACCAACTTCTTCTCCAATCCATCTGTATTTTCTTCCCACTTCTAAGTCTCTCTCCAGGCCTTTCCCTTTTTGGAAAGATTAAGGGGATTAATTTCCTTTTTCAGAGTCCCACCCTCCCCCCAGGCTAAAAGGGGGAAAAAGAACGATTTTTCAATAAATTTTAAAACTCTCCTATAGTCCATCAATAAACATTTATTAAGAGTCCGCTACGGGTCAGGCACTGAACTAATCTCTAGGGATACAAAGAGAAGCAAAAGACAGTTTCTGGTCCTAAAGAGAGAAGGGAATGAATTGAATGTGGACTTGGGTTCTACTACTAACCCCACCACTGAAATATTGTACAGCCTCTGTCGAGTCGTTTAACCTCCGAGTGTCCCCATTTCCTCATTTGAGGGAAATAGTCTTTTACTTCTACCTGTCAGTAAAAATTCCTTGACTCCATAATGTTGTGCCTTCCCGCTCAGATTTTCTTCAATTTATCCTGTCATGTTTCTTGTCTGTACATAATTGCTTGTATGTTTTCTCCCTCATTAGATTGTGAGCTTCTTGAGGGCAGGGTCTGGTTCCACCCCCCCCCCTTTTCTTTCTATCTTCATCATTTTTAGCACAGTGCCTAGGGTATAGTAGGCGTTAATAAATGAAATGCCTGTTGACTTGAAGGTTACCTACCAGTTCTTCACCCTTAATCCCCGGAGACAAAATCTATCATGTTCCATACCCACTGGGGCCCTCAGGAGAAGAAATGACCGTTAAAGGAAGGATCGATAAAGTTCCTTTGCATAATGAGGCTGGGTAGGGTGGGGTGAAAGGAGAGAAATGAAAGTTATTCCTTTTTCAGGGCGTCTTTCCTTCTTGTACTTCTTTTAGCTCCTGCGGATCACAAGGTAACATAAACCAAAGACCTAGAAAACCCGACCGGAAGCCGGGAACCACTGACCCAGTGTTGCTTTGCCTCTCTGGCCAGAATCCCGAGAGTCGCGTGGGGCTCCAATTTTTAAAAGGGCGGTACCTCATTGCAGTGGAAAGAGTGTGATTCGGTTTACTGTAACTTTTTCTTCAAGATAGGGCGCACTGGAGGAAAAAAATGGCCCAGACAAAGGCCTCTGGTCCGAGAATCGAAACTGGTACACGGTCTTACGGTACCTGAAGCTTCATTGAAAGAGAAAGGAAACCCTTTAGGGGAACAGTCTTGCCCAATCAAGACCCAGCTACTCCCGGATACTGCATTTTTGCTAATTCTAAGGGGTCCTGACCCCGAGCGCCTAACAGTACTTTTTGCGAAAGCAGAAAGTGCCGCCTGTGAGCCAAACTCATCCGCGCCGACTCTGACCTGAGACCGAACCCTTCTGCTGGAACTGGTGAATGTGTGTTGTGGGGCAAGGGGTTGGAAGTGGTGTTGGCGAGACAAGAACCTTCAAGCCTAGCTCAGGAAGCTCTGGCACAAATGAGGTGTTAGCGCAAAGGGTTGGAGGATCGTTTCTAGAGGCCATTTAGATAATTCTGGGCAAGAGCAAAACCAAAACTCATTCTTTTCAATTATCAAAGTCATTTTTGGACCAAAGTAGATTTTGTTTGACTTTTCCAGCTAATTTTGGTGGCGAATACCCAAACGCTGCAGGAGGTAACAATGCAATTGGCTTTTCCAGGCGCCTGAGTGCTTTGGGTTGGAGAGCCCGGCTCCTCTACCGCAGCTAGCCCACAGATCTCCCGCCAGCTTCAGTCTCCTACCCTTCCCCATTCTGTGCTCTCTTCCCTGCTCCTCTTCCCTTCCCTCCCCCTTATGGGGAAAGCGGAGGATTCTACGGGCGATCTGACAATAGCCTTCTGGTTTCTGCTATCTAGGTACGTCCACACGTTCCCAGAGACTTTCTGGGTTCCTTAGTTTGATTGGTCCCTTAGTTTGGTCCCTTGTTTCCTAGGCCTCATTAGTCCAGAGGGCAACAGAGCCATTGTATAGAAGTTGTATCCTCTCCACTGGGAGCGCAGCCCCTTTAGCGGGGCTGGGGAATTAGATTTGGGCCCTAGGACACTGGGGCCCTGGGGCCCTATGTTAGCTGGGCTGGGAGAAAGGGCGTAGAAGTGGAGACCCAGACACTATGTTGGGGAATTGTGAGCTGAGGCATGTCACTGGGTATGACACGTTAAGTGATGTTTTATTGTCATTGACAATAAAAATAAACAATAACAATACTCGAAATACACCAAAAATCATCCTATCATGCCATTTATTGTAATTACTCTCCAACTGTAGCATTCTATCTATCTATAGCATGCTAGAGTTTCACTCTTACTTGTAAGGATTGATATGGGCTCATAATATATGGCTCATAAGAGCCCATATTGAGAGGGAAGTTTTCACCCAACGCTATCCGAAGGAGGAGATGTGGCTCGGGGGAATCCATCAATCTTGCTCATTGGTTTGAAAACATCGGCTCCAGAGCTGGATGGGGTAGACTGCGGAGTGGACAAGAGGAGCTTGCGTTCCACCTCACCTTTCCTCTACTCAGTGATGGTTGCCACGGAAGAGTCCAGGAAACCAGCGTCTCTCCTTCCAGCAGCAAGTGAAATGCACTGTGGTCAGTTAAGGCAAGAGATTGCTGCGAGTCGAGTAAACCGAACCCTAGAGAAACTGGATATACTCAGGTCCCATTTCTGAGTTCTCAAAAGCAGTCTTCTGCCGACTTTACCCGCATATCCGCGGCTGTGTAGATCTGCCTTTCCCCGGAGATCTAGTAGAAATGGAAATTTCCAGCGATTCTCAGAAAGCCAAGGAAATGCGAAATGTTAGGGAGACGAAATTTATTCTCGGTAGATCTTATCTTATGATTAGAATCGATCTCAGTGCTATCGATATCCGTCAGTCTTTGGGCTCTAACTGGATTATATCTTATAGTCTAACCATTTTTAGTGCAAAATCGAACTTCTTTGTTGCAGGTTATCTGACCAGGTTGCAGCACTCCCCGTCCCCTACCCCCACCTCAATTCTATGCACAATGTTTGGTGGACCCAGAATCTTAGAGACAGGACTGGGAAGAAGAGGAAACAATCCTGTTGTTGGTTTAATTCCTGCATTTATTCAGTCGTGTGTGTATAATTGGTCACTTCTGGCCAAACTCGCTACTTTGCTTTGTGCCATGTAGACCAAGTTTCTGAAAGAAGGGCTGGAGACAATTGGGGAAAACCCTAAGGGAGAAGAATAGAGATAGGGACTGGGTCTGTGATTTCACTCATATAGGAAATTTCCAGGACAGGGCGTTCTAAAAGAACTCTCCCGAGTTATTGCAGTGGCCTCTTAACTGATCTCCCTGCCTCAAGTCTCTACCTACTCCAGTCCGCACTGCTGCTACTGATTTTCCTTAAGCGAAGATCTGACTATTTAATCCCCTTAATCAACTTCCGTGGCTTCTTATTGTCTCTGGATCAAATAAAAACTCCTCTGATTAGCTTTTAAAGCCCTTCACATTTTACTCAACTTCTCTCTACAGTCTCATTGCACATTCGCCTCCCCCCACTTTCTATTCCAGTTAAACTGGTCTTTCTGTTGTTCACAGAAGACTATATCTTCAGTCTCCAGGTTTTTGCCCTTGAAGTCTCCCGAGCCTGTAATGCACTCCCTCCTTACTTCCACTTCATAGGATCTTTGGGCAAATTGCAGCTAAGGCACAGCTGAAGCTTTTTCTGATGCCCCCACGTCCATCAAGTACTAGTGCTCTCTTCAAACTATTTTGTATTTATTCTGTCTATACAGATATACATATATGTGTGTATATCTGTATATATGTGTACATACATAGTGTGTATATACAGATCCCAAAAACACACATATGTATGTATGTATATGTATATGTGTGTATATTCCAAATTAGAATGTGAGCTCCTTGTAAGTAAGGATTGCTTCATTCAATGTGTTTTTATCCCCAGTGTCGGGCACAGAGTAGGCATTTAGTAAATACTTATCGATATAAACTCCCTCAACCACTGCAGGTCAGCAACTAATCAGTTATTTATATTCTTAAAGGGTTGCCTAGAGCACGGAGAGCTTAAGTGCCCAAGGTCACACAGCCAGTATGTGTCCCTGGCTGAACTTAACTCCAAGTCTTCATCTTTTGGATGAATTCTGCATCCACTGATCAGCCCTTCTCCCTTGCTCCCACTCAGCTAGGGAAAGAAAGTAGGGAGGGCATTTTTAGTTCCATTAGAGGAAAGATCTAAGATGAGTTAGAGACTTACTTAGTTCCTATCCTTTTCCCTTTCTCCTTCCCCATCCCAGCTCCTTGCATAAGGCTGTCCATCTAGTGGTGGCTCAATCTATTTAAAGTTGAAAGGGATTGGAAGTGGAGCTGAGATCAGTGTTCTTTGGAACTCAGACCCTTGTAGCGCTCCTACATTACCGTGTTGAGCGAGGTATTGATCTCTAAAATCCAACCTTCTTGTTTTACAGATGAAAAACATGCAGCCCAGGAAGTAACGAGGTTACATATACTCTAGGAGCCGCAGAGACGGAACAAGATCCCAGAAATCATTCAGAACGATACTTCGCCTACCAAATCTGCAGGGGTGTATGATTACAGAAGCTCCCCCTTCTGGAGCAATTAAGACACCTCCAAAATGAAATACGTCCACAGTTCAAGGTCTGCAGTGAGATGGAGAGCAGGGAGATGAGTAACTATATTTCCGAACTTTTGAGTTTTCATGAGACCTTGACCAACACTCCGAGACTAAACCGGAAATTTTCAGTAAAGAGCTCATTTGGGTGAGGCTATAACTTTGCTTCTCGGGCTTCTGAGGCTACTTGACCCTGGAGGGGGGGTGTCCCACAACATGTTGAGTTTTCCCAGAATCTACACTATCTGGGCTAGTGCACGATCGTGGTAGGATGGGAAGGAGGGTGATGTAGGGTTAAAGATAACTCCCGTTTGAAACGCTAGGAGGGAGGAAAATGAACTCAAGTTCTAATCTGGGCCCACCCTGCACAGTCCTTCGAATCCTTCTCTCTTGAAAATGTGCTCTTTTGTACTTCCCAGGATGCTTTCCGATTAATGGCCTGCCTTCTCTCTCTTCTCAGTGACTTTCCCATCAGAAACTTACATGTTCTTCATAGAATTATAGATGCAAAGGCTGAAAGATCTTTTAATCCAACCCCCTCATTATGCAGATCAGGAAACTGGGGCCCCGAGAGGTAAGGAAACTGGACCACCGTCATTTGCTTTCTTATATCAGAATATCCATTCGGGAGGTATTTGGTGATCCAGGGTCATCTCCCAGTACCATTTTACCACCACCCCAACAATTCTCCTTCAAGAGTTGGGATTCTTAACCATTTTTGTGTTCAATCTCTGGGGCTGTCTGGTGAAGCCTATGGACCCCTCCTCAGAATAATGTTTTTAAATGCATAAAAATAAAATACAAAGGGGGGCAGCTAGATGGCATAGTGGATAGAGCACTGGCCCTGGAGTCAGGAGTACCTGAGTTCAAATCCGGCCTCAGACACTTAACACTTACTAGCTGTGTGACCCTGGGCAAGTCACTTAACCCCAATTGCCTCACTAAAACAAAACAAAACTAAACTAAACTAAAAAATAAAATACAAAGGATTGCAAAAGAAAACAAAGGTTGGTGAAAATAAAGATATATCTTTCCAACCAATTTCACTGCCCCCTGAAATTGAGAACCCCTGTTTTAGAGTCAGCAGGTTATCCAACATTATTTCTTCCTTCCTTCTTCTCTTCTGACCTCTCTCTTCTTTTTGCCCTTCCTATTGTCTCCTCTCCTCCCGCCCCCCCCCCCAAGCCCCAGCTTTCCCTTCAAAAGCAGCAGGGTTGGCCAGAAAGAAAAAAAGACTTTAAACTCCTTTTAATATTCTTCTGATTCTGATATTTTTAAAGAGGAAACATGGTGCTGGTTTTTAATTAGCCTAAAGATGAGTTGTTTGTAGCTTGGGTATTTAAAATAAAATCTATTTTAAAACCAAATACTCTCAAATTAGCTCCTCTTCTCAGCTGCTGGAACTATCGGGAGCTAGTTGGTCTCTCTCTAGTTGCAAACCTGAGAATAGGGTCACAGGAAGCAAAATTCTGATATCAAATGCTAAGGTTTAGAAGACAGGGAATAGACTCCCACCCCAATATGGGCAGACAAAACCTTCATATGAATGCCTAATGATCTTGGCATATGCACTGAAATATAGAAAGTGTTGCACATCCTCCATGTTCTTTCTGTTTCTATGGATTCACTACATCAGTGCCTCAAAAAGCCTGTAATGGAGAGTAAAACATCTTGATGCCTTAAGAATTTTGGTGGGAGGAAAAAGACTCTTCATCTGATGGACAGTCTTCTGCACTTGAACCCCTCACAGTCAAATCCCTTCCGGTTTGACCAGGGCTACTATAATTTGTGCTTTCCTGAATTCAGGAGTTACCTCCACTACACAATGAGGTTTGAGGAGTAGAGGGTGGATAAATTATAATTGTCAAAAAGCTATGAAATGTGTGCTAATATTTGTCTTCCCGTGTGAATGGGTCAACATTTAAGATGTCTGCTTACAATTCCTTTTTTGGTTCTGAATTATGTACATAACCATTTGACAGGATACAAAACAAATAATCATTAGGATTCTTCTATTTTTCCCGGGCTCCTAATGATTTCATGTGTCACTCCCTTTCTAAATGTTCCCAATTATGCCACCTTCCCCATTCTGCAGAAAGTGCAACCAAAGTAGGAAACTCACAGAGCATCTTGTGAGAAAGGACAGGAAACATCTCACAGGACAGAAGATATTATTTAGACTTTAGGGTGTCAGACTTGCAGTTAAGTTATCTGAGCACATTCTGGTCTTCAATGTTTCCCTTAGTTTTATAACGTTTGGGTTCAGGGTGCTGAGGTGAGGAATCTTACACTGGATCTCTAGACTCATCCCAATGTCATTCCAAACTACATTACTGAGGTGTCTCTTGCTCCCCCTAGTGGCAACATATTCAATATTACAGAATCAGATCATATGATCTCAAAACCAAAATGGGATTCCTTTTCATCTCAGACCCCCATCACCCTTCCCAGAAACTAAATGGTTAATCTGGAGAACAATTTCCTCATTTCAACTTGTTCAAAAAAAGGACTTGAACCAAGTCCTAATCAGTGAGAAGACAGAATGGCCCAGCTGCTAGTCTTCTTTCCCTATAACTTTTCCAAATGAAAAGAGTATTGGACAAAAGTAGAAAATTAGAAGGAATAAGAAAGTTCTCTAGACTATTCTTTGAAATCCTAGAGACCCTTGTCAAGAAATGTCCTAGGGGGTCTGTGGGACTTGCTATGTGAGAAAGAGCAAGGGTTGGAGAAACTGATCATCTATGGAGGTGGTAGCTAAGTCACTCTTCAGTGCCTGCCCACCTGAGGATTTGGCTGAGGAAAGAGACTCCCATGCTTCAATAGATCTGTAATCTTTTCCATGTGGTTGCTCCCTACACTGTTGCAGATTGCAACCCAAGTAAATTTCTCGTCCGGTTTGGCTCTTGCCTATATGCTCCTCTAAATCCTTCAAAGGGGGTTCTATCCAATGTGCTGAAGGCTTTCTTCTAGACTTCTTGATATTTTGTCAATACAAATGGAACACACTGAGTTCATGGTCTATCATTTGCTCTAGATACTTGCCTCATCCTTTTCTGGCACAATGGAAAGGAGACTGGATTGAATTCAAAGGATCAGGGGTCAAAGAAGTTACTTCATCTCTTGGGGCCTCATTTTCCTCATCTACAAAATTAAGGATTGGACTAAATAAGTCTATGGTTGATCAATAAAGGGACATTCTCCACTTCCCACTAAAGGCCAAGACTTAGCCACATGGTTCCAAAAATGGACTGTGACTGGGATGGAGGTGAGAATGGAGATCAGTCTTTTAAAAGACTCACTAGGGGGCAGCTAGGTGAGGCAGTGGATAGAGCACTGGCCCTGGAGTCAGGAGGACCTGTGTTCAAAGCCAGCCTCAGACACTTAACTCTTACTAGCTGTGTGACCTTGGGCAAGTCACTTCACCCCAATTGCCTCACCAAAAAAAATTAAATAAATAAAAGACTCACTAGTTGTGAAATTGGGGCAGCTAAGTGGTACAGTGGATAGCATGTCAGGCCTGGAGTCAGGAAGACTCATCTTTATGAGTTCAAATCTGGCCTCTGGCACTTACTAGTTGTATGACCCTGGGAAAGTCACTTAACTTTGTTTGCCCCAGTTTCCTCATCTGCAAAATGAGCTGAGGGGCAGCTAGATGACACAGTGGATAAAACACTGGCTCTGGAGTCAGGAGGACCTGAGTTCAAATCCAGCCTCAGATATTTGACACTCACTAGCTGTGTGACCGTGGGCAAGTCACTTAACCCTGATTGCCTCACACACACAAAAATGATCTGGAGAAGGAAATAGCAAACCACTCCAGTATGTCTGCCAAGAAAACCCCAAATGAGCTGGGTCATGAAGAGTCTGACAGGACTGAAACAACTAAACAATAAAAGTCATCAAATCAAAAAAATCTTAGAAATGGAAGAAAACTTAGATTATTTAGTTGAGCCCTTTTACCTATGCAGGAACACCTTTACAAAAACCCTTAGAGATTTAGCCTCTGCTTGAACATTTCCAATAACAAGGAGCTCACTACCCTCCAAGGCAACTCATTCTATTGTTTGATAGTTGTATTTGTTGGAAGATTCTTCCTTATATTGTTAACAACCCTGTCACATTTATAAAGTATGTTTCATTTAAAAATCTTTCATCTCTTTTATCCCATATAATCATCACAAGTTTTACAAAGTCTTTAGGAGAAGTGTCTTAACAGATGAGGGAGGAAACTGAAGTCTACAGAGGTCAAATGATTTGTTTAAGCAACACAGCTTGTTAGTAGACAAACTTGGTACTAGAATTCCTAGTCATTCCTAGTCCTGGACTAGTTCCTAGTCCTCTGTACTTTCACCCATTGCCTCTGGTTCTACCTTCTCAAGGTACACAAAACCAACACGAATCTCTTCCTTTATTCTCCCTACTGCAGCTTTTCTGTGTTGTGGGAAAGTTCAGTTTGAACTCACTTTGTCATTCTTTCCCTGGGTACTCTGGGTCCAAGAAAGTTGATGTGTACCCAACTCTACTTGTTTTAGGGCAGGGAATTACAGCGGTAATATTTCTTATACCTTTCTGAGCTCCAAGGGGGGGGGGTGGCAATCTATTTCAGCATTTGTGAAGTTCAGAGTGTGGGTTAGATTCAATACAGACCACAGAAGTAGCGTGGGTTCTTGTATGAGATTATGTGTCTGCAGCTTTATGCATGAAATGGTAAGCATGTAGTGGAATGTTCATTCAGAAGCATGAACAAAAATGCATGTATTAATCTAGCTGGCCCTGTATGCATTAACCGTGATATTTATGTATCTGTCACCACCTGTATCCAAAAGCAACTTCAGGAGGTTTCTGGGAATGTTACTCAAAATGTGTATAATTCTGCGCCTCATCTGTGGCCAGTGGAAAACTGAGGAACCTCGCTAAAGGCAAAGCTTTGATCTTAATTAGATAGAGAATTACTTCAATTCTCCATTTTATTTTTGCTGGTAGAAATCTGACCTTTGAGCGGAAATGTTCATGTCTGCACCTCCTATGTATGTCAGGGAACGACATACAAAATCACATATTCATGTACCCCTATCTGAATCTAAAACTGATTTACTATGAGTAATTAATTCCCATAGAGTACTGTTTGTCCTCTGTATAATTAATCATTTTTCTTTGTATTATTTTGAAAAAAATGTGTTTAATTAGTTTTTATGTTATATCTTCTCCTCCTCTCTCCCAACAAGTAGAATATATGCTCCTTGAAAAAAGTGTTTTGTTTTTTGTCTTTGTATTCCCAGTGCCAAGAATATACTAAACGTTTCATAAATATATGTTACTTGAAAGGTTGAGTCTCTGGTTTGAATTTTAGTTATTTTTGGAAGGCAAGGAGTGCCTTGGATAGAGTGCTGGACGATATGTGGTACAGTAATACTGTTTGTGGGGTTTACTTGGTAAAGATACTGGAATTGTTTGCCATTTCCTTCTCCAGTGGATTATGGCAAACAGCTAATAAGTGTCTGTCTGAGGCCAGATTTGAACTCAAATCTGATAAGATCCCTTCTGGCTCCAAATCTTCCATTCTTTGGCTCTCTGTTTTATTCTCCTGCTAGATTATAAGCTCCTTGAGGACAGGGGCTGAGTTATTTTTCATATTTTTTTTAATTCCCAGGGACTAATACAGTGCCTTGTACAATGTGAGTGCTTAAACATTTAGATGGAATGAATTTGTGTATTTGACCAGGTCCACCATTTTTTAGTCCAGTGTGTCAGTGAAGTTCTGAGTATCTGAATAGGTATATGTACTTGGAAAGAGTCTGCCTCTCAGTTTGGATGTCTCTTGTGAAGGGGTGTGAGGATAGACACCCATCTGACTCTTTATCTGGGCTCCCCTATTCATATACCCTGAAAATTGCTTGACCGAGTCAGAATTATGTTTTCCTGTGATGTCCTAGCAGCTTTAGCCAAGAAGTCCCTCTAACTCGCAGATATTTGCTCTAGGCTGGGAGCTGATAGTTGAGGAATATTCATCTCCTGGGAGTTTTTGTTCTGCCTGCATGAAAGGCCTCAATAGCTGGGAATACCACTCTAATTACGGGGAAGCCCGGCTTATGTGGGGGACACAATGAGCCTGCTAGTCTCATAGCAGCTCCTTACATCAGTCAAATAAGGCGCTCTAATGACGGGGTGAGAGCCGTGAATGCCTAAAACAAACTCCAAAAGGAGAGAAAATAAAGCCGCCGGGGGCTTAAGATATATTAAATTACCCTGATTAGGAATCCTGGCCTCGCTGGGGTTGGTTGGAGAGGCTGGGGAGACTGAGAGTCCTGCTATTCATTTCGGGGGAGAAGGGTCAGCAGGTCGGGGGGGTTCACAGAGCCCCGTCCCATTCTCATGCTAACACTGAGCACCAACTCGAGGCTTAGTGGGCTGGAAAATAGAAATGAATTTGTCATAATCCTCGCTCCTCTGTCGCAGGGTGAGTTAGCTCTGGCTAATTGCGGCCGGTTAGAGCTTGGCTGGGAGAATGGGGCTGGGGACTGGGCGGGGAAACTTGAGTGTAGGAGGCTGGGAGAATGGAGCTGGGGCTAGAGGCTAGAAGGGGGCCTCCGTTCCCCTCTCTCCTGCCTTCTCTAGGATAGATGGGTTACAGGGGTGAAGCAGGCCCTAAAGAGAGCCTAGGGTTTTCATATGAGCTGTGATGTGGTAACTGGATGCAGGGCTCCCAGAGGTGACTAGTTTGTGTGTGTACACAAACACACACCACCAAGGACAGCAGCAGACTTATAGTCCTGCAATATTAGGCCTGAAAGAGACATTAGGAACCAACATCCTTTCCCTCATTTTACAGATGAGGAAACTGAGGTTCAGAGATTTATTTGCTCAGAATCACATGGAACTAGAACTCGGGTTTCCCCATAGCTGCCTCGATCCACATATATACAAATGTATAGGTGTTCCCCCCCATATGACCATACACACACACACACACACACACACACACACACACACACACACACTGTACAAGGTACACATAATTATGGACAAACGACCCCACTCGAACACTAGCTATTTATACTCTCAATGCACACACACAAAATACAGACACAAGTGAAGGCAGACACACAACACATGTGCTCCAAAACAGCACAAAAATGCAAGCCCCTCCCCCTCCCCAGTCCAGGATGCCGGGGCAAGGTCTAGTTGGCTCTCTGGCTCAAATTCTTGTGTCTGTATAATTAGCCTCTCCATCCTCTTTGCACTGCTCAGTTTACAATCGATTTCTCCACAAACCAAGCACAGTTGACAAATATTTCAGGCTGTCACCCCCGCCCCTCTCTGCAGCACCAAGACCACGTCTATACAATTACGCCTGTAGTGGGGGCAAACGAAACCTCTGCCACACAGCAGTGGATTTGAACAACAAAGGCCAGCAAACTAGCATATAAACCGAGAAAACACCCACTTCACCAAGGACAAGGCCACCCTCTGCTGGGAGAAAAAGCTACAATTTAGAGAGACAGAAGAGACTTAACTCAGTCCTATCATCTTCTTCCCCAACCCTCCAACTCTCAAGGTCACCCTCACAGACCTACTGGTGGCCTGATACACCTATGACCTGCTCTTGGCCTTCAGAGTCAGGATACTGAGAAGAAAAACAACCACAGGCAGGGAACTGGAAGAGACAGAGTGAGGGGTGCTTACCAGAACAAAAGAGAAGTCTGGTCCCCTTCCGGTGCCATGCCTTCCATGGGCAGACCCATGTTTTCGAGCTTTGGGGAGGTTAGCTCTCTATCTTTGGTGTCCAGAAAAAAGGGGGAGGGGAAAAGCCTGAACAAGTCATTTTTGTTCCCTAAGCAAGGCTAGAAAACTGCACTCCCTGCATTTGACATTTGTTCCTTATGTTATTGTCCACGGGAAACCTCCAGTCTTCACTTTAGTGTTTGTGATGTGACTCAAAAAATAAATAGCTATGTACCATGGAGAACATAACTTCCTGGCATCTACACTAGGTGCACTTTTTCATGTGACCCTCAACCTCTGTTGACACTGGAAGGGTGTTTTCCTTGCCTAACCCTGGTTCTAGCTCTGGATGAGAGTGCTGCTGTCTGTGCATTACTTCAAATTGGGAAGAAGGCAAGATGAGCCTCAGTTCTAGGCCTTCGATTTTATCTCAAGAATCTCCATTTTACTACTCTTTCCCTGAGACTTCAGGGTCCAGATCCTATACCATTTTGGCACAGTTTCTTCCATCTCTCCAATTTCTTTCCTAAGTCAAGGTATAGCTTTTCTCTCCTATAATGTATATGTGAAAATTGATGCAGGGTGAGGGCAGTGAGCAACTGGCCTATGAAATAAAGGATCCTGGGTCTCTTGGCTGTGCATCTCCATGCTCTGTTTCCATGAAGAACAATGGGGTTCTTTCCCCACACTCCCATTCCCCCAGGTCCCAGCTCTATTATGAGGACTCAGGAAGGATGTAAAGAAAATGGAGATGATTTGATAAATTAAGAGCATAAAGATTTTTTTTTTAATTCCAAAGGTGGCAGGAAAAGCAGGAGCTGTTCACTGAAGAAGCATCCCAAACAATTTCAGAGCCTCCATAGACGGGCTTTTCTTGTTTCTGCAAGATGACCCCCCCCACTCTACCTCCAAAACATAACAGGATTTCAATCCCTGATCCATAAAGGAAGAGATATAATTGGAAAGTAAGCAGTGGCTTGGGAGAGGGGAAACTGGGAGAGAAGACTCCTGGGTCTTAGTTCCAGGGTCTGCCACTGTCCAACCATAGGTAACATATTTGACTACATGCTTCAGTTTCCTCACCTTGTAAAAAGGCACAAGATTCAACCGATACCCAGAAAATGACATAGGTAAAAGCGCCGAGGGTGTTTTGGGTTGCAGAAACCCTGGCATCTCCCTGAGATCCATTGCCTCATAACCCCGTCTTCCTCCCCCCCAGTCCCTCCTCACCCCACCAGTAGCTTACCTCACAATATTTTATAACTCTTGGGAGATTCAACATAGGAAAATCTAATCCATCTAAGGTGTGAGTCCACATTGTAGTTACTGGCAAAAATGAGTTTTAGTGGGATGG
The DNA here is from genome assembly GCF_019393635.1 of Dromiciops gliroides. Lineage (NCBI taxonomy): Eukaryota > Metazoa > Chordata > Mammalia > Microbiotheria > Microbiotheriidae > Dromiciops > Dromiciops gliroides. The sequence goes on from NC_057862.1 coordinate 122,371,145, forward strand.
CTCCCTAGTGACAATGGACAAAAAAAGACAAAGGAAAGGACGAGAAGGAAGTGGTTAGCTTTTTCTGCCAACTTTGGACAAGTCTCTTCATTTCTCGAATTTGGTTTCTTCATCCATAAAATGGGGGGTGGGGCGATCAGATTAGATATTCTCCAAGGACCCTTCTTTCCATTTTTGACAGTTTATGATTCTCATCATATCTCCAGCTGGAGGACAGGTCTTCCCAACAAACGTGGGTTTAGAGTAAATAAAATGGTAGCAGTATCGACTCATCACCCCTCGACATTTCTTTCCTTATTTACACAAGGAGAGAGGGGCCTGGTGGAGGGAAGCTAATATATTCTGACTATCCAAAGTAGGGAATCAAGTGATATATCTCTAGATTTAACCTGTCCTCCAACAGGTGTTTCCTAACTGATAATCATTGGTGGCACTGAATTTAGCATTTTCATCAAGGTAGATTTTTAGGGAGCTGACATCTCCTGAACCTCCTCGTGCTCGTTAGGGACTGGGTCAGGTCCACTCTTCTATCTCCCTTTTCACTAGGACATTCTTCCTGCACCTATTTTCTCTCTGAGACTGATAATATGGGGAGGGGTTGAAGAACACATTCACCTATCTTTGTGATCCAGGCTCTTGCACTCACCGTGCCTCTAGGGCTAGGCCTGCATTGGCTGCACAGTTGTGAGCAGGCTGCCTGACTCCAGCAACACCTCAACGTGCCCTCCAGAGCCAGAGCCAGAGCCAAGGCTGGAGGACCCAGTGGAAGATTGTGGAATCATTTGGGGTGTGATGCAGTTTATGGTCATTGGGAAGGTCAAATGAAATAGTGTGTGTAAAAAGCTTTGATAACCTTAAAACGCCATATAAATGTTAAATAATATGTGTGTCATTATTTGGACTAATCATTTGTGTAGGGAAAATTGTTACTGGGACAAAAATTATTGGGGAAATGTTGGTCCAAAAAGGTGAAGGGTAAATAAGCTCTTGAGCTCCTCAGTCAACTTCTCCGTTTTCTCTAGTAAAATCAGATTCCTCATACTGAAACCGGGTTTACTGTACTCTTGAAGTTGGAATATTTTCTTGCCCCTGAGCTATGTGCCAGCTAGTAAAGCTGGCATTTGAGCCTCAGCACTGTGTGGGAGAGTGGGCCCTGGGAAGTGAAGGGAGCAGCAAAGCAAAGAGTGCCCAAGTGGGCACACTGTTCTAAAAGGATCCTGGGCCCTAAGTTGCAGGGTCCCCAGGGCTTTCCTTCGGGAGGGGCCTAGAGCCAGAGACAGGAAAAGGGAACAGCCTGAAGCAGGAGCAGTCGCCACTAAAAATAGGCACGAGGTGTTGGCTAAGACACAGGGAAATCGTGATGTGAAGGCTAGGACAGTTTTGTGCGAAGGGGGGGGGGGCGGACACAACACCCACAGAATGTGAAATCTGAAGCGTGCATGTGAGAGAGCCCAGATACACACACACACAGCTAAGCAGCCAAGGAGAAACGTGTTACATACATTCCCAAATAAGTGACTCTATATACATAACGCGTGTGTATAAACTTAATTACAGTTATTCCAGAGAGAGAGAAAAAAAATGAATTTCAGTATTTTATCCAGAAATATAAAGCAAACTGAATGTGGTGATTCTAAGCCCTAAAATGCTGATTTGTAGAGAGGGAATGGTCCAGCAAAGGAAGTCAAAAGGGAGAATTTACCTCCCAAAGAATGATCAACAGGGAATTTTTTCCTGTTCAATCGGTCCCCCTCCCAGCTGCTCAGCGATACTGTGTCGGATTTTCTTCTCCCTATTGTTCCCTAAAAGGAAGATTTTGAGTGATGAAGGCTAGTATTTTTGCTGCCTAGAAAAAGAGAATGTGTGGAGGGGTCCGAGGATCCGAAATCTGGAAAGGTCATAGTGCGCAGGAAATAAAAAGCAACTTTCCGGTGAAACTTGATGTTACAAAGATCTTCGACGAGTTAATTTTCAATCAGCTATTTCTTTAAACCAAATGAATTCGCCGTTATCTTCATAGGTCAGTGACACATGCATCCTTCCCTGGCTTTGTCGGAACGCAAAAGTCCCACACGAACATCCCTAATTTCTGTTTGCTCTCATCTCTTTGTTCTAAAAGAGAAAATTAATCATTCTTCTAGTCTAATCCTATAAGAAAGGGGGGAGTTATATTTTAAGCTAATTACGAGGACACAGAGTCTGTTTTTATCAAAATTGCAATAACGCGGTGATGGCTTTTGTATTCTATAGACACTTAGGAATTGGGCGTCGGTCTGGATAAGTGCTCACAAATATCAGTTTGTGAGTCCGGGTCTGGAGGTCCTAGTACCTGAGACTCCACTCTGACCCAGCCTCAGAGGGTTCCCTTCACGCATTCATTCTGTTTTCTCTACCAATGTCATAATGTCATCGTAGACCTCAGATTCCTCTCATATCACATGCTGTTACTATCAGAGGGGAAGTTGTTATTGTTTTGTCTTCTCTGAACCCGCCACCGCCAACTCCTTGGTGGCCCCTCAGGCCCTTGGACCTTCATTTTAGACAAAGAAACAAACCCACCAGTTCTCACCCCTCCCTTCCCCTACGCTGAGCTGAATCACGGCCGAAAGTAGTGGCCTAGAGGCATCCTGAGAAGTCGTTTGGAAAAGATTTGACTGCTAACTTGCGCGGCCGGGTACCTGCTCCGTCTTCTCCACCCTGGGAGAAAACACAATTTGGGGGAAAAACAGAACTAATCCCCTCGATAGCGAGATCCCAAATTTTTAAAGATTCACAAGATAGCTCCTGCACTATCTCTGTAGGGTTCATACAGAGAAGAGAAGACTGGATGACCGAGCCTGGCTTTTTTTTTGGGGGGGGGATGGCAGAAGGGAGGGGAATGGAGTGGAGAGGGGTACGTTCAGCCAGCTCTCAGGAGCCGCTACTAGGTTTCTTTTTCAAAATAAAGAGATCGGAGAAAGTAGGAGATAAAAGACATTTTAAAATGTCTGATTTCAGAAATTCAAACATCCAGAGCATGGCTTCCATTTAGACATCTGTATATGTTTGAATGCCAATAGTTCTACAAAATCGATTGTATTCAGTATTGAATTAGACACATGGAGCAAGAAAGTCTCGATGAAATGGGTTCATATATCTAGATCTATATCGCCCACATGGTGTATGCGGTGGGAGGAAAAGAGGAGTATGTAAAGAGATCTCTCTTTGCATGTGTATTTATATATGTACATATGTGCCCTCGTGAATATTTACATATTTATATATGTTTATCATTATGTATTTATATCCACAACCAGGCTGCTTTTTTCCGTGTGCCTTGCATAAATCCCCGGCTTGTATTCCTTCCGCATTAATTGCACTCACTTGGAAAATGGGATTCGGACAACCAGGTGTCAGAGATAACCCAAGCTTCCCTCCACCACCACAGGACTTGTCCCAGGGACTCTGTTAATTGATTTTTACCTGATCCTTGAATCCGGCAGTGATCTGGGTAAAGTCAGAGGAGCTTTAGATGGGAACAGTAAGTTGACTAATAGGAGCCTGAGATCTAGGGTTTCCCGCCTCGAAATGTCAATGAGGATGAGTGAGAATACGCTGTTGGTGGAGGTAAGGAAAAGGCAAACAGTGAGGGCCATTTGGTCTGGTAGGACCAGAGCAGGATGTAGTTCATCAGGGAGAAGTGGATCGTCATTTCTAAAAAGCTCTTGGTTGGGGAATGTCCCTAGCTAGTCTGTGACGGGACCCACTTGGGCTAAATCACTATGCCAGTGCGTCTATTTATGTATTTCTATACATGTGCTTGAGTCTTGTGAATTGGAGGGGGTGGGGGAAGAAGAGGGAATGTTCAGATAAAGATGAAACGGACACTTCGATTTCCTGAACCTACTCTGTTTTTCTAAGTCCTGTCTGATAAATAAACGATAACTATTGACCCAGCGCCCTCCCATTCTCCTCCTATTGTCGCAGCTCAATCACACACTTACCCGAAGAAAAGCCAGTTTATCTTACCCCTGGAGCAGTGTGTGTATATGTATGTGTGTAGGGGGAGTAGGGGGGGGGGGCAACTACTCTAGTTAGGGAGATTCTCCAACCAGAATTGTGCAGATGGGTTGAGGAAAAGAGACTTTCAGAAAAGGACCAATTTCCCCCTCACAATGAGCGCTAAGTACCTGATAAATGGGGCTGGTGTTTATTCATGAGCAGGTACTTTGGAGTTAGCGTTTAAAATAGCCGGCCCGCTCCGCCTCGCCAAGGTACTTAAACCTCGGCAGGTGCAGCTAGAGAGAGGGAGCACAAAGCCCGAGGCTGCGCGGGGAGGGGGTGTGAATGAGAGAGAAGGGAGGCAGTACGGGAAGGGGGGGGGGTGGCTCCAGGCGCTTAGATACCTCGGCCCTTTGTTCTTCGCTAGGGTCCAAACCTACTTAACCGAGAGGCCCAGGTCACGAAAACCTCGATGTTAATTACCAAGAACTATCCACCCCTCCCCTCCCAAGCTACCCACTCCTAGTCTACTTCCACTTGGCCAGAAAAGGGGGACTTCCCTTGAGCTCAGATTCAGGCATTTGAACAGATATTCCTAACTAAATAATTGGCAAAAGAAATAGAAAAAATCGAGAACAAGAAGAAAGAGACTAAGAGGTTCCCTTGGTAGTCACTGGTGGCACCTCCTTTGGCTCAACTGGAAAACCGGCCTTCAGGACAAGAGAGTTGTTACCTGCCTCCTACTATGACTTATAGGTGCTTGAGGAAGCCAGAGGTATAGCGAGGAAAAGGGTCTAATGACCCCTAATTCGACTGAATCTCAGTATTAAAGTAGGACTAAAAACTATTGATCTGGGTCCCTAGTTGCAGCCCCTCTAACCTACCATGTTCAGGTAAGGGAGTATGGTTTTGTTGTAACTGGGCATTACCTGGTGGACTCTGTATTCTTGGTTTTAGGATCTTGCATTGTCTTTTCAGTGCGTATTAATTTATGGGCTGTAACTTTGAATCTAGTTCGGTTGTATAGGTGAGACGATTAATTCATTTGGTTTCTGTGTCCCTCTTAGGATATTGAGGGTTCTAGGCATACACAATATAACCATGTTTTGGTGCTTCGTTCACACATTTTTTCTATTTCGAATGTTATATGGGCACACTAGGTTCCATCTCTTCAGGCCTGATTTTCCCCGGGATCAGAGTCTCTCTGACCTTGGTCCCTTGCCAAGGATTTCCCAGGCCCCCCAAAATTCTCTGATGGAACCATGCCACGCACAGAATTCCATCCCCTTAATCTCCAGGGCTGATTGGTTGGCCAGCCATTCCAATCTCCACAGATTTCCCTGTTCTTAGTCCCTTCGAACCACATATCCGAGTAATGAATGTATCTTTTCAGGAAACAAGGAGTTGTGGCTAGGAGTCCAGACAGATCGGATTCTCTATAGGATTCCTCCTATAGACGAGGGCAAGGGAGAAGAGAGGAAGAAGTTTAGTGGAGGGAGACAATGGAAATATTTCTTCCAATTCACACCAATGTCTGTTGAACAAAACCTTTTCCATATATCAGACAAAACACTCAATAGAGCGGATGACAAAAATTAATGTCCGTCATGGATTTTACCTACAGCTACGGGGCTGAAATAAATAATGAAAATAACATCAAATCTGGGAACAAATCCGAAATACCCGGATTTAAAGAACGCTCTAAGGATGTGCGCCCTTTAGATTGAGTGGATGGGAGGTTTACAGTGGGAGCGGAAGGGGACGCTGGAGGCAGAAGCCAGTAAGCCGAGGGAGAGACAGATTGGAGCTAGTAGTGTTCCGCGTCTGCCAGATATTAGCCTGGTCAGCTCCCAGTTCCCAAACCCCTGCTGACCTTGCTCCAGGTAGAGGCTTTGGGGAGCGCGTGCTATCTATCAGCCCCATAGGTTGGGGAGTCAAGAAGCACCTCAGTTTGAGGCGCCAGTGATCTAGAGGTGGCTGACAAGGGCGAAAGTAGCTTGGTTTGCGCCTTCTTTCGCTTGGTCTTAGGCTATATAGCAAACTTCAAGAACTACATAAATAGTTGTTATTGTTGCCGTTTTTATTATCCTGTAGTTATTATCTTTTAAGGACGGGGCTCTGGGTCAGGGACTCTTCTTAAAAATAATGACTACAGTTTTTAAAAAGAAAAGTAAAGAAAAATCTGTTGAGCGCTAGCAAAGACCCCTTTGCGTTTTCCCTGGCAGCAGAGATACCCCGGGGCCCAGTAGGTCCCCACGCCGAGCCTGAGCCTCCAGGATGCTAATGTCATGCAAATAGCCTCATTTGCATGTTGATCTTGAGTAAATGTTAAAGGGATGTTAGAGAGTGAGGAAAAAGCTGGTGGCTGCTACTGAAGCGGGCGCTCGGACTTTTTCCGCTGGAACCGAGCTCCCGGCCTGATCCTGCAGCTCCCGAAGACAGAATTGTGCGGTTCGAACGCTTAACTTTGAATCTGTCCCGCAGCATCCAGAACAAGACCATGCCACAAGATGGCTGCTCGTGAAAAAGAGACTGGACGCCACTCAAGGAGGGGAGCGAGAGAGCGCCTTCTCCCGGTCGGTATCCCTGGCATCCCTCGTCCGGTGTCCAACCTTAAGGCTCTGGGTAGGAAAAGGCTGTGGCACTGAGAGAGGTGGAGGTTCCCTTTCCTCAAGCAAGCCTCGCAGTGCTGTCAGGGAAAGGCTTTTGTAGCCAACTTTCCTTCGCTTTCCCCAGAGCCAACTTTAGGTGTATCCGAAGCAGCGGTATACTTTGAATGCCACATGCTGTAAGGCCTTTCCACCTGCCCCAAACAAATCACACTTAAGTGCCACCATCCCCTCTTACCTGGCTCAAAATCCATGCGATTAAAGCTGCTAATGGTTTAAATTACAAAGGGTTGACGGGGGAATTGCCTACACAAATCTTCTGTAAATACGAAGCTATGTTAGCTAGTGGAGGTAGTAGGGCAGAGGGAGCCTTCTACCACATCTCTCATTAGCACACCAGCATTGACGATTTTCTCAGGTGTCAATCTGGAAAGCACAGAGACCATACCCCTAAACCTCCCTGATACAGGACGGGTAAGTTCCAGTAGTCCAGTAGAAGCAAGGAAGTTGGCAATAAAAAGCAGAAGAGGACTTTGGGAAGCATACTACAATTAAGAGGAAATGACACCAAACAAAAAAGTAAAAGACAAAAAAAAAAGACAAAAGGATAGCAGGCCAAGATGGTGTGAGGTATAAAGTGAGTAGCATAGACTGGCAATTGCCAACGCTAAGGCTTCAAGGCAAGCATATCTACATCAGATTTGGGAGAGGTGAGACACCTCACAGAAAGAGGACAAGGTTAGCCCTGACTGGGGCCTATAAACTGATGAGTTCTTGACCTGACCCTTGTGTAGCCTCTAAGCAGTAGCTTGATAGGATGTGAATTGTGGGTCCCTGGAGCTGAGTCTGAATATGCTATTTAGTAGGAGATGCCTTAAGTCAGGGGTTTGGAATATTCTGGACTGCCCCTGATTAATTTTTCTAGTCTCTTTTTAGATTCATGATTAAAGAAATGAAATCTCCCACTATCCAAAAAGTTTGTACAAAGACTGGAATATAACTAAAATCTCTCCCATCAAACCTCCCCTCACCCTCTTCACTATATTACACCCCTCAAGCAGATCATGGGCACTTATTAGACAGTTACTGGTTTTGTACAGACCAGGGCATTGAGAAACATTGACATTCCCTTAAAAGAAGTCAATTAACTCCTGTCCCTAGCCCAACCAAGAAGGTCGGAGAGAAAAGATCATGTTGTTTGTTTGTTTGTTTCTATTTTTAAAGGAACAGATTCTTCTCAAGGGTGGACGAATCCAGTTTCTTTCAGAGCAGAAATGTCTTTTCAGTGACGGAGTTGTATCCAGAGATAAAAAGAACCTGGGACTCCTTCCCTGAAAAGGTGATGGGAATTTATAGTACCCCTGAAGGCAGTGCCTTAGGTAGGGGCTGGGTGTGGAGAAACATCCCACAGGTCTAGGTGTGGGACAGGTGGATGGGGTTGTGGAGAGGATAATTTTTTATAGATGTCACCACATTTCCTAGTGATCAATTCCATCAGTATTTATGTTTCCTCTTATTCTGAACCTTAAATTCTGGGATTGGGTGTACTAGGTGTATTAGATGTGGAAAAGCTCTTTCTTATTCTCTTCCCTTCTATGTTTGCAAAGTCCTTTGTCTTCTTATACAGGGAGGGTACATGACTTTCCCAAAACAATAAAGGAAGGGAATAGAGGAGGGTGAATATGAACACACAGAACTGGAGTTTTAGGTCTTAAGTTCAATGGCAATACACAGATTGCTTTCTCGAGAAATGTCCCCGAGGAAGCATTGTAGAAGGAAGATGGAGGGAATGAAACTTTTGGTGGCTTCTAGTACTGTTTGGAGGAATGAGTTTAACTACTGAGACAAAAAGAAACTCCTGACTTTGATACTGTAAAATGGCTTATTGCAGGGGTCCTGGCATTATCTGACTTTACCCATTCCTCTTCATTTTCACCAATCAATTTTGTTGTTTTCCTTCCCATCTCCTCCACACACCACTCCCCTGTGCTGGGGGGAAACTCCCCTTCCTCCTTTATGTTTGGTGCCCTGCACAATCTTGCTGATATTTGATATTGCTCAGGAAATGGACTAAGATGGTTGAGGACATTAAAGATGCTCTATAACATGTAGGGACAGCAAAGGGAGCGACATTGCCCATGCCATAGATTACGTTGTTAAGTCCATCTGAGACTAAATCTCCCCTTGAATCATCCTTTTCTTATCTCTTGAGCCCCGAGAAGCCATTCTGTTTCTCTCTCTTTACACCTAATTGATTTTCCCCCAATCAATAGATGATTATCATATTTGAGAAGTGAGGGAGAACATACTTCTAATTTCCCTCAAAAATAGGATTCTGATCACCTATCAGAATATGCCTTAGTCCTCCTTCTGGGTCACACAGCTACTAGATGTCAGTCAGGTCTCTGCTGACTCCAAGCCCAGCACTTGCTCCATTCTGCCAGTTTACCTAAATGAGTGTCTAAATGAGTATGGAATCATTCAAATGGAGATAAACATCAGTTGAATGGAATGGAAATGATACCCAGATACCTTCTATAGCTAAGAACAAACAGAAAACATGGTAACATCTTATGTATCCAGAACACAGTAATCTAGAACAAAGCTGAGAAGAACCAGAAAGCAATAAAAAAAGAGGCTCCATGCAGCCAAAATAGATGTCAGGGATTATTGTTTGATGTCACAGATGCTAATGCATTTTGCTCATAATAAATCCCGAGCAGAAGTACCTGGTGGGCTCTGGGCTCAGTAACCAGCTCTTTCTCTCAGAGGCCCAAGGGATTCGTCTCTGGGACTCTCTAGGCTTGGAAACGTGCTTCTAATGGATCTATTTACAGTCTGCAGATGCTATCTTACTACAGAGCCCACCAACATGCCACCACATCAAAATGGTTAAAGTACTCGATGATCATTGGTAGGACTGTTCTGGTTTGATATATTTTGAAAATACAAAGTATCAGTGACATTGTCATTGTTATTAATAACAGTGATCCAGTGATCATTATAATAATTGTCCTCATTTCCTTCCTTGGGTAATTACCGAAGGAGGCGGAAATATGCCTTCCTGAGAGGCTTTCATAGACTAGGCTAAGAAAGAATGCCCTTTTTTGAGTGATGGCACCATAATACCAGATAGAGAAGTAATGTGGCATTGTGGCTAGTGCTCATTTCAAATCCTGCCTCTTTCGCTAGCTTTGTGACAATGAGCAAGTTTATGTAGCTTCTCTGAGTCCCAGGTAACTCTATGCCTATGAATTATAATTATGACTGGAGAGGCTGTGTGATGAAAAAGACCATGGGTAGAGTATCAGTCTCAGAGTCAAGAAGGCATGTATTCAAATCCTACCTTGGAAACATACTGATTGGGTACCCTGGGAAAGTCACTTAACCTCTTAATGTCCTCCTCTCCCTTCCAACAACTTTTTTTTGTTAGTTTAGCTTTTTGTTTTTGGGGGGCAGGGCAATGAGGGTTAAGTGACTTGTCCAATGTCACACAGCTAGTAAGTGTCAAGTGTCTGAGGATGGATTTGAACTCAGGTCCTCCTGAATCCAAGGCCAGTGCTTTATCCACTGTGCCACCTAGCTGTCCCCCCAACAACTGCTTAAGACAGTTAATTGCAGAGCCATTGCTGATCTGAATGGGGTGGGGGAGCTCTTTTTTTTCTGGAAGTTCGATACAGCAATGAAATCACAGGTATTGATCCCAAAAGTCCCACATCATCTCAACCATCTGCAACAACCACATTCTTATTAATTTTTCATTTGGGGGGCTTTACTGGATCTTTTTGCATTTACATCATTCGGGTAACTCTTTGCTTAGCTCCAATCCTTGTCCACCCAGCTCACATCCTTACCCAAAGTCCATCACCTACTGTCTCCATATCTGCTTAATCAGTATTCGACTTTTACATATACTACACATTTTAGTTGTGAAATGTGTGATTTTATTGAAAGAAAATGGACAGACAAAATCTTTAAGACCTATTGAGTTTGTTTTCTTCCCACTTAATGGATGAGGAAACTGAGATTCTTAAAGTGACAGTGGTGTCACCTAGGATCATTCAGGTACTAAGAGGGTATCCTGAAGCTTTGGACCCTATCTGAAGAACTTTGGAGAGAAGAGATCTAACTTAGCCTTGGCTCAGAACTTCCTTTCTTGATGACTCGACTCATACTTCTCTCAACAGTTACACTTTCCCAAGATCTTGTCAAAGGGATGACCTGCCTATTCCAAGAGAGGCAATGTAGTAGAGTGGTAAAAACTCCGAACTTGGAGTCAAAAGACCTGAATTCAAATCATGACTGATAATTATAGCCATTAACACCATCAAAGTGATGTTTGGCAGTTCACCACATCCCTGAGCCTTTATTTCCTCATCTGTAAAAGAAGGATAATGCCCTTGTACTACCTATCTCACAGGGTTATTATACGAGGACGCTTTGCAAAATTTAAAGCATTATGTAAATATCAACTAATTAGGGGTGGGGAGTTGTTCTAAATAACATGAAGAAACACAGCAGTGGCACTTGTGGACCATATTTTCAATCTTGATTAATATTCTATCTTCTCTACTATCTAGTTTATTTGGAGAAGGGGTCAGGGGTTTGAAGCAATTACAATAGAACTTTGGCTCTTCATAACCTCAGGGAATGTCGTTCTGATTCATTGAGTTTTCTGGATTGCTGAGGATTTACCTCCCCTTTAAACATCATCATTTTAAATTTTAATTTAACTATTTTGGATTTTAATCTTCCTGAAATGTACTGCATATCTCCTTGTCTTTTTAAATAGAGGATACAGAATATAACTTATCCTTTACTTGATGACTTAGGGTCATCACTACGAACATCAATTATTTTATTAGGCTGTGAAATAGGAATGTCTTCAGGGGCTATTTAAATGCATTGGCCTATTTACTATAGCATTAAATGGCCCCGGATTGCTGGGCCTTTTTAGTTCTCATCTCTTCTCTGTCCAGTTTTTTCCTCCTGTCTCCTCTATTGCTATCAGATGTTAGTTCTTGCTACTGTCAATACTTCCTCTAGTAACCCCAATCTTCCCCCATTCTGATGAATTGTTCTTACTTTATAGGAAGTTTAGAAATCAGATAACCAGGCAAATTGGAACTATTTGTAAACTAAAAATATACAGGCTCTCAATGAGGGCCCAAGGAGCTCTCCTATGACTAAGGTTTGTGAGTTTTAGTGCATAGACTTTGTGACAATTATTTGACTGCTCACGGGCCCCTTTTGCTTACGTTTTAGTTCCCAGCTGTGTTCTGGATTACTTAATTCCAGTTTAGCGAGTTGTTACTTTACATCATATTTATACTTAGTTACAGAAGGTGGTAGCCACATCATATTTCCATCTCATCTGACTGACATTTGTCTTCATTTTGATGATTTCATAATCATTTAGCCATCAAGAAACAGAGTGATGTAGTGGAAAGCGGGGAGGAACTGAAGACAGGAATGCTGTGCCTCTGACACTTTAGCTGTGTGATGTTTCATTTTCAGTCCTGTCTAACTCTTTGTGACTCCATTTTGGGTTTTAGTTGGTAAATATACTGGAATGGTTTGCCATTTCCTTCTCCAGCTCATTTGAAAGATGAGGAAACCGAGACAAACAGGGTTAAGTGACTTTCCCAGGGTCACAAAGATAATAAGCGTCTGAGGCCAGATTTGAACTAGTGGAGATGAGTGTTTCTGACTCCAGACTCAATGCTCTATCCACTCACTGCACCACTGTAGCTGCCCCAGATATTCAAGTATGGGCAATTCATTTAATCTCTCTGAGCTTCAATTTCCTAATATCTAAAATGGAGATAATTTCCGAAGCACTTGTTTTACAGTATTGTTGAGAGATTCCAATGAAATAATGTACATAAAATGATTTATAAATCTTATAGAGTTATATGTCATCCATAATTATTGTGGTATAATTTACCAAAGTTGATGACTCATGCCATAAAGATGAGATCAACAGAAGACATATTATTTGTCAGCATACCATGGAGTACATGACAATAACCATAGAATGGGGATAGGAAGAAAATAAATATTTAGTAAGAGCCTACTATGTGCCAGGTGCTTTATAAATATGATCTCATTTTAACCCTTACAACCCTGAGATGTAAGAGCTATTATCATCCTTATTTCAAAATTTTGGAAACAGAGACAGTCAGAGGTTGTCACTTGTCCAGGTCATACAGCTAAGTAAATGTCACAAGCCATATTTGAATTCAGATCTTCTTGATTCCTGGTTCAGAGATCTATCCAGTGCTTCACTTAGCGGGATAGTGACTAAACCTGTGAATTCACCGAGTTTAGGGAATTTCCAGGTGAGGAAGCTACTATCACTGCTAGGTGGTATCTTCATTGCACCCTATAATCTGAGGACAGAGAGGTTACTATTTGCCCAGAGTCACACACATGGTATGTATATTTGAGCATCATGACTTGAACTCATGTCTTTCTGGATCAAAAGTCAGCTCTCTTTTCATTAAGCTACACTGCCTCTCAATAGGAACCCAAACTACAGAATTACTTAGACAAAGCAGTGAGGTATGGTGGAAAGAGCAATGTACTTGTATGTCAAGGACCTGAGTTCTAGTCTTGGTCCTGACATTAAACTTGCTATGTTACCATGGGCAAATTAGTAGCCTCTGTGAGCATCAGTTCTGCCATCTATACATGGGGGACAATACTGCCTGTACCACCAACATTTGTAAAATGAGTGGGTTGAACTGAATGATCTTTAAGGCCCCTTCTAAGTGCCAACTCCTGTGATTCCATATTACCCTTGATTTACACAGCAATATTCTAGGAGTTCTGAATACTTTCTTGAAAAATCAGAGACGTCTCATTTTACAAATAAGAAAAGTAATGGTCTGTTATTGGAGAGATCAGAAAAAATGTCTGATGCTTTGCTTTGTATTCCCTATAATAGCATTTAGCACAATGCTTTGCACAAAGTAGTAGGAACTCAGTGAATATTTGTACATTGATATATTAGTGTCTCTGGCTCTTTCCTCCATCCCTTGTCTTTTGTTCCCTCATAGGCAGAGGCCAGTCTGATTCATGTGCCTTCTAGGGATTCAGATTTGGAGAGGGGAGAAAGTTCCAATAGTCATCAGAGTCCAAACAGACCCAGACTGAAATATATAAGGCAAACCTACTTAAGTTGTCTCAATTCTAGTGTTTATGACCTATTCTGAATAAGTATAATGATCCTGAAGCCAACAGTGCATTGAACTGACCAAAATTTTCAAGGCCATGCTGGGATTGAATAGAATTCCATCTGGACCACACCTCCTAACACTGAGTCTTCCCTAATATTTACCAGTATTCTTGGGTGTGTCCCAGTTGTATGAATGGCACTCATTCTTTAGAACTCCCAGGTTCAAAACTTTGGATAAATCTGTACTCAGAAATTTAGAAATGATTCTTTGTCGAGGGTGCTGAAGTAAGATCCCTTTCAACTCAAACAATTCTATTGATCCTGTTGTCTATAAAGTCAAATTTCCTCAGTATGAGGAAACTTAGTACAATGCCTAGCATACAGTAGGTATTAAATAAAAGATTGCTCCTTAATATACATCACCTACCACACATGTATTATGTACATTTCTGGAGGAAAGATGGAAAAGCGGAAAGTACACTGGGCTTAGTGTCAGAGAGACCTGAGTTTTGTGCTCCAATACTTACTAGTTGTGTTACCATAGATCCCTTAGCTTCTCACCTTCAGTTTCCTTATCTGTGCAAGAGAGATACTAAAAGTTGTACTACCACAGTTGGATTTCAGAGAAACCTGGAAGGACTTGCATGAACTGATGATGAGTGAGATGTGCAGAACCAGAACATTGTACACAGTATCATCAACATTATGTGTTGATCAACTGTGATAGGCTTGATTCTTCTCAGAAATACAATGGTCCAAGATAGTTCCAAAGGACTCATGATGGAAAATGCTCTCCAAATCCAGAAAGAAAAAGAAGAACTGTGGAATATGGATGCAGACTGAACCATACTATTTCTCTTGGTTTTGGTGCTGTTGTTTTTCTTTTTTGAGGTTTTTCTTTTTGCTTTGACTCTTCTCTTATAACATAACTAATGCTGAAATATGTTTAATATTATTGTACATATAAAACCTATATCAGATTACTTGCTATCTTGGGGAGGGGGGAGGGAGGGAAGGAAGGGAGAAAAATTTGAAACTAGAAATCTTATAAAAACAAATGTTGAAAACTATCTCTACACATAACTGGAAAATAATAAAATACTTTTATAATTTAAAAAGGTTGTACTACCAACTTGTGAGAAAAGCACTTTATAAACCTTAGAGTTTGATATAAATGTGTTATTGCTCCTACTCATGCTATGCTGTCCATCTATTCCATCCCCTCCTCACTACCAATCCAAATTCTACACTTCCTTCAAGGTCTATATCATATCCTACACCATCTTTAAAGTCTTCTCTAACTACTGCAGTACACAATAATCTGTCTTCCCTCTGCATTCCTACTACGTAAAGTGTTTATAATTAATTGTGCCATGGGCTTTAACACTAGCTTATGGGCTGCCCTCATATTTATGGGCTATTTCAACTCTTGTCTTCCCAACTCCAATGTAAATTCCTTGAAAACAGATACTACCCTTCCCCCCTCATTCCCCAGTCTTCCACAATTCCCAATAGTATTTGCACAGGATCAGGACTTGATGAATATTTAGACTGAATCAATTTAGATTCAACTTACTCAGAACTAGATTTAGGGAGGGTGTAACAGGAAAAAAATCATTCTATTGAGAGTCAGAATTCTGAGAAGAGTGAGATGCAGGGGTCATTTGTCACACACCTTATGATAACTTGATACAAAGGCAGCCAGAAGTCCAAGCCTCTAGCAACTAATGTCCCTTTCAGCTAAAAATCTTAGGATACACTAACTAGGTCCAGCTGTGTCACTAACTAGGGAAGGAAATCATACTAACTTAGAGAGGGAAGGATCGAACTACACCCGGAGTCTTTAATGCTAGTGATTCAAGTCTGACAAATCCTCCTCCTTTTTCTCATCCTCAGGCTCTTTCCCCAACCTTGCCTTGGTGTCCACCAAGGGAAAGAAGGTCCAAATTTTGATATCCAACCTCAAAGACTACAAAAAAGGGAAGCTGTATGGTATAATGGCAAGAACACTGGATTTGGAGTCAGAGTACTTGGGTTTGAATCTTGATTCTTTCATATGCTAGCTATATGACCTTGGTCAGGTCACTTAACTTCTCTTGGTATCACTTTCCTCACCTGTAAAGTGAGGGTGTTAGATGATCTCTGAGGTCACTTCCAACTCTAAATCTCTGCCTCCAAGACAGTCTGATTGGACCTCTATAAAAGAGATAAAGTATTTTTCCACCTTATTTTGAAGCCATCCATTCTATTTCAAACCTTGGAGCAGCTGATGTACACTAAGGGACTCCTATAAGTAAGGATATTCTTGATGAGAAAAACCTAAGTAGACCTCAATTAATATTTTTCTTGCTTGGATAAACTTGATTTAACCCTGAAGAATGAAGGGGGAAGTTTGTGGGATGTATTGATTTTTTTATATTGTTGCACCTTTTGGTTAGTTACAACACAAGATTTTGGTCTCTGGGTATTAAATATTGGTGGAGGCAGAGGAGAAGATGGAAATAGAATCATATAACTTTGGAGTTAGAAGAAAACAAAGATTTAACCCTCTTGTTGTACAGAGAAGAAAATGGAGGCCAGGAAAGACTATAACATCCCCTAGTCACACAGCTGGTTAATGACAAAGGTAGGATTAAGACCCAGGTTTTCAGACTCCCAAATTCAGTGCTTAGCACTGACCCCTCCAAAACTAACTCACAGCATGATATAAAATTCTAGAGCCTTAGGCACTATCCTGCCCAGGAGGTGTATTCCATTATCTTTGCCCCTAGTCAGGTAGGGCACATCCTCAGCTCTAAATGATCCCCAGTGATAAATGATTTGAGCTGTGGAATGTACTTGAAAATCTTCTGAAGCCTAGCTTAAATAAATCCTACTTCTCCAAGGGGCTTTATTCTCCAAAGACTCAAGTTGGTTGGGAGGAGGGGGTGAGGTGGGTAGAGTAAGATCCTCTAAGACTAATCCCACAATTTATTATAATTATTAAATGTCTATGGGGTAGGGAGGGACAAGAAGGAGATTTATGGGACTATAGGAGCTGGAAAAGAATTCCAACAGCAGCTTAAAAAACTCCCTCATTTTACAGATAAGGAAACTGAGCCTCAGGAAGATGAACGGGACCTTAGCTGTCAGATTGTTGAACTTCTAGTTGTCCTCATGCCAAGTTCTCATATTGTAGGTAAATGACTGGGTCTGATTCTTCTCAGATCTGACTCTGAATATAATGATATTTTCCTTTATATCATGCCCTCCCTGGATTGTTGAGCCAAGCTAGCGTTCCAAGCGATTCACCACACCTTGGCCCTGGCTTGCTAGGTTAAACGTTTCCCTTTCCCTCCCCACCCCCACATTGAGCTGTGGCTAAAAGGGCACCAAATTGTTAAGAAGTTTCAGCTCACTCTTCTCCCCGCCCCCCAATCAGGCTTCAGGTTCAGATAGAGTAGGCCTTCATTCAGCTAATCCCAGCCCCACATGGCCGCAGTTCCTTAGGGCTGTCTCAAGGTCTGTGACACCAAGAAAGTTTCCTAGGAAGTAACCTGGAGTGGGAAGCTGATGAGAGGAAGAGACACAGTGAAGGAAAAGAAAAGGGCCGCAAGGGAGGAGAAAGTGGGTGAAAGCATTTGGAAAGTGTGTCCCTCCCCCCATTATCCCTAGTTCCTAGGCGTCTGGATTAGAGTTCAACTGCTTGACCTTTTCTTGTCACTCCCCTCCGGCGTGGTTTTACCAAGTGAGTCTCCTCCAAGACTCAGTCGTACCTGTGAGCTCCAAAGGGAGGTGGCAGTCATTCACCTCTCGAAGAATAGAAGACGTCCCCCTTTTAAAGGATCTTCTTCAACACACACGCACACGCATGCACGCACACACAGACACACACACACACACCACCACCACCACCACAATGGCCCCTCCAAGGAAGAAATCCCAAATCCCCAATGTGGCGAGGAGGGAGAAGAGGTCAGAAGGAATCCTATAAACTAGAATTCACTGAAATCTGAACTTACCTGAGAACGAACTCAAGCGGCCAAGCTTGTTGGAAGGAACTCGAAGATTGAACTGAAAATTTGCCCCAAATTGAACAGGGAGGAGGAAAAGGGAAGGAAAGTAAAACTCTCCCAAGGGCTTCTGATAGCCACTCCTAGTCACCCAAAGTCTTAGTTCCCCTGCGACTGAGGACGAGCTCAGACTGCGAGAACGTCTCACGGCTGGCCCCAGTGGGGCAGGGAGAGTTTGCCGGCGGCAGCTAGAAGCTGGGCCCAGCCCCGGAGGGGGAATAAAGAGCGATTGTCAGAGGAAGAACAAAAGGCGGTGACGGGAAAGAGTTGCGCCCCCCGGGGCACGGCCCTGAACTTGAACTTGTACTTGACATTTTGTCCGAGAGGCGGCGAAGGGCGGACTGGCTCCTGAGCTCGTCTAGGGACTAGGGCTAGGAGCTGTGGGTCCCAAATCTCTTTGCAAGGGGCACTTGATTCAGGGTTGGACTAAGACTCTGCCCCTCCCCTTCCCAGTGGAAGTTGAGGATCTCAAAGCGACACATGGGCTCATTGGGGCCCTTCCTTGTTCACTATCAGGAGTACAATGTTTCTCTTTTTTACTTTCCAGCTACTTCTCTTCACCTTTCCCCGGAGCCCCCAGACACAAAGTGGCTTGAGCCAAGGTTTTCTGGAGGTCACTATGTCATCTTTTTGACTCCGTGTGTGTGTGTGTGCCTTGAAGAGGGTTAAGAATTGGGATGAAGGCGTTGGCAATTAGGTGGGGAGGGGACTGTTGGGGTTGGTAACTAGGATGAAAGGTTGGGCCTGTTGGGGACACTGTGGGGCTGGGGGTAGGGGTAGTGGGGGAGGAGGGGCCCGGGAAGGCAGTTTGCAGACCGACCGCCCCTCCGGGTGCACCGGCTTCTGCCGAGTCCTGCTCGGGGCCAGATTCTCCGCACGTCGCGTCTGCGCCCTGCTCGACGCTATTCAGCCGCTAATTGAACGTTAATGGCAGGTGCAGATGAGGTCACTGGAGCTGGCTTTTCTCACACATTTTTCATGCAAATCCACGAAACTCTAAACAAATTTGAATAAAAACCCCTTTGTGCTACCCGCCCCCACCCCCAATCCCTCTCCCGCCGGAGTTTCTCTCTCTTTCTTCCTGGGAGATGGGGCCTGGCGGGCTCAGGGTCTGGAGCCGGAGCCCTGGGCCCTGCAGGAGAGTGTGTGTTAGGGGGAGGGGGAGAAGAGCCCTGAGGCTGACCGGGAGGGGTGGGGTTTACTTCTGTGGACTAGGGATTCTCCGCGACCTCTGGAGCCAAGGTTTCTAGAAACCGTTTTCCCTTGGTGTCTCCCAGCCCTCGGTTCCCAGGTCATTTGAAGACGTGACACCTTTCCCAGCCCAGGTCTTGTTCTGGGACAATGCCTGTGGCTCCTGTGTTCCGCGTTCCTACTTGGTCTGAGAATGCGTCCGGAATCTGTGACTGCAGAGGAGGCTAAGTGCTGAAGAAACACGTCTCTAGGAGCTCGTGGCTTGAGTGGGCGAATTTTGCTTTGCTACAGTTTTTTCTATACTTAGCCCTTCTCTCCCTAGACTTGTCCCCTAGCTGCCCCGTTTCCCCCTCCAAATCTATAGAAAATAAAATCCCACAAATTCTCCCCACTCTCCAAACTCTAGGGAGTAGGAGGCTTAGCTAGGGACTGCATGTGGTTTAATTATTTGCCACAACTCAAATCTTTATCTTTTATCCTCCCTCCTTGCCTGAGGGTGACGCTTTACAAAGGAGGAGGTTCAGAGACCCCTTACATAGGAAAAACATTTAACAGCCTCCGTGCCCATTTGGTCTCATCTGGAATCTTGTCTGATACCCCTCAACCCACACCACCTGTCTGCACCATCTTGGATCATCTGCCCAGGAGGCCAATAAAATAAAAAAAAAACATTTTCTCTATGCTTTATTGGTTCATCACAACACTCATCCCAGGGCTCAGAGAGACACATGATGGCATCTGGGGTGGCCTTATACCACCTCTTCCCACCACCCTCCTCATTAAACCTTTCAAATCTCAATTGTAGACATTTTAGTTATCTTGACTTCATCCTGCCACTGTAACAAATTTCCCATTTTTTACACAAATCAGTACTTATCTATCCCTTTTTGGTAGAGTTGACCAGAAACACCAGGAGCATTTATTTGGCAAATAAATGTTTATTTAAACCAGAGGATGTAATTGAAGGAAGATGGGAGGGAATGGAAAGAGGTCTTGGAAGAAGCAAAACTAAAGTGGCAATAGAGGTATTCTGCCTGTCTCCTTTTCCCTACCTAGGGGTATGTGTAGGACAGTTCACTCCAAGGTCTAGGAGTGTCTCAAAGACTGTAAGAGAATAGTTTCCACATAGGGTCCCCAATGTCCCAAACCAGATCTGAGGTCTCAGCTCTTAACCAAACTTCACTGGCATTTCTATGTAAACTTGACCTCTGTTTGAGGGCCTCCCCCAGGCCCTTCTCAGCACTTCCTTATTCTCATCTTCCAAATTCTCCAGTGACTTCCATATGCTAGGTATCTGCAGAAAGTGCACTTGTGTAGCTCCACTGGGGATTGCCCTCAGGGTCTCCTCTTCTTTCCAGTATCAGCCATTCAGCAAAGGCCAGTCCTTTGTCCCACTTGCTCCTTCAGAAACCTGTGAAGAAGGGATATGAACCATTGCATCAATCACATGGGTAGCCTCTAGCTCCTATATCAATTGTTTTCTATGAAACTCTGACCTTCACCTCAGTTTAGCATCAGGAATTGTGAAGAAATGGAATTCTTAGATATTAATCACTGAGTGACACATAATTCAAGTACATAGTTAGTGATTATATAAGTATGTGTGTTTGTATGTGTGTGGTGCTAAGGACCAGGTCAGTATCTGGGTGGTAAAAATATCAATAGGATAAATTCAAATCCAGAATCAGTGAAGTATTTGGGGTGGTAGTGGTGGAAGAAATTGCCATTTTGGCTAGAAATTGATATGCATCAGTGCCCAAGATGGTGGCACACCTTGTGATGATCAGCCAACCTCTAGATAAGAACCAGCAGGGGGGGGGGCAGCTAGGTGGCACAGTGGATAGAGCACTGGCCCTGGATTCAGGAGTGCCTGAGTTCAAATCCGGCCTCAGACACTTAACACTTACTAGCTGTGTGACCATGGGCAAGTCACTTAACCCTCATTGCCCAAACCAAAAAAAAAAAAGAACCAGCAGGGAACCAGGTAAATTAGATCAGCAAGTTTAAAACTAGCCAGTGAATCTATTGGTCAGATTATTTTTACAGTGTAAGGTTCTGTCTATTTTTATATCACATGCAGTTTAACTCTTCTAAATGAACCACTGCAAAATTAACTTGAATTGGAGAGGGTTGGGAGAGGAAAGATAGGGCTAGTGTCAGAGTATCCAATATAGTTTCAGAAGTTGTAGGCATAAATTAACAGAGAGCAGAGCAGAACACTGAGCTTTAGGTTAGGCAGGATTCACTTTATTAGTGAGGGAGTTAAAGTCATAGGGAAGTAACACAACTTTGGAACAGATTTTCTTCCACTGGGATGGATCTTGGAGTGTCATCTATCACCCAGAGAAAGGCAAGAGTTTCTAATTGGATCCCAACCTGTGTCTTCACAGGTTGCTACTAATTTAGTTTGTTTGTGAAAAAAAATATGTGCTAAACAGTGTGTTTTTATGGGTCACTGGTCTGATGAGAAATCCTGTGTACCTCCTTGCCTGGGTTATCCCCACCTGGGGGAAAATAACATCAGATGCTTAGTCATTCCCAGAACTTCCCCCAAACTTATGAGATCAAATCCAAACTACTCACTCTGGCAAAGTCCTCCACAGCTTGGTCCCATCTTAGCATTTCATCTGCCTCTCCCAATATTTCTCCACATTGACTCTCTTCTACCAGGTTGGTCCCTTCCCTGACACCAGAATGTTCATCTTTCTATCTTTTCTCATTCAATCTACTGACCTGGGATTCTATCCTCACTTCCACCACTATCAGCTCTTCTCTACCTATCCTTCAGAGATCGTCTCAAGTTCTCCTTCTTTCATGGTGCCTGCTCATAATTCTAGACAACATTTTGGAGTTCTCTGAATTCATGTCTGAGTCATAATCCTTTAGCATTTGAACTAGATTCTATTTAGCAGCTGGCTGTATGCTCTTATAAGCTTTTGTTTTTTTCATGTGCAGTAGACTTAAGATCCTAGGTTTAGAGCTAGAAGGGACCTCTGAGGTCATCTAGTTCTAGTCCTGTTCCCTCAATTTAAAGCTGAGGAAACTGAGGGCCAGAAAGGCTGAGTCACTCAAAATTACACAGGTTATATAAGTAGTCAGGAATACAACCCAGGTCCTTGGACTCCAAAGCCAGCACTCTTTCTACTTCACTGGACTGTTTTTCTATAAGAGACTTAAAATGACTCAGCCAGGGAATCAATCTCATGCCTTCTTTTTAATCACCTGCAACACCTAACCCAGTGTAGGACAAATAGTAGGTGCTCAGTGAAGACTTACTAGATATAAATGAAGTAAATTAATATTTCCCAAAAATTCTCCTTAGGGAATCCATCTAACGTACTGGGGACTGTCCTCTGATTCTTTTATTTTGGGGGGCATATCAAGATACTTGGACTGTCCATCTTTTGTCATGACTAACCCACTTTGTTGTCCTAACAAAGAGGTGATGGACTAATATACAGAATTAAATAAACATTTTATGACATGGCAAATATGGAAACAGTTTTGCTTTATTGTACTTATTGGTTGCAAGTGTTTTGAGTTTTTTTCCATTGGGAGAAAGATATGAGGAAGAAGAAATGCTTGATAATTGAAAACAAATCAAACTGATGTTAAAAACCTATCACGGGGCAGCTAGGTGGAGCAGTGAATAGAGCACTGGCCCTGGAGTCAGGAGTACCTGGGTTCAAATCCGGCCTCAGACACTTGACACTTGCTAGCTGTGTGACCCTGGGCAAGTCACTTAATCCCAATTGCCTCACTAAAAAATTAAATAAAAAAAAAAAACCAAACAAAAAAAAAACCCTATCACAACAGTGTGAGGCTGTAAAATGGAATGGAATGTCACTTTAGAATGGACTCTTATAGTGGCTATTAAAAATTAGCTCCTAAATATTTTGGAAATCAACAGTGTCTTTTTTTCCTAAAAGATATCTATTTTTTTAAAAAAGCTCCAAGTCAATACTTTCCTCTTTCTGGGCATTCTGATTTATATGTGGGTCTAAGAATGAATGATGCAAATTATAAAGGGAAGGGTAGAAGTATAATGTTTCAAGTGTATACTAGAAAGATGAGAAAATGAGGCAATGAAAAAGAATTTTGGATTAGGAGCAGGAAACTAGTCTCTGGGAAGTAGTCCCAGTTCTTAACTATGTGTTCTTGGGGAAGTCCATTTATAGCTCTGGACCTTAGTTTCTTCATATAAAATAAGGGTATTGGACTAGACAATCTCATATTCTTTCAACTCCCAAACTCAATAATTCTAAATTATCAGACTCATGAAGCTGGAAAGGGCCCCAGTGATCATTTCAAAGAGATCATCCAATCAACTCCCTATTTTTGCAGATGAGAGAACAGGCTTAGAGAGGTTAAGTGATTTATCCATGGTTATGTAGCTAGTTAATTGCAGAATTGGAATTAGATCCTAGATTTTCCCACCTTTCCCCCTCGAACCCCAGGCTAGTGCTCCTTTGGATTATGGAAATTACATCATTCCCTTCCAAGGACGATTGTAGGAGATACGGATTGGCAGGCAGGAGGGCCTGGATGAGAGTTAGAAGTGGAGTATTTTACTGTAATTTCCTTTTTTCTCTATTTCCTCAGTCCCACTGCCCTTGGATATTTTCTCAGATGGCCAAAAAAAAAAAAATGTAGGTCAAGAGATACCTATTAAAGTAGCAGTAGACCCGTAGTAGTAAAAGTAGCACTGGTCTAGACATGAGTCCTCATCTCAGAGTCATAGTTTTAGAGACTGAAGAGACCTTGTAGATCATCCAACCCATCCCTCTTAATCTGCCCCTGAGGAAACCGAATTCCAGATAGGTTGAGTACAAAATAATATGTCCCACCCCAATTTTAATTCTGTGTCTTACTGCAAAGCAAAGGACTGTGTGTAGACTTTGAAACAGATGCAAGGTTTAGCTGTATTAAGGAACATCCTTTTCAGGGGTTTACAATTTACTTAACTTACTTGGGTAGTAACAGAATTGGAAGGACTTGGGTCTCTTTACTCCTAGTTCAGTGGTCGTTGTGCCACATCAACTCTTTTCCTGGATGGACTCTTGTGTGATCTTCGGGAATCTCCGAAGTCTCAGTTTCCTCAGCTGTAAAATGAAGAGGTTGGATGGCTGATCACTAAACCTTTCTTTCGGCTTTAACCGATAAATATTTGCTCTGCAAACATCACTAGCTCAGTTATCTGGCTTCCAAAGGTTAAGGGCAACGCCTCCTCGCGGCTCCCCCTGGCGGCTTCCTGAGGTACCAGGGTTAGGTGAGACCCTGCGCACCTAGCTCCCAGTTCCTCGCCCTCCACCTTCCACTCTCCCAGTTTTTCCCAGCTGCAGATTGAGCGACCCCGGGCCTGGAATCTGACATCGTAGTGCACTGGCCAAAGGGCCAGCTGCGTATGGACTGGGCGATCACCGGGGTGGCGGTCCAGCCTAATAGAGAGCTCTGTCCTCCCGCGCTCTGAGCCTATTCATGCCTTTGGGGGGGGGGGAGGGGAGTGGCCAAGTCCTGCCCCTCTCGCCACGCTGAGCATCCCAACACAACGCCAGGCCCCGGGAGCAACTTTCTGGACAATTTAATCCCTCTGGGGTGTTACGGGGCCATGCGTGGCCGCGTTCGTTCTCCCCTCCTTTCCTTTCCAGCCTTTCTCCTAGACAGTCTCCTTTGAATTCTCTGATATCTCTCTTTTTCTCTGTTCAGACACATGCTGCTTATGCAAATACGCGGCTTTCACAGTTCCCTCCCTGGCCTCGAATTTGGCCCCAAAGCAGTACTCTCTCACACACCCCCGCCCCCCAACAGTGACACCTCAATTGGGTCGAAGGGAGTGGAGGTTTTAAAGTAATACACGTGCTGTTGGCAATGGGAGCAGGATTCTCCTATCTTTCCCCAAAGAGTTGGGCAACATTCCTCTACAAGGCGTTGGGGTTTTATTTGGACTCTGGTGGGGGCGGAGGGGGGGCAGCATACAAGGACTGGGGATCTTCCCAGATAGATACCTAAAAGGGAAGAAAAAGAACTCCGGGAACCTGGAAAACTTGGACCTGGCAAAGTGAAACAACCTCCGCAAATTACGTCAAGGCCAATTCTTATAATATCCCCTCACTAGGGAATTTCCAGTGGTCCACTGTATCGCCTACTCACCCCATAAATGCCTACAGAAAATTCAAAACGCACAGCTTGCCCCGTAGGTCTCTAAGAGAATGCCGAATTGCTTTCTGGGGTACCCCGAATCTGGCCAACACCATTATTATAAACTTCTTGAGGGCAGCAATACTGCCTTGTTTACCTTTATTGTATCTCTGCCCCAACCACCATAAAGGCTAGCACCGGGCATTTCAATTACTAGACAATACTTGAAAAAGTTTTGTGGATATGAATACTCACTCCACCAATGCAGATCACAAGCTCTCTATGCTTTATAAGACCGTTTTATGAGTTGCTGTGGATCCTCTAGGCTAGCATTTATATAGTTCCTTAAGTTTTGCAAAGCACTTTCCATATATTATCACCTCATTTGATTCTCACGACAACATCCTGTTAGGTGCTATTTTTATTCCCATTTTACAGATATGGAAACTGAGACGGAAATAGGTTTAGTGACTTGCCCAGAGTAACACAGGTAGTATATTGGAGTCTTCATGACTCCAAGCCCAGCATTCCATCTACTGTGTCACCTAACTTCCTCAAAAAACAACAACAAAAAATAACTGGTGGCCATTCTTCCGGTGATGACCCCTTTCCTTTTTTTGGGGGGGGGTTGTTAGGCAATTGGGGTTAAGTGACTTGCCCAGGGTCACACAGCTAGTAAGTGTCAAGTGTCTGAGGCCAGGTTTGAACTCAGGTCCTCCTGACTCCAGGGCTGGTGCTCTATCCACTGTGCCACCTAGCTTCCCCGGGCCCCTTTTCAACTCAGCTAGGCTGATCTTGGAAAGAGACCCACAGTCATCTGGTAGGACTTGTCAGTACTATTCTTCTACTGGTATGGCCTTGGAGAACATAGGATCCTCTTCATGCTGGCATGAGGCATTGTGGAAGACTTTAGTGGAGTTGACATTCTACTCAGCAGTTTGAGTAGTCTGAACAATATATTTTTAACTGAATACATGATCATCAGAGAGCATTTGGGTGCCCTGTGTTATGATGCTGGAGGAAATGGGTTAGCACACTTTGAAAGGTTTATCATCCTAGATAAAGAGTAGTGGCAAAGATAGATATTTAAGGAGCAGACACAAAGACATCTAAGGAAAGTCACATCTTGCAGAAAAAGTAGTCTTCCTGGAGCGGATCTGAGGCTGGGTTACTCTCCATGGATAGTGTCCATGGGAGTTTCTTTTCGTGGGTCTCTGTAGGCAGATGGCACCAAGATGCCCTGAGAGGATGATTTCCTGAGGGCTGCAGTCAATCAAGGGCCTGAAGGGGTCTTGGGATCTGAGGGAGACAGTGGTCAGCCAGGCTGGGTCTCTTGCTTGAATAATTCCCTGCAGCCATTGTTTCCTGCCTGCCTCGTCTCCTTAGGAGGGTGTGGGGGGAGTTTATGCAGAGGGATGTGGAGAGGGGGTGGGCAGCTTTCACCAAAGGCACCCAGGAATGTGTCACAAGGGGGAGAGAAAGAAAAAAAATACAGGAGAGACAGGACGTCAAGGACCCCTGACTAATGAATAGCGAGTTTGCCCTTGAACCTCACTGGGCTTTGCCATTCCCAGGCTCAGAACAAGAGCCGAGACGTGTCTGAGCCCAGCTGCAGGGGGACCGGGCTATGGTTCATCTCAGACACTTTGACAGGCTGGGTCTTTTCCCTGCATAGTTCAGATCTGCCTAACGGCTCCCCTGGCAACAGCACAGTGGTGCAGCTAGGGCCCATGCCCTGCCTGCTGCATACAGAAGTGAGGAGGGGGAGGAGGCAGAGGAAGAAGAGGAAGAAGAGGAGGACAGCTGGGAGGGGGGGTGTTGCTGTACATGAACTAGAGGCTATGAACCCTTGAAATCCAGAGACCTTTGCATGAGAGACCTCCCAAGGCTTTTCTGCTGATACATCTATGAGCAGTCATTCAGTTGGTCCCCCAGAGATCTCTAGTTTTGCATCCCTATGACATAGACTTAGCCAAAGCATTGCCTTGTGCTTCTGAGCCACCCAAGGCACAGGCACACAGGCATGGCCAGAAGCATGGATAAGAGAGATGAAAATCAACTCCAGGTCAGAGGCTGAGTGGACATTTGGAGATTTTATGGAATTGAACTTTAGGATAACTTCCCAAGTCAGGTGCCTTTCCCCTAGAAAACACTAAAAGAAATAGGTGTGAGTTATGGCTCGTAAGAAATTCCATTTACTCAATAAAATTATACCCTATATAAATCTATTCCTCTATATAAATTATGCATACATGTGTATTTCGAAGTATTTTTGATTCAAGATGTCCTGATCAAAGATGTTCAGCATTTTGTCATTTATTGATGCCCTCTTTGTGGCTTTCTTTTGTTTTTGTTTTTCATTTTTTAGCTCTGGCAACATTCCTTCCTCACAGTGCCTTTTGTTGTGAGCTCAACTGAGTTATGATATACTCTGGGAGTGGGGAGGCTCTGGTTATGCTCCCTGGCCTCTTCAGGACTTGGGCTGTAATTAGCCCAGAGATTCCCAGTCCGGTGGACCAGAGAAGGGACTAGCCTTGGCCCAAAACTAAATATAGTAACCTAAGCACTTACCATGGCACACCACCAGGCAGAGGAGATATCTGCAACAATGGAAAGGGCATTAGCCTCTAATTCAGGAGATTTATATCCCAAGTCCCAGATGTACTGCTTACTAGCTGAGTATGTGACCTTGATCAAGGAATGTAGTCTTTCATAGCCTCAGTTTCCTCACCTGTAAAGTAGGGAATATTTCCCCTACCTTACAGGATTTGCTGAGGATGCAATGAGACATCTCATGGGAAGCATTTTGTAATTGGGGGCAGCTAGGTAGCACAGTGGATAAAGCACCGGCCCTGGATTCAGGAGGACCTGAGTTCAAATGTGGCCTCAGACACTTGATACTTACTAGCTGTGTGACCCTGGGCAAGTCATTGCCCTGCAAAAAAAGAGTTGTATGCTATTTAGTAATTATCATTATTCTCCCTTTCAGTCCATCATGATCTAGTGGCTCTAACAGGGGAAAGCACTTAGCTTCTAGTCTTGGCTTTGTTGTACTAAAAAATTGTGACCTTGGCAAACCACTTCATACCTTTATGCTTCAATTTTCTTTTCATTAAAACAGGAAAAAAAAAGCTGTTCATAATGTTTCATGGGGGAAATCTTGTTTTGTTTTGGTGAGGCAATTAGGGTTAAGTGACTTGCCTAGGGTCACACAGCTAGTAAGTGTAAAGTGTCTGAGGCTGGATTTGAACTCAGGTTCTCCTGAATCCAGGGCCGGTGCTCTATCCACTGCGCCACCTAGCTGCCCCTTTTTGGTTTTGTTTTGTTTTCATGGGGAAAATCTTAAAAAACAGAAATAATATATGTGAAAGAGCTTTGAGCTCTTGGGAAGAAAGATGCCCTACAAATCTGATTCAGGTGTTATTAGGGCCAAAAATAAGTATTACTGCTCTCTGGAGAATGGAGGGGGTGAGAAGGTGGGTAAGGGACCTGACAGCTCTTCTCACATTGTACTGTGACCTCTCTAGCAAAATAGCTCTGAAATCCATGTAGCCCCAAGTCTTCCAGAAGTGGTTCAAAAACCCCACACATGCACCTATTGAATGATTTCCACCTTCAGAGAACTCAGTAATAGTGTAGTAATTCTATGTTCTATTCAGCCAATTTCCTCGATTCACCTTCACCAACTGAAAATCAAAGTCTAACATGGACAACTCTTCCAACTCTGTGGTCCATAATGAGTTCCTAAGTTGTCATATCCTTGTTTGGGAACTAAATATTATTCCTCCATGCTTATAATAGAGCTTAGTACTCTGAATGCAAGGTTTTGAACCCCTGGACTAACGAGTGGCTCCAGCTCCGAAAAGCCAAGGGATTATGGTCAGGGGTTACTGTTTCCCCGAGTGTGGCCCAACTCGGCTGAGTTTCATAAAAAAGTGGTTTGGAAAAGGGCTGTTGGGCTTATCCCAAAGTTACAAATGGAGGGACAAAGGGCAAACACCATCTCAGTCAAAAGAAGAAAGGAAGGCATCTGGGTGTGAAGTACCCTGTGTAAAATAGTTTGCTTTACTAAACCAGGGTCTCCCCCAGGGCTTAATCTATTCAGGAATTTTTATAGAATATCTATAATCCAGAAAGACTTTGACCCAAAAAGGTCAAAGAAGCTGAACTTGGCTAGAACATTATTCAAGACTCTAGTGAATCTCTTCTTTATGCCTGATCAAAGATCGTAGCTTTATCCAGCAGGAAGACCAGAGACTTGTATCTGCTGACCTACCAGTCAAGTGTCTTAACCGGCCTTTTTAAGAAAGAAAAAAAGATAACAAAGACCAAAAGGGGTTAAATTGAGTTGGTGGGCTAGGTGGCGCAGTGGATAGAGCACTGGCCCTGGAATCAGGAGTACCTGAGTTCAAATCCGGCCTCAGACACTTGACACTTACTAGCTGTGTGACCCTGGGCAAGCCATTTAACCCCAATTGCCTCACCAAAACAAAACAAAACAAAAAATTGAGTTGGTGGGCTATGGGAGAAGACTCTTTACCAATATACAATTTCAGGGAGGCTAGGAGGAGGATATATAGGGAGAAAGGAACAGCTGTGAGTTTCAGATCATAGAAATTTAGAAATCTGTCATATTTTACACATGAAACAACAGAAGCCCAGAGAAGTAAGTAATTTGAGGTTACGTAGGAAGTTAATGATACAGATGAGACTAGAATCCAGATCTCCATCCTAGTTTTATTTTTTTCAACCATGCTTTTGCCATATTGCTTTAGTCACATAAGGAAGGAATATCTTATACCATTGAATGAGAATATCAAATTAAATGAAACAACTACAGCCACAGAGAACTCTAGACAAATAAAATGCTTCTGAGAGAATAATGGTGACCAAGGAGGAGCTAACATCTTACTTTCAAGAATGTAATAGGGGGCAGCTAGATGGCGCAGTGGATAGAGCACCGGCCCTGGAGTCAGGAGTACCTGAGTTCAAATCCGGCCTCAGACACTTAATACTTAACTAGCTGTGTGACCCTGGGCAAGTCACTTAACCCCAATTGCCTCACTAAAAAAAAATAATAATAATGTAATAAAAAACACTTTTTTTTAGGATCTCAAAACCATTCTCATCCATTACAATTTTCTACCCATTCACTCACCATGTCTAATAGAGCGCAGATATCATTGAGTCCATTTTGCTAAGAAACTAAGACACTGAAAAAGCTAAGTGACCTAAGCATCCAACAGTAATTCAATGATGGGAGATGTGAGTAGAAGAGAGTTCCTCAATCCCTGGTTCATTCTCTTTGTCATTAGCCCCTGTGTGAGAATGAAGAAGTCACTAGTGATAGAGAGACTTAAAAGCAGAGAGAAAAAGTGCCAAATAATTCAAATGAGGGGTGTTCCTCAGACAGGAAGAAGCCTGTCTGGTAGTAGGATAGCCAGTCATGGTCAGGTGACTATTTACAACTGGAGTTCTTGACTGCTTTTGTGTCTTCGACCCCTTTGGCAATCTGTGAAGGATATGAAGCTCTTCTCAGAATAATTTTTTTGTTGTTGTTTGACAGGGCAATGAAGGTTAAGTGACTTGCCCAGGGTCACACAGCTAGTAAGTGTCAAGTGTCTGAGGCCACATTTGAACTCAGGTCCTCCTGAATCCAGGGCCGGTGCTTTATCCACTGCGCCACCTAGCTGCCCCCCAGAATAATTTTTAAATGCATAAAATAAAAATATATAAGACTACAGAAGAAACCAATTATAATGATATCTATCTATCCACCATCTATCTATCTATCCAAGTTCACAGATCCCAGGTTAAGAACCCTTATATAAGGTAACCTGTAATGGATGTTTGTAGATGTTAGCACTTATTCTGTATACACTGAAATAATCTCCCCCTACAGGGCAAAGTACTAGTACCTCTTTTCCAGCATCTTTCAGTTCTTCCAAACACTACCTTCCTCCAGGAGCTATATTAGACTATCGGTGTTTTATAAAGGGACGAAAGACCCTGAAGCAAGAGGAAACCATCCGTGTTCACAAGTCCACCTCAAATCTTGCCCCAACGTCTCCTCAGAAAGGCTGGGACTCTTGAACAATGGGGATTACAATGAGGCTGCTGCCATGGAGGAGCTTGACTTAACTCTCTATGGATGGGAGAGCTTGAACATGAATCATAGGAGTGTAGGATTGGACATTTCCTCAGAGATCTTCTAGTCCAGTGTCCTCATTTTACTGATAATGAAACGGGCCAAGAAAGGTTATAACTTGCCAGAGATCATACAGAGAATAATAGAGCCTGAACTAGAACCCATGTTTCCCAGCTTCCAGTACAGTTCTCTACCATAGAAGCCAAATATGTTAAGTGTAAACCTCACATGGGTGAAAGAGAATTGACTTTTAGAAAGGAAACCGCTTTCCCCAGGATCTCTAAGCTTCCCAAAAATTCCTCATGGAATACTTCATAGTGGAACTGGACATAGAAGCCCAGTCAGCTCCTGGTTTTGATAGAGGATCTTTTTCTATCCTAACTCCACATTCCTTTTTTTTAAAATATGAAACTGGGATAGGTCTGTTCAGAACTCAAATGAGAAACTCTTCAAAACAATTCTGTTTCCAATCAACCTAGTGATACTAACTGGCTGGAGCTACTTTATCTTCTTTTATTAGACAAATTTGAACTAAATAATTTCTACCCAACGAGCTCTAGCATTCTATAATTCTAATGAGAAAGTGATATGTTAGTGAAGGGAAATGAGCTCTATGAACCCAAAAGATTCAGTATCAGAATAATTGTAACTGTGTACACACTGCTTTCCCCACCACATCCACATCCCCTACCCCCTTGAATTCTATACAAAATCATTTGGAATTCCTCAGATTGTTTACTTTTACTTTTGGAAAAAGCCTCTCAGGCTTTGACAGTTGACTTATTTGATCCAGTATATGGTATGTGTGAAGAGAAGGGTGAATGAGGTGTGTGTGGGGGGGAGCAAGTTAAGGAATACTTCTTTGTAAAGAAATATATCCTACTTCAGTTGTATCCTAGTCCCTTTGGAGTACCTGAATGGTAGATCCCTGGATGGCAATAAAGTAGCAGCAGAGACCGGATATGGGTCAGAACTGCTAAGCACTGTGGTCTTTCTAACGTCTACTGTCATAACCCATGGAAGAACCATCTGCACTATGCCCACCGGCTCCACATTTGACTTTGGGGATGATTCTTCCCTCCTCTCCCTCCCCTGTTTAACTCCCCATAGGCCTCTTCTATTGGGTAGTTATCATTCTGCAAACAAATCAGCCACCTGGCCCCTCTGGAAATCCTTTTGAGAATTTTCTATCCCCTCATCCTCTTCCTACCCTCCCTGGGTATTGGATCCAAGCTCTTTTCAACATGCCTCTTCTCAACCTTTGGTCCCAGTTTCTGTCTTCTAGTTTCAGTCTCAGCTGATCCACCCCACACTGAAGCAGTTCCCTGAAGTTCAGCTTCCTGATTCCTTAGAGACACCTGGGTCCCCCGTATAATTCAACATATCCCAGTAGCTTCCGTTTCTATCAGGGATCACCAAATTATATTTGTTGTTTTGGGACACAGATCCTGTCAGAAGCGTTTCTCCTTTTATACACAGGGGAGTGAGGCAGGGGGGGAGTTTTCCATTATCAGAAACAAAGTGCAGAAGCCAGGTAACCAACCAGCCTCCCAGATCCAGGCTGTGGCTACTAGGCCTTCCATCCGCTCCTTGTGAAAAGAGCTCAATTCCGGATAATCTGGAAGCTTCATGACTCAGAGTCTTATTATAACTCGGGACAGGGGCTCAGCAAATTGTGGGGGTTAGGGACGGGGAGGAACTCCTTCAGTCCTCCAAGTCTCAGCTGTCAAGCAAGAAACCTCAGCGAAGCAGAAAGGGACTTGACACTAGACCCTTAATCTCGGTAATTCTCCTCTTTTCTTACCTTCCCTCACCCCCGCGTCAAATCCCACAAAGAGCGAGGAAATGAGCTGCTGCACCCCATCCGCCCATGCCCCATCGCTCTGGCTCCGGCTCCAGCGTTGAGCCTCGGCTGCCGGTCCGACCCGGCTGCCCTGGGAGGTGGGGGAACCGCGCTCGGAATATGATTCCCCGGCTTTGCGCGCTGCACCGCCAGCCGAGTGAGACTCTAAAGCCCCCCTGTCACCTCAGTCAAGCTGCTACCGACCCGCCCCCGGATAACCGCGCTGATCTCTAGATTAAGGAGCCCAAAGAGGCAGCTGAGACGGCTCACCCAGGCGGGGACAGGGAGTGGGGCAAATTCTCCTAAGATTCGTCCCAGAGTCCTTCCCACGAACTCTCCTCGCCTAGCTACTCAACCCTTCAATCTTCATCAGCCTCCCCACTCTGCACCCCTCCTCCCACAGCCTCCAACTCTGAGCACCTCCCTCAATCTCCCACTCTCGGTGCCCTCTCTAGACTCCCACTCTGAGCGCCTCCCCCAATCTTCCACTCTCAGCAACCCTCCGCCTCCCCACCCCTTTCTAGCCTCCCACTCTCCTAGGCTTCAGTTGGCTACGAGAATTTCTGGCCAAAGGAGGATACGGGGGCGAGGCGAGGCGGGGGGGGGGGGGGAGGGAGAGGAGAAGAGGATACACTAAGTGAGATATATCTAAAAATAAAGGCTGAGAGATCGGGAGCGGGTGGGTAATAGGAGAAGAAGGAAGGAAGGGAGGGAGAGAGGGAAAGAGGAAGGAAGGAAGGAAGGAAGGAAGGAAGGAAGGAAGGAAGGAAGGAAGGAAGGAAGGAAGGAAGGAAGGAAGGAAGGAAGGAAGGAAGGAAGGAAGGAAGGAAGGAAGGAAGGAAGGAAGGAAGGAAGGAAGGAAGGAAGGAAGGAAGGAGGGAGGGAGGGAGGGAAGGAAGGAAAAGAGGGATAGGAGAAGGGAGAAAGAAAGGAAGAGGGAGGAAGGAGAGAGGAACTAAGCAATTGAAGATCACAGAGTTGGGGAGCAGAGGGAGGGGTAGAGGATGGTATGGAGGTAAAGCAAGAGAGTGGTGAAGAGACAAGCCTGCAGACAGGTGAAAGCCGGGGCAGGGAGATAAACTAGCAGGAGAGCCGCGCTGGGTTTCCTAGGCCTGGATTAAAATAGGCCTCCAGTGTTTAACTCTTGCGGCTCAGGCAGCTTCCCGGCGGTTTCCCCGTGACTCTTTGGAGCCCGGCTGCCTCTCTCTGGAGGCCCTGGCTCTAGCCCCAAACCCTGCACTAAGACATTAAGAGACTTGGGTTCCCTCGCTGGTGTTCCCGAAAGCGGCCTGACGCCGTGACGCACGGCATGGGGTGGGGTGGTGTCGGCGGAACGGAGAGCCCGGAGTTTGAGAGAAAGGAGCCGAGAGCGATGGGAAATGAAGGAGAAGGTTGGGAAGGAAAGGGAATCCAGAGAAAAATCTAGACTTCGGCGGGGTATGTTAACACGTTTACCGAGGTGGTGGAGGAGATGCGAGGGGAGGGCTCTCTCTATCTGATACTTGGGGATGTCCAAAGACAAAATGGCAAAACGAAGGAACAAAAAGATCCCAGAGGGAGGCTTGGCTGGGCTAAATCGGACCTACAAATAACATTTCTGGTAGGAATTAACCGATTCTCTCCTTTTCAGGACAAATAAACACTGGACTGGTGGGTTCCCTTCGCGTAGCAACTACAGCCTATTTTGCCCCTGTGACTTTGAATCCAAGGAACAGCACCCAGTCTGTACTGCCGGCCTGGAGGGAAGCCCCTCATAGAGCTTCGCCCCACACATCTGTAATCCTCTTGGGTCTACTTACATTACCTTTCCACATTCTCAAACAGCCAAGCCCATCTAAAGCCCTTTCAGTCCTCTGGGCCACCGTCCCAGTCACCTGTAAAATCTGGGTCTCTCAACAATCTTCTCCTGGATCACCTTCCTTCTTTCTTCCCTCCCCACTCTTTTTTTTTTTTGCAGGGCAATGGGGGTTAAGTGACTTGCCCAGGGTCACACAGCTAGTAAGTGCCAAGTGTCTGAGGCCAGATTTGAACTCAGGTACTCCTGAATCCAGGGCTGGTGCTTTATCCACTGCGCCACCTAGCTGCCCCTCCTCCCCACTCTTGACGTTGCGGTTCCAACAGGGCCACATTTCTGTCTAGCCTCCCCCACCCCCCCCACCCCCCAAACCCAATTCCCAACTCAGAGCTTTCCTATAGATCCTGGTCTCCTTGAGGCTAAGTGAGCCAACCCTCCAGCAGCTGTGGGTGTGCGTGTGTTGATGATGGATGGGGTTGGAGTGAGAAGGCAAGAACATAAAAGGCCATGGAGGGGCAGCTAGGGCAACCTGCAGAGGGCTGCCAGAAAACACTAGCGTTCTCCCACCTAGTCTCCCGATGCTTCCTTGAGAGACATTTTCCTTGTTGCTGGAGCCTTGGGTCCCAAAACTTCAGATTTGACCCATACCACAACTCCCCTCACCCATCTCTGAAGGTTTAATCCTTCTGAGTCTGTTTTGAGGAAAACTGAGTAACAGCAATTTATTTATACAGCGTTTCATTAAGCGCTTTACATACATTAGACACTGTCAGAAATCATGTGCAAGTATTATCATCTCCATTATATAGATGAGGAATCTCAACCCGAGGTCACACAGCTACTACAAGGGGAACCAGATAGGTGTTCATGGGAAATAGGATCTGGGCCAGATCCTGAAATCCAAGGGATATGACTTCCCTGTCGCCACTTCTCTGGCCCACCCTCACTCTGATTTCAACTAAAAATATCTACATAGTTCTCCCTCAAAAACTCATTTCTATTCTTTTTTTTTTAACCAAATGACTTCCCCTCCAACTCTAAAAATCTATTTATTTCACCATGGATAGAGAAATTGGGGCTCAAAGCGTGCCAAAGTCAGCTGCTTCGAAACAACAGTATTGCTAGGCTCCTGACTTGGGACCCACCTCCAGCCGCAGGAGACCGCCACTGTCCCAGGTCTAGCCAGAGTTCCAAGAAGCCTGAAGCTTCGAAAATCCGGGCGAGACCGCAAATCACAGCCAAGTTTCACAAATGTATTTGCCTCATTGTCATTAAAGACCAGAGAGGGCGCCCAAACACGACCCTCTGCTGCAAAGTGTCCCTTCCCCGAAGCAGGGAATTCCGCATGGCTCATGGATGTGATCCTTTATCCGGGAAGTCACTATAGCCCACTAGCCAACCGGGACTGAAAGGAGAACTGAGGTCAAGGCTCCCTTCTCCCCTCGGGGCGAAAGGACAAGCACTTAGGCGGGGAAAGAAGGACCTAGTGGCCTTGAGAAAAGGGGACTTGGACAGATGGACAGACCAGCATTCCCCTGGCCAAACAGCAATCAATTCCTAATGTTGCAGTGGCAGGGGAGGGGGAGAAGGGGAGAAATAGAGGAAGGGACAGTGAAAAGAAAGAGGGAGAAGTACAAAAGATACCTGTACAGACGGAAAAGGGCAATAAGTAATGGGAGAAAGGGAATGGAGGGATAGGGGACAGAAAGAAAGAAAAAGGAGGGGAAGAATATTTAGGAAATTAGCAAATTATCCAAGCCTCCCCATTTAGTGTCAATTCTCTGAGAAATCACATTGAATTTCCGAACTTAGATTCTCTTTACCCGAACGTTCCCATTTCCCCCCCCCCTAGTCCCAACCCTACCCGCCCCTTCCCCCCCCCCCCCCGCCCCCAAACAGAAACTGGCTCTCTCGGCCCTCCAATCCCCATCCCCCTCTCCAGGCTAGGCTCCATTCTCAGGGACTGCCTGACCGCCTCCTCCCTCCTTCGCCCTCCCACCACTATTGAAGCAGCCCTCACCAGAGGAAAGACAAACATATACACTGGCACCTTATCAGACATGCATGCAAAACTAATTAACATGGGGAGACATGCGAGCAGCCGTCCAGCTACACACCCTCAAACACACACGCAAACAAGGCAACCCCTTGTCTAGAGGGGACATTCAAAAGGCTTTGTTGCTAATTTAGGCATCTGTCTCTGTCTGGTCTGGTCCTCCTGCCTGGGCTCGGTTTTTTTCCCAGCCCCTCCGACAATGCTGGGAACATGCCCGCCGATCCCTTATTCAAATCACACCCCGGACAATGGCCTCATTGTGCCGCCTACAGAAAAGGGGCTAGGAGGGGAGGGAGGGGGGACCCGGTCGGGGTGGGTAAGAGGGGGAAGGGGAACGAAGGAGAATGAAAATGGGAACCCAGGAAAGTGTTTACTAACACGATCCCTGCAGCTGCCTTGGGCTCCCTCTCCCCTCCCCCACTTGGTTGGGGGTTGGGGAATGAAAGGCTCAAGTAGGGAGGAGGCCAAGGACTGGAGCGAAAGGGGTGTTTGGATGGATAGGTATGAGGCAAGGGAAGGCTTCAGGTTCAGGGAGTGGGAGGTGGAGGGAGGGACGGCTAGGGACTGGGACGAAAGGGGTTTCTGGATGGGTAGATATGAGGCATGGGAAGGCTGCAGGTTCGGGCAGTGGGATGGGGAACCGTTCAGCAGGCCGGGAGGCAGAACACACACACACACACACACACACACACACACACACACACACACACACACACCACTGACTTAACCCAATCTTAGCCAGTCCCCGCCTCCCAAATCCCAACAAACACCACTAAGGTTGGGTGGTTCTTCCTTTTAAACTCCTGCTTTGATGTGTAATCTGCAACCAGGAGAACGAGAAGGAGGAGGAGGAGGAGGAGGAGGAGGAGACTGGCTGCTAGGATGAGGTGCGTGCGGTCGTGACTCACTCCGCAGCCACCGTGAGGCGAGCACAATCCCTGCCATTGTCTTCGGGCATCGTTTCATTTTCTCCTCCTTCCCAGCTAATAAATTAGAGAAGAGACTGAGAGCGAAGGGACCCAGTTCCCCACGGACGAGTCGAATCTGCGAGCTCACAGCAGATGGGTTTCGCCCAGGCTCTAGTCAGACCACACCTGGCCAGAGAGTCGCACGTTGCCCAGACAAAGAAGAGTACAAAAATTATAAATCTCCCGAGAGCACAGAGAGGGAAATCTGGGCCTTTAAAAGTCCCTCCCCCATCTCCTTTTCTGGGCTACAAGCGCCTAGACAAGCAGACATAAACAGACACACACAGAGACTGACACTGACACGCAGACACAAAAAGAAACACATACACATAGAGGCCGAACCAGACACACACACACTGACAATGGTGTGATGAATGCAGGACTGTATATTCATTCAGCCCAAATCACATCCAGGCTTGCCCACGACCTGATAGTTGAAAGGTTAAAGGCTACAATACAATTTCCATGGGTAACCTTCTCTCAGATCTAGCTAAAACCGAAACAAAATAAAAAAGCAGACAGACGTACAGAAATAAATGCCTTCTGTGACTGAAAAGGCTCCCATCTAGATTCAGGCTACGACAGAGTGACAAGTCTGAGTTATTTGGAAGTTATTGTACATGAAAAGGGGGACGTGGGGTGGGGGTGTGCTTTTAAAAATTTCTCTTTTAAAATAGCCTTAATTCTATCATGCTTTGAATGTTTTAAAGGGGTCATCCTAGTTCAGGGAAACTGTAATTTAGAGGTGAAGTGTGTTTTCCCTCAGGGCTGAATCCACAAGTCTCTCCCAATAAAGGACAATAGAGCTTAATGTGTTGGGGTGGGTTTTAACTATCAGAGTAATTTACTGTATGCTCCAGTATAAACCACCTTCTCTCCCCTAGGAGAAATAGAAATAGACAAGCCTGGAAATTCTGATGGGATGAAGGAGATCATATGATGAAAAAAGTTTAAATAAAGAACATAAAGGATTAAAATCAAAAGGGCCCTTTAAATAAGAAGGGGCTAACCTTCTAATATCCAGAGGAACAGAAATTGTTAGGAAGCTGGGTAATAGTAGAATGCTGTAGTGGAAATCATATATAAATGTATATTTTATTTTCAGACATGTGTTACATGCACATTCATGTATATGCACCATGGGGAAATTTACATATACAGATATGTGGGTG
The DNA here is from genome assembly GCF_019393635.1 of Dromiciops gliroides. Classification (NCBI taxonomy): domain Eukaryota; kingdom Metazoa; phylum Chordata; class Mammalia; order Microbiotheria; family Microbiotheriidae; genus Dromiciops; species Dromiciops gliroides. The sequence goes on from NC_057862.1 coordinate 122,410,278, forward strand.
TATATATATACATACATACATACAGTTTACATGTATTCTATAAATACTTATACATATGTATAAATTATAAAGCCTCTGGTATTAATCAGAAACCAAATTTTACCCTGAAGCATTAAAAACCATATAAATACAGTAAACATAGAGAGGTCAGAATACAATCAGAAGTGACTTTTCACTTAATGTTTGACAACTCACCTTCTGGGCCAGGCCTAGGGTCAGTCTGCCTTTTGACTCAGTGGACCTGAGTCTCCTTTTCTCTTACCATCCTTCAGACTTCAAGGGGCCCTAGAAGAGGAAAGGGATGAAAATAACAGAGTAGAACAGAACAAGAAAATTATAACAGAGCCTTGGGTGGAGGGGAAGACACAGTCTGATATCTGTGTGTTCATTTTTAAGCCTAAAAGTGATATTTTCATACATTTCTTATAATTGATGTATGTTGTCAATTAATTACCATATTTATACTCAAAGCAAGGCTGTGTATATAACACAAACTCAGTAAACAACATCAATAAGATTCAATAGAAGGAGTCAAACTGTCTAGAAAAGAAAGCTGATAATCACTAAAGAGGAGAAAAAATGTCAGAAAATATAAGAACTGCAGCAGCCTTGCTAAGAAATGAAAAAAAGAAAAACAAAACCAACAAACAATACCCTTGATCAGCCTACCAAAAAAAAATGTTAACCAGAACCTCTCCTGGGAAGTAATAGGAAGCTTGCTAAAGTCAGAACTCAACTTCAAGATAAGATATCAAGGACATACGTCTATTATATAGGGCACTGGTTATGGCACACATATTAGAAAATACAGAACTCACAGATTGCTTTGAGAAAACCACCCTAGTAAATGTCCCACTGGAGTTTCTCCAGGGAAGAAAGGTCATCAAAGTATGAAAAGAAATTCCAGAGAATTCCTTCCCTAGTTATGCTACTTCTTGATTCCCACTTGTCTGAAGACAAAAACTAACTTCCAGTACCTACCTTTGGAATCAACTATTGCTGGGCCACTTAATACTCACTGAAACCTATTGCTTTCTTCCAGAGAGATCTAGGCCCGAAGTTAGAAAGATTCATCTTCCTGGGTTCAAATGTGACCTCAGACTCTAACTAGCTGCGTGACACCCCCCACCCCCTGGGAAAGTCACTTCATCTTGCTTGCCTCAGTTTCCTCATCTGTAAAATGAGAGAAGTGAATGGCAAACCACTCCAGTATCCTTGCAAAAAAACCCCAAATGGTGTCTTGAAGAATTAGACACGACCAGAAAGACTCAACAACCTGCTCGAGCAACATCCACTGTCAGGATACTCAGAGATTTCTGTTCTTGACTTGCTGTGGGACCCTGTGCAAACTATTCAACCCCCATTCCTTCTCTCTATGCTTTACAAGGTCCACCTGTGAAATGAGAATGAGCTTATCTATCCTCTACACCTCACAGGACTATTTTTTAAGGATAAATGCTTTCTTATCCTTAAAGAGCTCTTAACACCTTAGGGAGAGGGGAGAGAAGAAACTAGAATCTCCTTGCTAAGAAGTAAAAAGAAATACGGCAGTCTACCTTTTTAAAAAAATCTTAATAAGACATCCTATGAGATGTAGGAAGAAGCTTATAAAAGTCTGTGTCCTTAATTTCAGGACATAGCTTTTACCCCGTGTTGGGTACATGGGAGAAAGGCTATTTACAGGTTTGGACTATATACCCCCAAAGCATCTGATTAATATTTTAAACTTCACATTTTTATTTTTTAAATCAATACATTATCTACTGATTTATATATAGGTGATAGGCTATTTTCAGAATGGACTAATGTGTGAATTTCTCTCTCTCTCTCTCTCTCTCTCTCTCTCTCTCTTTCTCTCTCTCTCTCTCTCTCTCTCTCTCTCCATGTATCCTAAGCAAGCCCACATCAGTACCTCCTTCACTAACCTGTTGAATTTAAGATTCTTTAGTAGTATGACATTAGTCCCTAAATTGAACCTGAACTTTAAGGCATTTTAAGCCAAATACTTTTTAATTTACTTCAAAAGGGGAAGAGTAATCCTCTGCAAAGACACTCATAATATGCAATTTATTAAACTGATTAAACTTCATAGAATACTGAACTGTAAAATAAGTTTTTATTTTGGCTTTTAATTTATTTGGGAGAGGTGGTTAGACAACATGGAAACCAACTATATACTTCAGGCAAAGTTTGAACTGAGAACTCTAAATTAGGCATAGGATGTCTAAATTAATAACTAAAGGTAAGCCCCGACCAAGGGAACTGGGTAAGGCATGAGATCACTGAGGGATACCAACCACTTTTATTTTGTGGTCATAGTTTATTATAGATGCCACTGTATCTTAGAGGCCTAACTGTTCCCAAATTTATAGTCCTCATTCAAATAGGGATATAGAAAACTCATAGAAACTCATCATTACATATACTGAATGAAAATAATCCACCATAAATAAAGTAGACAAGGAGAAAAAACTCATACAGTATAGATTTATATGGAGGCATTTATAATACTTGGGATTTGTGGGAGTACAAAAGAAAAAGAAACTATATGCTCATCTTGTTTGTGGACTGTTCTAGGCATCATGGAGAGGTAATTTTGATGCTACTTTCTCCTCTTCTCTCTCTCCTTTCTCTCCCTCTCTGTCTCCTTCCTTCCTTCCTTTCTTCCTCTCTTTTTCTCCCTTACAATCATCTATTACTTCTCTATCAGACTTAATCTTGCTTCACATCAGTCCCCTGCTTAAGAACATAAAATGATTCCTTTTTTAAAAACTATATAGTTTAATTCTACTTGTTTTTAAAGGTCCTTCATTATCTGACCCAACTCTACCTGCCCAACCTTATTTTCCATACTTCCCTGAACATACCCTCTACTTCAGCAAGCTAGTTTACATACTAATTCCCATTGCCTAGTGTTTGCTCAGGCCTTTCCCCCTTCTCTCTGCCTATCTTAGCAAATCCATTTTTAAAGAAGGCCCAGTTTTAAAGGCTTTTCCTCTGTGAATCCTTCCCCAACTACTCCAAGTCACATTAATCTCTCCCTTCTTACCTTTTTTTTATCCTTGTGTACAACCCAAGTATATGCCTAATTCTGTACAATGCCACGTTATGCTCTATTATGTATAAATATGTTCATCTTGCCTCCCCAACTAAATAAACTTCATGTCAAACTTCTTTTGTATCTATTATGTATAACACCTATCCAGTACATAGTAGATGTTCAATAAATACAGTATGTATCGAATGGTCAGAGAGCTGATAAGAGCATATTTCCTTGGGCCTTCTAGTTTAACTCCATACATGATGTGGAAAGTGTTCTCATAAAGTGTTAGATATCACTGGCTTCTTAGACAAAGAGAAGACTGAGAGAAGGAAGGAGAGAGGGCAATGAGATAGAAGGAGATTGACGGAAGCTGAGGTGTGAACATTACTGCTGACCCAACACTTCCCCTATCTCCTTTTCTCCTCTCTCCTCCCCCTTCTCTCTCTCTTTGTCTCTGTCTCTTTCTTTCTCTTATCTCAAGATCCCCTACTACAAAGCTCCCCCTGCCATCCTGACCCCAGCCAGAGCTAAAGCTCAAACTTCTGGGCACATGGTATCCTTTGGTCAACACTCACCCAAGATTCTATCCTGAGATTTTCTTCTTGATTCCCCTTTAGAGTAGAGCCCTTGTGCAGGAATTCTGTAACCAGTCGAAAGGCTTCAGAGAAGGGCAGCTATGGGTACCTATGAGGTATCGCATTCCTGGGGAAAGGGAAAACATCATAACTTTACTCTGGTGATCTATAAACCATTCAAGTGCAGTTCAGGCAGGCCTATGCTTTGCTAGCTTTCCTGGACCTATAGTGGAACTATATTTCTTCCTCACCACCCCCAAACCTAAACCGTCTCTGCAACTAATTGAATTAGTAACACCAAAGCACCAAGTGGATCCAGTCAGAAGGCAAATATCATATTTCCCATTTTTCTAGCTGCCTAAGGACAAAACAAACAGTATAATTAAAGTGTTCTATGCTAACTAAAAATGCTAAAAATGTTGGTGGGATTAAAAGGGAACATTGTGGACAGTGAAATAGGGAAAGGAATAGACTTACTTATGATTTAGTGTGATGTAGTACAAAGAATCCAACCCTGAATGACTGCCTTGGCATGGGGTGGCGGGGAGAGGCTTGCATGGTTCAATGAAACTGTGATCTATGCCGTGCAGGATTACCCAGAGCAGACAGGTAGTAATAGAGAGTTCTGATCACTAGAGAAGGAAAGGGCAAACCACTCCAGTATCTTTGCCAAGAAAACCCCAAGGACAGTATTAACATGATCTTGGGGGGGGGGGCAGCTAGGTGGCACAGTGAATAAAGCACTGGCCCTGAGTTCAAAGCCAGCCTCAGACACTTGACACTTACTAGCTGTGTGACCCTGGGCAAGTCACTTAACCTTCATTGCCCTGCAAAAAAAAAAAAAAGATGATCTTGGACAGACTTGGGGAGATGGTGGAGGATAGAAGGGTTCATGGGGTCACAAAGAGTCAGACATGGCTGAATGAATGAAGAATAAAAGGGCAAAGAACCCTAAAGATGAGTCACAAGACCTGGGTTCAAGTCCAGATTCTACCATTTATTAGTTGTGAAGCCCTTATCAGGTCACTTAAATTCCCCGAACTTTAGTTTCTTCATCTATAAAATGGTGGTAGATTATTTGCATTATCTATCTCATAGGGTCATCAGAAGAATTAAATTGTATGTAAGAGATGATATAAAGGTAAGCAGTTATCATACAAGGGGTCAGATTCCTCCAGTGTTACTGCTATTCTCATGGCAATAATACCTCAGGATACAAATAAGCACAAGCTAAAAAAAGTTCCTGTCAGTTCCCACATTGCTAAACATCCTCTCAAGACAGGGCAGAGTCAGAGAAAAATTGTATGCTCACCTAGAGCCTCACATTGACATATATATTTATTTATGTTTGCATGCATGTGTGCACACATACATAATACATATACATTTCACCAAAGTGTTCTAGCTCTTATAGATACACATTCAATTAACATTGCAGAAGTGATAAGTTTCTTGAGGGCAGGGACCATTCTTCATTTCATCTTTGTATCCCTAGCACCCAACACAGGGATTTTTTTTAAATTAACTTTTATTCATGAGTTTTCTATTAAATTTTTTTTAGTGAGGCAATTGGGGTTAAGTGACTTGCCCAGGGTCACACAGCTAGTAAGTGTTCAGTGTCTGAGGCCGGATTTCAGCCCAGGTACTCCTGACTCCAGGGCTGGTGCTCTATCCACTGCGCCACCTAGCTGCCCCCCAATACAGGGCTTTACACATATGGGGTTTTCTTGGAAAAGATACTGGAGTGGTTTGCCATTTCCTTCTCCAGCTCATTTTACAGATGAGAAAACTGAGTAAAACAGGGTTAAATGACTTGCCCGGGGGTCACACAGTTAGTAAGAGTCTGAGGCCAGATTTGAAGTTAGGTCTTTCTGACTCCAGGCTTCCACTACACCACCCGGTTGCCCCTAGTAGGCACATAGTAGGTTCTTAGAAATGTTTGTTATATTGGATGGGAATGATAGAACAGTAACCCAGGAACTCTTGAATTTTATAACCACAGAGAATAAGGTCTGGGTCCAATTGCAAGGCTACATCCTCAAGCTTCCTGTTCTTATCAAGAGACTTAGACCAAATTTTTTTCATTCTATCTTGTCCCCAAGAGAGAGTCATTTTTACTACTGAACACTCCTTCCTTCCATGAAATATAAGAAGGAAGGTTACTCTTCATAGACTATAATTTGGAGTATTAGATGGACAAGGAATTTGTGAGATTATTTAGTCCAACCCCTCTTTTGACAGATAAAGAAACTGAGGCCCAGAGACATGATGTGCTAGTTAGCAGCAGAGCTAGAACTAGGGGCCAGGTCTCCTTGGATGAAGAGCTGGATTCCCATGTCTAAGGAAAGCAAATATGACACCTCAGGACATGATAAGCCCTGATTCCTCACCAAAGAATCTTTGGATGGAAGCCAGAGCAAAAAGACTCTCCAAGAAGAAACTGGCTTTGAGCCAAGGTACATCTCAAAAGCTTTACATGAATACAGAAATCCTGGTACCTGAGGTTGGGGGGCTGGAGAAGAAGGAAGAAGAAACAAAAGATGTAAAAATTTCTGATGGGAACAAACCCAATTGGTAGAAATGTGGTCTCAGCCTCAGAAACAAGCCTGGGGCCTTCAGAGATGAGAGGTTCATTGTTATCATTGCTTTGGGCCACTATATATTCACCTGTCTGGGAATATCAACATTGCCTGAGGAATAAGGAATCTCTTCCTTTCAGAAGCTACAGATTTATCCCCAACATTAGATATCCTTGGGTGAGTAGAGAGATGCTCATTTAGATAGAATGGAATTTCCCACATCAAACTCATATGGGGAAATTTGAAAGAAAATCCCCAAAGTCCAAGGAAGCCAAGCACCAAGACACCCAGTGACAAATACTTTGAGAAATAATAATTGAATGACAATGGTGATTATTATATTATTAAGAAAATCTGTATTCTCTAACAGCAAAGTGAAGCAAATTAAGGGGCTTATCCCAACATTATAGAACAACTTGGATATGACAAGCCTATTTAATCTGTTTCCTGTTAGATTATCCTATCAAAGCAAATGATTAGTAAATTATCTGGGGCTTTTCTCCTCCTATATGTCCCTCCTCCTGTCCATCTAATTCATCACAGCTATGGCCATGAGCATCATACTAAGCTATTGCTGAACTGCTTCATCCAGACACTGCTTCTAGAGACTCCTTTAGAATCAAAATGTGAGGGGTTAGCCTTCCTCTATCCCACATTTAGCTATGCTGTGTATAGAAAAATACCAACCCCAGAAGACTGGAACCCCAGTTCATCCCAAAGCTATGAAAGCTAAATTCCCATTTTACTCACAAGGTCAATGAATTTGCTTGGTCTTAGACTTATTACTTATTATATACATTTATAGCATTAGCAATGGCTTCTCAGAGTGACAGAGGTAAAGCAGGGCTATGGGTCACCAGGAAGAAATGTCCCTAACCATATTCCAGAGTTGCACCTGAGCTTCTGGCCCTTCTTTTCAAAGCCAACACACTTGATTTGTGAAACAGGTGGGTTTTTTTTACAGTAAACCATACCCAGAGGTATGACCATATAAATCATTTGGAAAGGTTACCAGAAAGAATGAAAATGGTGATACTTGCCACAGCAAGAGTAGAAGAAACAAAGGAAAAGAGTGACAGTGAGGTAGGAGAGGCTAGAAGTCCTCAGCATCTGACACAGGCCTATATTTACTCAGGAGAAATTCCTGGCTGGACTGTCTAGCTTTTGCAGGCATTATTAATGCCTGTACCATGGTACCTATTCCTGTGGATTCTACCCTTGTGTATCTTAGGAGGAAATAGCCACACAAGCTCATCTATGCTTTAGAAGGCAGGAGAGAACAATGCCTTCATCCATGTTTATATTCTACTTATTCTGGAGTCTCCATGCCAACACACTATCATAATTACTAAGGAACTAGTCAAGAGTTGTTGCATTAACAAAGAAAGCATCATGGTCTGTGAGCTAAGCAAGGTCAGGGTCCTAAATGTCCTAGTTTAAATAAATAAATATATATGTGTGTGTATAAATACATACATACACACATATATTTAAATATTTCTGCCATTTAAAAAAATCACAGTAATATACCTTCTCAATAGATTCCTCCTTTGTAACAAAGATGCATAATAAATTAAAAGAAACTAACACATTCATCATGATAAGATATGTTTCTTTTTGCACCTGTAGTCCACCACCTCTCTGCCAAGAGAAGACAGGAATGCCTCGCTACTAGCCTTTGAAGTAAATATTTAGCCTTTGATATTCTTACCCACTCCCTATACTCAGCTAAGCATATCCTTTCAATCAATCAATCAACATTATTAAGTGCCTTCTATGTGCCAGGCACTATGCTAAGTGTTGGGGATACAAAAAGAGGCAAAATACAAGTCTTGTCCTCAAGGAGCCTGAAGAATAATGGGAGAGATAACATGCAGAAAGCTATGTGCAAACAAGCTACATATGCCATACACTAGAAATAATCAACAGAGAGAAAGCACTAGAATGAAGAAGGATTGTGAGAGACTTCCTATGAAATGTGGGATTTTCAATGGGGCTTAAAGGAAATGAGAGAAGCCAGGAGGCAGGTACAAGGAGGGAGAGCATTCCAGACATAGGGTACAGTCAGCTGGGAGATAGAGTGTCTTGTTCCAGGAACAGCAAAGAGGTCAGTGTCACTGGATTGTGGAGTATATGGAGAAGTGTAAGGTATAAGAGGCCTAGGAAGGTAGGGGAAGGGCAGGTTATGATGGGCTTTGAAAGCCAACCAGATCTTATATTTGATTCTGGAAATGATAGGAAGCCACAGGAGTTTAATGAGAAGGGGGGATCAGTGTGTGATATAGCCAGACCTTTGCCTTAGGAAAGTCATTTTAGTGGCTGAAATGAGGATGGATTGGAGTGGGCATATACTTGAGGCAGACAGACCCACCAACAGACTACTGCCATAGTCCCACATGAGGTGATGAGGGCCTGCACTAGAGTGGTGGCTGTGTCAGAGGAGAGAAGGGGTGGTAGCAAAGGTGAAATCCACAGGCCTTGACAACAGATTGGATTTTCTTTCCCCTTATTTTTTTCTCTTCCAGTTTTCTCTATTCAGTTGGTCTCTGAATATCATTTCTCTTCCTTGAGAGGCACTATAAAGTGAAGCAGCTAAAATAATTTCATGACAATAAGTCTCAGAGTTTTTGGATAAGTTACCAGTGGCCTTCTGCTTCAGTTATTTTGCAATAAAATGGTGAGAACTATTCTGTGGAGTTGCCTATTGGATAATTTGATGCCTACCTTCAATTTACCCTTAGAATTCAGAGTATGATAGATGTTAAGGTCCTCATCTCTTCTGAATTATTAATCCCACATGTATCAGGCTTTCATTAGCTTTCTGGAACAAAAGATATTTTCTGATCTAAAAATCCCAGTAAAAGAAGAGCTGTTCCCAGTCACCATCAAGGGATGTCTAGGACTCTGAAGTCGAAGGAACAATGAGTTGGAATAGTGACATATCAAGTTGGAGAAGGAGACATGTAAGTATTGATGAACTAGTGTAGAGATATCACAGTTGAAGAGGTAGCCAGGCTGAATCCCTCAGTGGAAAAGAGAAGCTAAGTGAGGAATAGATTCTTTCGTTTGGGGCAAGGTACAAAGCCCTGAGATAGTTCTCTGAGCTAGGCCTTATGGCTGGCTGCAAAGTAGCTGGAAAAAAAAAAGATAGGGCCCTGAAATAAGCATAGCCTAAAATGAAAGATTGTAAAGATTAGTCCGATTTAAGAAAACCCAACATGCAAAAACCAGATTCTGTTAAATAGAGAAATTAAGGGCTGGTTATTAATATGACAATATGAATATTTGTTTTATAAAATGGAATTGTGGTGGCTTTCCTTTAAGTAGTGCATTTAAATTATGATTTAATTTACTACATTTGATTTACATGCTACTTTTCAGGAACATATCCATTGCATGAAGAGAGGATGCAGCTCTATTTACATATATTACTCTAACAAAATGAAATGAGGTCAACTCTCACTAGGTGACTTTGGTCTTTAAAAAAAAAGCTAATGGGGGCAGCTAGGTGGCTTTCTGTCCTGCAAAAGAGGATAGCCACTAACTTTTAAGTAGCAGGCTGGTCTACTCCCAATCCTGAAGATGGGTGCATTTCAAAACAAATTCTCAGGTGATCAGATCATTAACATCAAAGAATTCCTTAAGCACTTACTAGAACCATGCTAAGGCTTCAAAAGACATGGTCTTTTGACCAAAGGGACTATTCATTCCAACCAGAGCCGCATTCTGTGAAGGTGACATGCATTAAAGCTGATGTATTGGGAAATCGGCCTCACAGGAAAGGAAACTCAAGCGATCTACCCAAAGAGCCCCAAAGAAGTGGTCAATTTTATCAACTGATGAATGTGCCAGGAAAGATATTCCTTATTAATTCACCTAATGTAGTTTGAAAGTAATTCGTTACATGGTCATCAGAAGAGAGAAATGATCCATTCCCCACCAGGTCAAACAATGTGATAGATCCAACAAAGAGAAGTAGGGGGAACTCAGATACAGGAAGCCATGGATGGATGTTTCTTGCTCTGTAGTTTGAATGAGAGCAGTTGGCAAAATGTGGTTAATATTATAAGAAGCAAATCCCTCAGGTGATAATCCGAGGAATGTAGTTAACCAATCAATACCTTCTATGATTCTCCTTTAGATGATCCCAGGATCATGGTTCTAAGAACTGGAAAGGGTCTTAGGGTTCATCTAGTCAAACTTCCTCATTTTATAAGTGAAGAAACTGAGCCCAGAGCCCATGTGCCTTCCACTATACCATGCTCAAGTCAAGTCACCATTTTAAAACATACTAGGTGCACAACACTCTACTAAGCATTGTAAGTGTAGAGAAAACATTTAAATAAGACATAGTCCCTGCATTCTCAGTGATTAGAGACTGTTTCCTGGATATTAACTGGGGACATTCTCCAGAGCCTCTAGTCCTACTTCTTCAATTTTCCATCACCTCTTTCTTATAGATAATTTGGTGCTTTCAAAAAGTCCAGATTCTTAGCCTTCTATCAAATAACCTGTATACAGGTATCTCCTCTTTCTTCCTAGGTTGTCTTTGAATATACCCCAGAGATTCCCTAACTAAGCAGTGAACAGAGGATTTCTACTATGAGAATGAAGGAGTCTTTGTGACAAAAGCACAGAAGCCACTGGTCAGGCATGAAATACTAGCAAATTAAATTCCCCTTCATAATTCTTGGGTTGATCTCCCAGTCCAAAAGACCCAAAGCTGGATGGAGGAGAGGAGGTAGAGAAGCTCTAGCAGAGATGGCCTGAAAGATAAACCTTCCTCTCTTAGCCACAAAAGAAAAAAAAGAAAAGAAAAATGGCATTTGGGGAGGAGGGGGTGAAAAGAATGACCCACTTGTTTTGCTATCCTTAAGGAAACCAATTTTCCCATGTGCAAGCTGGTATACAAAATGAATTTCTAAGATGGCACCTTTCATCCATTTTCTATCTAGGTTTTCAAATCAGTGTCCACTAAGCCCCATGCTCTCTACTCCAGCAGGAGGCTTGCCCCCTGGACCTGAAGACAGAAGGAAAAGAGAACCCAAAGAGTTCAGACCCTGTCCTGGTCTCTATCTCACCCCAGCTCATCCCATCTTGCTAGCTGTGGATAACCCTGCTCCTCAAGCTTCTTTTTTGGATGTCACAAGCTCTGTTTGGCTGCACCTTGTGAATTCTACAGGAAAGCTCCTTTGGTTTTACAGCTCGGCCCTCCCTTCCTTGGTGGTCTGGTCATCTTGCCAGGACTCCTATCTCTATATAGTTGTTAATTAATGCTCTGCTGTTTGGCTTAGCTTTCCAATGTTGTCCAAGGTCCTGAAGTCAGTCTCCAGAAACACCTTTGCCGCAAGTAGGAGTGCTCAGCAAAGAGATTCAATAGGGTTTCCTTTGTTAGTTATTCCACAATCAGGAAAACAATATTCAGACAATACTCCAACTGCCTTAGAGTCATAGGATCAAAGACTTGCAGCTGTAAAGGATCTCAAGGGTTATCTAGTCCAATACCACCCTCTTTTCTTTTTTTCAGATGAGGAAACAGATCCAGAAAATCGAGGTGATTTTCCCAAGGTAGTAAGCGGTGAAGCTGGGAATTGAACTCAATTGCTCAACTTTAGATGCAGCAGTCTTTCAGTTATACAAGGAGTGGATTCCTATGTCAAAGTGAGAGACTCTATGGGACTTGGGCTTGGCAAGAACACTTGTAAATGAACCCTTTTCTGGCATAATGACAAATTTTAGCATTAACCTTTGAATGTCATAGATGTTCTTCACAGTTAAGAGAGATATCATCGTGTAGTAGAAAAAACATAGGAATTGGAAGACCTAAGTTCTAGTAAAAACTGTGCCCATAACTGTGGTTCCCGTAGGGAATTTCATCTTTCTGGGCTTCAGTTTTTTCAGTTGTAAAATGAGGAAGCTGGACTACATAATCTCTAAGGGACTTTCCAGTTCTCAGATTTTCTGAGAAAGGATGTATGTATACACATATACATGCATTTGTGCAAACACATACACGTATGTACATATATGCGTGCACATGACATCATATTAAAACATGTACATCATATAGATATACATTTGTAGAGGGTTTGTGTGCACTTATATAAATGGCTATATAGATGTAGTATAAGATTCAAATGTCAGAGGCAGAATTTGAACTAAGATTTACCTTTTAGGAGTTCTAGGCAGTTCTCTAAGATTATAAATTTCAGTGAAGGCTCTGACCAGTATTGGTAGAGGGAGTTTCCTTATCCGGCCAAAGGAAAAAGTTCCAGCCTGAAATTTTTCATTAGCCACAGGTCTCTGGGCCAAATTTTAAGGGAAGCTAGAACAATAAGATGGATAATTCAGGAAATCAAACTACCATGTTACTCATACCTAAATTGCGTTAAATGTAAGGGCGTGGGTGGGGGATTAATTTTTTTTGGACAGTTCAGAACCTGTGTAAACCACACTTTCAAAGGTCGATGAGGGAGCTAAGGAGATGGTTAGTCTGGCCCTGGACCGCGTCACGACGCTCTTTGCTGGAGCAGCCCTTAGACTGAGATCTTACACAACGGCTCGCCATCTGCTCAGGCCTCTTGGCTCCAGACACAATGGGCGCCGCTGGCGGGTTGGTGACGGGCAGCGTGGGTAGAAGACCCCTCAAGAGCCCGAGGGACTGGGGGGCTTCAGACCCAGACCGCCAGAGCAGGAAGACTAGCCACATGTTTCATAGTGGAAGGAAGCACCATCGGGCACTTAGGAAGGGATGGCTGAAGGGACTTCATCGCCCGGGTTTGGGCACCTTGATCTTATCGGTTGCTTTGATCCTCTCCACCCAAATCCTTCTCTGTCCCATCCCACCCTGCTCACATCTCCCCTCCCCCTTCCCGGCCCCCGTCTTCTCCCCTTCACCCCACGTATATACAAACACCCTAGTCTGGAGGTTAGTAGGAGACAAGGCGTCTGTCTCCGGATCTCTCCAGTCCTTCCCAGTCCCCACTCCATCCTCCACCCAAGCTCAGAATACAGCCGCTGCTCCTTGTTGGAGGAAGACGGAAAGTTTAATCTTGGGACTCGGGTTTCCTGGACTAGAAAAAGGCGAGATCTTCCCCCCCTCGCCCCTACGCCAACTACCCCAGGAAGAGGGGGATACAAGATTCTATTACTCCGAAAGAAAAGAAACTTTTTAGGTCCCAATTGTCTACGAAACAAAGGGGTCAATTGTTTTAACCCTAGATATAACTGTGCTCCGTGCGCTTTGACTATATCGAAGCAACAACATTTGGGGACCCACCTGGGTTGGGGGTGGGAGGGACTTCGCACCCAATAAACTTAAGCTTCTTTCAGGGGACCTCTACCCATATCAAAATTTACATTCAAGAAAGTTTACTTTACTTTTTCTCTTCCCTTCCCTTTTTTTCTGAAGGAGTAGGTGATGGGAAACCCAAATCTATCTAGGGAGGAATGATTAATAAACGATTCTGGCAAAAACAAAAACCCAACCGACAAAGCGCAAAAATGAGCTTTAGAGTGTTTCCTGGGTCTCTAGTCTTTCTTTCCAAAAGGGCGAGAATAGATGCTGAGGAATAGAGGCCATGGAAGAGAATAGCTCAATTTCATCTTCGGTTGACAAGATCACCCTCCCTGGTCTGTGTGCCAGCTCCCCTGAGGCGGGAAAGATAGGACTAAAGCATGTTAGGTAAAGAGAAGAAATTCACATTCATAAAGTTCTTTAACGTTTACAGAGCGCTTTTCCCAAAACAAACCTGCGAGGGAAGAAGTGCACGTGTAATTAGGACCACTGCCAGGATTCAGTTCAAAGGGCAGCGTGGTAGAGTGGAAAGCTAACTCGGACCCAGCGAGAGTCTGAGGAATTGTCTTTTCATCCTGGTTCTGCCACTAAATTGACTACATTACTTTGGGAAGATCACTTGGCCCCCTCTCTCTTCACCTGAGTTTCCTAATTTGTAGAGTGAGGGGTGAAGATTGGGATTGGATTGAAGGTCTCGAATCTTGAAGGTCCCTACCGGCGTCAATGTGACACACAAACCCTTCCCCCCAGCCATTTGGCTGGGTTTGGAACAGGAGGCAGGGGACCACGCAGGCGCGCAAGGAAAATTAGCAAGGTCTGTGTTAATTCAATTAATATCTGGTGTTGGGAGGACGGGGGTATGGGGGTGGGGAGAGAGGATGCCTGAGGAGGGAGAGGTGGCAGAGACAAAACTGGGCTGTGCCAGCTCGATTTCATTGTTCCGCTTCCGTGGGCAATGAGGGGAGGGTCGGCGGAGAGGGGGCGTGAAGGAGGTGGCTCGTCAGAGACCTAGCACGCTGCAACCTACCTCGTGCCCATGCAGCCATCTTATCTTGCAGAAGGCTCTTTGCTTCCATCAAAATGGCCTCCTGGCACCGAGCAGCCTGGGAGCTGCCGCGCTGTGGCATTACGGTGTGGTGGGTAGGGCAGGGCAGCAGAACCCTCGGAGGTCTTCCTCCTTTCTCCTCCTCTTGGGTATTTTCTGGGTGACAAGGAGACAGGACTTTTTCCCTCCACCATTCTTTCTTCTGTGGCCTCTAACCTGGGAGGTTTTCTCCCCGAAGGGGGCTGGAAGCACAAGGAGAGGTAAATTTCTTGCTGCTGCCTCTCTGTAAACATTTATTGAATGCCCACCGTGTGTAAAGACACTGTGTTCGGCACTGAGAGCTACAAAACATTGTTCCTTGACTCCTACTCCTTTCTCTGTAGTGTTTTAAGTCCTCTCTTTCCCTTGTCAAACCCTAACCATCCATCTTGATACCTATAACCCTAGGTACAAGGGATTTCTTTCCAGCCAGATGGCCGATATTTGAGGATCCACAGAAATTATTTGGGGGTCAAGCAATAGGTACTGCTAGAAGGCATAATTACTAAAACATTAGGCCTGGGCCTAACCACAAAGAGCCAGATGGGTAAGAAAAATTTCATTTCAAAAGTGGTTTTTTCCTTCCCCTAGCCTAAAATATTAACAATGTTAATTGCTTATGAATGAGAGTAATCATATCTAGGTGAGAAAATAGAGACTGTCAGAATTAGACCAAAGCACATGACATTTATGAAATTGGCCCAGGAATCTATTTCAGACCCCTAAAATTGGAGGGTCACTTTTTTTTTTAGGGTCATTTATGACCAAAGGAAGGAAAGACTTTAAAGTCTTTGGAATCTGTACAATGTTATGAAGCTTGCAAAAACTATCTAGCCAAAGCTATGTGGTTTTATAGTTTAGATTTTCCTAACTGTTAAATAAGCATCACATTTCAGAAAGAATGGTTTAACATTCTGAGCTAAGTGTTCATCTCTGCAGCTAAGAAAAGAAGAGATGGGGTGCTTTTAGCACAAGGGAGAAGGTATTGGGTACAGGATAGGATAAAGGGGCAGGGGCTGTGTAAGGAGTGCATGTGAGAACACATTCACTTTCTCCTTAAATATGCTTAGGCTGGTCTCACCTGTCTTACTTGCCTAGTCCAGCCCGAATTCCTTTGGAAATGAAGTCCCTACTTGAGGGAGGCAAAGGGAGAGGGAAAGAATGGGAAAGTGGAAGCTCTACTAAAAACCAGAAAAATTGAGGGAAAGGGGAATACACCTTCAACCGCCCAACACACGTGTAAGGGTGTTGGTGATCTATGTTCCGAAGACAAAACTCTCTGGGACATCCCTGCCCGTGGGCTCCGGGAAAAGGTTTGGAAGCCAGTTCAAGAGAGGTCTCACCCAATCCTACATCTGTCAGACCACCCTGTCTTGAATCTGAGCACTGAAAGACAGACAGACAATGAGAGCTGACACCTAGTCCTAGGGCCAGCAACTCACCTCTCTCCCGGGTCCATCTTCTCTGAGTACAAGCCATGTTCTGTTCCGCACCTTCTCAGCTATGTCTGATTGGAGAGAAGGGGAATTTATCTGAATGAAGGGACGCTCGGCAGGCGGGAACACAGTTAATAATGATCCCGGGGCCCTTCGTGGGAAATAGTTGCAAAATATGTTGGAGAAATAAGGCACACCCCTCGCCCACCCCAACCCCCAAACACACAAACCTCAAGTATCTACGCACAGACACATCCGTACACACGTATAATATGGTCCGTAACACACATCGCCCTAAAGTTCTTCTGCCTAAGAAACTCAGTTCCTTCTTTGTCCTGGTGTAATGGAAAGAGGGAGAGTTTGAAGTTAAAGGAGTGGTTTTGAATCCTTGCTCTGCCACTCCTTACCTCTTCGATCTTGGACAAGCCTCAGTTTCTTCATCTGTAAAAGCAGATGAATCCATATATATCCATATATATGGATCTTCATGCCTACAATTTCTGCGATCCAGAGAAATGAAGGATAAGCCACCATGGATAGAGAAGCAAAGGCAAATGAGTTCTCTCCTAAGACAGCTCAGACCAGCGGAAGAAGCCACTGAAACCAGAGTCGATTTTGCAGAGCCGAGAAAGTGGTCCTGACACTTTTTACACCTCAGCTCTGGCTTCTTTCTTCCCAATCCAGGAGGAAAGCCGGAGACATTTTAAGGGGAATTCCCAGCAAGATTAATAAAAGCATACTTCAGCATAACATCTCCTAGGGCTCAAATCTTCCATTCTAGAGCTCACCAAAAGGTTGACTCCAGTGCCGTTATGATTGCTATCTCAGGTTGGTTTCCATGGCTGGGAAAGTCACAACCACAGGCATCAAGAAGGTTGGTTTTCATCCACTAGATTCCACATGGTTTGGTAAGGGCACAGAGCCTATTGGGTTCTGGAACTGGAGCCCAGCAAGTCTCCAATCTGGGGTTTAGGAACGTTTATAACAGTCAAGTCGGGAGGTTGGGAAGAACCTCAGAATCTCGAAGCATTCCTGCTCTAGTCTTGTCCTTCCTCACTGAGCTTCTATAAATGCGCCTGCCTCTCCTAGCTTAGAATGGACTCTCAAACGATTTTTTTTTAAAAATCGTTTTTAAAAGTATCCAATAGAAAAAGGCATACCCACATCAGAATCTCCACGGGGGAACAGGAACTACAATCCAGAGGTCCATCCATTGGAGTCAGTGACGGGGCAGAACATCAGAGGACAGGTCAAATCTCTAACCAGAGATCTGGGCTTAAAAGCCCAGGAAGCAGGAGACTTCCCAGAAGCAGAGAAGATAGTCACTCTGCCAGAGAAAATGCTAGGTCAGCACTAAAATTTGCTGTGTTTTTTCAACATCCTCTAGGTCGGGTGAGTCTCATTTTCACCCACTGGGTGCCCTAGAGCAAGCTGCCTGAGGAATCCAAGGCCTTGAGAAGAGGAGAAGACAGATCCAGTGGAGTTCCAATGTGGAGATTAATCTTTTTATTTTTAAAATCCAACTCCACATAGCACAAGTAAGTGGGTAATTCAGGGTTATCATAATAATTCAAGCAGAAGTGAATGGGAGGAGTTTGGAGTTTTCTTCCCTCTGACTCTTTTTTACCCAACAGAATTAGAAACCTAAAACAATTCTTGTATAGGAAATTACCCTTCCCCGTTACCCCCACCTTCCCAAGGCTGTCTATACCGATCATGTTCACCGTAAGGAAATGCTCATCCTTCCCATTTTCCTATGAAGCTTGTAAACAGTCTAAACGGTTAAAAGTGTATTACATGCCTACTATATGCAGAGACAAAAGGAAAAACGGTCCCTGCCCTCAGGGAGATTTCCTTCTACCAGAGAGATACAACACTTACACAGATAATTAAATACTAAGTAATTGGAGAAAAGACAGAACTCAAATGACTAAGGCAACCAGGAAAGGCTTCTTGGAGATGGTGCCTGAGATGAGCCTTGAAAGAAGCTAAAGATCCAAAGAGGTAAAGGTGAAGAGGAAGTGAAAATTTGTGGATGTGAAATGTTATTTCAAAGAATAAAAAATACTTTAGCTTGATCTATTTTAGATTATATCCCTTAAGTACAAGGTGGAAGAAAAAAATACAAATTCTTTTAAAAAATAATTCTTAAAGAATACCAATTCTTTAACTTCAAGTCTAACTGATGGTTGCTAAATGGATATTTTCTAGACTGCATCTGGACACTGGGGAGGCAGAAGCTTCATGTAAAATTTATCAAGAGCCCCCAAATGCTGCTTGTAAATCAGGTAAAAAAAATCAGGGTAGGAATTTCCAAGAGGGAACCGGGGAAGATATTAGGTGTCCAGAAGAGCAATTGACTCCCCTGAAAAAAGTTTTTAAAAAAGTAGAGAATCATGGGCCTGGAATTGTTTTTTATTCACTGTCCAAAGCTGTTAGCCTCTTCTTTGCCTCTTCCCTACAAAGTAGCTCTTAAAAACATTTTTTAAAAAAATATAAGGTGTGAGAGCTTGTGAAAATTTAACTAATCTAACCTAAACAGGATGATAGGGAAGGACAAAGAAAGCTATTTGGGGCTCACTCCTCCAAATCATCCCACCTCTCCCACTATTTCCTGGCCCAAGTGAAGTGATATTGAATGAGAAAAGGGACTTGGCATGTTAAAAAAACAAACAAAAAACCACTACCAACAAAAAACACCAGCATTCTCCCCACCCCCACCTCCGCACTTAGAAATGGGGTAAATAGTTTCATTCATTCTCCTAAAATGATCCTAGTTAAAGAAAACAAAGGACTGGATTTAGAAAAGCCAGCCAGCCTTGTGCATATGCAGGTAAAAGCTGAAAGGGAGCACTAATTAGCACAGGGACCATCACCTTCCATTAATAGCTCATCACTGTTTCCTTGATGTTGCTGAAGGCAGGAAAGTTGGAATGTGTGATGCTTACCTGTCCCTAGCTCATTAACAGAACTCAGGGTGAGAACAGATCTTTCTTGGCTGTAGCCCAGACAGACTGAGGCCCTTTTCCCCATCTAATTACTAAACTGACTTCTGTACCCATTGGAGGGGAAAATATTTAAACACAAGCCCCACCACACCATATATACATAAATACCCTTGACCTAGGCAGACACATACATTCAGACATGGCTCTATTGGAGTATCAAAATACAACCTTATAAATAAATACAAAAATCTACCATCTAATAATTTATTATCATATTTTTACTAGCCTACTGAAACAAGAATGTGAGCATCCTTTATTGCTGGGTGGGCATAATTTTCCAGGGCACATGTGGGAATGGTTATGTGAAAGTCACACACATCACATCACATCATAGAGTCCTGGCTAATCCTATGTGGATGTGAAGGAGGGCTTGTATGAATTGAATAAATTAGCTAAGATAACTTCAGAAAAGGAGTACAATCTTCCATTTAAAAAAATCCCAAGCCTTAATCCCCTAAAGGCAATACTCTCTCTTTCTCCATGGTCATTTCTCGGTAAACAAAGAAATCCCTCTTTCAGCATCCACACCTCTATATTCATTATGAGCTGACATTAGAGAATGCATTCCAACCTCACTAAGTCACACTAATGACTGGAAACCCAATTGCAGATTACTGGGTCTCTTTACTCTCTACCACACTCTCTCTTTCCCTCCCCAGCCTTTTCTTTCTTTTTTCCCTTGCAAATTAGAGAATAAGCAAACCCAAGGCGATCAAATCAAGGCAAAGACATCACTAACTGTACTTTGTTCATTTATTTTGACAAGTGCAGTTTAATTTTAATTATTTATGATAATACTTCATAGTAGACTAGTAAATGTGCTGGAGTATATTTGGTAACATTAATGAAGTCTGCCTAATAGGAGACTTCACTCCAGCACCCTGCTAGGAAATCTTGATGCTAGAGAAGTGGGTTGAGACCACTAGCATACCATAGTTCTTGTCATTTTTTAAGGGAACTTAATGTATTTGAGGATTGGTGAAGTGTGAATTAACCAGGTTCCACAGACTAGGCACACATATATAGTTCTGTAATCATGTGTACATGTGGCTATGTATATATTCTAAATATATTCAGAAATAGGTTTTACATAAGCCATGAATATACATACATATACACACATTTTTTCCCTACAAATCTCAACTATAGAAATTATGACAGGTTAAAGACCCAGAATCCTAAAGAAACTATGGTCCAAGCAAGGAAAATTTGAAAATAAAATAGAAAATTTGACATACGACAGTAGTTCTACACTTTTCTGAAGACTACTTATGCCTCTGACTATTATGTGCATCAAGTGGGCAGATAATGACATTTGTGGACTAATAAAAAGTTGAAGTTTTTTGAGCTTAGAATTATATATAAAATCTGAAGCCAACACTCATGAACAATGGGAACCATGAAAAATAAATCTAAATTCAATAAGCAGCTTTAAATGGGGACAGTTTCCAATGGTCCACTGTCATGCCTAACATTGTCATTATCACAGATTTTAATTATGAGTGCATAGCTCTTTATTGAGGCTCTGTCTTTATGAGAATAGGTATTCTGTATGCATGTACATTCATTTTGTAGACACATATAGCCCCAATGACCCCAGATGCATGCCCTACCATGTTTAGATTATTATTGCTAGAAATGATGATGATTTTAAAACCATACCAAAACATTTTACCCTTTAGAATATGAACATATAGAGGATCCCTTTGCAATAACTAATTACAATTCAGCCAGGGGCCAATCTGAATCTTTTGTTTCCTTAACTTGGGGAACCTATATGTGGGGGTCTTCAGGTAATTTTGTGATTGAGCTTTGCTAGAATCCTTGGTATGGATGCCAGGTATTTCTGCTTTCCCTGGTAGAGTCAAGAAAACCATTTCCCACAGGAAAAACTATCAACTTAACATGTGTTGTGTTCTTAGAATGAAGGTTATTCTATTAAGAGAATAGAGTTACCTCCCCCACTATACGTTCTGGTCAAAACAAACATTGCTGATTCAGAGAGATAAGCCTCAACAAAGAAAACTGTATAAAAGTCTCTATAAAAGTGCTTTCCCCCCATAAGGACCAAAAAGCTATGGCTAAGATAATTCTATAAGGTCTCAGATCTAGGCTAGTTAGTACTGTATATGTGTAACTAACCCTCTGTAGTTTTTAATCTTACACATACACACATATACATACACAAACACCCCCCCACACACACACACACACAATCCACTGTTCAACAAGAAATAGGTGGGCTCTTTAGTCTGGATTGTGATATCACCTGCTGAAGCCATGTTGGTGCCCCCTTTTTTTCTCCCTCTGGCCACACCCACCTTGACTCCTTTCCTTAAGGCCCTGGTCTCTGGCGTGGGAAAAGCAGGTTGGGGCTTTTCACAAATCCAATATCCCCTTGAACCAAAACCAATTAGCCTGGCCCAAGGTCCTGTCATTGAGGCCCTAGCCCTCTTTTCAAACCCCTGCCGGCTCAATTGCTGCGAGGGGCCTGGCAGTGAATGAGCGGAGCCCACTTAAAGTGGTGCTTAAGCCTGGACCAGGGTGGAGGGAAAGAGTAAGTCTCTATAGGAACAGGCAACCACCCATTCTAAGAGACAACTGACCAGGGTTTTGTTCGAATTCCACCCCCATCCCCTTTCTGAGAGAGAGAGAGAGAGAGAGAGAGAGAGAGAGAGAGAGAGAGAGGTCCGTGAGAGAGATGAAAACCGGTGCTCAGGAAAGTTGCCTGACTCATGGGACTTGGTTTTTCTGGGTCCTAACAGCTCTATACCTCCTTTCCCCTACTTCTGTGTCTTTGCCCTCATCCTCCTTAAAAAGGCTATTGTTTGGAATGGGTGGGAAGACCTAGGTTTCATTTGAAGACGTGGGAGTCCAGGGAAATTAATTTCCAGAACTTCAGGAAAATTGACCCTTGGGAGGGAAGATGTCAGGAAAGGGTGAGGAGGGCAAGAGGTGGGATGGAGGAACCTTAGGGATGAAAGAAGGAAGTTGATTCTGTGGAAATTAAAGTGAGCCTAGAGTTGGAAATTTTTCTCCACCCCCCCCCCAGTGGGGGGAGGTATGGGGAAGGCTTATTTTTCTCGTGAGTAAACTGCATGGTTTACACTGACTAGAAACAACAATTCGTCTCCCTCATTAACGTGTTTGGGCCTGTCCTTTACCAAGTCCCTAAGACTCTAATGTGTCCCATAATCATTTGACTTGAATCCCAAACCTCAGGAACTCTGAATAGCTCCGAATATGAGGGTTACTTAGCCTTCCTCTAGCTTTCTCCACCTCCGTGCACCTCTCTGCTACACCAACCAGGCAGAGAATAAGGATTGGTTTGTGAATGGGTGAGAATCCCATTCACAAATCTCGGGGTGGAATTTAGGACCCTCATTATCACCATGGTAACGAGCATCCCACCCTGTACCCCGGTGCTGATTGGTCACTATCTCTGCTCGGGTAGACTTAGGTGAAGAATGCAAGTGAGGAGATTAGGGCAGTCATGCTACAGGGATCATGTACCAAAATAGTAAAGAAGGAGGTTATCTGGAGAGAGAGAATTTAAATCAAGATGGCCTCTTCGGAAAGTTTCTGAACTTTGTGTTGGCCCGGACCACAGCTCACGCTTGCTGAGGTAAAAAAGCCTTAAAAAAAAGTCATTCTCTTGCATATTACCTTACAATGTATTCTCTCAACTGGGCCCTATATAGGAAAGGTGATTTGGTTTCAATAATAACATAGAGCTTAAAATCGGTGCTGCCAGGGTGAAGACTGGCCTCCTCCCCGAATTCTCCCTGAGCGCCTCAAGCATGTAAACTCCAGCTGGTTCGGGGACAGCCCCGTGGCACGTTCTCGCCCGGTGCGGATAGAAGGATTAACCCTGATCCTGCAGACTCGGGTGCCCCAGTTGAGCTCCGTTTGGGGTGGAGGGGGGTGTGAGGGCGAGCTCTGCGCCTCTAATCCGGGCGCTGCGTGTGGGACCTGGCGGATCAGGGAATTAGCGCTGTAACTTCGGATTAGTAACGCTCGCTAAATGAGAGTCTAATTCCGACCCTTCATGCTTTTCAGCGTCCTGGCCTGGCCCTGGGAGGCCTCCCTGGCATTAGCTTAGGCAGCTCCCGTCTTCGCAGCCCAGGTTTCATTTCCCCGTAGTCTGCCCCTGGCATTGGGAAGATCAGCCGCGTGGCTTGTTGACCCGCCAAGAAGCAGGAGCCCTAGAAATTAGTGCGGAAGCTCGCTCTGAGCCCCGGCAAGTGTTTTGTGGGGCGGGGCGGGGGACAGAGAGACGGCATAGAATAGAGATAGACGTGGGGTGGCTCCAATCCGTACGAGGTCCAGGTCCTCAGTTTGTTGCAACCTTTTCATTGGCTCCTGTCAATTGTAAACTCCCTTCACCTCTGGGTAGCTGGGCAGGAAGCTCACTTGGGTCCTGCGTCCTAAGGCGTTCAGAAACCAAAAAGCCCAGTCGAATTTAGGGAGTTGTACCCCGAAAAAAATCTCCGAAGAAAGGGGCTCTTGACCCTGGAGCTGAACTCAGATTTAATCATAATTCAGGCTAATCCCTCGATCCTTCCAGGCGTGAAGAGTGTTTCAGAATTGAAGCAGGTTGGAGCTTCAAGATTTGGCTCAAAACTTCCTCTACAGAGACAGGATGGAAATAGCTTCCAGGTGATAATGGGGAGAATGGCACTACAAAGGACCTTGGCCCAACAAATGCAGATCGAGCAAATGCTTGAAGTTGAGCCAGGCCGAGGTTTGCTGTCAATTTCTGACTTAAAAGTAGTCAAAGGTACCGGGCACCAGTGTCCTTAACACAGGCCAGCACACAAACACTAACACAAAGACACATACAGGCAAGAACACACACATACACACACACACCCCTTCCTGATAGGATTTTTCAGAATATAAAGTTGCTCTGTTGTCCTCCTCCCTCACCATTTATGATCAAAATGTGCAGAAGGTCTACACCCGGAAGAGTGCATCCGTCAGAAGCATGCTCTGACTATACAGCAAATCTTTCCAAATCGCGTTCAACAACCCAAGTGGTCTACACTGTTGGCCCTGAAGGTGGGTTCTTTTCTCAAGTGCATCTTGGTAGCAACAGCTTTTTGGGTGAAAGCCGTTGAGCCACTTTCTTATTTGCACAGGATCCCCTTCATTCTCCCAAATCGTGCCATTCAGGAATGTTTTCCAGCTTCTGTAACAAAAAGAAACTTGAGCAGTGTAGACAAATGAAGACACTAAATTACTTTGGTGCCAAATTCTGAAAAAATGTGTGGTAATTGATGGGAGGGAGACAGAAAAATGAAAGTCAGGGGATCTCAAAGGATCTAATGGTCCTGTCTATACCTCGGATCAGCTTTTCCCCGTGAACATTTTTCTTCTGAAAAAAAAAAAAAAGGACAACCGTTCCTGTCTCCCAATTTCAAGATATTTTTGGATAAGAAGTGAAATTAAGAACAAAGAATAGCTCTCTAACATTATTCCTTCTTCCCATTTCCATTTAGCTGTAGGAAAGAAAGTTATACCTCTGTGAGGGACTTAGAGTAGTAACTCCAATTACACATCCCTTTCACAAGAAAAAAGGCAGGGAGAGAGTATTCTTTCAAAAAGAGAAATGGGATTTGGAAGCTTGAGAAGGGAATTGGAAGATATTTTACTAAGACAGTGAGTAGGTTTTAGGGTTCACTGGAAGGGAGGCTGGGTTGCAAGCAAATGAATAAATATGCACATAAAATCACAAACAACACACTGATATGCAGATGCACTGATATGCAAAGCATCGGATCCTTCTCGCTTCCTCTCCCGCCCCCAACCCCCCAATAATAAGACACACACCTGCAGACATCTATCTTGGCCTCATCTATGGGACTGCCTGTTTCCCTGCCTGGAAGAATTTGGTTTCTTCCCTTCTTGTGGGATGCTTCAGGGCCCAGAGTTGGGCACCTGGACAGATCTTTTCTTTTCTGAGGGACTTGGACAAACTATTCTCCACCCATGAAACATACCTCGAGTATGCTACAGTGTGTGTTCAGCCATTTAGTTTCAGAGATAAACCTGGAACCCCCTCCGGTCCAAGAGTAGAAGAAAGTGACCTGAAGGAAAGCTCGAACTCTGAACTCCAAGGGAAAGGGGATCGTGGGTCCTTCAGGACCTGACCTCTTGGAATTCCTTCCCCCTTCCTTCCCCCAACCTGTTTTTTCATTCCTGCTATCAGAGTCCAGAAGGAGTAGGATTCCTTTTCCTTGCCCTGAAAAAAAAACTATCCCCCCCCAACCTACAATGCTACCCCGCACCCCTCCTGAGCTGGGAGAGATATAGGGGGCCAGGGGGTTGTTTGGACCAAAGCCGTCCAGGCAGGAGCTCGCCTTTCTCCCAATGTGTTGCTAAAATGTGCCAGGAGATTGCGTGGCAGAACGCTCGCTGCTTTGCGTTACCATGGGAACGGAATGCAGATTTTCCCCCAATTGCTTTTTTATTTGCTAGACATTGTAATACATCTTATGTTGCGACTTCTCGGTTTTGCAGGGGGAGGCGAGCGAAGCAGTCTTTATGCATGTTAACCATTCAGGCAACTTGGAAAGCAGGGGAGGGGGAGGGGAGGGGCGCGGGGCGATGTCCGGGGTCCGGCTCAAACAGATAGTTTGTATGCAGGGAAAGTCTCGGCGGTGAGGGCTGCCCCCAGGATCCCAGTCCCTTTCTATTGAGCAGACTCCCCTTCATTTCTGCTCCGGTTCACGCTGCACAGAGACCCCCCAACCGCACACAAAGGCAGCTGCCAAAGCCCATGAAAAGTGATCAAATTATCAAGAACTTGACCTCACCGAGGGGCGAAGCTTAGGGAGGGCTGAGCCCCCAGCCCGATCAAAAACCGAAGCCGCATGCTAATGCGGCTCCAGGTTTGACTCGCAGAATAATTCGATAAAGGCCGCATTGTTAGAACCGAGTGGAGCCCTCGGCGCCCCTTCACACCCCTCCACCCCCCCCCCACTCCCCCCTCCGCTCCCAGCCTCGGCCGCCGTCTCCCTCCCGCCCTATTTGCATCCGAAAATCCCAGTCCTTAGCTATGTGGAACAGATTGTTCCAACCTGATTTATGGGGTGAAGAAAAAGGGTTTGTCTCCCTCCCATCAGCGACCCCTCTTCAACCTCATCTCTTCCCTCCCCACTCACATTCCCTTTTCTCTTTCCAGACCCCCCCACCCCCTTTTCCCACCCAGTTCCTCGGGTTCCTTTACCAAAGGCTTGACTAGCAAAGAAAGAAGCCAAGTCCCAGGAGAGGGAAAAGTTTCCTTCCCCTAGTCTAGGAGCTGGGATCTGGCACAGAGATCTGAGAACAGAAAGACAGAGAACTTGGGTACCTGGTTTTGGGTAGGGGCCGCCCCAGGGCCTCTACTTGGTAAGTCGGATTCCTGGGTCCTTAGGCTCCGTTGCAACCGCCGCCTCCTCTCCGCCTAGGACAGGGCGGGGATTGTGGGGACGTGAAGACGGTGGTGGTTGGTTGGGAGGGGGGGCTCTCCCAGCTCGGAGAAGTTGTGAAAGTCATTTCTACTTTCGGTTATCTAGCTTTATGATAGCTCAATAACACTCATACAGCTAGATAACCAAAGAGAGAAACGGGCCTCGATCCCGCAGGCCCCCTGGCCGCCGCCTCCGGAGCCCTCCCGACGTGTTGGGTTGGGAGAGGGCTGGCTGGTAGGGAAAGGCGACCTCTTGGGCTGCTCCTGCCCCCAGGAAAGCAAGGAAAAGAGCAAAAGGAGAAAAAGAGAGAAAGAGAGAGAGGACATCAGTTGAGAGCCCTGCATCTCCCTCCTGGAGCCCGGGCAGTTCCCGGGGGGCTGCCTGGAGCTGCTTGCTCGGCCTCCCCGAGCTGCCCGGTGGGGGGGCTCCGACCACTAGGAGGAAGCGGTCGGTTTGCATGCAGGTCATGCACTGAGGTCCCGAGGCGCCGCGCACACAGGGAGCACCCCCACCCCCGCCCACTGCCCAACTAGCCCTCTTTTCTGATGGTAATCACCCCGCGGGGAAGTGACGTCAACCTGGCCCAGACCAATCAGGGGCCCAGCATTCAAATCTGGGTCCCCTTCCCGCGCTCTGCCGGACCCAGACTTTACAATGGATTTGGCGTTCACAGGCCCCCTGGGGTAAGAGGAGGTCTTCAGCTGCAGAGGAAAGATTCATGCTTGTCTCTTGTGAGGGACATAGTGCTAAGTCCCATTCCAGCTAATTTCGCTCCCTTTCCCCTCAGGATCCACATTCTTCTCTATGCAGACTGAGATTTCCATACAACAGAACCGATTTGATATATGAGGTCACGAGAAAGGGAGCAAGAAGCCTCAGGAAAGTATGATTGCGAGTGTGTGTTGGGGGGAGGGGGGGGCATGAATGTGTATGCCTGAATGTGGCAGGGTTTTTATATAAGCATCAGATGCTTATGTGCGTGTGTCAGAGTATGTGCATGAGGCTTCTAAGTGTGCAAATATATGTATCTGCCCAGGTTGGCACGTGTGTCTGTGAGTCAGGCTGAAGGATAGAGAGCTTCTCCCTAGAGAATACAAAATGCTGATGCAGTTTATCTCCTTCCTCTCACTTTCCCCAGGCTTGGGGAGTCGTAAGTGGAAAAACATTTAAAACTCCTGTCTCACCCCACTCTAGTGTTTCATAGAAAACAACACTACGTGGTTTCTCTATTTTTAAAGCACCAATCAAGTAAATATTTTCTCATCCTGTCACATCAACCAATGTACCTTTCCATTGAGCAAAAATAATGAAGAGAATGTAGATTTTGTTTAGTTACCTAGACCAGAGAAAGCCCACACTAAAGCACGTGCACCCTTCCCTCCCTATGAGCTCGGTTTCCCCACATGTAATGGCTAAACCTTGCAAGTGTGGTCCTAGTGCTAATTATATAACCAATGACCTAAATAAATTACTTCATAAATCTCATTACCGATGGAAAACGAATTTCAAGACTTTTAGGGCTCTAATATGTTTTTCCCAGTGTCTCCTTTAACGTGCCTTTAAAAAAATCATCTGGGTAGAGATGATAGGTAAGGGCAGAGACAACTCAGTCACTTTCCCTTGAACTCAACTATGAAATTGAAAACTCCAGTGGTGGGAGAAGATTGCCCCCTTCCCCAGCCAGTTAACATCAGTCACTCCTAGTTTGAATTGCTTCTCTCATGTTCCGGTGCTTTCCTTTTTCCTAGAATGTGGACAGCTAGTCTTATTTCCTCAAGGTAGCCTTACTAAGTCAGAATTTAGCCAAATGAAATTTGGATTGAAGAAGGAGAATTTTGTATCCTGAGACTATATTCCTGAATTTCCTTCTCAGTTGCTTTGAACACCTAGATTCCCCCCACCCTTAATAGTTTTGATTAGTTCTCTGTGGGTGGTATGAAGAAAAAGATTTTAGTATGGAAAAGAGAATTGTTTTTCTGCCAACCTTTGGAGACATCAAACCACCACCTGCTGTATCTTTCCCTCTCCTGTTTTTGTTGATTCTTTGGCCCAAGGTTGATGGTTGCCCCAGTTTGGGAAGCCCAAAGTTAGTTATTGTAGATGTCACCAAATTAGTCTTCAGATTTAGATGCAGAGCTTGGACTAGATAGGTAATTGCATAACCTGCCTTCTGTCTACTCAGCCTCATCTCCTATGCTTTTCTTGGCCCACACCACGGTTGACCAGAGCAAGACCTAGAAAGACCTATTGGTGAGGGGAAGGAGGCAGTATTTTTGAGGAATGGGTAGAGTTGGACATTTCTCTGTCAGGACACTAGAGAAGGAGGAAAATCTAGCAGTCCTACCTGTATGAAAGTCATTCAATTATTTTAAAAATAATCCATCTCCATCATTCCTTTTCCAACTTAAAAATACCATTCCAGGTCCCTCTCCTCACAAAAAAAGAACAAAAACACATTTAAACATTATTTGTCTGCTTTCCTTTTCTGATTCCCAGAAAAGAAAGCAGCTAGCAGATTTAGTTCTTTCTCCTACCCCTAGAGGCCTAGAACCTAACACATTTTCCTATGATTCCTACTTCACAAGACATCGTCCTCTTCAAGAACCTGAGAAACTGAGGAAGAAGAGGGTGGAAAGGAAAGCGAACAGAAAAGCTCCCATGAAAGGACACCACCTGTATTTGGACCCAATATGCTTAAAAGCAAAGGATGAGAATACTTGGGAGGAAGCTAACAGTCATTTAGAGGCAGCTAGCCCCAAGACCCCTGGCTCCTTTTCTGTTTTCTGAAACAGACACAGTGTTTACAGCCGATGGACTATGGGGTGCCTGGTGGGAGGGTGGGGATGGGGCCAGAATCATTGTCCTTCACAGGCCATTCCCTATGAGCAGAATCTTAGCATATATGGGAGAGAGACCGAGGGAAGGTGAAATGGTAGGCAGAGAGAAAGGTGAAAGCAAAAGAGAAAGAGACTGAGAGAGACAAAGAGAAAGAGAGAGAGAGAGAGAGAGAGAGAGAGAGAGAGAGAGAGAGAGAGAGAGAGAGAGAGAGAGAGAGAGAGA
Organism: Dromiciops gliroides; assembly: GCF_019393635.1. Classification (NCBI taxonomy): domain Eukaryota; kingdom Metazoa; phylum Chordata; class Mammalia; order Microbiotheria; family Microbiotheriidae; genus Dromiciops; species Dromiciops gliroides. The sequence goes on from NC_057862.1 coordinate 122,439,814, forward strand.
GAGAGGCTTTTAGTATAATTTAAGCACGATGCGCACAAAATGGCTTCTCGGCAAAGCTAATGTTAACGGTGTATATAAGGCGCCCCCAGGAGTGGGGGAGGCACCAAGTAGTCGCTATGAGAAAATAAATGATTAAAGCACCAATTTGGGCTCCACTTAGGGCAGAGAGACTGTTCATTACTCCCCCAGCCTTGATTTCCCTTTTATTAAAACACAGGTCCAGAAGTTGGACGCACTATGCCCAGGACAGACCCACTGGGGATGGAGCAAAAACGGCCAATCCCTCCCTCTCGTTACCCTGAAGAGGACAAACAGAAGCTATTAGAGAATCAGCCTTAAGAACATCGCCCTCTCTCCCGCCCTCGCCCCAGTCTTCCTTCCCTGCCCCGCCCCGCCAATCTGCAGGCTCCACGACTTTCTTAGGGCCATCTCTCCCTTCACATAAATGAGGTAAAAGCCTTAGTTGTCTTGAGCTATCACAGAGCCGACTTGGTTTGGGGAGAAGGCAAGCTCACGCCAAGCTCCTAATATGGGACCGAGCTAGTCTGTTCGAATCTGCACACCTTGGATTCCCAAAGTGGGTTGGTTTAACTGGCAGAGGAGGCTTATTTAGAATTTAGCCCTGGAGATGATTCAAAATGAACTATTACCCTAGTCTCCTACCTCAACCCATCTCCCACGGTCTCTATTGGCAACTCAGCTTTCTCCTTTTGCGTTTCAAAGGAAGACGAATTTTTTCCTTTTTTTTAAGCTGAAAAAAAAATGGACTAGGATATTGTTTTATTTTTCATGTGCCCCATAGGGCAACATGAGGCAATATGGTGTATATCAAAATATGCGACACTGCATATACTTTAGCACACATACACGAACAAAACAAATGTGTGATTATTGTGAGTGTTCTGTAATACCAAATGTAAATACACACATGTAGATGAGATGAAGCTCTGAATATTCTAAGAACGGGTCAAATTTAAGATCAGAAACTTGATGGGCCTAGGATCCAATTACCTCACTCAAAGGAATGAACACATGTTTCTTTTCTTCTTTAGTTTCCTGTTTGAATATTCCCTGTTTCAAATCGAGCCCCCCCTCCCCCTCCCGCCCTTCAGTTCATCTTCATCCCAATACGGTGCACTTCAGATTCTCTTGAAAGATTTAGCTCCTTGCGCTGAGCTAGACCTGAAACTGTGTTCCCACAAGCCATATATTACCTGAACCATTAAGGATTTTTCCTTACGCTTACTCCACCCTGTCCTGGCATCCACCGCATTCCTCCCTCCTACCCCTTGCTTTGATCTTCTAGCCCCCAATCCCTGTAGAAAACCCAAACTCAGTAATCTGCGGGGCCCCTGACCATGGTGCTGAGCGTGACTCCCGCCTTCGGGCGCTCCTCTCCATTTGGGCCTGAAAAGCGGTCATAACCTCTTCACAACAACCTAGGGATCCGAGTCCTAGAAAGCTGTTCCCTTCATCTCCACCCCCCCCCCCAACTCCATCAACCACAGAACCAGCTAACAGTCAGAAAGCCAGAGTAATCAGCTTATGGCCTGAGAGAACTGGATTCAGAATGGAGCACAGAGCCAGTAGGTTTGGTACTCAGCTCCTAGAAACTCAGGCCTTACAAGGTTTCTTCATGGAGAGCAAGAGAGGAAAGCCACTTCCAAGCTCCTTAGATATCATCTGTCAGGCACACACACATATAATATGTACATATGCATGTACATAGAATTGTACAAAATACATGTACATCTGCTATGCATACAGATGATCACAAGCTACAGTATGTGTGTATATATACACACACACATATATATATACACAAACACACACATATAAATATACCACAGAAATAAAGCACTATTATAACATATGGTCACCTATACATGAACAGACTTATAGGGAGATATCTTTCTGAATTAGCTTTTTCTGTGATTGTGATTCTCTCCCCCCTTCCAAAGCCTAGTACAGTCATCTCAACAGCCAAATGAATTTTAGATATTGCCATGCTTTGGATTCTGGTATTAAGGATGGCAATGGGCACACTTAGGATCTCCAAAGTCTATGCCAAGGAAGAGTTGGGAGAACTGGGCCTTTGGCTGTGTTTGGATTGAGGAAGAAAGGTAAAAATAGAGGGAGAGAAAGACTGAACACTGGTGCTTCTGTGTAGGTTCTGCATCTTGCTGTCCTACACTTCTCTTGGAAACAGAAAGGAATCTTTAGCATTAACTGAGTACTCTACATCTATCCCTTTGTGAACTGACTGGTGAATGTAGGGGGAAGGTCAAGTTAACAGACTCTGCAAAGGAATACACCGAATCTTCGCTTGGACAGTTTTAACCAGTTTTGGGGGAGCCTCTTATCAGAGTAGGCCTATAAGAGGTCAAGGTAGGAACCCCATCTGCTCCCCTCATCTCCCATCCTGATATCTTGGGTCTTTAATTAGAAGGAGTTATTTTAGTCACAACCTGGAGTAACCCTAGTTCCTCATGGTCTCAAGTGCCTTCCTTCTTAATTGTCTGTTCTCCCTACCTCTCTTCTCTCTCCTGTACCCTTATTCTCATCTCCCAAACCTTTATTAATCAGATCTCATCATTTTCTAATGGGTCAGAACCACATTAGCACTGTAGCTCCCCACTCTTATCTCTCAATTACTTGGAAATAAGGAACTGACTTCCTGAAACTCCGCTCCATAGACACCAAAGCTCTCTCCTCTCACTTGGTCAGGGTTATTTAGGGTCTTGGTTCCCAGACATTGTCAAAGCTGTGGTAGACATGCCTGGGTTTAAAGCTTTCCTCTCTTTGCTCTGGGCAAAAAAGCTTGGGCCTATGCTGCCCTAAGTATCAGCCAGAGGAATTAGGGAGGTGGGTAGAAGCAGAATGAAGAGAGGACAAGGGCCAGGGGAGAGATACAGCAAAGGATGCTGTCGTGGAGAACAAAAACAACTGCCATCACTACAGCCCTGGCTGAAGCAGGCCACTTTGCACCCCTTTCTTGTTCAATGAGCTGGCTGCTGACTGCTCCTAGCTTCAGGATCTGATGTTCTATCCCACCCCACCCCCACCCCACCCCCAACCACAAACTATAGATGCCTTTCCTCTGTCCCTATATATCTCATATATGATTCAGCTTTTGAAGGGAGCCTTCTCCCAGTCCTCTATTCCTTCTCTTTTTCTTAGCTCTATAGGTCAGAAGATTCAGTAGGTTCCAGCCTTCCTATCAGAATGAGGGTTGTGTGGTAAAGAGAACTCCCATTCAACCCCCCACTATTATTTCTTCCCCACTCATATTTCTCAGTACAGATACACAGCTACTTGCACACACACACACACACACACACACACACACACACACACACACGAATGATTAAACCTTGATTGCTCCTTAAATCTGGAACTCTAACCATAGTGCCCTCTCCCTGGATTCAGGGCCCTTTCTATGCCCATTTGCTATGCCCAATCCTCCAGGTTGGGAGGCCTTGGCCCTCTCACAGAGTCTCAGCTTTGGTTGTGCTGAGAAGCCAGAAACCCTGAGCATTTTTCAGCTAAAGTCTTCCCCTCCCCCTCCTGTTAGAGCTTCACCCAACTCACCTCATCCTTGTCCTCTTTGGGAGGTGGGAGAAATAGGTAAGGAGGAGTAGAACCAGTGAGGGAAACACAACTAATGGACCTAAAGTTCGTATGTGAAGATTTGTGTGTGAAATAAAATATACCCAGAAAAGATTTTCCAACAATCTCATGTTTTAAATGGGAAAAATGTTATGGCTCTTTAAAGAGGTGGTGGTTCTACCTGTATGCATGTTTGTAATTATCACCTGAAATGTTTCTCATGATAACATCTATCCTGATGTGTAAGGTATGGGTGTATATGTGGGCAGTCTGTGAAGGAAGAGAAAATGAACTCAGAAGCTGGGGTTGGAGAGTGGAACCTGGGATATAGGCTCCTTACTATCTTAACATCTGAAGGATTTACCGTTTATTCTTTCTTGCTCAAAGCAAGTCATACAACTTCCACTCCCTTCCCCCAAGGGATCCAAAGTCAACCGCCTTACCCCTCCTGCTTCCATCTACTACACGACCCTTGACCTTGGCCTTGTAGATTTCCAAGGGTCAGTGGGTTAGGTCCAGGGCAGAGACCCCTAGCTTCCTCCAGTTCACTTCTCCCTTGCCCCGGGCTATCCACCAACCAGAGCTACTGGTGACCCTCAAAAACAGAGGGGCTGAAGGAGAATATGACCCGGAAGCCTCCCCCAGCCTAAGCTAAGCTCCAAGAAACAAGTTAAACCCCATCCTCCCAAAGCTTCACACTACACCACCCCCGGTCAGTTGCCTAGTCTGCCCCAGTCCCCCTCCCCCTCACAGCACCTCTGGGCGTCGCAATCCTCCATCCTCCCCCCACAAGGCTCGGCTTAGACGCACCCGACAGCAGCACTTACGGACGGGGGAAGGGGTGGGGGTTCTCGGAGACCGAGCTCAGGGGCCCGGGGAGGCAGCGGCGGGGGCTGGGCGGCGAACTGGGGATGGTAGGGAAGGAGGGCTCGCTAGTCCCCGTGGTGGTGGGGAGCCCAGATTTCTGCTTCTTGCTGCCGCCTTTTCGGCAGTCCTTGCCTCTTCTCGGCCCAGGGAAGAGGAGGGGGCGGCGGCCAGCACTGGGGGCTCCTTGCCTCTCGCAGCTTCTCCTGTCTCTGGAGCTGCTCCCAGCGCCGCCTCTTCGGGCAAGCTCGGCCCGCAGTGACGTCAGCGCCTCCTCCCCCTCCCCTCCCCTCTCTCCCCCCTCACTCCAACCATTGCAGAGGGGAGAAGGGGGGAGAGCTGGAGAAAGGGCAAGAGCAAAGAGGAGGCTTGGAGATAGGGGGCTGCAGGAGCCCCGGCCCCCCGGCCCCTTGCCCTTTAATCCGGGTTCTCTGTACAGCTTGTGCTATATCGGCGCCATTCCCAAACCAGCAGTGCCTGCCGATAGTCACTCCAGCTACATGCTCCCCCATTCTTAAGACCCGCCACCCACCCCACCCCCAAGCTGCTCTTCTCACTTAAAACCCCCTTCACAACTGGGGGCAATGGAGGGGGAGTGGCGGTGGAGAAGCACAGGGTGACCCAGGATGGAGGCCTTGTTCACAGCTTTGGGGTATAAGGAAGAAATGGGTTATGAGAATGGGGAGGTTGAAATTTCCCCAGGCGTCTCAACGCCGAGCTAAAGCGCCTTCCCTGTAGATTTAGCTGTAGCCTAGCGATGCTTGAATGCAGGGGAAGTAGCGCATGCAGGGAAAGGGGGAGGATGGGTACCCCGAATGTGAGTTCAGAGAAGCTCCATCAGACAGAGTAGATTTTGCCTTTAGCTGCTGAGGACCTCGTGGATACATCCCTCCTTCCTCCCTCAAGGCAGGTCTCAACTTTTCACCGATATAACTAACCCCCTGCCCCCTTTCTTGAGCATTTGGGGATAATTGTAAGGTCCCCGCCAGCTCTTTCCACCTGCCAAGCTGCTGTCCAAATGCTGAACTAGAACTCCACTGAACCCCTTACAAACCTTTTTGCCCTCCTGTCTGGAATCTGTCCCAACCCTAATCCCAGAGCGAATTCCTCTCTGTGATCCCATTATCTGATTATCCGGCGAGATCGCCCTCATATATAGTGGAAGAGTGAGATGGGAACAGAGCTACGGAATTCGAACTCCCTGGAAACGTAGATCATCTTCCATTATTTTTGTAAAGGGGCACTGAGTGTTGGAGGAAGGGTAGTGCAGAGGGAGAGGGTAAGTCTCTTTTGGAATGAGAAAGTACTGTGGGTCAAAGGATCTGAAAGCCCGCTCTCTCTTTTTCCCTCCCTCCCCACCCCTTGTCTCTATGTCTCTGTACACTGTATCTAGGTCTGTGTGTGTATGTCTCTGTCTCTCTCAACTGCAACAGCAGGGGAGGTCCCGCCAGCTGAACTTGTCAGCGGGGTCTTACCATCCATCAAAACCCAGACAGACAGGCCAAGTTCATGAGCAATAGGGTTAACCCTTTCCAGTCCGCCTCCCCCACTAAGAGCTGGCAGCTGCCTAATTAGAAGGACCTTGTTTCTCACTTCAATTCTTAAGGCAGTATCCCAAGTACAGCCCAAATACTCCAGTCTTTTCCCCCCTCTCCCCTTTCCCATTATCTTCTTATTCTTTTCCGGTATTCTCATCTTTCGTTTTCCATTTTAGATTTTTTGGGAGTTTTTTCTTTTCTCTCTCATTTTTGGGTCCCTCATCCCATTCTCTACCCCATAATTAATCTTTATTTGGCTTTCCCCCCTTCCATAAGACACCTTGCCTTCACACATCTAGGCTACTTCCCCTACAATCTAAAATTTCCTCCTATCGGAGATCATGTCCTCTTCTTTAAAGAAAATCTCACATAAAAACACACACTGAACACTACCAACCCCCAACACATCATCTCGAAGGCATGGTGTGAAGTAAGAGAGAAATGGATAGACAAAAACATTTTTAGAAATGGAGGTAATGTTGTCATCATTTCACTCTGGAGACAGAGATAAAAAGAGAGAGGGAGAATATCTATATAAGTAAATTGGCCTTTGAACATTCCCTCTAGCTGGTGGCTAACAGTTCCCGGTTATCTAAGGTCCTTTACAGATCTTCATCCCTCTATTCCTGGATCTACCTAACATTACGTGGATCTCCTACAAAGTTCTCTTCATCTTCTCTTTCTTGCGTGTTACCGAATACTATTTCATTATCCCCCAACCCACTCTGCTCTCGAAGTGTGATCCTGTATTTCCCTGGTCCCAAACCAGGAAGGCGCCTTCACTGTTGAGAATCTAGAAGCCCTCTCTCTGTGAAGTTTATTTCCATTTGATTCCCAATAGCTCAACTTGCGTGTAACCCGGGCCACCTTTTCATTACCGAAATCCCTACATTTCCTATTGAATTATATTTGCTCCATTGCCACTGAAGCAAAGACGACCGATCAACTTTTCCCCTGTGCATGTTCTCTACACCTCCCCCCTCCCCAAAGTTCGTTCTCCCCCCTTCTTTTTAATTCAGGCACCCAGGCCGTGGACGTGTCCTGCAGTTTAACTACTTCCAAATTCTTTGTTCGGGTCACACTGGGACTCCATTGTGCCCCTATTGAGAGAGCTTTATTGCTAAGCGAAGCTTGAATCAATTTAGGGACATACCGCTCCAAGTCCCCGGGTCTGAACACCATTGATTCGCCTCCAGCCGAGGGCTCTTAGGGACGGAGTGTGGGGAGAGAGGAACAGTGAAAAAACCTTATTTTTCACTCCTCCCATCGGCCCCGAATTGATTTCTTTTAAAAGCTTCAGATTTACTTGGGTTGTGATGATCACATATCACTGTTATTAATATTGGCTTTATCTTGATAATAATAATAGCATTTATCATAATCACCACCACCATTTCTGCTCTAAATTGCGCTCCACTCACCTTCCCTGCTTCCCTTACGCTGAGGCCTCTTGCGCTTCACCCGATGCAGGTGCAAACCCAGACCAGCTCACAGTTCCCTCAAACCTGTAGTGACTGTAGCTAGGAAGGCGGTCAGGTCGTTGGCCTCAGTAGTACCCTCATCTCCTCCAGAGACTCAGGGTTGCCTCCTTTTCCGCCCCATTCCCCCACAGCTCCCACTTCTGCCTTTCATCCATTCCATCCCCATTCTCTAGTTTCACTGTCTCTCCTACAATCTCTCGACACCCTCCGCTGCCTCCAAATGGAGCTCAGGGATTCACTCACCTCTGGAAGTTGACCTGAGAGGAGCCAAGCTGGACTGTTCCTTTTTCCTGGCCAGTCTCAGGGTGGGATTGGAAGTGCTCTGCCCCTGGGTCTCCAGAGCACTCTCTCTTCGGTGGGCGCGGGAGTTTGTGGCGAGGCAGGGCTGCGTCCCGATTAGAAAAAGGCGGCGTCCCCCCGAGGGCAGGGGCGGGGGAAGGGGGAGCGGGCGCCGAAGTGTCACTTCAGGGGTAGAAGCCTATGAACGTGGGGCTGGGGCCCGAGCTGGCCACGTAGCGCCCTACGTCACCTATAAAAAGAGCTGGGGCCTCTCTCCTGGGGGCTGCTCCCGCAGAGGGGAGAAAATGAGAAAATATCTCAGGTTGGGGGTGAGTGGGAGACCTTCCGCTTTTTCCCCCTAGGAATCTCTGAGTTGGAGTGTTGAGTGCAATTCAGGTGTAGACTTTAGATTTGCCTGGTTCCTCTTGGGTAACTCCTGTCAGAGGTGAAGCCAGGAGCTCTGGTACCCCCAGTCTTCAGATCTGGGATATTGCTTTTAGCGTCTCAGCTTCGGTCTCTTCCAAACTCAGGGAAGGTTCAGAGCGGGTGAATAAATCCTTATGAATGGTTTGGCACGTTTGGGGTATCGACCCAATATTGCTAACAATAGAGGCTTGAGTCTCTTCCATTTAAGCTCCCTCCGCTGCCACGGGGCTGAGGGTTCCGGCCCCTCTGGGGAGTAAGTCTTTCCGGCTCCAGTTTCCTAGGCCCCAGTCGAACACCCCTTCTTCACCCAGGCGTTTCCTTATTCAAACGAGGTTTTTAGGCCAAGAGCAGCTCCTTCCATGGAAATAGGGACCACCATTTCTTTTTGCAGAGCACAGGCCCAGTCTTGACCCCATCAGCCTCTCCAGCTGTCACTATTGTGATTATTAGTTATAATAAGAATATATGATTAATGATGCTAATGACGTTAATAATGATTATGCTTCCCAGTGCCAGGGCCGGCGATGCCCGCTCTGTGTATGGAAGGCAGATAGCAAGCCTCCGGGACTTCTCTGGTTCTGCTGGCCTCTTTCCTGCCCAATCTACGTTCTCTTATCCTCCTCCACCCCTTAACCCGGAGCTGCTGTGGCAAATCGACCAAAGCGTACAATGTTCTTTCTGGCCGCTGACATTCTTTTTTCCTTCGAGTTTTCTGCCCGTAGCTAAGATGGGACCGTTTCCCGCTTGCGCGCGCCAGGACCCAAAGCTTGGCGTCTCCTTTGTTTCAATGGTAGGGCATGGCCCGATACCCGGCTGCTGCCAACTTCTTCCTTGCCTTGGGGACACTCCGCGTGCTCTTCCCAGGCTAGTCTTTAGCTATGTTCTCTGTCCGAACCCCCGCCCTCTCCCAAGTCATTCCTACCCGCCGGAAGCGAGTGATTCCTCTGCGGCTGCTGAACTTCGGCGCCCTACACCTTGCCGGCTCTGAGCGGGTACTTCAACCGACTAGTGGCCCGTGGTATTGCATTCCAGAACCCGCAGCTCCAAATCTTTGCTTTCCCTTCATACCAGCTCCTCCCCTCCTTCTAGTTCTATCCCAAAGAAAGACCTAGAAACCAACTTGGGGGTGTTATCGTTTTCTCTCGACTCCCCTTCCCCGTTAAACCATTCAAACAGCTAGACGCTAAAATAAACTCGGAATTAAGAAATGGGGCTTGGTGGCGCGGCGCTGGACTCTTTGAGCGAGTTTCCACAGCCCTCGCCAACACGGGGTACTTGGGAAGGGTCTTGAAGGAAAGAGAGTCCAGAAAATAGTCTTCCATTAGTGGAATTCGCTGTTATTGTTTCCATTAAGCCATTTTGGCTTCCAATCCCGGGTCAGTTGTTATCCTCTAGACGCGGGAACAGGGGCAATCTCGGGTGAACCGCATTTTCCCTCCCCGGAAAAATTAGACAAAATAAGACTGCCCTAATAAGAACACTTTCTCTCAAGCAGTGTTTCGCCGGCCGGGGGAAAGAAAGGACTCTGTACTCAGGTTTTCCTTCCTCCCCTCCTTCGTCTGGGCCAACTCTCTCCTCCCCTTCCCCCATAGTCCCCTCAATATACAACTTTCATGTGCCTGTGCCCGAGAAAGGACAACGGAAACCCTCTCCCCGACCCTTTGAGGGGAAAGGCCGACGGAATCAGAGAACTGTGAAAGGAGATGCTCTGGACTTGCTGGCCGCTGGGGCGTGCCCTCTTCCCCTGGTTGCCGCAAGGTCAGGGCGGTAGGGGTCGAGTCAGGTCCCCCCTGTCCTGTCTTTTGAAGGCCAACAAGTTCTGCAGCTAGTGTCCTTTTCTTCGGTGAAAGGGACCTAGGGTTTCCGGTTAGCTTGGTTTGTTGTTGTTGTTCTTTTGTTTTGCGGTTCCCCCCCCCCCACTGCCTCTAGAGTAGTCCCCTGGGACTGACTGACCTGGGGGCCTAGGTTACTCCGGGAGGTCAGGCTTCTTTCTTATTCCCCACTGCCTTCATTCCGACTTCATAGTAATCAAGGGAGACCAAGAACAGATTTCCCCCCTCCTCTTTCCTGTCCCATAAAGATTTAATAAGACTATCGAAGGTTGGGAAATGGTATGTTTTAAAGGGGAAAGTAAAATACTACCCACAAAGCAAAATCAACAAAATGGAAATCAGTTTGCCACTCGGGAAAACAGGTACTGTAGGACCCCCAGATCTTTGTTTTGCTTCCAGACCGGTGGGACCAGGGAAAAAAGGAAAAGTCTCAGCGAAAGCAGAGAAAACTACAGAAGGGCAGATCCATTTTTTACTGTTATTCCTGCTGCCCTTTCCCTCTCAGCTTCCTAAACCTAATCCATCCTCCAGAAGAAAAAACAATCTGATTTTCAATTTAGCTGGGTCGGGGACTAATCTCTGGGCTGGTATGGTCCAAGGAGGCTTAGGAATCCTTGGCTCTGAGGACAAGGTTGAGTTGAATTGGGGAAGAAATCTCAGATGAGTGCCACTCTGTGCCTTGTGCTTCGTATCTGAGTCCCTTTCATATATATACATATACATATACATATACATATACATATACATATACATATACATATACATATACATATACATATACATATATATATATTTCTGTAAGAAAGAAGGGTAAACTCTGAAATTTAGCTGGAGGGAGCCCTAAGTCTTAGAACTTAGGAAAGAAAGGAGTGTGTGTGTGTGTGGGGGGAATCATTTGTTATTTTCTTAAGATATCCCCAAGACAACAGTCACGCATTTTTTTAAGCCCTTCTTTTCTTCTATCCTTTCTGTCTCTCTGTCTCTTTCCGTCTCTAAATCAGTCTCTCTCTGTGTCTCTGCCTCTAGTTTTCTTTCCTTTGCTCTTGCTAACCCCGGCTTTAGTACCCCACTGCATTTTTTCCCTTTTCTTTCTTTCCTTCTTTCTCCCCCCCCCCCCTTTGAAATCAAGCTGGCAAACAGCAACCTCTAGTGGACAGCTCAGGAGAGGTCTCATGGCGCATCTACTGCGTGGTGGAAGAAGCAGAAGAAAAAGGGGAAAACGGCATCATTTCCACAGTATCTTTTCTAGGGCTGGGAAAGGTGAGAGGGGAAGGAGGGGAGGATCTGGCCAGGCCAATACGATTGTAAACTCATTTTCTAAGTGGCTTCAGGCTTAGGGCCTCCTGGCTTTGCCAGCTGAGTGAATTTTTGTCGTCGTTGTTGTTGGGATCCCCCCCTTTTTTTTGGCCTGGCTGGAAAAGGTATGTTGGAGAAGTCGAAATATAGGGCTCCATATTTTAATGAATACATAACACTATGGTCTTCATATTTTATTTATCTTCATAAGCTCGGATGCTAAGAAATAGGGTTTAAGGCCAAGGTCCTTGGATTAGAGTACATTCAGAGACAATATGATATGGGTTTAAAAACAACAATCTTTTTGTTTGGAAGATCTAGACTAGGCTGATATGGTTGGGTCTATTAATTGCAATTGCATGCTTATTATTTAACTAGGGCTGCTGCTTGGGCAGTCCTTCATTTCTTCTTCCTGAGAAGGCCTTTTGGACCTTACTCCCCGACTGTAATGCAGCACCACGCGCCTCCCAGAGAGGAGTATGGGAACTTCTCTCAGTCCTATATGTGCTTGGCCAACCCACTGATTCCAAGGCCTCTCCGTCCCAGGGGCAGACTGTTCGGTTGAACTCGACCTTTTGATCGGGGAGACCTCTAGGCCCCCTTTCTCAGGCACAGAGATACCTGTGCCAATCAGCAAGTGGCTCCTCTCACCCGCTGTGATTGAGCCTACCAGTGGTGCTTTAGGGAAAAAACTGAGGGGAGACTATGGGGCAGCGCCGGATTGTTCCTACCAAAGCAAAAAGTCCTAACTGATTAAAGCACTGGTTTAACTCGGGCAAGCCAACTGGAGTCTGGGAGGTGGGGAGCGAATGAGAACTGGAGGGGATAGGAGGTGTCTTGGGAAGCTGGGTAGATAGGAGCATCAGGAAGAAACGATCCGCAGGGTGGTGACGGGCCAGGGGAACGAGACCAGCAGAAGTTTGAGCCCCAAATCTTGTAATTTCTGGGCCTCCTAGTCCGGGACACGTAGACTCTTGGAGAACAAGCCGCTGCGCACCTTTTCTTACATTTGAGCCCCGAAGCCCTGCCTCAGTGAGTGGGGCTTGGAAAGCTTCCCTGCCTCTCCGACTTCCCGACTGGTGGCGGAAGTGGGTGGGGGTTGGTTGAAGGTTAGGCCTGCCGGAACCTCAGAGCTAGCCCACCAAGCGCTCTCTCTAATGTCTGGGACACGATTCCTAGGCGATAGTATGAAGGGCTGGAGAAATCTCTAGCCAACAGCACGCAACCTCTTCAGCCCAAGTAACGGGAGAAGGGAAGCTTCTGGCAAAAGGGGATGGGATGGGGCGAGGAGTCTGGTTTTCAGGCGAGACTGGAGAGTGGGAACAAATAGAAACCCAGTTAAATGAAGAAGCCTCCTCACAGAGGTTCCCCTCTTTCTCCTTCAATGATCCTCTGGACTCAATCACCTTTCGACTATCTGACTTCCATCGCCCTCTGGCCAATTACCCTCTCCCGTGAAGAAAAACCTCTCCAGTTTAACCTTCCCCTCTAGATTTAAACGCCACTTCTAGCTCCACCTTGCCTTTCTTCCTAGAACAGCAAGAAGAAGAATAGATTGACCCTAAGAGAATTGTTGGTTATTGGCTACTTGAGGCCGCTAGATGGCGCAGTGGATAGAGTGCTGGTCCTGGAGTCAGGAAGCTATGGCTTCAGACACTTAAGTAGCTTTGGGACCCGGAGCAAGTCACTAAACCCTTCCTGCCTCAGTTTCCGCATCTGTAAAATAGGGTTAATAACAGCACCAATTGGGTTATATGTTAGCTATAATTACTACCACGCCTGTGAAGTAGCCTGCACTTGTACAGGGGTGGCTTGGCATCATGAGAATGTTTTCAGCTAATTCTCCACTCTGGCCCCATTAGACAAATGGAGGGGGGGGAGAGGTCCTCCGTCCCAAAGCAGTATCTTAGGTAGAGGGGTGGGAATGGGGGGGGTGGTCTTAGAATTAAAGAATAGTAGAACTGGAGGGGACTTTGTAAATTACTTAAAACTCTCTTATTTCAGGGATTATTGAGGCCAGAGAGGTTGAATGATTTACCACAGGTCAGACCTGGTTAGTGGCACAGCTAAGGTCAGAACCTGAATACTAGTTAGTAACTATCCCACTAACACCTCAATAGGACCCCCAAACTGTTTATAGTGGCTCTCTGGAATATCATGAAATGGAAGGCTTTAGGAGCCCAGTTTATTCAAGGAATGAAAAAAATTGTTCAAAAGTTTCACCACAATTTATGGAACATTCATAATACTCAGGGTCCAATAATAGTTATGGGTCACATAAAATATACTGCCTCCTAAGTAAATCTGATCTCTTCCACCATTTCCAAATGGGAGCAAATGTAGATGTTTCCTGTAATGAAACAGAAAAATTAACCCAGGAATCCACCAAAAGAGTTTCTGTAGAAGCATTTCCTGAAAAACGAAGATTAAGATATCCAAGCAAATGAGCCCAGCTCCAGAAAGAAATTAGAGTGGGTAGGAGTGAGGGACTAGGGCAGAATGAAAAAAGTTGCTATTCTCCACACAGCTGGAAAGGACTATTAAGTCCACTACCTACTAAATTTTGTCACTCCAATCCCACATATAAGGACAGAACCAGAATAATCATTTGTATATATTAGGCAAGGTTTGAAAAATTACAATCACTGAGGATTACTGTTCAACAGAATTTATGTATGAACCTTCATGATATCTGGCTATGGCACTTTAAGGTTGACAAAACTTTACATACATTAACATATTTGATATTCACAACTGTGCTGTGAGGCATTATGGGCATTATCCACATTTTGTAGACAAGGAAATTGAGGCTCCAGTGGGTTCCTATCACCTACAGGATCAAATATAAAATTCAAAGTTATGGGCATTCAGAGCCCATCATAACTTGCCCCTCCTCTATCTTCCTTGTCTTTTATCTCCACTTCCCCAAGTACTCTTCAATACAATGACATTGTCCTGCTTGCTCTTTCTGGAACAAGATACTCCTCCCAACTTCGGGAATTTTCACTGGCTGTCCCTTATGCCTGGAATGTTCTCTCTCCTTGTCTTTGCCCCTTGGTTTCTCTGGCTTTCTTCAAGTTCTTAAAATCCCAGCTTCTTAATTTGGGTCCTTTTTCTTTGTTGATTATTTTTACTTCTATGCGTATAGTTTGTTTGTACAAAGTTGTTTACATGTTGTCTTCCATTAGACCATGAGTTCCTTGAGAGCAGGGACTGACTTTTTACCTTTATATTCTCAGAGTTTAGCACAGTGCCTGGCACATATTAGGCATTTGTAAATGTTTATTGAACAACTGGCATTTCTTTGGGTTTTTTTCAAAACTAAATTTGGTCATAGTCACACATTTTTCAATTTTAAAAAATGTTATTTTATTTGACTGTAATAGTCATTATTCATTGTTGTCTTTCAGATTCTACAACTTTGCCTCTGCAGCAGTTTATGCAAATCTTTCCATGTTTTCCAGAATTTTTGAATTTGTCATTTGTTACAATAAAATAATATTCCATTATATCCAGAGGCTATTATTTGTTAATTATTCCCCAATAGAAAGGTGTCTACTTGGTTTCCAATTCTTTGTACCCACAAAAACTGTTTCTGTGAATATTTTAGTGTGTGCCTTTCTTTATGTTTCTGACCTTCTTGGAATATATGTAATACTAAGATATGTGTCAAAGGCCATAAATAGTTTTGTTACTTTTTCTACCTAATTGCAAAGTGTTTTCTAGCATTGTTGCACCAATTTGCAGCTTCATCAATAAAGTATTATTGCTGGAAATCGAGGGAATGCCCATCAATTGAGAAATGGCTGAACAAGTTGTGGTATATGAGTGGAATGGAATGCTATTGTGCTGTAAAAAATGATGAGTAGGCAGCTTTCAGAAAAAACCTGGAAAGACTTAAGTGGACTGATGTTGAATGAAATGAGCAGAACCCGGAGAACATTGTACACAGTAACAGCAACATTGTGTGATGATCAACTGTGACAGACTTAGCTCTTCTCAGCAGTCCAATGATCCAAGACAATTCCAAAAGATGGAATGATGGAAAATGCTCTCCACATCCAGAAAAAGTTCAAAGCATACTATTTTAACTTTTGTTATTGTTGTTTTATGTTTTTCTTTCTTGCAGTTTTACCCTTTTGTTCTGATTCTTCTTTCACAACATGGCTAATGTGGAAATGGTTAACATGATTGCATTGTATAACCTGTATCAGATTGCTTTCTGTCTTGGGGAGGGGGGTAGAGGGAGAAAAATTTAGAACTAAAAATCTTATGAAAACAAATGTTGAAAACTATCTTTATTTGTACCTGGAAATAATAAAATACTTTTATGATTTAAAAAATAAAACATTATTGCACCTGTGTTCCTGGAGCCCCTCCGACCATGACCATTTCCATATTTCTCATTGCCAATTTTGCTTACTTTGAGGTGAAACTTCAAACCCAACTGCCTGTTCATATATCCTTTGAGCATTTATCAGTTGGGGAATGGCTCTTCTTACAAATTTAGATAATTTAATGGTACATTTTAGAAATAAGATCCTTATCAGATAAATTTGCTATAGATTCCCCCTCTAGTTACCCAATTTCTTTCTAATTTTGTTTGCATTGGGCTTTTTTGTATAAAATCTTTAAAATTTTATGTAATCAAATTGTTCATTTTATCTTCTTTGGTCTCTCTAGCTCTTGTTTGGCCATGAACTATTCCACTATCCATAGAACTTAAAGGTAGCTTCTTGACCACTCTAATTTGTTTATGTAACTCTTTATGTATCTTTCTATTTTTTAACCATTTCCTGATACTTTTGATAATTACTATTTCAGAATATAGTTTGAGGTCTTTAAGTTCTCTTTCCCCTACATCTCTATTTTTTCCCATTATTTCCCTTGGGAGTCTGGATTTTTGTTCATTTAAATTATTTTTGTTACTTTTTTCATTGTATAAAGTAATTTTTTGGTGGTTTGATAAACATAATGCTAAATATGTAAGTTGATTTTGGTAGTATCATCATTTTTTATTATATTGGAGAAGCCCAACTATAAGGAATTACTTTCTAATTTCTTAGGTCTTCCTTTATTTCTTTGGGAATTGTTTTAACTGTATTTTACATGAAATTTTTTCTATTATTTCTCCTGCTACATAAAAATGCTGAAAATTTTTGTGAATTAATTTTGTATACTTCTACTTTACTGAAGCTACTCATTGTCCATTTGCAGATTCTCTGGGGTTTTCTAAGTAAACCATCATATAATCAGTAAATAGGGATAATTTTGTCAACTCTTTGCCATTGTTTTACCTTTCTTTCTGGGGAAGCTAGGTGGTACAGTGGATACTGGCCCTGATGTTGGGAGGACCTGAATTCAAATCTCACCTCAGACACTAGCTGTGTGAGTCTGGGCAAGTCACTTAACCCCAATTGCCTTAAAACATCCAGGGGCCATCTCCAGTCAACCAGATATCTTGCCACTGGACCCAGAAGGCTCTGGAGAAGAGAGTGAGGTAAGTGACCTTGCACAGATCTCCCTCATTTAAATCCAATTCACTGAAAGTCATGACATCACATCCAGATGTCATGATCCTCTTCAAGGTCAAAGGACAAACATCAACCTTTTTTTCCCCTCCAGGACAATGAGGGTTAAATGACTTGCCCAGGGTCACACAGCTAGTAAATGTCAAGTGTCTGAGGCCAAATTTGAACTCAGGTCCTCCTGAATCCAGAGTCGGTGCTTTATTCACTGCACCACCTAGATGCCCCCAAACATCAACCTTTCTTTCTATTTTATTTCTTTTTATCATGTTATAAAAATTACTAGAATTTCTAGAATCATGTCAAATAACAACGTGGGAGAGGAGAAGCTTGTTTTATTCTTTTGCTTAACAGGAAAGATTCTAGTGTTTCTCCATTGTAAATAATACTAGCTTTTCACTTTGAATATGTCTTTATCATGCCAAAATTTGCCCTTCTGTGTTAATGCTTTGTCGTGTGTTTGACATACATAAGTTTTGGACTTTGCCTCACTATTTTTCTGCATATTTTGATATAGTCATGTGGCTTAGGCTATTTTTGTTTCTAATATGATTAATTATATTACTTGTTTTCATAATATTGAACCATCCCTGCTTCTCTTCTTTTAGGGACTTCATAGTCTGTCATTCTCTCTTTGCCCCAAGTTAGACCTCAAGGTTTCAGAAATTTAAAAGTAGGTTTTCTGGGGGCAGCTAGGTGGCACAGTGGATTGACCCTGGATTCAGGAGGATCTGAGTTCAAATCTGGCCTCAGACACTTGACACTTAATAGCTGTGCAACCATGGGCAAGTCACTTAACCCCCATTGCCCTGAAAACAACAAAAACACAAACACAAACACAAACCAAAAGCAGGTCTTTATCACAGAGAAGTTAGGTATTCTTGTCATAAGTAGTAATTGGTTGTGGGAAGAGAAGGGCACAAAACATGGGCAAGTGAACAATATTTGCATATGTAGGTCAGGAACTGGAATTGTCTGTAGCAGCCTCTAGGGAAAATTTTTTGCTCCATTCTCAAACTCTCAAGTGCCTTTCTTTTGCTTGTTTCAATGACCAACGGCCCAGAAGAGAGTTAGTTCTATTCATTTCCATCTATCATTGAATTTTCCTACTGTACTGTCTTTGGTTCTTATTCAGTCACTGACTACTTTCCTTTGGAAAAAAAAAAACAGTCAAGAATACAGTCCCCAAAAGGTTCCTGTACACCCTAGGAGAGGTATGAAAATTGTGGTCCTTGAATGTTACTGTTCCAAGTAAGCATTTCCAGTAGCATATAAAAGTTGACTTGTTGTTGAGTCATCTTTTCAGTTGTGTCTGACTCTTCATGACCCCTTTTAGGGTATTCTTAGCAAAGATACTGGAGTGGTTTGCCATTTACTTCTCCAGATAAGAAAACTGAGGGAAATAGAGTTGTGACTTGCCCAGGGTCATACAGCTAGTAAGTGTCTGAAGCCAGATTTTAACTCAAGGTTTCCTGACTCAGGGGGCAGCTAGGTGGTGCAGTGGATAAAGATTCAGTAGGACCTGAGTTCAAATCTGGCCTCAGACACTTGACATTTATTAGCCATGTGACCCTGGGCAAGTCACTTAACCCTCATTGCTGGGCCAAAAAAAAAAAAAAAAAAGGTTTCCTGACTCCAGGACTTGTGCTGGATTCTCCCCATGTGCTTCCCCATAAACTTACTTAATACAAGGTAAATACTTATGTGTTATAGAAATGGAATTTTATGACATTAAAAATAAATTATTTATAATAGACTTGCCCCTCTTCTTTAAAAAGGGGTATGTGTGTGTGTGTGATCTAGGGGTGTGGAATATTACATACACTATGAGAAATGGTTGACTATTTCATTTTGCAAACTGCTTTTTCTTCCTCTTTCATGATATTTAAAAGAGAAGAATTCTTAGTTCATTGGGTAGAAGAGAAGGGATATATTAAGAAATGAAGGTGATAGAAAACCAAATGTCATTAAAATATGGTAAAATGTATTTTTTTAAAGTAATATGACATAAAAGTGTCTTGTGTTGCATGTCTCTACATGTTATGTACAAAAAAGTTCTGCTATAAATATTTTGGTATAAATGGGACCTTCCCCTCTGTCTTTGCCCTTCTTGCATTTAATTTTTAGCAGTGGTATTTCTGGGGTAAAGGGTACAGAAAATTTAGTTATTTTTCTCACATAATTACAAATAATTTTCCAGAATGATTGGACCAAGTAATGGCTTTACTAACAGCTTATTAGTTTGCTTAATGACTCCTAGAAAGGACATTTGTAATAGTATTCCTGATGCTTGGAAAATGCTTGGTTTCTATTTTGAATATTTGAACTGAATACATTCAGCATGAAGTTACAAAGTGGGATTCTTTATTGTTTGAAGCAATCTAAGTGTATTATATAGAAATATTATGATCAGAAAGGCAATTGTGGGACAAGTTGAGTGCAGCTGAAGGAATGTTGTACAAAGTTCTCTAGCTTTACCTCAACCATTAAGTATTGCTAAATAAATTTCCTGAGCAATCTGAATGACTCTAGTACTGCCTTCTAGGGGCAGGATGGTACTTGGAAGGAATTTATTCACTGAAACCAAAATGGATCTGGAAAAGTCCCACTGAGGGGAAGAAAGGTAAGACAAAAACACATTTGACCCAAGGGGTGATTTCTGTGTTGACTGGGAGTAGCTTATGGTTCTGACTCACAAAAGAACAAAAATAAGCCTATGACTATGGAGTAACATAAGAGAGCTGTTAACATTCTGTCATGAGAAACAGGCCACCTAGTAGCTGCAATTCAGGAAAATAGAAGTAGTAGTTTATCCAAAAAGTGGCTTACAACAAAAGGGAGGAAACACTTCAGGAGATGGATATCTTACCTTGTTTTACCCAGGAATACACATCCCTTTGCAGCAGAGCCCATAGATTTCCATACCCCATTGTCTAGTGAGAACACTTCTTGAATGAATAAATCACTCAAAACTAGGTATGAACGAGGTCTGGACACTTCTTTTTTCCAAGGGCAAAGTGCTAGTGAGGAGTCTGAAGTACTCTCCTGCTTGCTAAGTGGTCCCTTCTCAGTGGTTTGGCTGGAACACTTTCTTCTCCCTGTTCTTCCAGCCACTCAAATCTTCTGGGTTCTGAACTAGCTCCCTGGTTTTATGCAGGCTCCCTAGGGCATTATTAAGTTCCTCATGCAATATAAGAAGACTTTCAGTCACTCCTGGTTAAAGTGTCTTTTGACTGATTGATTCAATTAAGATGTATTCTCACTTTTTAAGTGAGTTGAGGAAATTAATGCCCTCCTCCCCAACCTTTCGTGTTTTATTAAATTTTGACTTGGTTTATGTCTCTATAATTAACACAGATCCTATATTTTTATTCATTAGGAAAATTGGTGTATTATGGAATAGAATCCAAAGTAAGGATTTTGGGTCAAAAATCCATTTTAGGTTGTCCTCAAGTTTTTCTTAGAGTATTATTTCCTGCTGAAAAATCTGAGTCAATATATCTCTGAATGGAACCTGGGTTCTGAGCTATAGATTGATTGGGCAGTCTTTTGGCTGATGTGGGAGAAATGGGTTTTGTTCCTTTATGCTGAAAATAATCTCAATGGATTGGGAGTTGCCAGGCTTGTATCTGTAAGGGTAGAACCCAGATTCCCATCAGCTTTAGTGAGGGCATGTTACCTCTGATATCTGGTTCAGGTTGCCCCAGAGAGCCAATGAGAGATTGGTAATATGGTGATACTCCTGTAATGGATGTGACTGTAGAGCTCCACTCAGAGCTAGATGAAGTCTTAATAATGATGGGAGAGTTGGAAATCTAGATAAAATTGAATTAGAATTTTTAGTGTTTGTGAGAATCAGCATCTGGTCACTTTGGGAGTAGGAGATCACTGGCCCAACAACAGCCGCAGGCATGAGTTGTCTTGGAGGCAGGGAGGTTCTACCTATAGCAGAGCTTAGTAGAAAATCCACCTGTTTACCTGATAATAGGTACTATAAAGGATCAATAAAATAGATTCCATTCTTTGCACTTTATCATCAGCACATGCCTTGTCACTGAGCCTGGACTACATTTGCAGTATAATTTGGTTGCCAAGACTACAGAGTATGAAGAACACCCTGCAACTAGCTATGGGTGACCTGCTGCTCATTGTGTGAGCACTGTGCATCCAACTCAGAGTCACAATTTTCAGCCAGTGGCTAAAGATAGAGTTGTCTTAAAAACTGCTGGGAAAACTGGAAGATAGTATGGCAGAAATTAGGCTTAGACCAACATCTTACACCTTATACTAAAATAAGGTCAAAATGGATACATGATTTAGACATAAGAGGTGATACCATAGGTAAATTAGGAGAGAAAGGAATAGTGTACCTATCAGATCTTTGGAAAGGAGAACAGTTTTTGACCAAACATGAGATAGAGTATATTATAAAATGCAAAGTGGATGATTTTGATTATATTAAATTAAAAAATTTTTGTACAAACAGAAGCAATGCATCCAAAATTAGAAGGGAGACAGAAAGCTGGGAAACAATTTTTGAGGCCAGTGCTTCTGATAAAGGCCTCATCTCTAAAATATATAGGGAATTAAATCAAATTTATAAGAATCCAAGTCATTCCCCAATTGAGAAATGGTCAAAGGATATGAACAGGCAGTTTTCTGATGAAGAAACCAAAGCTATCTATTCCCATATGAAAAAATGCTCTAAATCTCTAATGATTAGAGAGATGCAAATTAAAACAACTCTGAGGTACCACCTGACACCTATCAGATTGGCTAAAATGACAAAAAAGGAAGATAATAAATGTTGGAGAGGCTGTGGGAAAATTGGAACACTAATGCATTGTTGGTGGAGCTGTGAGCTGATCCAACCATTCTGGAGAGCAATTTGGAATTATGCCCAAAGGGCGATAAAGCTGTGCATACCCTTTGACCCAGCAATCCCACTTTTAGGTCTTTTGCCCAAAGAAATCATGGAAGGGGGAAAGGGACCCACATGTACAAAAATATTTATAGCTGCTCTTTACGTGGTAGCAAGGAATTGGAAGTTGAGGGGGTGCCCATCAATTGGGGAATGGCTGGACAAGTTGTGGTATATGAATACAATGGAATACTATTGTGCTGTAAGAAATGATGAGCAGGAAGAGTTCAGAGAAACCTGGAGGGTCTTACGTGAGCTGATGATGAGTGAGATGAGCAGAACCAGAAGAACATTGTACACAGTATCATCAACATTGAGTGTTGACCTACTGTGATGGACTATATTCTTCTCACCAATGCAATGGTACAGAAGAGTTCCAGGGAACTCATGATAGAAGAGGATCTCCAAATCCAAGAAAAAAAAGAAAGAAAGAACTGTGGAGTATAGATGCTGATTGAACCATATTATTTCTTTTGTTTTGGGTGCTGTTGTTTTTTTTTTTCTATTTTGAGGTTTTGCATCACTGCTCTGATTCTTTCTCTTGTAACAGGATTAATGCAGAAATAGGATTAATGTTATTATGTGTATATATATGTGTGTGTATATATATATCTATATGTATAGATATATATAGATATAACCTATATCAGATTACCTGCTGTCTAGGGGAGGGGGGGAGGGAGGGGAGGGAGGGAGGGAGAAAAATCTGAAATTGTAAAGCATGTATAAACAAAAGTTGAGAACTATCTTTACATGTAACGGAAAAAATAAACTATCTCATAATGTAAAAAAAAAAAAAAAAAAAAAAAAAAAAGATAGAGTTGTCTTGTCCATGTCTCCTGGAGAGAGGTACTACTGTGAGTTGTGAATAATAATATCTCACATTCATATTAATAAGACCTAGCACTTACATAGTATTTTAAGGTTTGTGAAGCACTTTATAAATATAATCTCATTTGACCCTTACAACAACCCTATAAGGTAGATGCTATTTTTTTTTGCAGGGTAATGAGGATTAAGTGACTTGTCCAGGGTCACACAGCTAGTAAATGTCAAGTGTCTGAGGTCAGATTTGAATTCAGGTCCTTCTGAATCCAGGGCTGGTGCTTTATCCACTGTGCTATCTAGTTGCCTGGTAGATGCTATTAATTTTGCAGATGAGGAAAGTGAGGCTGAACAAAGTTAAGTGACTTGCCAACAGTCACTCAGTTAATGAGTATCTGAGTCAGGATTTGAACTCAGTTTTTCCTCACTCCCAGTATAGTGTACTAATCATTCTGTCAAGATGCCTCTGTTTCAAGTCAAGCCAACAAGCACAGGCATTGTGCTAATTGGTGGGGATGCTAAGAAAAATAAAAATAATCCCCATTCTCAAGGAACTCACAATCTACTGGAGGAGACAAGATTCAATCAACTATATAAAAGACAAAATGTGCACAGGATAATCACAGAGGGAATGTACTGGTATTTTTGGTTTTTGTTGTTGTTGTTTTTGTGGGGCAATGGGGGTTAAGTGACTTGCCCAAGGTCGCACAGCTAGTAAGTGTCAAGTGTCTGAGGCCAGATTTGAACTCAGGTACTCCTGAATCCAGGGCCGGTGCTTTATCTACTGTGCCACCTAGCTGCCCCTTGGGAATGTACTAGTATTAAAAGGAACTAGGAAAGGCTTCTTGCAGAAGGTAGAATTTTAGTTAAGACTTGAAGGAAGTCAGGAAGCAGAGACATGGAGGGAAAGCATTCCAGGCATGGGGGGAAGCCAACAAAAATGCCCAGTCAGGAGATGGAGTGTCTTGTCAAGCAAATGTCACTGGATTGTAGAGTAGATGTGTTTTACAGGGTGCTCAAAGGTTTATAATGTTTCTAAGATCATTTATTTTGCTTCACAAAGCTTCTCATGTCAACCTTACAAGTATCATTGTCCCCATTTTACAGATGAGGAAACTGAGGTTCAGATCAACTAAATAATTTGCCTAGTCAGTGGGATGGAAATTATCATAGAAGTAGGAAATATCAGATGCTTATATGTAGGCCTTCCAGCTCCATATGGAATGTTCCTTCTTTTATACTACAGTATATTTCTGAAGCAATCAGGATTATTTTCCACCACTGAAACTAAAGTCTGCTCCTTGAGAAGGTTACTTCCCTTCCTCTTTCCTATGGCTTCCAAATAAAACTTTACTTTTGAAGAAATTTGCTTGTTTGTTGTGAGTCTGGGTTGAGTGCTGCCAATCCTTTCTAGTCTTAATTCACCACAATCAAGATTAGGGTTTGAAGCTCAAGAGCATACCATGATCTTGTACACACACACACACACACACACACACACACACACACCCCTTTACTGATAGATGAAAGTAAAAAACCAAAAGAACCAAGATAAATAACAAGAGTTTAGAATTCCCAGATTACAAAGATATACTGACAGTTTTCAGTTTAGTCTTTCTCTGGGGTTCTGTTCTTTTTCTGATCTCTCTCTCTCTCTTTGCAGCCCAGCACTCTCTCAGAATGGAAAAGGGGAATTCTCCCCCTAAGGTGAACCTCAACTCTGCAGCTTTTAACATGTCATCTTAATGGGTTTTTTTTGGTTTTGTTTTGTTTTTTTTATTTTTTGCAGGGCAATGAGGGTTAAGTGACTTGCCCAGGGTCATACAGCTAGTAAGTGTCAAGTGTCTGAGGCTGGATTTGAACTCAGGTCCTCCTGAATCCAAGACCAATGTTTTATCCACTGTGCCACCTAGCTGCCCCCCATGTCATCTTTTTTTTTTTTTTAGTGAGGCAATTGGGGTTAAATGACTTGCCCAGGGTCACACAGCTAGTAAGTGTTAAGCATCTGAGGCTGGATTTGAACTCAGGTACTCTTGACTCCAGGGCCAGTGCTCTATCCACTTTGACACCTAGCTGCTCCCTGACGGCCCCCCCCCATCTTAATGTGACCTTGGCCTACTTTTTTTTTTGCAAGTTTAAATGGCTGTACCATCCTTAAGTCTCTTTTAGGGGGCTGTTTCCTTCTTGAAAATGGTTGTCCCTCTGTTAGCTCCTACCAAGTGACAGCTTAAGGGAGCTTCTGGTAGAGCTTTGTGCTGATAAGACATTCAAAGTTTCCTCTGGCAACTTCAAATTCTGTCTCTTATATAGGTCAATACTAATGTGAGTAAAAGGGCCCCAGGGGGCAGCTAGGTGGCGCAGTGGATAGAGCACTGGCCCTGGAGTCAGGAGTACCTGAGTTCAAAGCCAACAAGCACAGGCATTGTGCTAATTGGTGGGGATGCTAAGAAAAATAAAAATGCCACTACTTCACCAATATCTTTTCTGCGATACCAATGGAACCACCTCAAGATTCTGAACCTCAAGTCCTTGGGAATAGCAGTCCTTTCCTGCCCCCCACCCTTAAACATCAGCTCTGCTTCCAACCTGACTCCCACTGCCATTATTGAAGAGAGCAATCCCTTTTGTGAAAGGGTCTGCCTTCTTTATCTTCACAGCCACCAATCACTGACCAACCAGTGCCCTAAGGCAAGTAAACCCAAGAGCCCCAGGAATGGCTATGCTTCCCCCCTTCCCCTTCTCCCATGAACACTGGTTCTGCTTTCAGCCCAGCTCCCAAATCCATCATCTTGGGAAGCAACCCCCATGGAGATCTGATCCGGCAACTGTTTTCTAAAGGTACTGAAGCCTCCACTTCCTTAGCAACCATAGCTACTAAATACCCAGAAAAGAAAGTTGTTGGCAAAGTCAAATAGTTCAAAACTAGAAACAGAGATGATTTTATCAGGGGAAGCATCATTAAAGAAGATTTGCTGCTGCACCCTGAGGAGTGTAAGACCTTTTGATCTGACTTGCAGCTGAAACTTCTTCTGTATTATCTTCCCCATTAGAATGTGAGTTCCTTAGGAACAGGGATCCCCCAGCACTTAGCACTGTACTTTATACATAGTGAGTGCTTAATAAATGCTTTTTCATTTACTTAATGGGCCTGTGCTACATGAATAACTAATGGTAGAAGGCAAAACCTATGTTTTTGCTCCTCCATGTTGTGGCTCAGTCTCTTGCTGCTCCAGAGCCACATACTAGTTTCTTATCCTAGGAAATTTTGATATTCCTTCAAAAGGCTGGGGTTTGGTAGCTTCCATCACTCAGACACATGGTTCCTTTCCCATGGTAGGTAGCACAGTGGGTAGAGTAATGGGCCTGGAGTCAGCAAGACCTAGGTTCCATTGACATGGGCTCTGTAATGACTTTACTAAATGTTAGAACTTCCCTTCTTCACAGAGAAGCAGGACAATGGAGTTACACAACAACCAGCCAATTACAAGGACTTCTGTGACTTAGAGCTGCTTGACATACTGGTGATCCTTTGCAAGTGAACTCTAGCTGAGTTTGGAGATATCTGTAGCTGCCAGAAACCACAAAGTCAGCCTTGATCAGCTCAAGGGCAACCTTAAGCAGGAGCTACAGACTCAAGACCTTTGCTCAGAACTTTCTAAACATCCTACTGCCTGTCTTATTGTGTCTATAGATGACCTCTCCTTTAACCCCTTCTCTCCACCTTAAAGCCTCTGGAAACTATAACATCTCATCCTTTTTCCACTCCTCTTCGAGCAGCTGAGAACTCTCTCCCTCTGATTCCTTTTAGGATCTTCTCTCCCCTACAAACCTTTTCTTAGACAATACATGCTTTTAATTGATGGATCAGACTCTGTTTCATTTCAGATCCTTTAGTTAAAAGTTCAGATACAAACCCAGACACTTAACAGCTGTGTGACCATAGGCAAGTAACAATCTCTATCTGACTTAGTCATTTCAATTGTAAAATAGTGGTAATAATAGCACCTACCTCCCAGGTTTGTTGTGAAGATCAAATGAGAAAACATTTATAAAATGCTTGGCACATAGTAGGTGCTTTGTAAATGTTTCCTTCCCTTTTTCCTTCTCCACAGCAGCCACACATATCAGAATGAAAAGTTACATAATCTCTGGGTCTTCTTCAGAGCTGGGTCCAAGAACTTGGAGTCCACAAGCATCCCCTCCTTTATGCAGGAGGCTGAATCATGTGGCTTCATTCTCTCCTGCAACCAGTTGCTAAGGGAATCTACCACTACCTCTTATTGTCCCTACACTGGCTGTGTGGGTCAAGACATGTGCCCCTGCTCTGTCATAACTTTCTAAAGGAGGGCATTAGTGACCCTAAGGGGAAGCTGTGCAGATGTACAGTCTACCCTCCACCCTCTTGGATTCAGGGAAGCTCTTAGCTCTGCTATAATTCTCCTTTCTGTGCTCAGCTCTTTGAGAACCTCACCAAGACTAATTCCGCCCCCCAAGACTCCCTTTTATAGGCCCAGTACAAAGGGGGTGGTGCCAGTCCATAATAGACCAAATTATCCACAATCACAGAGTCTTACTTAATCACTCATCCTTAATGAGTTATGAATAGGTTCCGAGCACCCAAGCCCAGGAGATGTCTTCAACCCTCTCAACAAGGTTTTAATGGGCATGCCCACACTCTTCATAGGGAAATGCAATCAAAGTACCAAACAAAGGCTCACCCCCAGGAAACCACATCAAGTTGATGAGTATCCCCTGCTCAAACCCCTACAGTTATGCATGCTGCAATAACACAGACAATTTACATTTCAACCAGAGAAGGATTGCTTCATTACATGGTGTCTTGTGGGTCCACCTGTGCTGTCAGGGGTAAGCATTTCCAGGGCCGAGATGAAACAAAGCAATTTGTGCTTCTTAGACACAGTTTCCCCCCATTTCCTTTCTTTTAAAAATGTTTAATTTATTTTATAAGCATTTATTTTCTCTCTCACTGCCCCACCCCAGTGAAAATTTTATAAAATAAAAAAATAAGATCCTTATAACAAACATGCATAGTCCAGAAAAAGAAACCACCATATTGTCCATGTGCAAAAAAATGCTTGTCTCATTATGCCTTTTAAATCCACTAACTCTCTGGCAGGAGGTAGGTGGCATATTTCATCTTCAGTCCTATGGACCTATGGTTTATCATTGCATTGTTCAGTCTTTGTTCTAAAGTATAAAATCATTGTTTTAAATTCTTTAAAAGTTGTTTTTCTTTATACTGTTGCTGTCATTCTATAAATTATTCTCCTAGTTCTGATCACTTTGCCCTATATCACTTCATAGAGACCTCAGTTTCCTATGAAAATATCCATTTCATCATTTCTTATGGTACAACTTTTAAACAAAGAATGGTGGAAATTATAGGAAGCATCATCTAATAAAACAAGAACAGGAAACAGAAGGGGAAAACAAAATTTTTTAAAGTCTGGCAAGAGGGCAGCTAGGTGGTGCAGTGGATAAAGCACCGGCCCTGCAGTCAGGAGGACCTGAGTTCAATTCCAGCCTCAGACACTTGATACTAGCTGTGTGACCCTGGGCAAGTCACTTAACCCCAATTGCCTCACACACACAAAAGAGTCTGGCAAGAGATCCTCCTTAGCACACAAAAGGGAAATTAAGAATAAACTTGACCAAAGGACAAAGATCTGTCAAGAGTTTTACATAGCAAATGGCTTTTCACAATCAGTGACAATGAAGCTACTACATTTGGAGTCTGACATTGATGGCCCTTCCACATGCTACACAAGAAACATCAAAGAAAACAAGGATGGGAAATGCAGCTACACTAGATGAGGTGTATAGACAGGAAAAGCCCATACTGGAATAGTGAGCGAAGACACAGGGGATGACCCTCCTGAAAATATTTTTTCACTTTTCATATGATCTGATAATAAACAGCTATAGAGAGATCAGGTACTGTGCTCACTGAAACAGAGAAACATGGCTACATTGCAGTGATTCTGATATCTAGCTATGGCAGAAATCCCTGGGAAGCACCAATAACTTAATTCACAGCTTTTCCATTTGGATCTGATATATATATATATATATATATATATTACAAAAAGCTGATAAGACAGTTAATGTTTTGGTTAAAAAACATACTACACCTCTCATTACTATATCTTTATGCCTTGTTTTTCCTGGGATCCCACTGGGCAAAGAAGGAATAAGAAGTCTCTTGAAAGATGTTCTTGGGGGGAAGTTAGGTGGTGCAGTGGATAAAGCACCTGGATTTGGGAGGTCCTGAGTTCAAATCCAGCCTGACATTTGACACTTACTAGCTCTGTGACCCTGGGCAAGTCACTTAACCCCAATTGCCTCACTAACAAAACAAAACAAACTGAATGGGGATAGAAAGTAATATATCTTCTTCTCAGCAGTACATGGCACATACTCAAAAATTGACCATGTATTAGGACACAAAAACCTCATAGTTGAACATAGAAAGGCAGAAATAGTAAATGCAACCTTCTCAGATCATGATGCAATAAAAATTACATGTAATAAAGAGCCATGGAAAGGTAGACTGAAAATTAATTGGAAACTAAACAATCTCATCCTAAAGAATGAGTGAGTCAAACAACAAATCATAGAAACAATCCATAACTTCATCCAAGAGAATGAAAATAATGAGACAGCATAACAAAACCTACAGGATGCAGCCAAAGCAGTGCTTAGGGGAAATTTCATATCTCTAAATGCTAACATGAATAAAAAAGAGAAAGAGGAGATAAATGAATTGGGCAAGCAACTAAAAAAGCTAGGAAAAGAACAAATTTTAAAATCCCCAATTAAATACTAAATTAGAAATCCTGAAAATCAAAAGAGAAATTAATAAAATTGAAAGCAAGAAAACTATAGAACTAATCAATAAAACTAAGAAATAATACCACCAACCAATCCCAAACACTACCTTGCCCCACTTTACCCTACCCCCACAGGAGGGCAGAATAGGAGGAAGCATGTGGATAAAAATGTCAAAAGTTCTAATGTGTGGGGCAGCTAGGTGGTGTGGTGAATAAAGCACCAGCCTTAGATTGAGGAGGACCTGAGTTCAAATCCAGCCTCAGACACTTGACACTTACTAGCTGTGTGACCCTGGGAAAGTCACTTAACCCTCATTGCCCCGAAAAAAAAAATAGTTCTAATGTGATATATGCATAGAAGATGTCCAAACAGTATAATATTGGGGATTTTGAGGATGGGGAAATCATTTGGTTCTTTTAAGTTTTTTACTTTGAAAATTATGAACTAAACAAATACCAAAGTGAACATTTTCATATACAAAATAGAACACAAAAAAGGATTATATATACAACCATGAATTTCTACTCCATGAGATTTGCTTTAAAAAAGTACAGAGTGGTGTGACCCTGGGCAAGTCACTTAACCCTCATTGCTCTGTCCCCCCCACAAAAAAAGTATAGAGTAAATTCAAAGTGTTTTTTCAAAAGCTGTTGATACTCCCTTCTGACCTTCCTTCTATTCTCTTCTGTGAAAAAATATTTCAACAGCCCCTCTTTCTTTCTTTTCTTTTTTTTGACTTCGTTATTTTGAACTCCATTCTCCCCTCCCTAAGTCTCCCCTCCCTCATTCAAAACAGAAACAAAAAGCCTAGTTTCAACTAAGTATAGTTAAGTAAAACACATCCGCGCAATGATTATTTTTTTACATTCTTTAAAATTTTGAGTTATAAATTATCTTCTTCCCTCCAGTGCCTCCCTCACTCATTAAGAAAGTAAGCAATATGATATCCATTATACGTGTGAAATCACAAAAAATAAGTTTCCATATTAGCCATGTTGAAAAAAATCAAGAAAAATAACATGGAAAAAAACTTCTTCAATTCACACTCAGAGGTTATTGGTTTTCTCTTGGAGATAGATGGCATTTTTTATCCTGAGTTCTTTGGACTTGTCATAGATAATTGTATTGATCAGAAAAGATGTCTTTCATTGATGATCATCATTCTAATATTGCTGTTATTATTCACAATGTTCTGGTTCTGCTCACTCCACTTTGTAACAATTCATATGTCTTCCCAGGTTTTTCTGAGCCCCACCCATCATTTCCTCTAGCACAATATATTCCACACAGTGATCATTCCTGAAAATATATCTTTCTGAACTTTAAGTCTATCATCTTTCTTTCAGGATTTGGGAGGATTCATTGCTGGTTCTCTGGAAATGTGTTTGGTTATTTCTTTGATCAGAGTTATTAAGTATTTGAAAGTTGCTTTTCTTCACAATGTTTCTTATCGTTACATAAATTATTCTGGTTCTTTTCACTTTATCAATTCATAGAAATCTCAGGCTTTTCTGATGTTATTTCTTTTGTCATTTCTTATGCTATAACACAATTTGTTCAGCCAGTCCCCAATTGATAGGCACCCCCTTAGTTCATTCTTTAGATTTTGATGGCTTAGAATGAATATTAATAGCAATTATTTTCTGTTTTAGCCAGAAATTCTAAGGGTCTTCCCCTCCCAGATTGATAATTTTGTGATGACAAATGGGGCCATCTTTTGTCTCAATTCTTACCTAGCCCTTAGTCGTTGAATGGATGTTGCCTGAAACAAAATGAGACCTAGGAAAAACCTTAATTTAGAAAGGCCAAGGTCACCTACTTAATCATGGGGCAGTCATTTTTACTTTTGTTTTGCTACTGGACTTTGACGACTCTTGAGGAGAAAGTGGGGCTGACAACTTTTCAAACTCCTGCCTCACTTAAATCCAATTCACAAGGAAGTCAACACCTCAACCTCATGATGTCATTGGTTTTCTTCAAGAATGAAGGATTAACAATATCAATCCCCTTAGTTTCCAGTTCTTTTCTTTTCTTTTTTTCCTTTTAGTCCTCCATTCAGTATCCAACCTCTGAAGGTAATGTTGTTGTTGGGTTTTTTTTTTTCATTTTAAATGGTATTTTATTTTTTCCAGTTACATGTAAAGACAAATTTTAACATTCTTTTCTAAGATTTTTAGTTTCAATTTTTTTCTCCTTCCCTCCTTCTCTCCCTTCTCTCCTCCCTAAGAAGTAAGCAATTTGATATAGGTTATATATGTGCAATCATGTAAAACATATTTCCATATTGGTCATGTTGTGAAAGAAGAAACAGAACAAAAGGGGAAAAACTATTAAAAAAAATAAAATGGGGGCAGCTAGATGGTGTAGTAGATAAAGCACTGACCCTGGATTCAGGAGGACGTGAGTTCAAATCTGACCTCAACCACTTGACACTTATTAGCTGTGTTACCCTGGGCAAGTCACTTAACCCTCATTGCCCTGCCCCCCCAAAAAATAAAGAATGTGAAAATGGCATGCTTTAAAATGCAGACTCCATATTTCTTTCTCTGGGTGTAGAGATAATTTTCCTTCATGAGTCTTGGAATTGTCTTGGATCACTATATTGCTGAGAAGAGCTAAGTCTATCACAGTTGATCATCATACAATGTTGCCATTACTGTGTACAATGTTCTCCTGGTTCTGCTTACTTCATTCAGCATCATTTCATATGTGTGTGAAGTTTGTTTTACTTATGACTATTCCCTCCCCATGTTATTCTCTCTTAACCTCACTTCTTTTCCTGTTAATCCCTGCCTATTAATTCTTTAGTTTGATATATTTCTATACCAAACTCTGTGTATGCATGCATGTGTGTGTGTGCATATTTGTGTGTCTGTGTGCTTTCAATCTTTTTTTGTTGGGTTCAGGTTAGAGTGAGGTTCATCTGGTGCTTATTCCCCTCACTCCTTTTTCTGTGATTGTATACTCTTCTCATGGACTCCAATTTTGAGACATAATAGGTCTACCTCCTTCTTCCTTTCTACACAAGCATATTCCTTTCACCTTCCCCCTTTCTCTCTTAAATCCTCAGAAGGGAAGCAATCAACCCCTAAATCTTTTGTTTGTCTCAATACCTTCTGAAAACATTAAGATTCTAAAGGAAACTAATTTCTTTTTTCTCTATTAGAATTATTCATCAGTTCATGTCTTTCCAGGTTTTTCTGAAATCATCCTGCTTGTAGTTTCTTATAGCACAATAATATTCCATTAAAATCATAAACCACATCTTGTTTAGCCATTCCCCAATTGATGGGCATTCCTTTAATTTCCAGTTCTTAACCACCACAAAGAGATGCTATAAATGTTTTTTTTTTTTACAAATAGGTCCTTTTCCCTTTTTTGAATGTTTTTGAGATATAGATCTAGCAGTGGTATTGCTGGGCCAAAGGGAATGCACAGTTTTATAGCCCTTTGGGCATAATTCCAAATTGCTGTCCAGAATAGTTGGATCAGTTCACCACTCCACCAACAGAGGATTAGCATCCCAGTTTTCCTATATCCCATCCAACATCCAGCATTTTCTGTTTTTGTTATATTAGCCAATTTGATAGATGTGAGGTGATACCTCAGAGTTGTTTTCATTTACCTTTCTCTGATCAATAGTGATTTTTTTTAGTGAGGCAATTGGGGTTAAGTGACTTGCCCAGGGTCACACAGCTAGTAAGTGTCAAGTGTCTGAGGCCAGATTTGAACTCAGGTACTCCTGACTCCAGGGCCAGCGCTCCATCCACTGTACCACCTAGCTGCCCCAATAGTGATTTTTTCATATGACTCTAGTTTTGTTTTTTTTGTTTGAAAACTGCCTGTTCATATCCTTTGACCATTTATCAAATGGGGAATGACTTATATTTTTGCTAAGAATTACACAGTTTTAAGAGCTTATATACACAATTAGATTGATTGTTGGTATTTTAAATGAGAGTCACTTGTCCAAGAGCAAAGTTCTCAATATTCTACTGAAGAAAATGAACCAAATTCATATTGACATCCTTATTATAAATGATGACTCACAGGTGCTCCTCAGAGAGATAAATACAGTGCTCTTGATGAGCATGAGGGAAAAAAAGGGGCCACCATGAAGATAATTGCAGATTATGCAAAAATATCTGCTGTAAAACATTAAGAGGAGAGGAATTCTCCCAAGATTTGATCATATTCTCCAAACCATGTCAATACTGTCTTTTTTCAAGATTTTTACTCGTTTCTATTTCAGCAACATTTCTCTTTGTTCGTTAGAATGAGGTGAAGATTTTCAGTTTTCTTCATCAATTCCTTTTTCTTTGGAAAAATGAAATTATCAGTATAATACAGCATGAAAGTATTCATTTTTTCTGGTTTGGGGAGAAAGACAAAGAGATAGACAGAGACAGAGCTCTTATAGATGCCAGATGATTTAAATCTTCTCAATCTCAAATATCTAGGTTTATGATCTGTTTCCAGAATTCTTCATCTATTTCCTCCTTCTATTCATGAATTTTATATACTCTACTCTCATGACAACATATTTTTTTCTCCTGTTAATCCTCATCCAATGTTCTCCATCATGTTCCCTTCCTCTGGCACCTGGATTTGTTCACATGAGTACATATTCTTAATATCCAGTGTTCCTCTGAAACTCTTTTCCTGGTCTGTTGTTCTTTTTTTTGTCATAGAGTAGACCTTCCCAGAGTCATATACTAAATATGGTTCCCCTCTCATCAAGATATGCCTAGGAAGTCAAAGTTTCTTTCTAGTGTTAGGGTCTTTATTTCACCTTGCAAGTGAAACAAGGGCAGATGAGAAGATGTTAATGAACCATGGAGACTAATACAGGATAAAAAAATTGTGGATGGGTTATGATCTACATTATTGGATAGAGTATCCATATAAATTGTATTGTGAGTTCTTTGAGGACAAGTTGAGGACAGCTTGGGGAACTTTACTAAGCAACTTTTTTTTGTTTGTTTACTTTTCAATTTTATTTTATTTTTCAATAGAATTTTATTTTCCAAAATATATGTAAAAACAAAATTTTAACAACAATTTTTTAAAAACTTTGTGTTCCAACTTCTCTCCCCCCCCCATTCACACACCCCACCCACAAGAACTCAAGCAATTCAAAATAAGTTATACATGAGTAGTCATGGAAAAATTCCCATATTAGCTAGTTGTGAGAGAAAACAGTCAAGAACCAAAAACTTCAGATTAAGGAATTGTCAAAGAGGAAAAGAAAAAAATTTAAAAATACGTTTCCATCTGTTTTCAGATACTATCAGTTCTTTTTCTGCAGATGGGCTGCAATCTTCCTAAGTCCTTCAGGGTTATATTAGATCATTGCCTTGCTGAAAATAACGACATGCTTCCCAGCAGATCATCCCCCACTATTGCTGTTATTTTGTATATAGTACATTTCACTCTGCTTCAGTTCATGTAGGTCTTTCCAGGTTTTTCTGATAGTATCCTGTTCATCATAACCTGTATATAGTATCTCAAGCTTGACAGAGAATTTTCTTCATAAAAGCCCAGCAAAGTAGGTACCATACGTTTTGCCATTATAATCAATCATCATAACTATTTCCCTCCATCCCACTCCCTTCCCATGACATTTACTCCCTTTTCTTTTTACCTAGTCCTCCTCAGAAATGTTTTACTTCTGACTATCCTCTCCCTCACTCTGCACTCCCTTTTTTCATCCTCCCTTCCTTATCTTCTTTCCCTCCTATTTTCCTGAAGGATTAAATAGATTGCTCCTCCCAATTGGGTATGAAAGCTATTCCCTCCATGAGCCCGCTCCAATGAGATCAGGGTCCCTGAGCTAATTCTTTGTTCTAAATTGCTCTTCCTCCCTCCCTCCTCAACCCTCCCTATGAGATCAAGCAATTCAATATGTCATACTGGTGCAGTAATGCAGAACATCTTCAGCTTCCTTGCAAGTGTTTTGCTTTTTACTGCTCTCTCTCCCAATCTGCCCTTTCCTCCTTCCCCTCTTTCCCCGTCCCCTTTTCTCCCTCCCCCCTCCCCTCAGGGCAAAAATATATTACTATATCTATTTGAGTATGTATGTTAGTCCTTCTTTGAGCCAATTCTGATGATATTAAGGTTCACTCACTCCCCAACTCCTTCCTCCTCTTCTACTCTCCTCCATAAGCTTTTTTCTTGTTTCCTTCATGTGAACTACCTCTCCCCAGACCATCTCTCCCCTTCTTCCTCCCCCAGTTTATTCCTCCCACACCTCAACCCTATTTTAATGATATCATCATGGATTAGCTAGGTGGCACAATGGACAAAGCACCAGCCCTGGACCCAGGAGGCCCTGAGCCCAAATCCAGCCCCAGACATAAGATACCCCACCCTATCTGCCCTACAAAGAACAAAACATAAATGCTTTACAGATATAATCCCTTCATATTCAGTTCAGCCCTGTCTTCTGTGAATTGCTTACTGAGATAGTTCTTATGATTTCAAAGTATTATCTTCCCATATAGGAATGTTAACAGTTTGATCTTTTAATATCCCTCATGAAGTCGTCTTCCTGTTTACCTTTTTATGCTTCTCCAGGGTCTTGTATTTGAAAGTCAAATTTTTTATTCAGTTCAGGTCTTTTCATCACAAATGCTTGAAAGACCTCTTTCTCATTGAAGTCTCATTTTTGCCTCTGAAAGATTATACTCAGTTTTGCTGGGTACGTGATTTTTAGCTGTAGTCCCAGTTCCTTTGCCCTCTGAAATATCATATTCCATGCGGTCCTTTAATATAGAGGCTGCTAGATCTTGCTTTATCCTTATTGGAGCTCCACAGTATTTGAATTCCTTTTTTCTAGTTCTTTGCAGTATTTTCTCCTTCACCTGAGAGTTCTGGAATTTGGCTATAATATTCCTGAAGGTTTTCCTTTTGGGATCTCTTTCAGGAGATGATCCGTGGATTCTTTCAATTTCTATTTTAGCTTCTGCTTCTAGAATGTCCGGGCAATTTTCCCTCACAATCTCTTGGAGGATGGTGTCTAAGCTTTTGTTTTGGTCATGGTTTTCAGGTAGTCCAATGATTTTCAAATTATCTCTCCTAGATTTATTTTCTAGGTCAGCTGCTTTTCCAAGGAGATATTTCACATTTTCCTCTATTTTTTCATTCAATTGGATTTGCTTTACCGTGTTTTGGTTTCTCATAAAGTCACTAGCTTCCATTTGTTCAATCCCAATTTTTAGGCAGTTATTTTCATCAGACAGTTTTTTAATCTCCTTTTCCATTTGGCTTTTCAAACTGTTGACTTTTTTCTCATGACTCTCCTGCATCGCTCTCATTTCCCTTTCCATTCTTTCCTCCTTTTCTCTACATCTTCTTTCTATTTCTCCTACTTTCTCTTCAAAGTCCCTTTTGAGAGCTTCCATGGCCTGAGACCAGTTCATATTTTTCTTGGAAGCTTTGGACATTGGAGCTTTGACCCTGTTATTATCTTCTTCTTCTGAGGTTGTATTGTGGTCTACCTTACCCCCAAAGAAGTTTTCAATGGTCTTCTGCTTTCTCTGCCTACTCATCCTGGCTTACTATTTCTTGGCTTTTAACTCCTTCTTAAAGTGTGGCTCTGCTTCCAGGACACACTGTTCAAGCTACGGCATGGCCTGGGCAATGGTTGGACTTCTTCTCAGCCTGCCTGGCCTCACTTTCTTTTGTTTTTAAACTCTCCATTGGGTGAGGCTCCGTTCCTGTTCTCAGCTTCAGAGGGTCACAGGTGTTTGGGGTTGAGGAGGGGCAGGTTTTAATCTCACCTGGCCTGTTCTCAGGTCCGGAGATAACCTCAGGCCTATTTACAAGAAACCAACCAGCAAAGCTTTCTATGGTGTGGTTCTCAGCTTCCGATGAGACTGCTCCCCTGCTCCCCTCCCCCACCTGGGCCTTCAGCTGCTCAGGCTTTCTTCCTGGTTGCCTGCTGGGGTGGGACAGTCGAATCCTTCCCCCCAGTCCACTAGTACCCCTGCACTTACCACCCCCCCAGGCCAGCCGTTCAGCCCGACCACACGCTTGGTTCCAGAAGACTCCTGTGCTGCAGCCAATTCAGAGGCACTGGGGCAAATTCCTTGGGTGGGTGTCTGGTGTGTCGGCCCAACTGTGGGGTTAGGCTTTATTTGTGGTCCAGCGCAGCCCCCTGAAATCTATCTATAGCTGGAGAAAACTCTCAGCCAGTATTTTTGTGTGTTTTCCTGCCCCGAGGGTTATTTTATTGCTATTTTGGGGGCGATTGTATCAGGAGCCCTGTGCATTTAATGTCTTTCCTCCACCATCTTGGCTCCACCCCTCCTAACCAACCTTTTAAAAGCAGCTGTAAATAGCTATGTTTTGGTGATATCATGGATAGTCTTTTATGTCAGTCCATTGTTAGTCTTCATTAAGGAAAAGGACAGAACCACCATATCCATCTGGGTCAACACTCTGCCTCTCAATCAATCAAATACAACCCATATACTGTTGTTTTTTTCTGAATCCCCAAAGGAGAATAAGAGCACACTATAAATTACCCAACATTGAGGATGATCTTTCTTTTTTCCTCTTATTTTATTTTTTCTCAATTACATGAAAAAATTAACATTTTTTAAAATTTTGAGTTCCAAATTCTCTTCCTCTACCTTTCCCTCCCCTCCTTGAGAAAGCAAATAATTTGATATATATTACACATGTGAAGCCATGAAAAACATGTTTCCATATTTCTCGTGTTACAAGAGAAAACACTGACCAAAAAACCCCCAAGAAAAATAAAGTAAAAAAGGCATAATTTGATTTTGCATTCAGATTCTATCAGTTCTTTCTCTGGAAATGGATAATATTTTTCATCATAAGTCCCTTGGAATTATCTTGGATCATTGCATTGTTCAGAATAGCTAAGTCATTCACAGTTGGTCATTGTACAATATGACTGTTACTTTGTACAATATTCTCCTGGTTCTGCTCACTTCACTTCACATCAGTTAATATATCTTCACAGGTTTTTCTGAAACCATCAAGCTCATCATTTTTATAGCACAATAGTATTCCATCATAATCATATACCACAATTTGTTCAACCATTCCTCAACTGAAGAGTATACACTCAATTTCCAAATCTTTGCCATCACAAAAGAGCTGCTATCAATATTTTTGTACATAGAAATCCTATTCCTTTTCCTTTGATATCTTTATTTAGAATTTTCCCCACCTTGCACGTAAAAACAAATTGTAACATCAATTTTTAAAACTTTGTGTTCCAAATTCTCTTCCTTCCTTCCTATCCTCCTTTTAAGAATTCAAGCAATTTAATATGTTATACATGTGCAGTCATGCAAAATATAACAGACAAAAAACTTTAGAAAAAGGAACTAACAACAACAAAATATACTTCATATACC
Organism: Dromiciops gliroides; assembly: GCF_019393635.1. Taxonomy (NCBI): domain Eukaryota; kingdom Metazoa; phylum Chordata; class Mammalia; order Microbiotheria; family Microbiotheriidae; genus Dromiciops; species Dromiciops gliroides. Next base: position 122,478,657 of record NC_057862.1, read on the forward strand.
ATCAGTTCTTTCTCTGTATATGGATTGCATTTTTTCATGTTCTTCAAAGTTGTCTTAGATCATTGCATTGCTGAAAATAACCAAGTCATTCACAGTAGATCATCTTACAATATTGCTGTTATTTTGTATACAGTACATTTCACATTTCATTTAAGTCTTTCCAGGTTTTTCTGATAGCATCCAGATCATCTTTTTTAAATAGTAAACTATATTTATATATACATTAAAGGGAGATTTCCTTACAAAACACCCATGAGGTTGATTATTGAAACAACAATAATAGCTAACATTTATATAGTACCTTATACCTGACAAAGAATTTTCTTCACAATAGTCCAGCAAAGTAAGTACCATCATTATCACCTCTGATATCTTTGGGATACAGACCTAGAGGTGGTATTGCTGGCCCAAAGGGTATGTACAGTTTTATAGCCCTTTGGGCATAGTTCCAAACTGTTCCCCAAAATAGTTAGATGAGTTCACAGCTCCACCAACAGTGCATTACTGTCCCAATTTTTCCTCATCCCCTCCAACAGTTGTCATTTTCTTTTTCTGTCATATTAGCCAGTCTGATGGGTGTGAGATGGTTCCTCAGAGTTGTTTTAATTTTAATTTCTCTAGTAAATAGTGATTTAGAGCATTTTTTTCATATGACTATATATAGCTTTGATTTCTTCATAAAAAACTGCCTATTCATATCCTTCGGCCATTTACCAATTGTGTAATGACTTATATTCTTACAAATTTGACTCTGTTCTTTATATATTTGAGAAGAGGCCTTTATAAAAAACACTTGATATATTAATTTTTCCCTTAGTTTTCTACTTTCCCTCTAATCTTGGATATATTGGTTTTGTTTGTACAAAACTTTTTAAATTTAATGTAATCACAATTACCAATTTCATATCCCATAATACTCCATCTCTCGTATGGTCGTAAATTCTTCCATTTTCCATAGATCTGATAGGTAAAAATTTCCATAATCTCCTAATTTGCTTATAAGGATGATATCTTAATTAATTACCATGTTGTGATAGGAGCAATATCTACCATGTAGGCTAGGCTAGTTTTTCCTTTAAAAGTTTCAAGACATGGGGCAGCTAGGTAGCACAGTGGATAAAGCCCCGGCCCTGGATTCAGGAGACCTGGGTTCAAATCCAACCTCAGACACTTGACACTAGCTGTGTGACTCCGAGCAAGTCACTTAACTCTCTTTACCACCACCCCGCCCCACACACACACACACAAAAGTTTCAAAACAATTTTTAATTGACTTGGGCAATTACGACTCAGGTCATTGACATGGTTTCTTGGTGGCCTAAGTACAAAAGCCAGCCCATAAGAAGGCAGAAGTTGCTCCTTTCCCTCACATTTCTGACCAGTGGACCATATTGCCAATCCAAAGGCAAAGAAGTTGAACTCAGCTGAATGGATACTGTAATCTTTGCTTAATATGCTTTTCTTGCTATGGCTAAGTAAAACCCCTTTTGTTAATCATTAGATAGCTTATGAGTGTCTTTTTTGTGTACCAAGTAGAAAGTTCAAGCACAAGGCCCGCCAATAATACATGGAATTTCCTGTAGTCTATCATAATAACTTATGTATGACAGGTGCTTAATAAAAGAATGAATGAGTTCTAATAATGATCAACCATAATAGCTCAGTTAACCTTACTGGAAGGTGCCTAGTTGGAGTGATCACAAGACATAGTGCCAGTTCAGTAATTAATAAGTCAACACATTTATTAAATATCTACTTCAAGTTTAGGCACTATGAAAAACTCTGGAAGGATACCACAGAGCTAACTGTATTGTATAGAAGAACAAAATCATAGAAGAATTCTAGAACTTAAAGAGACCCTAGATATTATTCATGCTTAACTCCTAAGAATAATTAATGTGGGGGCAGCTAGGTGGCACAGTGGATAAAGCACTGGCCCTGGCTTCAGGAGAACCTGAGCTCAAATTCAGCCTCAGACACTTGACACTTACTAGCTGTGTGACCCTGGGAAAGTCACTTAACCCTCACTGTCCCACAAAAAAAGAATAATTAACATGGCTAAGGTCATAGACAATGCTTATAAAAATTGAGGGAAGGAAAAGATTGCTGTGAGCTGGGAAAGCCAGAGCAGAATTCATGGAGGAAATTGGTTTTGAACTATACCTTGAAGCAAGAGTAAAGCTTGCTTTGGTGGAGAGGAGCAGGTCAGTTTTTATTTATGGGAGAATGCATTTAGCATGATGTGTGGGAGAGGGCAGTGAGGAGGTTAGCTTAACTTGAAAGGGTTGGATTTCAGGGAGGGAAACACTAGGGTACAGTGGAATATTAATGGATTAATTCCTTCCAAAAATAGTTATTGAGTGCTGCTTATGCCTCAGGTTAAGATAGAATAAAATAGTAGAAGTAAATACTAGGGGAACAAAAAACAAAAAATGAAGTAAATACTAGAAGTAAAGTAGTCCAGTTGTTAGAGTATTGAACCCTAGGAAGTTTCTAGGGGTTTGCAGAATGCCATCCCATATGCCATATAGGATACTCTCACTACACTAAGGATCAAAAGTCTAGGCTGTTCACTAGATAGAATCATAGAACTTTAGTGTTGGAAGGGACCTTTGATACCACTTATCAACTAGGCAAGTATATGATTGGTACTGTTTAGCCATGGAAACTAGACTCCTCCTCATCTCCAAACTCCCAAGATATCATCCTTCTTTTCCCCTTCCATAACTATACTCAATACTCTTCCCTTTACCTGGAAGAACTGTGTTCAGAAAATGGTCCGATGAATTTATTTACTTTTTGTGTGTCTATAATAATAGATGACATTTATATGCCACTTTGTTTAATAAACTTTACTTGCATTATTTCATTTGATCTTCACTCTACTCTCCAGCCCTTTAAGATTTACAAGATGCAAACATTATTATCTCCATTTTACAGATGGGGAAACTGAGGCACAGCCATATTAAATTATATAAATCAATCAATAAAGAATTGTTTTCTTACCTGACTGCTCTCCTAGACTTCATGATCTCCAGAAACTCTTTTTTCTGCAACATAAAATCAACTCTGGGGGGGCAGCTAGGTGGTGCAATGGATAAAGCACCAGCCCTGGATTCAGGAAGACCTGAGTTCAAATCTGGCCTCAGACACTTGACACTTACTAGCTGTGTGACCCTGGGCAAGTAACTTAACCCCCATTGCCCTGTAAAACAAACAAACAAAAAAATAAACTCTGGAACTCATACCTTCTTAGTACCCCATGCTCTTGGGGCCCCTTTCTCCTTGGGGAGCAGGGGAGAGTGGACATTAGAGAGCTCCTCTCAGGTACTCTGCTATTTAAATAGGGCTTCCAGGGGGCAGCTAGGTGGCGTAGTGGATAAAGCACCAGCCCTGGATTCAGGAGGACCTGAGTTCAAATCAGACTTCAGACACTTGACACTAGCTGTGTGACCCTGGGAAAGTCCTTTAACCCTCACTGCCCCGCAAAAAAATAGAAATAAATAAGATTTTAAAATTTTAAAATAGGGCTTCCAGGGAATTCAGCTCATCTTTTCCCACTAGGCTACTCTCTTGGACTTCATGATATACAGATATTCATCATTCTGCAAGATGAATTTAACTCTGTAACTTGTCCCTCCTTTGATCATTTCCCACCCTGTTTACAGGTCTTCATCTTGCCCTTCTCCACATACCCCTTCTCCACATTTGTCAGGTTCTTTTTATGTATTGTCTTTCTCCATTACATTGTGAGCTCCATGAAGCAGACTATCTTAAGTTTTTCTTTGATTCTCTGGTATTTAGTACAGTACCTTTGATTCTGACATTTATTAAGCACCTATTATATGACAGGCACCACATTAAAGAATGACAAATGATAAATGTATCAGAGAGGTGTAAGTGAAGTGCTCTGTGAGGTTAGAGGCCATTGATGACTAGGGTATCTAGGATGGAAGGCTTCCTGAGATAGCATTTGAGTAGGACTTTAAACGATGGGTAGGATAAAAAATACTCATTGAATTAATAAATAAAAGTAGGAGTTGGTTTTATAAAAATGACAATAAAATAGACAAACCATTGGTTAATATGATTTTAAAAAGATAAAAGAAAACCAAATCACTAGTATTAAAAATGAAAAGGGTGAATACACCATTAATGAAGATGAAATAAAAACAATTATAAGGAATTATGTTGCCCAATTATATGCCAATAAATTTAACAATTTAAATGAAGTGGAAGAATACTTACAAAGATATAAACTGCTTAGATTAACAGAAGAAGAAATAGAATATCTAAATAAACAAATAGACAAAGAAATCAAAAAGGCCATAAATGTGCTTCCTAAGAAAAAAAGCATCAAGCCCACATGGATTTAGGAGTGAATTCCACCAGATAGTTAAAGATTAACTAATTCCAATATTAAATAAATTCTTTGGAATAAAAGACAAAGGAGGAGTCCTGTCAATTTTTTAAATGAAACAAATATGACACTGATACCTAAACCAGGAAGAGCAAAAACAGAGAAAGAAACTTATAGACCAATTTCACTAATGGGTTTGTATGCAAAAGTCCTAAATAAAATACTAGCTAGTAAAACTACATCAATAAACCACAGATTATACATTGTGACCAAGTGGGATTTATACCAGGAATGCAGAGATAATTTAACATAAGGAAAACCATTGCCAAAATTGATGATACCAACAAAAAAGGAATAAAATCATATGACTATATCACTAGATGGAAAAAAAAAGCTTTTGACAAAATACAACACTCATTCCTATTAAAAACACATGAAAGCATTGATACAAATGGATTTTTCCTTAAAATGATAAGAAGCATCTACCTAAACTATCAGCAAGAATTATCTGTAAGGGTGATAAGCTAGAAGCCTTCCCAATAAGATCAGGGGTGAAATAAGAAAGCCTATTATAACTTATACTAGCAATACCAATAAGAGAAAAAAAGAAATTGAAGGAATCAGAATAGGTAATGAGGTAACAAACAGACTCTTTTTGCAGATGATATGGAAAAATCATAGAGATTGAACTAAAAAGCTATTTGAAACGATGAACAATTTTAACAAAGTAGCAGGATGTAAAATAAACCCATCACCATTTCTATATATCATTAATAAAACCCTGCAAGAAGAGATAGTAAGAGATACCTCATTTAAAATAACCATAGACAGCATAAAATACCTGGAAATACATCTGCCAAGAAAAACCCAGGAACTAAGTGAACATAATCACAAAACTTTTTTTACATAAATAAAGTAAGATTTAAATAATTGGAGAAACACTGATTGTTCATGAGTAGGCAGAGCCAATCTAATAAAAATGACAATTCTACCTAAACTAATCTATGTATTCAATGCCATCCCAATTAAATTAACAAAAATTATTTTATTGAGCTAGAAAACATAATAAGAAAATTAATTTGGAATTACAAAGTCAAAAATATCAAAGCAATTAATGAAAAAATGTAAAGGAAGAAGGTTTAGCAGTACCAGATCTTAAACTGTATTATAAGACAGTAATGACCAAAACTATCTGGTACTGGCTAGGAAATAGAAAGGTAGAACTGGACCACTGCCAGTTGTCCTGGCCTGTAACTTGCCATTGGACTCCAATGACTCTGGAGAAGAGAATGGTTGGTGTTGATGACTTTGTACAACTCTGCCTCACTTAAATCTATTACATTTGCAAGTCAAGACATCACTCTCCTGATGTCATTGGTGCTCTTTGAGAAAGAGAGATGAAGGCTAAGGACAAGAGAAAAGTGGATCAGTGGAACAGAATAGACATATAATACACAGTAGTAAATGACTATAGTAATCTCATGTTTGACAAATGTGAAGATTTAAGCTTTTGGGTTAAGAATTTGCTACTGGGGCAGCTAGATGGCGCAGTGGTTAAAGCGCTGGCCCTGGATTCAGGAGGACCTGAGTTCAAATCCAGCCTCAGACACTTGACACTTACTAGCTGTGTGACCCTGGGCAAGTCACTTAACCCCCATTGCCCCGCAAAAAGAGAGAATTTGCTATTTAGTAAAAAAAAAAAAAAAAAAAAAAAAAAAAAAAAAAGATTGTTGGAAAAACTGGAAGAAATTGGGTATAGACCAATATCTTATACCATGTACCAAGATTAGGCCAAAATGGATACATGACCTAGATATAAAGAGAGATATAAGTAAATTAGAAGAACATGGAACATATTGCCTAAGTGAGATGTAAAATGGATAATCTTGATTACATTACATTAAAAAGGGTCTGTACAAATAAAATCAATGTATCCAAGGTTAGAGGGAAAGCAGCAAAATGGGGGAAAATTTTTATAGACAATTTCTTGGATAAAGATCTTATATCTCAAATAGAGAATTTTGCCTATATGAATAGGCAGGGTTTTTTTGTTGTTTTTTTTTTTTTTTTAGTGAGGCAATTGGGGTTAAGTGACTTGCCCAGGATCACACAGCTAGTAAGTGTTAAGGTCTGAGGCCGGATTTGAACTCAGGTACTCCTGACTCCAGGGCCGGTGCTCTATCCACTGCGCCACCTAGCTGCCCCGAATAGGCAGTTTTTTGATGAAGAAATCAAAGCTATATATAGTCATATGAAAAAAATGCTCTAAATCACTATTGATTAGAGAAATTAAAATTAAAACAACTCTGAGGAACCATCTCACACCCATCAGACTGGCTAATATGACAGAGAAGAAAAATAACAACTGTTGGAAGGGATGAGAAAAAAATGGGAAACTAATGCACTGTTGGTGGAGCTGTGACCTGATCTAAATCATTAATGACTAGAGAAATGCAAATCAAAACTTTGAGATATCATCTCACACCTATCAGATTGACTAAAATGATAGAGGAGGAAAATGACAAATGTTAGAGGGGACATAGAAAAATTAGGACACAATACACTGTGGCTTTTCCCTTTTGTTCTGTTTCTTCTTTCACAACATGGCTAATGTGGAAATATGTTAAACATGATTGTACATGTATAATTTATATCCGATTGCTTGCCGTCTTGGGCAGGGAGGAGGCAAAGTAGGGAGGGAGAAAAATTTGGAACACAAAATCTTATAAAAAAATAATGTTGAAAACTATCTTTACATGTAATTGGAAAAAATAAAATAATATTTACTAAAAAAAAGGAAGGTTATTCCACTTGTTTAGGCTAGTGGTCATGAGAGCATGTATGAAAAAGAGTTGAGATTTATATGCCATTTAACATATCTTATTTAATCCTCACAATTCTTTGAAATAGAGACTGAAGTTATTATTAGCCTCATTAAAGAGATGAGAAAACTCAGTCTTAGAGAGGTTAAGTGACTCATTCATGGTCCACAGTCACTAAATAACAGAGACTGTATCCATCCAAGTCTATCTTGATTCCAAGTCCATCCTGCTTTATATGACACCCCACTATCCTACCCCTACTACTCCTAACATGATGATAATAGGAGAGATTAGATACAATGGCTATCATGGACTAAAATTAAGAATTTATAGCCATTTAAATATGAGAAGTAAAGCAGAAGGAAAAGCCAAATAAAAGACCAAGGTTTCATACACTGGAGAGTATATGAATTCAATTTTTTCACTATCAGAACTGGGAGAATCAAAAGAAGATTAAGTGGGAGAGATAATATATATTTACTTTTGGATGAGTTCAATTCAAGGTATTTACTGGTGGAACCTATCATTTGAGAAGTTGAAAATTTAGATTTTGAGTTCTAAGAAGAGATCAAAGCTAGAGACAAAGATATGGAATCATCTGATCTACCTAGAGATAGGAACGGAAAACATGGGAGTGGATAAGATTGTGAAGGGAAAGAGCACAGAGTAAGAAGAAGAGAAGGGCATGACCTGGGGAATACTTATATTAAAGAGTTGGGAAGAACAGCTAACAAAGATGGCAGAGAAGGAGTGTTTTGAGAATGTGGTGTCCCAGAAGACAAAGGAAGAGACTCCTCAAGAAAGTGGAAGTGGGGGGCAGCTAGGTGGCAGAGTGGATAGAGCACTGGCCCTGGAGTCAGGAGTACCTAAGTTCAAATCCGGCCTCAGACACTTAACACTTACTAGCTGTGTGACCCTGGGCAAGTCACTTAACCCCAATTGCCTCACTAAAAACTAAAAATTTTTTTAAAAATTAAATTAAAAAAAAAGAAAAGAAAGTGGAAGTGGTCAAGGGTTGCAATAATGTCAACGGAAATGAGGAACCAGAAGAGGCCATTTGATTGGCATGCCACTGGTGACCTTCTAAACAGTGATCTCCTTAGCATGATGGATGTAGAAGTTGGATTATAAGAAGGGAGAATAGGTTATGAGGAAGCAGATACATGGGATTTGGACTTTTATCAAGGTTTGTCAATGAAAGGGAAGAGAAAGAAAGAGAGATGTTGTTAGCAGTATGGGTCAAGATTTCCCTGATGAAACAGGATACCTCTTAACATTCTTTTTAGGTGGGCATCACTTCCCATTCCAGAAACTCTGTCTACTTGGGGTAGATGGATTTTTCTTGAGGTGAGTCACCATGTAGAGAAGTCAAGAACTACTGACTTCAAGGTGGCAAGTAGGGTTACACTGCCACCTGGTGTCCAGTCACATCAGGCCTCATTAAGTGATGATCTACATAACCAGAGGTGTATAGGAAGCAGCGAGATTTATCTCTGTAAATGGACAAACTCAGGAGGATTCTCATTCACTACACCACCAAGCCATGTAGGTCTCTAGGAAACCAGAAGGGTCTCATAGACATCCATTCCACTCCCTCTAAATCCCCATGAAGCAGCAGGTATGGAAGAAAGATGACCTGAGTTCGAGTCCTGACTTTGCCAATAATAACTTACTATGTGATCAGAGCAAGATAATTAACCTCTCTGGGTCTTAGTTTCCTTGTCTCTAAAATCTTGGATCATTAAGTTTTGTGTGACTTAAAATCTGATGATCATTAAAGTCTATGATCTCTAAAGTCCTATCTATCTCTAAAATCCATAATTCTATTGTATAATTTCCCCACCCCACTCCCTTTCCAAGTGGAGAAGCTGAATCACAAAGAGGTGAAGTTAATCGTTCAAATTCTTATAGGGTCCTTTGGTTATGCAGGGACTGCCTCTAATAAAATTATGATTGGCAAATGTTATCATCCTTATTGTCATTTCTTCCCACCTTGTTTCACTTTTGTCATTCTTTCTTCCTCCGCTCCCAGATGCCTAGTGCCGTCATGCTCCTCTTCTTCCCTTCTTAAAATTACTCTTGATCAACCCTTCGTAAGAAATATAACTGGAAGAGACCTCAGAGATCATAGTCCAATACTCTAATTTTACAAATGAGGAAACTGAGGCACGGAGAAATTTGACTTGCCTAGGATCAAAGAAGTAGCAAGATCCAGGTCTTCTAACCCCTATTTAGTGTTATTTAGACTACCTAACCCTGAATTCATATAGAATTTCAGGGACTCCCTATTTCCTACCATCCAAACCTCAGATTGCTAAGCCATGTATTTAGTGACCTATAAGAAATCCAACTTTTCCACCATGTCAAAAATTCAGCCCAAAAGAGCTCCTTGCAAACTCATATGCCTTATAAATGAGATCACATCTCTCTTATTCCCATTAGGATACAAATGACTAATAAGAATCTATGGCACCCTTCCCTGGGGAATTTATATTTAAATTAACTAATTAGGGAATTTTAGGTATAGGCAAGAAAGGGGAAGTATTGTCTTTGGGAAAGTAACCTCACTGTTCTCTGAAATTACTCCCAGGCAGGCCCTGGGATGATATGTAGTTACCCAAAGTCCTACTTGAGAAGGGAAAGAAAGAATGAAACAATGAAAGAAAGAAGGAAGGAAGGAAGGAAAGAAGGAAGGAAGGAAGGAAGGAAGGAAGGAAGGAAGGAAGGAAGGAAGGAAGGAAGGAAGGAAGGAAGGAAGGAAGGAAGGAAGGAAGGAAGGAAGGAAGGAAGGAAGGAAGGAAGGAAGGAAGGAAAACCCCTCAACATTTCCTTTCTTTCCAAAGGCAGTTGCTATGGAAATACTCTGATGCTCTGACTTTCCCCCTATCATTCTCCCTAAGGCAATACTTCCCCTCTGTTGGGCTAGAGAATCTCAATATGTATGATTAAGATTTCCTCCCATTTCTGCCCCAAGTACCAACCATTCCAACCTTGTGCCGCTTTTATTATGCGCCCTCAGAGAAAGAGGAGTCATGTTTTCAGCACAGGGAAAAGATATTTGTGTATTCCCCACCAATATTTGAAAGCTGTCCCCTTTTTCAATTTTCCTGACACCATTCCCCCTATACCTGTTATAGTCCACTAGAGAATTTGAATTTTGAGTTTTTACTCAAAAATAATTTAGCAAAATAATAATAGTATCTTTGTGCTCTCGAGAATGAAATGTGTGCAATTGTTGTTTTGTAACATGGCTAATATGGAAATGTGTTTTGCATGACTTCACATGTATAATTGATATATTGCTTTCATTCTCAATGAGCAGGGGAGGGGCTGCAGGGAGGGAGAAAATTGTAACTAAAATTTTTTTAAGATGAATGGGGGGGGCAGCTAGGTGGCGCAGAGGATAGAGCACTGGCCCTGAATTCAGGAGGACCTGAGTTCAAATCCAGCCTCAGACACTTAAGACTTACTAGCTGTGGGACCCTGGGCAAGTCACTTAACCCCACTTGCCCCGCAAAAAAAAAAAAAAGATGAATGCTGGGGCAGCTAGGTGTCGCAGTGCATAGGGCACCGGCCCTGGAGTCAGGAGTACCTGAGTTCAAATCCAGCCTCAGACAGTTAACATTAGCTGTGTGACCCTGGGCAAGTCACTTAACCCCCATTGCCCTGCCAAAAAAAAACAAAAACCCAAAACCAAGAGTGACTTGGAATTAAAAGACCTAGATTCAAATCTTGGATCTGATGATAGCTGTATTATCATGGTTATGTATGTAGCATCTTTGAATCTCTGTTTCCTGATCTTCAAACCCAGGATGATGATACTGAAACTGTTTTGGGAGAAATGATATACAAAAGTGAGTTATCATTATCATGCCTGAAATTCCATTATTAGAAATTCATTCCTTTGGGTCATTTGTCTTTAAAAGTTCCCTATCAGTAATTTATTCATTCAACAAACATTTTTTTTTAATACCTGCAAACAGAGGTGTGATGGATCTAGCTCAAAAAGGCTCTCAAGAGCTGATTGTTAAATTTTCAATGTGGGTATTTACACCTAGAAAATTGTCAAATGCTACAAATTAGGGCTTGATATATAGTTTTGTTGACTGATTGTCATGCTATAAAGAAAAAGTTAATAATGCAAATTAAACTTAACAATGTGTTGTGAATACACCCCCCCCCCCCAGCTGGTGTTAAATATTTACCAACATACCCCTGCCTACAAATGTGCAAGGGACTATGCTATGGGATAAGAATAGAAAAATAAATAAGTGTGGGTTCCATCCTTAATTAGCTTATAATCTAGTAGGACAAATGAGACATTTTAACCTAATCCTATGAAGACTTAGAACCTGTATCATAACTCTGGCATTAACCCGCTATGTGACAATCCCTTTATGTCTCTATACCGCACTTTGCTCATTTGTGAAATGGTCATGTAAGACTAGATGATTTCTAGGGTCCCTTGCAGTGACAGACTGGAGCCAGCTCATACAGACTCATAATAGCTGATGGTTAAATTTTCAGTGTGAGCATTTAAATCTTGGAAATGACAAAATGCTATAAATTAGAGCCTGATTTATTTTTCTGTTGATTATCTAAGACTTAAGAAAGAGGCAGAGACAGTGTTAATGATGTAAATTAAACTTAGAAGTGTGTTGAACGTACTTTTTTTTTTCTTTTGGCAGGGCAATGGGGGTTAAGTGACTTGCCCAGGGTCACATAGCTAGTAAGTGTCAAGTGTCTGAGGCCGGATTTGAACTCAGGTCCTCTTGAATCCAGGGCTGGTGTTTTATCCACTGCACCACCTAGCCACCCCTGAATGTACGTTTTTTAAGAGAGTCACTGATGGGGGCAGCTAGGTGGCGCAGTGGATAGAGCATTGGCCCTGGATTCAGGAGGACCTGAGTTCAAATCCAGCCTCAGACACTTGACACTAGCTGTGTGACCCTGGGCAAGTCACTTAAAAAAAGAGAGCCATTTAAAAATATTTATCAGGACACACCTATCTCCAGCCATATGATTCTAACATGGATATATGTAATATACACATATGTATGGGTAAACAGATGTTTGTCTATGTGTACACTTGCATGTGTGTGACACATGAGTGTGTACCTACAGTGAACATATACATGTATGTACACATGCATGTAGGCATACTAGTATATATACATATATTTGCCTACATGTATACTCAGGTAAGTGTTTAAGGAATAAATTATAGGTATGCTGAGGAGAAAGAGATTATTTCCTGTTGCTACTGTCTTATCAATAAACTCCAATGTCTCCCTATTACCTCTGGGATCAAATATAAACTCCTCTGTTTGGCATTTGATATCCTTCACAACCTGGCTGCAATCTACCCTTCCAGCCTGATTTTACATTTTTAGCCCTTTATTTACCCTCTGGTCCAATCAAACCAGCCTTCTTGCTAATATTTACACTTGACATTACACTTCCTGCAAAAGCTGTTCCCCATGTCTGCAATGCATTCCCCCACTCCCTCTCTCTTCCTCTCAGAGTCCCTAGTTTCCTTCAAATTTCAGCTCCTTCTACATGAAGTAGAAGGTAGTAGTCGTAAGTACATGAAGATGTTACCGATCTCCCCAGCTTCCAGCGCTTTCCCAGTGCTGAAATCACCTTGTATCTAGTATGTATACGGCATTGCATATGTAATAAGATATACATGCATGTATATACATAGATACACACATATACATACATGTTACCTTCCCCAAGAAAACGTAAGCTCCTTGAGGGCAGGGACTGTTTAATTTTTGCCTTTGTACCCCTAGAACTTAGCAAAGTGCCTAGAACAGAGAAGAAGCTTAGTAACTCCTTTGTTGAATGATTGATTGATCTCATAACAACCCTGTGAGGTAGGCACTATTGTTATCCTTGTTTTACAAATAAGTAAACTGAGGCAAACAGGTTAAGTGACTTGCCCAAGCTCACACAGCTAGTGGGTACCAAACCAGATACCATTGAGAAAAGAAGGTACAACATGTGGAGAATATTAGTAAGGGAGGGCCAGTAATTCACAAGAGATAATATTCAAGAAGAGAGCCAGGAGTAAAATTAATGGCCTTTGATGTTTGTATATAAATGCACAAACTATAGGTAACAAGCAAAGTGCATTTAGAATTCTAAATGCATGTGGGCAAATTCGGTCTCATCAGAAGCACAGAGACTTGGTGGGATGGAACTCGTGTGGAATACAGCTCCTATGGAAGGTGATTCAGAATGAATAGCATTTTTAAAAAAGGAATAGCAGTGCTGCATACATAGCATTTTAATAAGATGTACTCATGAAAGGAAATCAAGGAAACAGAATGCGGAATAGCTTTACATCTTTATTTACGGTGTTAAGTAGGCTCTGAGAGGCAGCCTGGCCTAGTGGATAGAGAGCTGTGCTCAAAGCCAGGAAGACCTGGATTCAACTAGAATCTACTGACTGTATGACCCTGGGCAAGTCTCTTAACCTCTCAGTTCTCTAGGCAACTCTATAAGACTACAAATTGCAAAGAGGGGCGAGTCTGCATGGGTAAAAGGTGTTTCCTCACCTGAGGAGGATCTACAGAGAAGCCAGCCCAGAAAGGATTAGAAGTTCTCAAAAAATGAAACTGAGGAGGAAAAAAGAGGGTGCTGTTTAAAGAGTCCAGTGTGGACCAACCCAGTGAAAGTTTTTAACAACCTGCAAAAGAAGGAAACATGGGCAAGCTGATAGATGAATACAGAAGAATGGCATGGGTCTGTAATTTCAGGAATACTAATGCAAAGAATGAACTGAAGCTGATGAGGAAAGTTAAGAATAACAAAAAAAGTTTAAAAAAAAGTTATTTCAGGGGGAAGGAATGAACATTTATTAAGCACCCATGGCGTGTCAAGCATTGTGCAACAAACTTTACAAATATTGTCTCATTTTATCTTCATAACTACCCTGTAGGTGCTACAGTTCTCATTTTATAGTTGAGGAAATGGAGGCAGACAGCTTAAAGTGACTTGTCCAGGGTCACACAAGCAAGGGAACATTTCAACTCAGGTCTTCCCAATTCCAGCTGCCTCAAAGAAAGAGAAGACAAAGAAAGGATAGAACCAAAAAGAAAGAAAGAAAAAGGGGGAAAAATGAGCTAGGACCACTCCTTGGGGCAGATGAGATGATAACTGATGCCAAAGAGAAGCCATAACTGTCCAATTTTTACTCTGCTTCTGTTTCTTTTGCTAAAAAATCATGTTCTTAGGACTGGAAAAGGATAGAATTAAAATGGCTAATAAATAGGGAGTTGACCCTGATGATAAGTAAGGAGAGAGTAAGGGAGTACCTGACTGGCTTTGATCATTTCAAGTTATCTGGCCTTGGGTTCTGAAGAAACAGACATTTGTGGTTGCTAAGTCACTAACAGTGATCCTTGAAAGAGAGAAGAAATTGGGACAGCAGGATTGGAAAAGGAAAAGGATTCAGTCTTCCTAAAAGGGAAGAGAATGAAATCTGCCAATTATTAGCCAGTGAACTTGACTTTGATTCTGGGTAAAATTCTAGAATAGATTATTAAAGGGGTGGTTAATAACCATCCAGAAAAGGAGACAATAATAAGCAAGAGCCAGCATGACTTCATCAGAAACAAATCATTCCAGATTAACCTGTTTCCTTCTTTGGCCATATGATTATATATTGCCATATGATTATATATTGCCATATGATTATATATTGATATCTTGCCACTGGACCCAGATGGCTCTGGAGGGTAGAGTGAGGTTGGAGACCTTGAACAGCAGTTCCCTACTTAAATCCAGAACAAAGGACAAAAAACAACATCCTAGTGATGCTGGTAAGGATAAGATGGAAAACCAAAGAGAAGGCATAACTGCCTGTATTTTATTTTGCTTCTGTTTCTTCTCCTAAAGAACATATTCTTTGGATACTGAGGAGCCTGGAGTTCATGCCCCATGAAGATGGTTTGAAGGGATAACTGGTGGTGAAATTTGATCAATCTACGAACACCTACAGGACATAGATGGAATGATGGCTAGGAAAGATAGCTTTCATCTAGCCAGTCACAGTCATTGTGAATGAGTGGAATCAGAGGCAGTAGGAGCTTACATTCTTTTGGAGGGAGAAAACATATACACAGATAAATAAATAGAAGGGAAACTAATAAAAGAAAGAAATCAAAAATACCCAAGAGCATCAGGAAGTCCTTTCAGAAAGGATTTCAGGAGGAAAGGCAGTGAGCTCCCGAACTCATGACACGATCGATCCAAAAAACATCCAAATAAGGTCAAAGGAAAATGCCTGGAGCAGCAAAACTCACAGAAGAATGTGCTGAAATCATCTTCTAACCAAGAACGGCTTGGAAGGTCAGAAGGAGGGAGCTGCTGTGCTGATACAGGAGTCGGGCCCAACCCCACAATCACCCTGACACAGATCCAGGCTCAGGAAGTCCTCACCAGAGAAGGAGACCCCCAGAGCCTCTGAATCAGCTGAAGCACCAGTGTCATCTGGAACTAAGCTCACTGTCTGGTGAGTGGGCTGAGCCCTGGGCAGGGGAGAGACTACAGGGGTCTATGCTGGTGCTAAGGCAGAACTTGGATTTTACACCCCTACTGAGAACCAGGTGGTAGGCTCCAGTAGAAGTGGCCCAGGTGGGGGAGGGGCACAGGCTCGTTGGAGCTAACAACCACAACACACAAAGCTGGTTGATTGGCAAGTTGGTCTGGGGTCATCTAGGACCAGGGAACAGGCCAGGCTAGTGAAGAACCTGATTCTCCTTAAATCATACCACCTGGGACTTCTTAAGCTTGGGATTCTGCAGCCTGGAAACAGTGCCCCACTTTAAGGAGTTAAAAGTCTAGTAAAAGAAAGGCAAGATGAGCCGACAGAGAAAGGTGCGGACCATAGAAAGTTTCTTCAGTAACAAGGAAGACCAAGGGGCACCGTCAGAGGAAGATGTCAACATCAGGGCCCCTATATCTAAAGCTTCCAAGAAAAATACAAATTGGTCTCAGGCCATAGAGGTGCTCAAAAAGGACTTTGTAGATAAAATTAGAAAGGTAGAGGAAAAAATGGAAAGAGAAATGAGGGTGATGCAGGAAAGACATGAGAAAAAAGTCAACAGCTTGAAAAGTCAAATGGAAAAACTCTCTGATGAAAATAATTGCCCAAGAATGAGGATTGAACAAATGGAAGCTAGTGACTTTATGAGAAACCAAGACACAATAAAGCAAATCCAAATGAATCAAAAAATAGAGGGCAATGTGAAATATCTTCTGGGAAAAACTGCTGACCTGAAAAATAGGTCCAGGAGAGATAATTTGAAAATTATTGGTCTACCTGAAAACCATGATCAAGGAAAGAGCTTAGACACCATCTTCCAAGATATTCTCAGGGAAAATTACCCTGAAATTCTAGAAGAAGAAGCTAAAATAGAAATCGAAAGAATACACCAATCACCTCCAGAAAGAGATCCCAAAAAGAAAACTCCTAGGAATATTATAGCCAAATTCCAGAGCTCTCAGGTCAAGGAGAAAACATTGCAAGCTGCCAAAAAGAAAGAATTCAAGTACTGTGGAGCCCCAGTCAGAATAGCAAGATCTAGCAGCTTCTACATTAAAGGACTGGAGGGCATGGAATATGATATTCCAAAGGGCAAAAGAAATGGGATTACAACCAAGAATCACCTACCCAGCAAAACTCAGCATTATCTTTCAGTGGAAAAAATTGGACTTTAATGAAAAAGAAGACTTTCAGATATTTGTGATGAAAATACCTGAACTGAATGGCAAATTTGACTTTCAAATACAAGACCCTAGAGAACCATAAAAAAAAAATTAGAGCTGGGGGACATACCTGGGGTCATACAGTGGGTGACTGTCTTGTGTCTGAGGCCAGGTTTTGGCTGGGATCCCCCTGGGTCCAGGGGGTGATGATTTGTCCACTGTGTCACTTAGCTAGATGATAACATCTTTAGGGTTAAATTGAGGGATGAAGGGAATTCATTGGGGGAGGGGGAAGGGCAGAAGAGAAATCCTACATGAAAGTAACAAGAAAAAGCTTATGGAGTGGGGGAAGAAATGGGAGAGGAGCAGGGCAGTAAATGAATTTTACACTCATCAGAAAAGGCTCAAAGATCTTAAACTCATCAGAGCGGTCTCAAGGAGGGACTAACAGACACAGCCAACTGGGTGGAGTAATCTATTTAATCTGGGCAGTAAATGAGCCTAACACTCATCAAAATTGGCTCAAAGACCTCTCATTAGAATTGGCTCAAGGAGGGAATAATGTACACACTCAATTGAGTGGAGTAATCTCTCTAACCCTGCAGGAAAATAGGAGGGGAAAGGGATAAAGAGAGAGGGGCAAAAGAAGGAAGGGCAGAGTGGGGGAGGGGACAGACAGAAGCAAATCCCTTTTGAAGAATGATAGGATGAAAGAATATGGATAATAGAATAAATATCATGGGGAAGGGAATAGGATGGAAGGGAAACAATTAACAATAATAATCATGAAGAAGAGAAAAGGAGGAAAAATTGTACAAAAAATATTTATAGCAACTCTTGGTGGAGGCTAAGAATTGAGAATCAAGGGAATGTCCATCAATTGAGGAATGATGGAAAAAGCTGTGTTATATGATTGTAGTGGAATGGACTTGTGCTACAGGAAATGGCAAACAGGATGATCCCCAAAAAACCTTGAAAGACTAATGAACATCAATGTATAGTGAAGTGAGCAGAGCTGAGAGGACATTGTGAGTAGTGACAGCAGTATTGTTCAATGAGTGATTGTGAATGATTTAACTACTCTCTGCAGTGCAATGATCCAAGGCAATCCCAAGGAACTAATGAGGAAGCTTACTATGCATCCCTATAGAAAGAAGTGATAAAAAGAACACTTGTGGATTGTACATATATAACCTGATTTCGATCTTGTGGAGGGGGGAGGAAAGGGAGGGAGGGAGAAAAATTTAGAACTCTAAATCTTGTGAAAATGAATGTTGAAAACTACCCTTACACGTAAATGGAAAATAAAATAAATGTTAAACAGAAAGGATTTCAGGTGAACTTCCAGGGAGGCAAGAGTAGACATGCTCTGCTTGGCCCCAGAGGGCAGAACTAGGTAGAAGTTACCAAGCATCAAATTTTATAAATCAATATAAGGAAAAACTTAGCAATCAGACTTGTACAAAAGTTGTATAAGGATCCCCCTCATTAACTTTACCCAGTATTACAGATCTGAAAGGGACTTCAGAAGTCACCTAAATCCTGCTCTCTCATTTGTAACTCAGACCCAAAGATATTAATCAACTTAAGGTTACTCCAGCATCACTGACCAGACACAGAATTTGAACTCATCACAACACAGGATCGTAAAAGCAGTATTTCTCTACTGTACCATATTGCTGTCTCTAAGCAATGATTGAGATCAGGAGGCAGGCATGGATAAATGAAGAGGATCTATTTGGTCGGGTAAAGGTTGTACTAGATAAATGGTTTCTGAAACAATTTCCAAATCAGTCAACAGGCAAGCATTTATTAAGCAATTATTATGTGCCAGTCACTGTGTTAGACACTGGGGATGCCAGAACAAAAGTGAGACAATCTCTTTGCTCAAAGAGCTTCCGTTCTACTGGGAAGGGCATACTACATATTCCTAAATAAGCAGATGCAAGTTACACACAAATAAATCGAAAGTGATTTGGGTGGAACATTAACCACGAAAAGGTCTCTTGAAGGAGGAGGCATCTGGGCTGAGCTTTGAAGGAGGCTGGGGGTTTAAGAGGAGCATGGACTGCAAATAGGCCAATTTGTCTAGAACTTGGAGGCTGTAGGATGGAGGAAAATGGAAGCAGCCTGGAAAGGTAGACTGGAACCAGCTGGTAAGAAGGGCTTTAAAGGCCGAGAGGAGGGGTTGGTATTTTAATGTAGATGCAATAGGGCAGCGCTAGGCGATGGATCCATCCCTGGCTTCTGCAGGGCCCGGTTTGCTGAGAGCATTTTCTGGGGTGGAAGATTGTGATGAGTAAAGGATCCATTTCCCCCCCTGCCTTCCAAAGTCAGTGCTTTCTACCGGTAGGAGAAGTGGTTCCATGAAGTTGAGTGTAGCCTTTAAGATGTTAAAAATGGTCATTAATTTATTTAAGTAAAAGCAATTATTGGGCAGTAAATTGTGTTTTTGCCGTGTTTTATAAAATTGGAAGATGAAGCCGCATGGTTGGATGAGGTCCCTTTGCGAGTATCAAAAATCTCGTTCGTATTATGAATTCTCTCCTTGGAGATGAAAAATTCTCGTCCCAGAGATTTGGACGACCGCGGCAGGACTCGAACCTGCAATCTTCTGATCCGAAGTCAGACGCCTTATCCATTAGGCCACGCGGCCTCACACAAGCAAGCCCTTTCGAGCTCATTTAGAAAGATGCGTCACCGCCTTGCGTCTCGCTCTAGACCAATCTCTGGGTCTTGAGAAGGGAGGGGGCGGGACGTAAACAGGTTCCTGAGGCTGCGCGCTGTGCGAGGAGGGTCCGGGCCGGGCGCGGGTGGGCTTGTCTTCTTTCCTTTCCTTTTCTTCCTTTCCTTTGCTGTCCACACCCCTACGCTCTCGCTGCCGACCCAGCCCATAGCGCCCTTCCCCAGCTCCCCGCCTCCGTTGCTTTGGCCTTAGGGGAGCAGCGGGAGCTCGAGCTCTGAAGGGCGCCGGGGCTCGAGGCGGTGGCGGAGGCGGCGTCCGCGGAGGCGGCGCGGGCGGGGCCGGGCGGGGCCGGGCCGGCAGAAGGTAGAGCACTTTAGTCCGAGGCTGTGCAGGCCGCTAGGCGAGCGAGTCGGACCCGGGGCTCCGGAGGTAGACGGAGAGGAGGAGGAGGAGGAACAGCAACAGCTGCAGCAGCAGCAGCAGCAGCAGCAGCAGCAGCAGCAGCAGCAGCAGCGGAAGAGGTGAGAATCCGGCATTCCTGTCATTCTCCTGAGGGGAGGGGAGGTGGGGTGGGGTCCGGGAACTGGGGTGGGGTCCGGGAGCTGCCTGGGGGATGGGTGGGGCTGCAGCCGGGGCAGGTGGTGGTGATGACAAACCTGAGAGGCTTGCCCTTTGCCCACCGGCTGTGTACCCCTTACCTGGGGATGCCAGGGCGGGCGGGGAGCACCTAGGAAGAAAGGCTCTGCGGATGGCTGGCTGGCTGGCTGGTAGGTAGGTAGGTAGGTACCCCTGAGAGACTGGTGCGAGGCTTCTTCATCGCCCTTCTCTGCTCCTGCAGCCAAGTCCAGAGCCATTTATTAACGTGCTAGGCCAAAAAACAAAAACAAAAACAAAAAAACCCAAAACACCAAACCAACCCAAACAGTCCCTTCTCTCAAGGAACTCCCAGTCTAATGAGAGAGATGGAGCCCAAACAGCCGTGTAAAAACGAGATGTAGACAGGTTACAGTAAAGACCATAACAAGGAAGGACTGAGATTAAGGGGAATCGGGAAAGGCTGCCTAGAGAAGGTGGGATTTTAATTGCGATGTGAAGGAAGGAAGCAAGCCAGAAGGCAAAGAGAGAAAGGAGAGTGTTCTCAGTGTAAGGGACAGCCTGTAAAACAGGCCTGGAATCAGGTGATGGCTCGTGGAAGGCCCGGCAAGGAGTCCTGTGTCGCTGGATGTAGAATAAATGGAGGAGAGTGAGGTGCAAGAAGACTAGAAAGGTAGGAAGGGACTAAGTTATGCAATAATCAATTACACTTTTACATCACCCTGGAAGAAGTAGCCAAGGTGAGGGATGGGGGATGAATAGATTCCTTTAAGGGTCTTTACAGTTATCACATTCTACAATTCTTCCATCTCTGTTTTACAGATGAAGAAAAAGAATCAGAGAGGTTGAAAGATTGACTCAGGGACACATAGCTGGTAAGTGGGGGGAGCTGGGACTTGACCCCAGGGCTCTATAGACTCCTAGTCCAGAGTTCTTTTCCACTGGAAATGGAAAGAAATAGTTTTCAGATTGTAGGAAGTGGGAGAGGGGCAACAGATAAATTTGCTTCTTTAAGGTTCTCTACGGTTATCACTTTCTATGATTCTGTCTCCACTTTACAGATAAGGAAACAGGCTCAGAGAGGTTAAAAGAGTAACCCAAAGACACATAGCTGGTAAGTGGGGGAGCTGGGACTTGAACCCAGGGCTTTAGACTCCTAGTCCAGAGCTCTTTTCCACTACAGATGAGTCGCCTGGTATGGAGAACGGTGGCAGCCCATGGGGTCCGGCCTTGGTGTTTTCGATGTTGGGCTTCTGGTTCCTCTGTTAGCCAACAGTCCTGTGAAGAGGTGGCATCTTCCGTGGGAGTTGGAGAGAAGTGCCAAAGGAGAGAGAATGCGTTGCATATTCAGATGCTGTCTAGAGGGCTTCATGAGCAGATCTTTAGGCAGCCAGAGGTGCAGCCTTCTGAAGAAGCCATACAGCAGAGTGTAGAACATCTGCAGAAGCACGGGCTGTGGGGCCAGGAGACTTCTGTTCTTCCTGATGTAGAACTGCAGTTGCCTCATCTTTATGGGGAAGACTTGGACCAGCACTTCCGCATCCTAGCCCAGAAGCAAAGCCTGCCCTACCTGGAGGCTGCTCATGAGCTGCTCCAGGCCAGATTGCCTCCCCTACCCAACGAGTGGGCCTGGAAGGAAGGCTGGACCAGATATGAGCCTGATGGGAAGGCACAACACGTGGAATTCCCCGAGGATCGTGCCCTGGTATTTGATGTGGAGGTTTGCGTGTCAGAGGGCAATTGCCCCACCTTGGCAGTGGCTGTATCATCAACTTCTTGGTAAGCTAAAACCATGCTACCATAGCATTCACATGAGCACCTACTCTGTGGTACAGTTGGGTCACCAGGGACAAATGAGACAATTGTTAATGGCTTTTTAAAAAAACAACTCATTACTTTCTCACATTTTCCTTTCCTTTTCTTCTAGTCTCTTTCTCCTTGCCCAGTTCTTTACTCCTTTTTTTCATTTTCAACTTGTTCGGTTTAGTTTGACTGAGTACCCAGAACATAGGCTACTGTTGAGTCCTGACCCTAGTTCAAACCCCTGACTTGTGTATTCAGTGCACTGTGTGTAGGGGGATATGTGTGTATATGTATGTGTGTGTATGCATGTATGTATACATGTGTGTATGCGTGTATATGCATATATGCATGTATATATACGTGTGTGTATGTGTGTGTATATAACCTTGTGCTAAGTACCAAGACTTAGCTTCTGCTGTCATGGGTTAGAGTCTTTCTTGTGATCTGCAGGTTATTCCAGGAAACTTATCATGACTATGGATACTGATATATCAAGGATATTTCAGCTTACCTTGTCATTTCCTTGCCCTTTGGCTTGTATCTGACTTCTGTAAAATAGTCCTTCTATATCTTTTTCTCAGCCTCTCTGATCTTTTCTCTGTGGTATTTTTTAATCTGTCCATACTCAAGCGCACCAATTTCCACCTTATATTCAGTCATTATTGGTAGCAATTATATTGGTAGAAAATTGGATCTTGGCTTCCAACAACAAGGAACTTAGCTTCCCCACCTATCTAGTCTCAGTGTCAGGAGTTGTATGCACAGCTGTCTGTGGTTTTGTATTCCTCTTTGTGATACCAGCCCCATTTTTGCACTGCCTCTAGGTATTCGTGGTGTAGCCGAAGGCTTTTAGAGGAACGCTACTCCTGGGCCAGACAGCTGTGTCTGTCTGACCTTATTCCTTTGGAGACGCCTACCAGTGTTAGTGGTCCAGCCAAGCAGGATTGGTTGGAGCGTTTGATTGTAGGGCACAACGTTTGCTTTGATCGGGCCTACATAAAGGAGCAGTACTTGATTCAGGTGGGGACTCTGCATCTATCACTTTCCTTCAGCATGGGGTCTTTGGCTTCCCATTTACTTGCTCTCTGCTTAGGATTCTGAATTGGTGTGTTTTCTAGCCTTATGCGGGTAAAGAAGTTTATTGCTTCTGTTTGCCCAGAGTTCTGGTGCTTGTATAGTCAAGGATACAAGATGTTAAACCATTCTGGAGCTGGGAAAAGTAAAGAATTACATGGGACTTATGTGACATTCTTTGTCCCCACAACTAGGTTCAAGACACACTGCTCCAGGCTAGTTGTGCCAAGGGGTTTTCACTGCTTTCCCCACCCCACTCCCTCGCCCCTTAGTCAAGGAGCTTGTGGTCTGGTTGGAGGGGAGAAGGCATTAAATGTTAAAATAACAGATAATACAGCAAACAAATAACAGGTCAAGGTAACAATAAGAGAGATGTCAGGCTGTTCCCAATTCATTGCCAAATGAGTGGTACAGATAATACTGTGACAGTTCAGAGGAGGTAGAGCTCCCTTCTGGCTGGGGTGATCAGAGAAGACTTTACAAAGGTGAAATTTGAACCGAGCCTAAAATATGAGTAGTATTTGTATAATAAGATAAGGGTAGGTGGGGAATTGTAGGGTTATGCTGCTTGGCGTGGGCAAAAACATGAAAGCAGGTATGTACTAAGTATTCAGGTGACAGTGAGTAGACCAGTTGGACTTAAGTTAGGTGTTTGAAATGGAGTATTTTTGTCACCTCAGCAGTCATGTGTGTGTGTGTGTGTGTGTGTGTGTGTGTGTGTGTGTGTGTGTGTGTGTGTGTGTGTTTTCCAGGGTTCTCGGATGCGCTTCTTGGACACTTTGAGTATGCACATGGCCATCTCTGGCCTGAGTAGCTTCCAGCGCAGCCTTTGGATGGCAGCCAAGCAGGGGAAGCAGAAAGGCCATCAGCAGGTCCAGAAGCATATTAAGAAAACCCAAAGTCAAGTCAAAGGTCCATTGGTGAGTGAGGAAACTACAGGTGTCCACCTTTTCATTCCTGCTGTCAGTGGCCAGAGACAGTTCTTCTGGTTCTTTGACCAGCTTACTTTGGGTTCCCAGCCTCTTTTGTTTCCTTTAAAGCTGGCTAGGGAAGGGTACAGAGCCAGATAGGTTAGAGGAAAGGAACACAGCTAATCGTGTTTTCTCTCCTCCTCCTAGATCTGTGCCTGGGATTGGCTGGACATCAGTAGCATCAACAACCTAGCAGATGTGCACAGTCTGTATGTTGGGGGACCACCTTTGGAGAAGGAAGCCAGGGAACTCTTTGTCAAGGGGACCATGAAGGACATCAGGAAAAACTTCCAGGTATAGTAGTTGGGCAGTGCATTGGCTAATGCTAGAGAAGACACAAACATTTTTGACCTAGGGAGAAAATGAAGGTATGTCTGGCCTTTGGACTTTTTTGTGAGTGGCTTCCAGGATTCTGTTTTTTCTGTCTCTCTCGTGTGGTGGATTCCTTTGGAATATAAGACTGGCTTATATTGAACTGAAGTTTTTTCTGCAGGTAGCAGAATCTGCTCTTGCCTTGAGCGAGAGAAGAGGAGTTGTAATTCTGCAAGGTACCACTTTGTACCGCTTGTGGTTCTCTCTTATAGGATCTGATGCAGTACTGTGCTTTGGATGTGCGGGCCACCTATGAGGTTTTTCAGGAACAGTTGCCACTCTTCATGGAGAGGTAAGAGGACCCTGAGGGCAGAAGAAGTCCAGAGGTGTGCACACCTCTGCTCTTTTTTCCAGAGACAGTCTATCAAGAGCCTTGGTTATTCCACTAGTGTTTCTAGTTCCTGATTGTTTCTACAAAAGCTCTTTAAGAAAAGCATAGGTTGGGGGCAGCTAGGTGGCGCAGTGGATAGAGCACCGACCCTGGAATCAGGAGTACCTGAGTTCAAATCTTGCCTCAGACACTTAACACTTACTAGCTGTGTGACCCTGGGCAAGTCACTTAACCCCAATCGCCTCACCAAAAAAAAAGAAAAAGAAAAAAGAAAAGCATAGGGAGAGAAGATGAAAGAGGAAACCTTTTTTCAAATCGATCGTTCTTGGGAGGTGGGGGATTGGTTGGGTCTCGATTCTGTTTGTGAAGTGGAGGGTGATAATGTTAGCTCCCGTTTATATAGTGCTAGCCTGTGAGGTGAGTAATGCAAGTATCATTACCCCTATTTAAAGACAAGGAAACAGACCCAGAGATGTTAAGTGACTGGTGCAAGATCATGTGTGTAGTAAGTCTGAGAGCCAACACTTTGATCCAGTTCTTTGATTCCTGGTTTTGTGCTCTTTCTACTACGTGCCCCTTCTTCCCCTCCCTTCTCTGAGGCTTATGTTGGCCTATCTTCATCCCTGAAGGTGCCCTCACCCTGTGACACTGGCTGGAATGCTGGAGATGGGGGTGTCTTATCTTCCTGTCAACCAGAACTGGGATCGCTACCTAGTGGAGGCTCAGACTACTTATGAGGAGTTGCAAAGGGAAATGAAGAAGTCTCTGATGGACCTTGCCAATGATGCCTGTCAATTAGTGTCTGGGGACAGGTAGTCCTGGGAATGAGGGCCTTGGGGTGGCTTCTAGTGGACCCTTGGAGGCCCAAAGTGGGTGAAAGTCATGCATAGGTATTAACATCTGTTAGCTGAGTATGAGTATTAAGTACTTTTATTCCTAAGGTACAAAGATAACCCCTGGCTTTGGGACCTGGAATGGGACCTACAGGAATTTAAGTTGAAGAAGAAGAAGATTCGGAAGAAAGATCAGAATATATCCTGCAGGTCTTCAACTGAGGCTGAAAAATCTTCAGAGACGGAAGAACAAGAAGGTAGGACTGGAATAGGGGAGATTAGGAGGTGTGGGAAGTAGGGTTTAAGGATAGACAGAGCTGAGCTGTTGGGACATAACATGTCATAGGGAAAATTGGGATCAAAATCCAAAACCAAATAGAGGATGTTTTGTTGGGTAGAAATACAGAATAGGTCCCTTTTTGGGGAGTCCATTTGTGTTTTGAGTTGATCATCTTTCTGGGGCAGATCCTGGCCCTCCTAGTGAAGAAGAAGAGCTGCAGAGTGATTCTGCCATCCGAGCTCGAATGGAGGAGTTGAAAGAGACGGTATCATTGTTACCCAAGAGGACTCAACACTTGCCAGGACATCCAGGGTGAGCTTCTGGGCCAAGGAGAGGAGGGACACTTTGGGCACCCGCCACTTCATAGGCTAAACTTTTCTCAGGCCTTCATCTTTCCCTGCCTCACTCCTGTCTCTTTTCAGTTCCCTGGCAGAGGGTAGATTTGGCAGTAGAGATCATGTCTCAGAATTCAGGGCATTAAATCCAGTTGTGCAATTTTTAGATCTCATCTTTGGCATTTCCTCTAAGGAGGAACCCTTCAGTTTCCCAGAGTTGTTCAAAGAAGTTTGGGATTGAAGTAGGAATAACATGAATGAACTCCCAGCCTCAATGTGTATGTAAGCATAGGTGTTTCTTTGCCCTCATTTTGAGCTTATCTGAAGAGGGTGACTGTAAGGTTCTTATTGCTGTTGTCTTTGGGATCCCAGATCATCTTAAAGAATCAACCCACAATTTATTTAGCCACTGATACATTCCCAACACTTCTGAAGATACAAAGATATTTAAAGTTAAGGGTTCCTGTTGTTAAGGAACTTGCATTCTTATTAGGGAGATAATCTTAACAAAATTGAAATAATTTGACAGCAGTTAAGATCTGACTATAAGTTCAGTAGGAATGAAGATAAGTTTGGGCTTAAATAGTTTGGGAAAAGCTTCACAGAGAAGATAGGATTTGAGCTGGAGCTTGAAGGTTATTTAGGATTTGGGTACTTGGGGGCAGGAGGAAGAAAGTACGGTTGTAATTGTTAAACACTGGTCTTCTGTAATCTCTATGTTTGTACCACAGGTGGTATCGGAAGCTCTGCCCTCGGCTGAATGATTCTGCCTGGGTGCCAGGGCCCAGCCTTATTAGCCTACAGATGAGAGTGACTCCAAAGCTCATGATGTTAACATGGGATGGCTTCCCTGTACACTACTCAGAGCAGCACGGCTGGGGTTATTTGGTACCTGGGCGTTGGGATAACCTGTCAGTAGGTTCCTCAGAGACAGATGTTGCTGGCTGTCCCTACAGGTAGGAGCCTAGGCTGGATGCCTTTAAGAGATCTTGTATAATGAGCAAACAACTGGGGGGAGTGAGGCTCCATCCAGTTTCAGTGGGTAGGGAGAAGGGGTCCAGACATCTGTAGGCCATAAGGAAGGTTTTGGTAGGGGTACTCTGCAAAAAGTCATCACTGTTGGCACTATAGCTAAGAGGGCCAAGCCACAGTTAGCAATGCTCCTCTGTGTATCTTCTGATTCTCCTCTCAACCTGGAGCTATAAGGATCAAGTTAAAATTTTCACTCCTTAACTTCTTTTTTTTTTTTTTTTTAATTTTTTTTGTTGTTTGTTTTGCGCGGGGCAATGGGGGTTAAGTGACTTGCCCAGGGTCACACAGCCAGTAAGTGTCAAGTGTCTGAGGCCGGATTTGAACTCGGCCGGTGCTTTTATCCACTGCACCACCTAGCCACCCCCTCCTTAACTGCTTTTTAGAAGAGTCTCTACCCTTTTTTCTTCTTCTTCTTCACCTTGTATACATAGGGCAGGGGTAACTTGGATTATCAGAGGTGCTTGAAGGGGTTTTCAGAGATTACATTTGTAGTTCAGGAAATCAGATTTATATTTTTAGTTCCAGAATCCTTACACCTTCCCAACATTCCACTGAAACATAATGGGCAACTGGTCGAGGTTTGCTTAGAGCGGTGTTCGATTTGGGGCAAGAATAAGGCCTACATCTATCTGAGGGAGCTAGATAGTGAAAAAACCAGAACTCTTGTCAGTTATTTAGCATTTATTAAGAACATAGTATGTATCAGATATTGTACTAGGTGCTAGGACTATAATTACAAAGAATGAGACAATCCCTCCTCTCAAATTCTGTTAGAGGGTGATGGTGAAAATCCAAAGTTTCTGAGGTAGTTGGGTCATGGCTCTAGCATAAGACCCAATATTTCTTAATTTTGCCTCTTCTCTGCCGTTTTGGCCCCAAGAAATAAATTTGAACTATAGCAACAGATAAGTAATATTTTGATCTGATTGCCACATCATTAGCTGCGTTTAAACTTCAGAAGAGCATTCACTACTACCTTAGAGATGGGGATAGGTCAGTATGTTCAAAGGCCTATTATAAAATCAGCACTTCTACTTGGAGAGAGTTTTTAAGGAATTACATGTCAATTGGGCAGAATTTGGGCTAGAAAGAAAATCAAATAACATATAGTCCCATTGACAAGTGAAAAATCCTCTCCCCACTCACCATCCATTTACCATATCCCTGGGGATGTCTTCTCCTTTATGGATATTGCATATGAGCAATGCCATGACCTGAGCTGGGGCTTGCAATACTTAGGAGAAATTTCTCTTCTGCACTTCATTCATTTCCTCTGATGAAACAGTTGTCCATATACTTAAAACAGGGAGAGAGAAAGCAGAAAAAGAGAATGATTGCTCAGTATCACTAATGTATACTTATGTAGCCATATTGAATAAAAGCTTATCAAAGAGGCTGCAGTAATTAAAAGATTGTTCAGCATGACCAGATTGGAATTATAATAGGAATTCAGGAATGTTTAAGCATTAAGAAATTTATACATAGGGGGTGGCTAGGTGGTGCAGTGGATAAAGTACCAGCCCTGGATTCAGGAGTTCCTGAGTTCAAATCTGGCCTCAGACACTTGACACTTACTAGCTGTGTGACCCTGGGCAAGTCACTTAACCTCCATTGCCCCGCAAAAAAAAAAAAAAAGAAATTTATACATGTCATAGATCATATTAATAACAAAAATAATAGATAAAGTTTCTCAGGCTGTGTTGCTGAAGTTAGAAGAATTCAGAATAAGGCAATAGAACTTGGAATTGGGAAACCTTTATTCTATTCCCAGCTCTACTACTTTGTAGCTCTGTGATCTTGACCTTACCTTTTCATGACCATTTTCTTAACTATGGAAGTAGTACCTACCACACTTTTTTACTTTTATTAGCACCTACTTATAAGCAGGATGCTTGGGGTTGTAAGAATGTATAAAACATACATAAATGCCCACTAGGGGCATACATTTTAATAGGGGAGAGAATACATATATACAAATAACCCTAATTCTTAGCCCTATATGTGATAAAGGCCATAAAAAGTGGTACAAAGTGTGAATTCAGAGGAAATCACTTCTGATAGGATTAGTCAAGCAAGATTTTATGATGGTGGCATTTGCTGAGACTTGGACAAGGGAGGGGTAGGATTTTAATAGGTAAAGTTGGAAGATGGGTATTATGGATGGTGGGAATGTCCTAAGTTTTTGGTTGTGAAGAAAATATGAATGAATAGATTGAAAATTGTGTGTCATTGTTAAGTTGCTGTTGATCTCTGTCTCAGAGAGAGCTGCTATATCAGCATTTTTGATGGTTAGCGTGGTGTTGGAGGGAACTGGGAGCCAACAACTGTGGCTTGACCAATTGGTTCTCTTCTCCAGAGGTGTCAGACTTGAACCTCCACTGCAATAATGTGGCTGAACAAGATTAAAATGTAATTGGGAGGGGCAGCTAGGTGGCGCAGTGGATAGAGCACCGGCCCTGGAGTCAGGAGGACCTGAGTTCAAATCCAGCCTCAGACACTTTACACTTACTAGCTGTGTGACCCTGGGCAAGTCACTTAACCCCAATTGCCTCACTAAAAAAAAAAATGTAATTGGGAAATATTTAACAAAGTAAATTGAAATACAGTATAACATAGATAATGTTGATAGGTAGTTTTCTGAGTCAGTGTGTAGCCTTTAGGGATCGTATGTATGGCTTAGTGACCCTCTTTCTATATGGGTTTGATACCATTGCTCTTCTCAACCTGCCTTTACAGAGCTATTGAAGCCCTCTATCAGAAATACTGCAGGGAGACGGGGAAGGAGCAACCTGTGCTGATGGCCCAGCAGTTGCCAGAGGAGTTCATGCTCACTGACAGCACAGTGTGGCAAACGGTAAGGGCAGCTTTAGCCACAGGAAGAGGTGGGGACACCTGAATCTCCCCATTAACAAGGGAGAATTGTTGACTAACTGTGGAGTCTAGTTCTGTTCCTGGCCCTTATCCCTTTGCTTTCCAAAGCAGTTCCCTGGGAAAATAGGAGGAGACATATAGACCTTCCTCTTTTCTTTCTGTCAGAGATGGTGAGAGTGTGGCATCTTCCTGAATATAGGTAAAAAGAGGGGAAGGATAAATATGTAACCTCAGATTGGGACCCCAAGTCCCAGTGGTGGTGGTGGTCTTGCTGTCCTCTTAAGGCTGCTTTTTCAGGTTTTCCTCCCTGACTTCTTAGTAGTTGGATTGAAGTCATTGAGATAGCTGATGAGGACAAAGTATTAAAGAGGCACTTGTAAATGGAAGTATTGTTCTTTGTATTTCCTGTCGACCCCTCTTCTCAGGACACTAATGTGTCCGTGATTCCTTTAGAAGAGAAGAGGCTCTGTGTAAACCTCCAATACATGATTTGGGGGAGAAGGGGTACTCTGGCCAGACAAAGGAGACGAGGAGAGGGCAATTTACTTGTCATCTCTTTATTGGGCTTAGTCTTTTTTCAGAAAAAGGCAGCATGGTAAAGTAAAAAGAGCTTGGGTCTTGGAGTAAAAAAAAAAGCAGGATTGGGGGCAGCTAGGTGGCGCAGTGGATAAAGCACTGGCCCTGAGTTGGGGAAGACCTGAGTTCAAAACCGGCCTCAGATACTTGATACTTACTAGCTGTGTGACCCTGGGCCAGCCACTTAACCCTCATTGCTTTGGCCGGGTCTTCTGGAGCTCAATGTCCTTATCTGTAAAATGGGGATAATGGTTTTTGTTTTACCTAGCTTACAAGGTAGTTGTGAGGAAAGTGCTTTGCAAACTTCTAAGTGCTCTATAAATGAGATCATTTAACATCCTAATTGTCGCTATTTACTCTCCTTGCCTCACTCAGGTGGAGGAGCTGAGCCACTTGGAACCTGATGCTGATTTTGAAAACGGTAGAGCAACACAGGTAACTGGTTAAGATCTTGGGGGGCTTCTTCTTTGGGGTCTGTCTTTGTAGGACTTAATAGCAGGTGAATTGGTCCTGTTTTCTAGTTTTTCTCAGTGAATTTCTGCGGAAGACTTTTGAGTTTAGAGTACTGCAAGAATCAGGAGATGAGAAGATAGTTCTTTCTTGGAACAGCTTCTTCTTAGAAGATCCTCTTCTGGGGCAGCTAGATGGCGCAGTGGATAAAGCACTGGCCCTGGATTCAGGAGTACCTGAGTTCAAATCCTGCCTCAGACACTTAACACTTACTAGCTGTGTGACCCTGGGCAAGTCACTTAACCCCAATTGCCTCACCAAAAAAATTAAAAAAAAAAATTCACTTTAGAAGATCCTCTTCTTAAGATCCTAATCTTGACTCCAGGTATCACTATAGGCCTACCTAGAGCACCATTGAGACTTGAGAGGGTGGCAG
The DNA here is from genome assembly GCF_019393635.1 of Dromiciops gliroides. Taxonomy (NCBI): domain Eukaryota; kingdom Metazoa; phylum Chordata; class Mammalia; order Microbiotheria; family Microbiotheriidae; genus Dromiciops; species Dromiciops gliroides. The sequence continues at coordinate 122,510,203 of NC_057862.1, forward strand.
GACCTTCATTCCTCAGTGCCTAGGACTTGGGGACTTAGGTATCCTCTGGCTAGCCTTACAGTATAAGGTCATTTTCCTTATTCTATACTACCACTCTAATTGCTGTGTATTCATAGGGGAGGGTTAGGATAATTATTAGGATAATTATGTCATACCCATAGGAGGAGACTATCTAAGGTCATTTTCCTTTATTCTATACCACCACTCTAATTGCTGTGTATTCATAAGGGTTAGGATAATATATGTGTCATACCCATAGGAGGAGACTAATGGTTTGCAGCTTAGTCAGCCAACCTATCACCATGGCAATGGACCTTACAATGATGTGAATATTCCTGGCTGCTGGTTTTTCAAGCTGCCACACAAGGTAAGTGTGTGCCTATTACATTGTAGGTGGATAATAAATGTTGTTGATTGATTAGTATGATTCTTCTTGCTTGTCCTCTTAGTATGGAAGTAACATGACCATGTTTTCCCCCCATGTCCCTTTCTCTAAGAAATTAGACTTAGCCCTGAAAGGAACTAAGTCAGGGGTGGGGTTTAATGTCTGAATTTTGGACTGGCCGGGCCATTAACATAGCCAGGTTCCTTGTGTGGTATTAAACAGCCATTTAATAGCTCTGTGACCTTGGCAAGTTAGTTAATGCCTTAGAACATCTCTTTCCTTATCTTCAGAATGAAGGAATTGAATTAGAAGATGTCCCTATTGAGTGTAGCTCTACCATTTCCATTTGATAGGGAGATAGAGTTGAGGTGAGGAGCCAAGGCATTGACTTTTCTAATGTCAAAGGAGAGGAACTGATCAAGGGAATCACAGGAGCTCTGGACACTGCCTAGAGAATTAGCTCCCCTCCCTCCCAGTGTTTTTGGGTTGTCTTCGGTTCCTTTGGCCCTTCAGCTCTAATAGTCTGGCTTAACTGGCCCAGGCCAGTAGGGAAGGAGTTTTCTTGGTACTCAATCTGTGTTCCTGACCCTTGGCTCTTCTCTACCATGGGTCTTTTCACCCACTACCAAAGGATGGCAATAATTGTAATGTGGGAAGCCCCTTTGCCAAGGATTTCCTGCCAAAGATGGAGGATGGTACACTGCAGGCTGGTCCAGGTGGTGCCAGTGGCCCGAGGGCTCTCGAAATCAACAAGATGGTCTCCTTCTGGAGGAATGCTCACAAGCGCATCAGGTAGCCTAGTGCAAACACTGGGGAAGGGCCCCTTGTCTAGATGGAAATAGCCTTTTTATGGTTCCTGGGGTTGAATGGAAAGAATAGAAACTACACAAGAGAGAAAAATGGTTTGGATTCCTTTTTCCTACAGCGAGATTGAATGGAGTCACAAGCTACTGGCAGTTTGTAACAACTCCAGGGTAGGCCTAAGGTGGCTCTTGTATTTTCTTGACTAACCCAAATCCTTGAGACTGTCTCTGGAAGAGGACCTAAATGTTAAGAACCAATTAAACCCAGAATGAGCTAAGGCTGGGCCAGAGCTCACTAGGAAAGCTATTTGTGCCTCATTTTCCTCAGCTGTTAAATGGGGATAATAATATTTTCGATAGCCTCCTTGTAGTTATGAGACATCATGCAAGCTGCTTTGCAAACCTTAAAGCTCTATGTAAATGCAAATTATTTTTAAAAATCCCTTCCTTATTCCACTTTAGAGACCTTAGGGAAGATTGTATAGCCTCAAAAGGGTGTTCTCCCAGAGCCAGGGAAAACCTAGCTTCACCAAACCTGTAGGTTATCTTTTAGAAATGACTTTAGAGTGTGATGAGACTTTCTCCACTTGACCTTTTGAGTTGTCAGAGCCCAAGTTAATGACCATTAGCTCAGTACTTAGAACTGTGTTCTTATCCTAGCTCTGTAAACACCTCGGGGGACTCACTTAACCTATGAGAGCCTTACTGACCTCATTTTTCAAATGATGGGGTTGAATTAGATGATCTCTAAGGTTCTAGCTCCAAAGATTATTGTCTCATTCCATTCTGGGATTCTTCTAGCTGAATCCTGAGGGTGTGGGTCTTGGGAGCATATCTGGTTTTGGCTCGTCAGATGACCTGGGTCATTAGGTCATTAGGACCCCTTACAGAGATACCTTCTTGTCTTTGAATGGGATATTGATGATGGAAAATCCCCAGGATTGGTCAGTTTCAAGGCCAGTGTAGAATCTGATTTCAGAGCTCTAAGAGATATATGATCTTAGGAGTCCTAGATTGAACTGAATCCAAAGCCCAGCCAATGTTAAACTTGAACCAGTACTCTGATGGGGACAAATTAAAGGCCAGGATCTGCACTCCAACATTGGGCTAAACTCCTTGGAATTTAGAGCTGGAAAGGATCCAGACCCAACCTCCATATAGTTAGCAAAGGCAGATTGTCACCTTTTGGGTTTTGGGTGACCCTGTGCTTTATCTATTTCCTCACAGTTCCCAGATGGTCGTGTGGCTGCAGAAAGGAGAGCTGCCAAGAACAGTGATTAGGTGGGAGCTAAGTTGTTGCCTGGGGGGAGATCATGGGAGACATTGGCAGTCCCTGCCCTCTTCCTTTACGTAAGGCAGTTGGGCTCTTTTATGGAGGACAGACAGTATACCCCTTTCGGATCTCTTACCTGGCAAAGTGAGGGTATTCTGTGACATGTGTGACAGTTGGTGGTTGGGGGTGACATGGCGGGGTGGATGCGTTTGCAGCACTGTAATTGAAAGAGCTGCAGTGCAGTTTTCAGTGTCCATACTATACCCTTTCCAGTTCAAGGGTATCTCTAAACATTGATTCCAAGTTTCCCTTCCAGGCACTCAGCTTATGATGAGGAGGGCTGCTATGGAGCCATTCTGCCACAGGTGGTGACTGCTGGCACCATCACTCGAAGAGCAGTGGAGCCCACCTGGCTCACAGCCAGCAATGCCAGGGTATGCCTGTCTTTCCTGATTCTCATTTTCCTGTCTTGGGAATCAAGGGGAGATTTTTGACTCCTGAAGGGAAGTTTATGATCTGTTCATTCTCTTCCTTCCTTGGTTTCCTCCCTACCTTCTCACATCCTGTTTCTAGAGCTTAAGGGCCCAGAGCACACCTTTATTGCTGAGACTATCAGAGATGCCCAAGACATAACCAGGGTTTTTAGGCCCCTCCACCTGCTCTCCTTTTCCTTGGTGATCCTATAATTTCCTATTCAGCTTCAGAGCTGGTGGCTTGCGGTAGTCTAGCCAGTGTGGGGAAGAGGGCTGGATGTCGGTTTGTTCCTCCTCCCTCTCATCTGCCGTAGGTGTCTGAATCATAGGCCTCTGTGTGTTCCGTAGGTGGACCGGGTAGGTAGTGAGCTGAAAGCCATGGTGCAGGCCCCGCCTGGCTATGTTCTGGTTGGGGCTGACGTGGATTCCCAGGAGCTGTGGATTGCTGCTGTGCTTGGAGATGCCCACTTTGCTGGAATTCATGGTGAGGGAAAGATTTGCAACAGGAAATCTTTAAATGGTATTGGGGGAAGGGTAGGTTGATGAGTTCATCTGATCTGTTGCTCTCTCGAGTTCCTGGGCCACCTCGGTGAAAGCTTCCAAGCCTTTTTTTTTTTCTCTAGGCTGTACTGCTTTTGGTTGGATGACCCTTCAGGGAAAGAAGAGCAGTGGTACTGACTTGCACAGTAAGACAGCATCTACGGTAGGCATCAGTCGAGAGCATGCCAAGATCTTTAACTATGGCCGTATTTATGGGGCTGGTCAGCCCTTTGCTGAGCGTCTGCTGATGCAGTTCAACCACCGCCTGACACCACAGCAAGCCAAAGAAAAGGCTCAGCAGATGTATGCTGTTACCAAAGGTCTCCGCCAGTAAGAAGTTCTGCCTTATTTTGACCTTCTCTGTTTGCTTTTTGGCCATTCCCCACCTTATTTCCCCAAAGCCTTGGAATTGGTAGGCCTCTAATTTAGAGTTCTGTATTCTTTCTCTCTCTTCTAAAGTACCTAATAATTGTATTCTATCATCCTGGATCCCTCCTTTTTCAGGCCTACAGAAAGCCTGCCAGTTTGGATTAGAAACCTGGCGCTGGGGGCGGCTAGGTGCCATAGTGGATAGAGCACCGGCCCTGGACTCAGGAGGACCTGAGTTCAAATCTGGCCTCAGACACTTGACACTTACTAGCTGTGTGACCCTGGGCAAGTCACTTAAGTCCCATTGCCCCGCAAAAAAAAAAAGAAACCTGGCGCTGGCATGCCTTCCAAAGGTGTGACGTTTTCTGTTACTTTGTGTCTTTAGTTTTGTAGATTCTACCTTCTAAGGATTATTTACCTCTAAAAAAAATGCTATGGGGCAGCTAGGTGGTGCAGTGTATAGAGCACTGGCCCTGGAGTCAGGAGGACCTGAGTTCAAATCTGGCCTCAGATACTTAACACCTACTAGCTGTGTGACCCTGGGCAAGTCACTTAACCCCAATTGCCTCACCAAAAAACCCCCACACACACTGAGTCTGCAATTTAGTTATTTTGTTACCAGGTGATAGTGATGTGCCATAGCAATAGCCACATGGTCTGAACAGTAAGGTTCAAATAAAAGTATGTTTTGCTGATTATCTGGATGGTGACTTTTTGCTCTGGTTCTCCTAATTTAACCATAAAATTTATTTTTTTAAAAAGCTTTTGATGAAAAAATCTGGTCTTAAATATTAAACCATCATCTTTTTTTTTTTTTTTAAGTGAGGCAATTGGGGTTAAGTGACTTACCCAGGGTCACACAGCTAGTAAGTGTGTGTTAAGTATCTGAGGCCAGATCTGAACTCAGGTACTCCTGACTCCAGGACCAGTGCTCTATCCATTGTGCCACCTAGCTGCCCCATCATCTTTTAAAGAAGATATTTTAAAGCAGCTTCTAAAAACATAAATACCTATATTATAATTTAATATTTTTCTCATCAGTCCTAAGCTTTTACTATATCAGCTCACCCTGAATATTGGCCTGGAGGCAAGAGCCATTCAGGGGGGCATATCACTTTCTTTAACTCTTCTAGGAATTCTTCCTGGACTGTATCTGATTTGCATTTTTCTGTGAGGTTTTGCTTGGATATGTTTTAAAGTTATTATCTTTTTTTGGAGTTTGTATTTTGAGGGTCTCCTCTGTCACCATAGTAGCTTTTTATGATCAGTTTCTTTTGTTTGCTTATTTTTCTGTCTTACTTCTTGAGTTCACATTTTATGTTAGTATTGGTTACTCACCTCTGAGGTGGTATCTGGCCTGAGCTTCTCTGTCTTTTATGTCCTTCTACTACTTTAACAGCTGAGTCTGGGAGGCCTATAAATTTTTGGTGCTTCCAAAGTGGTATGATTTGGAGTGAGATCTGTTCACTCCCCTCCTGGTCTGTGCTTTGCATATTCCTGACCCATTTTGGGTCTATTGGCTTGTATGTGATTGAGTTTCTGTAGACTGGGGCTGGACTTAGTCATAGGTAGACAGCTGAGTCATTCTGCAGTTTTAGAGTAACTACCCCTTGGTTTTGGTCTCCTGCAGGCTTATGTGCAGGGCTAAAGGTTAGAACTGAGATGTTCCCTGCCATTGGGTTCATAGCTGCACAGCTAAATTTCTGGAACTTATTTCTTGCTCCTTAGACAACTGTGTAGGGCCCCTGCAGCCACAGTCATTTCTGTCTACCCTGGAACTGTGACCTGGATTCGGAGTAATGGGTGACAGAGCTGCCACATAGTAGCTGTTCCTACTCCCAGGACAGGTGCCCAGGGAATCTTTTTCTGCCCAGGTGTTCAATACTCTCACTGTCCCCATGTGCTGGGCTCCTCCCTACCACTGCTGCCACAGCCACAGTCAGGCACCTCTTCCATTTGCTCATTCTCTGCTGCTGTGCCACACTTGTGGTCAGCCCCTACACTGGTGTCCACGGAGCTCTCTGTTTATCCTCCTAAGCTTCTCTAGGCTGGAAAAATGACTCACTGTGACTTCTTGGCTTTCTGGGATCAGAATTCAGTCTGGCCTGCCTGATAGGTTGTTATGGAGGAGGTTTTTGGGGACTTAATGCAAAATTGCACCCTCTCACTCTGCCATGTCTGGATAATATATTTTGAATAAGTGTTAAAGAAGGATTAAAATTTTTTGATTCACTTTTTTTTCCAGTTAGCAAGGATTTATTTTCTCTCTCCCACTTCCCATTCGCTCATGAAAAATCCCTAAACCCTTCTAACAAATACACATATAGTCAAACAAAATAAATTTCTTGTACTGGTCATGCACAATTTCTCATTCTGCATCTTGAATCTATCACTTGTTAAGAGGTGGCTAGCATGTTTCACTGACTGGTCTTTTGGAATTCTTACTGGTCATTGTGTTGATCAGAGTTCTTAAGTTTCTCAGTTGTCTTTGATGTTGTTTTTATATAAGTTGTTTTATTCTCTTGGTATTAGTTCATACAAGACTGACCATGTTTTTCAGAAACCATTTCTGTTGGAATACTATTATGCCAAAATAAATGACATCACATTCATATACCACATTTTGTTCAGCCATTTCCCAGTTGATGGCTACTCTCTTAGTTTCCAGTTATTTGCCACTTCAGAAGAAGGTGCTAGGACAGGTAAGTGGTGCAGTGGATAGAGCACTGGCTCTGGAGTCAGGAGGACCTGAGTTCAAATCTGGCCTCAGACACTTGACACTTACTAGCTGTGTGACCCCAGGCAAATCACTTAACCCCGGTTTCCTCACCAAAAAAAAAAGTTGCTATAAATACTTTTGTGCTTATACAAAAATATCATCTTTTTACTCTTTCAGGTGTAGGCCTAGTAGTGATATTGCTGGGCCAATGGTCCCATTTAGCAGTGTTACTAATAGCTTAGTGACTTTTGGGATAGAGTTCCAAATTGCTTTTTAGAATGGCTAAACCAATTCACCATTCCACCAGCAGTGCATTAATGCACTTGTTTTTCCCACATCCCCTCCAAAATTTGTCATTTCCCCTTTTTTGTCAGCCATGCCAATCTGATAGGTATGAGGTAGAACCACAGAATTGCTTTACTTTTCATTTATTAGTGATTTGGAACGATTTTGTCATGGCTGTTGATATCTTGTAGTTTCCTTTGAAAACTGCCTGTTCGTATTCTTTGACTATTTGGGGAATGGCTTTTATTATTCAGTCAGCTAGGTGGTACAGTGGATAGAGCAGTGGGCTTGAAGTCTGGAAGACTTAAGTTCAAATCCAGCCTCAGACACTTACTTGCTGTGTGATCCTGGGCAAATCACTTAACCTTTTTTTTTTTTGCCTTAGTTTCCTCATCTGTAAAATGGGGATAATAATACTACTTATCTCTCAGAGTTGTTGTGAAGATCAGATGAAATGATATTTGTAAAGTTATTTAACACAGTGTCTGGCACATACCTTCCTGTCATCTTGCCTTTCCTAGTGTTGTTCCTCCTTTGTGAAATGCCTTTTTCCACCACTTGTCTCTTAAATTTCAGCTATCGTGATGCTTCCTCTAGGAAGCTTTCTCTGATCTTCTTAGTTGGTAATGACCCCTCCTCTCACAGCTTCCTTGCAATTCTGTTCTGTCTGTGTGTTACTTGTATTCGATATTATGCATGTCTTATAACCCCATACTACCCTGAAAGTTCCTTGATGGAAGGAAGGCTATGTATTCCTCACAACATTAACTGACCACGGAGCAGGTATTCAGGAAAACCTCATGGACTGGTTCTCTTTCCTTTTTGTTAGGTACCAACTGTCAAAGGATGGCGAGTGGCTGGTGAAGGAACTCGGGATTCAACTGGACAGCACAGAAGATGGTTGGGTCTCTCTTCACGACCTACGGAAGATCCAGAAAGAAGCCTCCAAGATGTAAGCAAAAGGGTCTGCTTCTTGAGAGTGGTTGACATGGAACTAGTGATTTCATGTCCAGATCTAAGGTTGGTTTTGCTTGTAGGGAATAAAGCACCATGGTGGGTTCTTGAGCCAGGATGAAAGGGCCATTTTTTCAAAGTTTAATTTAATATGTAGGATGGATTGAAAGGGAGCAGGTAGGTATCTGAGTAAACTTCTAGGAGTAGGGGACCATAGATAAAGTGTCATTTTGAAGGCATTATAAAGCCCCTATCAGTTCTTGAACTTAGTTAAATGAACATTTATTAATTTGTTAAAGGCACTGTGCTGGGTATTATAGGGACACAAATCTAGATGTGCTCCAGACCCTAGCTTCTTAAACTGTAAGGGGTTGCGTAATTGTATGTGGAGGTTGCAAAAAAATTTGCAACAGTAAAAGGTTATGTATACCTATTTTATATTCCTATATACCTGGGGTTGTGTAAAAATTTCTTGGTTGAAAAGGGGTCTTGAGTGCAAAAATTTTAAGAAGTCCTGCTCTAGACCTGTTCTTAAGTAATTCACAATCTAGTTGGAGTGGGGTAGGGGATGGGGAGAGATATGTACATAAATAGCTGTGATACAAGAAACATAACAAAGTGCAAGGCAAAGTGCTTTGAAAAATTTGAGTGATGGGAGATCATTTTCATATGGGAGAGGATCAAGGAAGTCTTTTATGGAAGAAATGGCACCTGAGTTTATCCTTGAAGAAACTTCAGACACAAAGCCGTGAGACCCACTGATCCTATACTGTGCCTAAAATTTGTTAGGGAGGATGTGCCTAAGTTGGCATTGTAGTTTGAAGCCCTGGGAAGCCAGGAGACTTCAGCAAGTCATTTAACCTCACTGTGCCTCAATTTCCTCATCTGTAAAATGAGGTAACATTTCTATTATCTGTCTCACGTGATTATTATGGGGATTAAATGAGATTATATATCTGAAAATTATTTGTAACTAAAAAGAACTATCTAAATGCATTATGTTGGGGCACTATAAAATTTGTCTGCCTTGTGATTTTGGTCTTTCCCAGGACCCTTTAATAAATAACCTTACTATATACCTTAGTTCTCCATTTATAAAATTACTAACAATTCCTTTGTCCTATTGCATCCCCAGAGAGTAGGAATACTGATATTTTTTCAGCTGTGCCTGTTTCCAAGTGATGGTAGGATCCGTGTTGTGGCTAGAAGACAAACTGGGGAACTTGTTTTCTTGTGGCCTTTCAGATCTCGTAGGAGAAAGTGGGATTTGGTAGCTGATCGAGTCTGGGCAGGAGGGACAGAGTCAGAGATGTTCAACAAATTGGAGAGCATTGCCATGTCAGATGCCCCTAGAACCCCTGTGCTGGACTGCCAAATTTCCCGTGCTCTGGAGCCTGCAGTTGTCAGAGGGGAGGTAGGTCAGTTTTAGTGGGCCTGGGTGAAGTCACTGTGACTCCCTCATACAGACAGAGCACCCTACCCCACAAAGGGAGAACTGCCATGTGGTTATCTCTAGCTTTCTTCAGGACTCCTGCCATGACAGCTTTAGAAGTGTGCCATTCTCTGAGGGATCTGAGTTCAACAATCTGTGACCTAGGACCTTGAGTCTTGGTGTTCTTTGTAGTTTCCATTGCCTCATTTGTTCATTCTGCAGTTTGTGACCAGCCGAGTGAACTGGGTGGTACAGAGTTCAGCTGTGGATTACCTGCATCTGATGCTTGTGGCCATGAAATGGTTATTTGAAGAATTTGACATCAATGGCCGTTTCTGTATTAGCATTCATGATGAGGTTCGCTACCTGGTTCAAGAGAAAGATCGCTACCGTGCAGCCCTTGCCTTGCAGATCACAAACCTTCTGACAAGGTAAGGTTCCAGGAGCCATGGAATTACTATCCATTTCTTTAATAAGGGTATACACAGTTTTCTAGCCCTTTGGGTATAGTTCCAAATTGCTCTCAAGAATGGTTGGATAAATTCGCAATTCCACTAACAATGCAGTAGTGTCCCAATTTCCCCACATTTTCTCCATCTTTTATCATTTTCCTTTTCTGTCATATTAGCCAATCTGATAGGTGTGAGGTGGTTCCTCAGAGTTGTTTTAATTTGTATTTCTTGGGTCAAGTGATTTAGAGCATTCTTTCATATGACTATAGATAGCTTTGATTTCTTTGTCTGAATACTGTCTTTTCATATCTTTTGACCATTTACCAATTGGGGAATGGCTTGTATTTTTATAAATTTGACACAGTTCTGAGGTCTTTATCAGGAATATTTGTTTCAAAAATTCTTTCCCAGTTTTTTGCTTCCCTTGTAATTTTGGTTGCATGGATTTTGTTTGTGCAAAAGATTTTAAATTTTATATAATTAAAATTATTTGTTTTACATTTTGTATTGCTCTCTATATCTTATTTGGTCCTAAATTCTTCCCCTGTCCATATGATTTCCAATTCTTTGCCACTACAAAATGAGCTGCTATAAATATTTTTGTATAAATGGGTCCCTTTTCCTGTTTTTGATTTTTTTGGGATACAGATCTAACAGTGATATTGTTGGATCAAAGGGTATATACAGATTTATAGCCTTTGGGCATAGTTCCAAATTGCTTTCCAGATTGGTTGGATTAGTTCACAACTCCACCAATTGTGCATCAGTGGCTCAGTTTTCCCACATCTTCTCATCTTCTCCAACATTCATCATTTCCCTTTTCTGTCATATTAGCCAGTCTTATAGGTGTGAAATGGTTCCTCAGTGTTGTTTTAATTGGCATTTCTCTAATCAATAGTGATCTAGAGTGGTTTTCATATGTTTATGGATACCTTTGATTTCCTTGTCTGAAAACTGCCTGCCTATTCATATCCTTTGACCATTCATCAATTGGTGAATGACATATATTCTTATAAATTTGAGTACATTCTCTATATATTTGAGAAATGAGATGAGGCCTTTATCAGAGATTCCTGTAAAAATTTTTCCCCCAGTTTTCTGCTTTCCTTCTAATGTTGGCTTGTACTGGGTTTGTTTGTGCAAAACCTTTTTCATTTTATATAATCAAAATAATCTATTTTACATTTCACAGTGCTCTCTATAGCTAGCCCTATATTTGATAATAAGTTCTTCCCTTATCCATAGATCTTATAGGTAAATATGCCATATTCTCCTAATTTGCTTATGGTATCATTCTTTATGTATAAATCATATACCCATTTTGACCTTATCTTGGTATACAGTGTAAACTGTTGGTTTATAGTTTCTGCCATACTGTTTTCCAGTTTCTCCAGCAGTGTGTGTGTGTGTGAAATAATGAGTTTCTTCCCCCAATTTTTGATCTTTGGGCTTATCAAATGCTAGATTATTGTGGTCATTTACTACAGTGTATTGGGTACCTAATTTATTTCACTGATCCACCACTGTTTCTTAGCCAGTGTCAGATTGTTTTAATGATTACTGCTTTATAATACAATTTGAGATCTGGTATGCCTAGGCTGCCTTCCTTCATATCTTTTTTTCATTGATTCCCTTGATATTCTTGACCTTTTGTTCTTCCAGATGAATTTTCTTATTTTTTTTCCAGCTCTATAAAATAACTTTTTGGTAGTTTGATTGGTATGGCATTGAATAAATAGATTAATTTAGGTAGAATTGTCATTTTTATTATATTGGCTCGGCCAGCCCATGAGCAATTAATGTTTTTTCACTTGTTTAGATCTGACTTTATTTGTGTGAAAAGTGTTTTTTAATTGTGTTCATGTAGTTCCTGGGTTTGTCTTGGCAGGTAGACTCCCATGTATTTTATATTGTCTGCGATTATTTGAAATGCAAGTTAGCCATCATATGGACTGATCCTGGAAGTTTTATACAGCATTTGATACCTCTGGGACCTTACCTTTCCAGCAG